>NC_140973.1:28546681-28629181 GCF_056783735.1 Eptatretus burgeri
AATAATAAAAACAAATAAACATCATCAACTCAGTTAAAAGTGACTCGTGCCACCTTCCTCGTCCCGTTTGCGGTAGAGCGATTAGAACCGCCATGTTTGGGTTATAAATAAATAAACCGCCTCCATCGTTTCGGCTCATTCTACGTTGGCGGGACTGTTCAAGTCCCGTGGACGTCACATTGGTGTCAGGAGTGGGATGTTCGAACCCCTCTAAATTATATTTGGTATCGGGAGAATATACCAAGATTAGAATCTCGTCACGAATTGGAATATAAAAGTACCACAGGAAAGCGCGCGAGCGCGGGAAAATTTTGGCGGGATTTTTCAAATTAAAATTAATTGGCGGCAAACGGGACTTCTGCACCATGGCGGATGTGCAGATGTTTGAGGAGGAAGGCCACGTGTCTGGCAGCGAGTCGGGGGAAGAAGGGAGAGATGGGGGTAGGGTTGGAACCTCCCCCATTCTGAGCGTGGACTGTGCTTCATCGCCTGTAATGGAGCCGGCAGCGCCGGAAACCGGCGCGATGTCGATCCAGACAATGTTGGAACGTTTAATGAGTGCAATTACAGCACAGGGGGCAAAAATGACGGCACAGGGGACAGAAATGACATCAATTGGGGGTAATGGGGCAACAGTTGGGTGCACGGATTGATTCAATGAGGGATGAATTGGGGGAAAAGATGGAGAAAATGAAAACTGAGATGCAGGAGTGTGTGGATGTTAAATTGGGAGAAATACAAAGTAAATTCGAGGATAGATTGGAGGAAACAAAGGTAGAAATTACATTGGAGGGGGAAAATATACGAAAAAAAATGGTAGATAAAATTGATGCAACGAATATTCGGGTTGATAAAGTGGATGAAAGCCTGGAACGTCATTGTGCCTGTGTGGATGCTCGTATGCAGCTGCAAATAGAAGAGTGGGGAGAGCTGAGGAAGCAAGGGATGAATTTGGCGGAGGAGGTAAAAGGATTGGAGGCTCGTTTGGACGAACAAGATAAAATTATGAGCCAAGATGAAGTCTTGGATAAAGGCCTGGTAGAGCCGTCTTTTGTAAGTAGAGTGTCCGGGTTGGTTGAGGAGCAGCTACAAACTCGCGACGGAGCCTTGGAGGAGGTTGTGCGGGCCCAGAAGATCCTGCGGGAAGAGGTGAATCGGTCCATTCAACGTTTGGAACAGGAGGCAAAATTGACCCATGAGACCCTCACCACAAAACATTTTTGGCCACAGTGGGCTCCGAAATTGGATACGCAGCCACAAGGGTGTTTGATCCCTGGGCTGGATTCGGACAAGGGAGAAACTGAGAAGCGGGCCACGGTAAAAGTGATCCCCCTGGTAAATTTCGGCGGGTCAGGGAGCGTTGAAGCTTTTCTGACGCAATTTGAGTGCATTTCCCGACTAAACGGGTGGAAGGAGCGGGAACGTACAGGGAATTTGGTGGCAACGTTGCGGGGACCAGCCGCAAATGTGCTAAACGTGATCGCGGAGGGATGTTGACCAGCTCCCACATTTGCGAGGCGTTGAGCCGTCGGTTTGGGTTCGCGGCAAACTGTGATCTGGTGCGGGCCCAGCTTCAGCACCGCAGATTAAAGCCGGGTGAGAGTGCAGGAGCTGTCACAGGACATTTACCAATCAGTCAGGATCGCGTATCGGGACCTTACAGTGGAGGCATGGGACAGACTAGCACTCGAGAAATTTTTAGCTGCTCTTCCTGACCCTGAGGTCCGAGCGCTAGTGGAGCTACAGGATCCACCCACCGTGCACCGAGCGGCCGAGTGCGCAGCCAGGCTGGCCTCGTGGAGGCGGCCGGGTCGGGTGCCCGAGAGGCCATCGGTGACGGTCCGATAGGCGGAGATCCAGGATCAAGGAGAGGGGCTGGGAGAAATTGGCATTACCCAAATGTTTCAGGAAATTTGCCAGAAACTGTTAAGTTTGATAAGGGGTAATTCGGTAGTTGGTGTGCCAAAGCGGCGGGGTCCAGCCCAGCCAATAGAGCAATTCGATTATGGCCGAGGGGGTCGGAACCGGAAGAGACATTACACCGATACCCACGGGGGCCTTTTATGGGGAGTTGTTTCCGGTGCGGGCGAAGAGGACACATGCAACGATATTGCCAGTACCCGGCGATGGAGGGACCCTCCAATGGACTTTTAGACTCGGAGAGGATGAATCCTTCTGCTGAACCGCCAGGTCTATCCGAGATGCCCTTTCATAGGTGGGGTCCGGAGATCACTGTCGGGGGTCGGGGAGACTAGATTGGGCTGAGCATATACGGCCATGCTCGGCTGCTGAGATTGTGGCGAAGTGCCCTCCTTTGGTGGAAAAAAATGAATTGTGGGATAATTGGCATGTGTTTGTAAGTTCTGCTGGGTTTTAGAGTGACAATCGGGACAGTGGGTAATTGGTAACAAAGCGGGCACAAGTGGCTGTCCAATGGCTGGTGCGTGGATCGGGTGAGAAGTGCTGTGTGAGTTGTTTTAAGTTAAGAAGTGAAATGTATGGTGCACACATTGATTTTTTATTGGACATGGTGTGTTAACAGGGAAGGTCATGGTCGGTGAAGTGTTAGAAATGCAGGTGTCACATGTAAGGCCGATGGGGTGGGGGAGTCATGTGGGTTTTGTGGGTGGGGATGATGTGCTTGTCCACAGGGATTGCTGAAGCTCACGGTGAGCGTGAATTGCGACCCCCTTCAAGGAGATTCACCACCTGGTGGCTAATGGTGACAGTGTCTGGAGGCAACTGGGAGAGGGTCTGGTTGGGCGACCAAGGCGGGTAGGACCTTGGCGACCCAGGAAGGCCAGAGGAGCCAGTGAGACCACTTCCAGAGTGTTGTACGGGATTAGAGCTGATGGCTACCAGGGGGGGGGGGGATCAAAGGGAGCGGGGCAGAGAAACTTCCGGGTTGGACTAAAGCTTATCTGTGGGCATGGTTGCACCTGAGATGCCCCCATCATCTTTTGGGAACCCACCCCACGGCCATGACGGGATTCAGCCTGCATGATTAAAATGAGGACCATGACCGAGAAATGTGATGATGACCATGGTGTGAGTGTTGTGAAGATGTACGAGTCCCACTCGATCCCGCACAACTTGACATGTGCAGCAAGGGCATGATGTCCGCATAATTTTGGGGCAAGCAAATTTGAAAATTGGCTCCCCAGGTAATGCTGGGTCTATTAGCATCCACTGGGGGAGGCGGTCAAGTGTAAATATCCTGTGAATAGTGTCGTTAAGGCTTAGAGTAGGAATGTAAAGTATAAGTGTTGTGTTTTTGTGGAACCTTTTGTTTCCCCTCCCCAGATCACTGGAAGAGTGCTGGGCAAGAGCGATGATCCAGAAGATGGAGTGCAACTTCGCTCAGTGCTATCATGTGATAAAATAAATAAAAAAATAAAAAATAAAAACGAATGATTGTTTAGGCGAAGATAAGGCCATGAGGGGGTAGTGCATTAAGCAGGATAGGTAAGTTAGCTGCGACTCGCTGCCCATTGCCCCTCCTACTTTATTTCATTAGGTTAATTAGGTGTGAGTCAGTAAGTGTTAAGGCTGGTACGGTAGCACCTGTGATATACCTTGCAGGAGCTGCGGTACCAGAGGAGGGGGCAGTGTTACATTTGAGGGGGGGGGTATGCATTCAAAGGGTAATTTGGATGTTTAATTAGGTATGCCATGCTGTTCGAGTTTACCAGGATCTCGATGTAATAAGTAGCAATTCAGTGGTGATAAGTTGTCTAGTAAATGTTCATTTCTTCAAGGGGGAAATGATAATTGTCACGTTATTAGATAGGGACACGGGATAAGGTAAGTGTGTCTGCGTAAACCCCTTTTAGTAGTCCCTGGAGGCTGGCCGTGACGTCACAGGACAGGGCTGCGGATGGTTCCGCCCCGTGATCACGATTGGCGGAAGGCGACGGTGGTGGGCCAATAAAACGGCTCGATTGGAAGTGACGAGGACAGGAGGATAAAAAGGTTCTGTTCGGGGTCAAAAAAGAAGAGGAAGAAGATCGGGACAAAAAGATCGTGTTTTTTTGGTGTGGAGGCTGTTGCGCGGGAAGCGTACTTGTTGTGCTGATTCGATCGTGTTCTTCATAGTGTCTTGGAGCCTTGCTGAGCCTCGTGCCTCACCTTGGTTAGCTCTGGGGTTCTGCTGACTCGGAGTACGGGGTCGAACGGCGGGCGGACCTGCCTCCCTCTCCTGCTCGCAATTTGGCGCCAGAACTGGTTCCCTGGCGGCTGTGAGCAGACTTGGGTCAGGACCAGGAGGTCGACAGCACCACGGTTTCTCCTGCCCCCCCTGACGAGAGCAAAGCCAGCTCGTCCGACGCTGATCCAGGGACAGTTGCGTCCACACCACGGTCCAGCCTGACCACCAGAAGTAGCTACGTTGTGTGTGTGTGTGTGTGTGTGTGTGTGTGTGTGTGTGTGTGTGTGTGTGTGTGTGTGTGTGTGTGTGTGTGTGTGTGTGTGTGTGTGTGTGTGTGTGTGTACTTTGCGCCTTAGAGGGTTTGAGATCTGTATATTCATTGGAATTGTCTGTGTTTTCCCCACGCCCGATCCCACACCATCCCGTCGAATCGCCCCGGATCCCTCTTCTTGCCGAGTCTTGTTATTTCTGGTTAATAATAAAAACAAATAAACATCATCAACTCAGTGAAAAGTGACTCGTGCCACCTTCCTCGTCCCGTTTGCGGTAGAGGGATTAGAACCGCCATGTTTGGGTTATAATTAAATAAACCGCCTCCATCGTTTCGGATCATTCTACGTTGGCGGGACTGTTCAAGTCCCGTGGACGTCACAATATATATATATATATATATATATATATATATATATATATATATATATATATATATATATATACATATATACATACATACATACATACACATACATATATATATATATATATATATATATATATATATATATATATATATATACATATATAGATATATATATATATATATATATATATACATATATACATATATATATATATATATAGATATATATACATATATACATATATACATATATACATATATATATATACACATATATATATATATATATATATATATATATATATATATATATATATATATATATATATATATATATATACATGTATATGTATATCTATATATAATATACATACATACATACAAACATACATATATTGTTGCGGCTGTGGAAATTCGTATTACACCATAAAAGGACCCTGAGGTGAGATATCTTCATCGGTCCATGTGTAGTTAGCCCAAACCCGTTGTATAGAGGGAATTTACGTGATCCATCCAGGCTGCGACGCTTTGAGTCAGTCGTTTTTATTTTATTTCAGTCTTTTATTTCAAACACACAACATTTCAACAACCACGCCATCCCCATCACAGCGCCAACCACACTGCAACCACGTCACCTCCACCATCTACGCTACTACATCTTCGCCACTACGTCCACTTCCGAACGGCAAACAAAGGCGCAAAGGAGGGAACTGTGAGGACGCGCGGGTTTTCCCGACTGTTTTTCTGCCATTTTTCCCCGCGCTTGGTGTGAAGGAAGGGGGGAGGGTGGCTCGCCGCCGATTGGTGGATGACCAGCGTGAGGCGGTCGGGGAGAGGGAACGCCCCTCTTCGAGAACCCTCTCGAAGGAGGGTGGAGCCGAAAACGGGTCGGAGTGAAGGGCGGAGCCCCGGGCTCTAAAAGTCGGACATGGGCGGAGCGCTCTCTCTCTGGCTGACTTCGTCTTCTTCTGTCTCTTCCGGCTCGCTCTTCCTCTTCATCTCCTCTGCGTGCTGGCCGCTGGCCTGGTCTTCTGTGGTGCGGTCCCGAGACCCCGCTGGCGGGACGGAGCGTCTGTTGTTCCCCACACCACGACCTCGAGCAACCACGTTTCCCCCCCCCGACCCCCTTTCTATCCGCGCTGAGATAGCGCCGGAAACCCCGTCCGTGGCGTCGAGCGGCCAACACGTGCCGGCGCAAGGCACGATGGAGAGGACTCGCCTACCACTCCAGGGATCGGAGTCGCGGCCAGGCGCGACCACCCCGACGGACGTGGGAGAGGGACTCGACGGCCCAAAGGGAAGTCACCATTTTCTTTTCGGGGTTTTTGTATGGATGTTGTGGCGCCATGTCTCGTAAAGTAGAACTGTTTAAGTGTTGCTGTGTGTGCGCGTATCCGGTTGTAGCTCTGCATTGTTACTTTTGTTTTGGCTGTAATATGTGCATTTTGATTATTGTATGGCTGTAAATACGTGCCTTCTGTGCTGGTCTGTGTGTGTGTGTGTGTGTGTGAATAAACGTGCTTGTGTGAACTTGTTCCCCGTTTCGCTGCGTTCTTTCCTTCGTTTGAATTTCCATCTTGCTTCACGTAAGGGGTTCGTAGTGGGTGCAACATCCCGGTAATTAATCTGAACCATCCAGGTTGACGATAACACCGCTCGGCTATCCCGATAGTACGGAACGGGCCGCCCAAGAGGCTCGTGTCCGGAGTCGACCTGCGGCGAGGTACGATCGCCCGGTTTACCATCCGCGTGGGTACTTAGGTAGGTCGAGTTTGGCGAACAACCCTATCCTACGCGGGTGGCCGATTGGCACGATTGTGGTGAGGTGAAAAGGCACACCCGTGACTGGCTCCGGGCGATAGTTCCCAGAGGGTCACGACTGAATTGTCCGTCCGGTGGGCAACGTGCCGCGATCCGAGTTACGTGGCCGTCCGCACGCCGGCGGGTGCGAATTCGCAACAATATCAGAGATGCCAACTTTTGGAAATCAGAATTAGGGAAGATTTTCAACCGACACCAAATAATGTGCGCGAAGCGCACATCTCGAGCGCGGAGCGCTCGACCCTTGCGGCGGGGTCCAGGGCCCGCCTTAGGGCCCTGGAAGCTCTGGGGTTCTAGACGCTCTCTAGTGCCCTCTGAGCCCTATTTTGGAGCATTTAACATGTTAAGAATTCCCACTTTTTGAACAAAAAAAGGGGAAAATTGTGCACTTTTTAATGTTACATGTATGTTAATATTAGTAAGTTAGGGGACAATCAAAGATTAACAAAAAGCACAAAAGAAGCAATATTTTTCTTACCTTACTGGCTGGTACTACTGCTGCTTGCTTTTTCCATGGCAGCTTTGCTGAGTGACAGCTGTGTGGCTCTTTTAGCCCTTCTGATTATGTCTTTGCTGTATTCTCTCTGGTAGCAAGGGGTGTTATGAGCTAGTTTTTCAATTAAGAGAGCTTCCAGGGTTTTGACACTCAAATTGGGACGAAATTCAGTATGATTCTTCCGTACAAGACTGAGTGCCCGCTCACATGATGCGTTCGAATGAGGAATGACCAAGATTCCCTTCATCACTTTGCTCAAATTAGGATACTTCTTGGCACCAGTGCAGGGATCTGTGAGCTGTGAAATCCGATGCCACTGCTCATCCACTCTCACTGTCTCAGTAGCAATTGTAGCTATGGAGGCGTCTGCCTGGTAGTGAGCGAATTCACTCTCAAGACTGTCTATGTCACTATCACCGCCACTGAACAGACAGGGGAATTTCTTGATGAAAAACTCCACACAGTCAAACCCCACTTCTTGGTGTAGCTTAACATCCAGCACCTGAGCATGCTTGGCTAATTCATCATCTCGCGGCCAGGTTTTGAAGATATAATTGCAGGCTTTCACATAATATGAGCGAACTGCACTGAAGAAACCTTGGATGTCTGACTCACTCAGAGTGAAGGTGGATTTCTTGAGACTCCTTTGTTCCCTTATATACAGTTTGGCATCGTTCCCAATCATGAGGTCCTCATCATTCTTCTGATGATTTCTGTCAGAGAAGGGTACATTTACCAGAGCAACCGATGACACCGATGGTTTCAAAAACCGTACAAAGATATCTTTCAGAAGACCATTCAATTCTCCGTGCAGGAGATGAACACAGGGTTCGTCTCTTTGGAGCAGAAGATTCCCCTTCTCAAAAAGCTTGTTAGCATATCGAAGGAAGAAACAATAGAGTTTTGTTTGTGGAGACAAGAACATCCTGTTGACACGTTTTTCTTTAGATTCCTGCACAGTGTTTGAGGAAGATGCGCTTTTAGTTGTAGAACTCGTAGTACACTTTGCCGCAGGGCGATCACACTTGCGTTTACTGCCAGCAGAAGAGGTCAGACTCGTAGTACCAGATCCAATTTTACGTTTGAGGAGAGAGCTTGAGGTAGGTGCAGCCAAGGAAGAAGACCTCTGATTCGAAGGTTTTGCTGAGCTTCTATCAAGTGATTTGGCAAAAGCAGAACTTAACTTGGGTCCTTCTTTGCCTGTAGATGGGACTATCACAGTCTTTCTCGACTCTGAAGGGATCTGCTTTGTAGATGAACGTGATGAAGGGCCGGTGATGCTACCTGCTCTCAGCATTGGTTTTGGTGCTGTCCCTGCTGTCTTCTTCGCAGCAGATACTGCAGTGGTAGTGGTGAATGCTGCTCCACTAGTGCTTGATCCTGCAGTGCCAGTACTGGCAGTAGATACAGTGCCGTCCTTCTTGCTCGTTGTTAGAGTCTTGGCTACAGTTGGTTGCATTTTTCTTCGTACTTCTTCTTTGAAGAAGAGGCGAAGTGGCTCCCACTGTTCAATCAGCCTGTCTAGGCACTGACCAAGGGACAGCCACCTTGTTGCGACATGCTTCAGAATCTTGTGTGTCGGGGCATCACAGAGTTCTTGCAGTGCTTTCACTCCTTTGACGCGTTTACTACTTTTGTCCAAGTAGTAGTAAATATCGATGAGAAAGTCATCTAATTCAATGGGTAAGGCCTGAGCCGCCTTCTTGGCCGTATTGTGCATCATATGGCAAGGGCATCCCATGATGTAGCACTCTGGATTTTGTTTGTGGATATAAGCAGCGACTCCTTTGTGCTTGCCCACCATGACAGAGGCATTATCAGCACAAAAGGAAACACAATTTCCCCACGGAATTTTCCTGTCACTGAACTCATGATCAAGCAGTTTGAAAATGTTTTCTCCAGTGGAATCTTGTTTGCACGCAGGCAAACTTAGCAAACCTTGCTTCACAATCCCAGCACTGTTGTCATAGTACGAAATCAGGACAGGATATAGCTGGGCCTCACCACTGTCATTGCTACCGTCTGTAGCTAGGCTAAATGGAGCTAGTCTAGCAATATCGGCAATAGATGAAGCAGTAACATTTGACAACTCACCAATTACACTGGTCAACAACAAATTTGTTGTCTGCATTTTTTAAGCTGATTTAGGACGAATCTGATGCGCTGAATCCAAAACTCACATTAGTTTTGTTCAATCAGGTCAAGTTTTTGAGATATGGCCACATGTCGTTTTTTACATTTTTGTTCACATGTACGCATGTGTGGAGCATTTTAGAAGAAGTTGGTGGGGTAAAATGTCATGTCAAATAATTGTTTTAATTGGAAATAATTATTTTAATGACAAGAAGTATTCAGGTACGATAGTTCTAGGTGATTATGTCGAAAAGGGATCAGTTTGAAGTCATAAAACCTCAAAATCTTCCAAAAATTGGTGAGGCAAAGCATAAAGTTCGTGGATCAAAACTAAAGTTAATGGGGCAGATTTTGTAATAATGTGATACAAAAAAGTTGTATTTCTTGAAATAACGAACTCTGAAGAATGTACAATACCTACATGCGCCAATTTATGACATGCGCTTCTGCTCAAGCTTGGAGTGCCACAGTACGAACCCAAAGATTGGAGACTGTTCATTGACAGCAGCAAGCGATCACTGAAATGTGTTCTGCTACACAACGGCAACCAGTTTGCCTCTGTACCCATCGCTCACTCGACTACACTGAAGGAGAAGTATGAAGCGGTGAAGTACGTGCTGGAGAAAATTGGTTATGATCAGCATAAGTGGTTTATTTGTGTTGACCTGAAGATGGTGAACCTTTTGTTGGGACAACAGTCTGGCTTCACCAAGTACCCATGTTTTCTGTGCATGTGGGACAGTAGGGACCGTGCTCAGCATTACACGAAGAAGGACTGGCCTGTGCGGGAGGAATTGGTGCCATGCAAAGAAAGGAACGTCATCAACGACCCTCTGGTGGACAGAGACAGAATACTCTTCCCACCGCTGCACATCAAGCTCGGCTTAATCAAGCAGTTCACCAAGGCTCTGGACAAAGATGGTGACTGCTTCACTTACTTGTGCCAGGCTTTTCCAGGATTGACCATGGAGAAGTTGAAAGTTGGCATCTTTGATGGTTCTCAGATCCGTCAGCTCATCAGAGATCCAGAGTTCAAAAACTCAATGAACGAAGTGGAACTGGAAGCGTGGAAGACATTTGTTTTGGTAGTGAAGAACTTTCTTGGCAACAATAAGGCCAGAAACTACGCAGAACTTGTCAACAACATGCTGACTGCTTTCAGAAACCTGGGCTGCAACATGAGCATCAAGATGCACTACCTATTTTCACATATGAACCAGTTTCCTGAGAACCTGGGTTCAATGAGTGACGAGCAGGGGGAGAGATTCCATCAGGACATGAAGGAGATGGAGACCAGGTATCAGGGTCGCTGGGACGCAGTCATGATGGCTGACTACTGTTGGAATCTGAAGAGAGACCTCCCTGCCGCTGAACATTCCAGGAGTTCGAAGAAACGGAAGTTCAAGCCCTGAAGTTTGAACAGTGGTGACGCAACATGCAATTTACTTGTACTTACCTTTATCAATGCCCACCATTCAGATGACAGTAATCGATGTTTCTATCATGTAATCAATAAATGTTGTTGGCAAAACATTTTTTTTCTTAAAAACATGTTTAGGATGATATGTGTTGACAAAAATCAGCTGATAATGCCACAAAAATGTAATTGATTTTGTCACAAGATCTGATTTTTTCAAATCAACTTAGCACAAAAACCTGACCTGATGGAGAGAAACGGATGCCATTTCCTGATTCAGCAGTGCCAGAATACCCTAATTCACTTGTAGAAATCTAGACAACATTCAGAAAGTAAAAAATTGTTGACCAGTGTTCTTTTTTTCTTCTTTGTTCTTGTTCTTTTTTTTTTTTTCTTTTTTTTTTCTTTTTTTTTTCTTGCTTTTTGTTCTTGTTTTTTTTTTTTTTTTTATTTTTGTTTTTTTTTTGTTCTTGCACATCTTGCACATCTTGCAAGTTTTTGTTCTTGCACATCCATACCTTGAAGCAACTTTTGAATCTGGAAACATCTTTTGAAATAGAGGTCCAGCATGATCTGAGACTGATATGGGCAAGTTATGTTCCACAATAAATCCACTAAAGAGAAGTTCCGCTCGAGTAACATCCTCTTCCTCGCTTGTCCCTTGTTTGGTGAAATAATTCAGAAGTGTACCGGTACTCGTGCTCGAAGATCTCTCCTTTGCAATGTCTGTGTGCCGTTTGCTTCCAACGTGCTTCCGAATATCATCGCGACCTCCGTGCTCAACTGAAATATCAACGCTGCATACTGTACAATACGCATGATGAATTCCTCTTTCAGACTTTCGAATACACGGGTATTGGAGACTGTATTCGGTCTTGTACTTCTGAGACCATTTCTTGGTCTTCGTAAGCTTCTTTTCTGCCATTTCGTAATCAACATCGAGGGCTTGAAGCATCGGTAACTTCGAAGTCGATGTTCCACAGCTGCAGCGCGACTCGTAGAACTCTAGCGGCTGTTAAATTAAACACCGCACGGTGGTCGCGACCGCCGGGCTGGTACGGCGCCCAGCTGCATGCAGTGAGCGTATCGCATGCATATACACTGTGCATACATACCGCATGCACTGTATTGCACACAAACCGCATGCACTAAATCTCAGTGCATGATCGCATAAGCGAGATCCAGACCCAATGTTTCGCTGCTCCTCATTTGAATTTGCAATTTTTTACGTACAATTTGGTAGCAGCGAACGTTATGGAGTTACCACATGCTATACGTAGCAGACGATGCTTTTCATTCAATTCTCATACTAGTACATTCTGATTAGTGAACAGTGCAAAAATATCAAAATTTCGGGAGGATAAGGATAGTGATCGTAAGGGCGGGAGTTTGGGTGAATTTTCGGAAGCCTCCCGATGAAATCGGGAGGGTTGGCATTGCTGCAATATGTATATGTATATCGACTCCTCACATGCCCTTCGAGCCGAAGAAGCTGCATAAAGCAACCATGAAGGGCTACCAAGGTAAGCCCTTTGCTCTTTCAAATCCTTCCCAGAGTTCCTCCACAGCTGTATAGATGTTAACAAATGGAACATACATGAGAATACCAATGCTACACACCAACTCAGCTGTCGGACCAGTTTCAACGCTAATTGGCCAATCATCGGTCACGTGCTGGGAGCCTCGCTAGTATAAATTTCTGTCTGTGTTGTCTGTCTGCATAAGCAAGGTCATGGATTCCATGACCTTGCTTATGATTGAAAGTGCAGTAAGCTGATTTGGATATAGTTAAGGGAATCCATTTTTGCACCTTCTTATGTAATGCTGTGATTTTAGCTGATTTTCAGAATATCAGGTGAATATCGGAGACCAGTCTTGAAGTGTAACAAGCTCAAATGAGATAAGATCCTCGTCCTCTTAATGATGATGTCATAAAAACGAATATGACGTCATTGTGATGTATCAGGTTTGCGATAAATTATCTGTGCTAATGCCCGGCTTGATTCCCGCAAACGAAATTCAAACAGCTTGTCAAGTTTCGGAGATAATGGTTTCGGCGATTTCCATTAGCAGCGATATTATGACATCAACTTTTTTTCTCGGAAGAATTTCCAAAATCGGAGATGGTTACTGCCTGCGTGTGGGTTTTCTGCATATACATGGCAAGTTTCACGAAGATCTCATGAAAACTCTGGGTTGTGAAACAAAAAATCTCAAAAAATAGGAATGACATCATAAAACTGATATGACGTCATAGTGATGCATCATATGTGTGGTAATTCATCTCTGCTAATGCCCTGTTCGATTCCCACAAACAGAATTTAAAAAGCTTGCCTAGTTTCGGAGATAATTTTTTAGGCGATTTCCATTAGCGGAGATATTTTGACGTCATAACTTTTTTTCTAGAAGGAATTTTCAAAATTGGAGATGGTTACTGTCTCCGCAAGGTATTTTTACACACGTGTGTATATATATATATACATATATATATACATATATATATATATATATATATATATATATATATATATATACATATATATATACATATATATGTATATATATATACATATATATATATATATATATATATATATATATATATATATATATGCCAAGTTTGAGGAAGCTTCGATGAAAACTGTAGGTTGTGAAACAAAAAAGTCCACAAGAAGAAGATGAAGAACAACAACGTGAGTAAAGCTAAGAGATCCTCCATGAGGATCGAAAATATATATATATATATATATATATATATATATATATATATATATATATATATATATATATATATATATATATATATATATATATATATATATATATATATATATTTTTTTTTTTTGACTGCTTTTGACGTTTGCACGTCGTACATGTTTGAGAGCCTCATTGGTATGCATTGCTGTCTGCACTGTCACTGATGATTCACCAATAAGTGATGAAACGTGTCCAGTAGCTGAAGGGGTGTGCGGCATTGGGATTCTCATGTGTGTACTCTGTGTGAATGTCTTTTAAAGTTGTTGAGGAACTCTGAGAAGGGTTCGAAACAGCATAGCACTTACCTTGTGTTGTTCTTCTTGGGTTGCTTTCTGCAGTTCCCTCGGCTCGAGGAGTGTGGGAGGGGTAAATTTATATAATCCAAGCCACCTGGGTTTAGTTGATTTGGTGAGAGCTGATTGGATATTCCCTCCATTTGCAAGTGAGAGATGTGGGTGGGTCTTTCTACGTATATTTATATGTATAAATATATATATATATATATATATATATATATATATATATATATATATATATATATATATATATATATATATATATATGGTGTCCCAAAAAATGTACTCACATTTTGGCTCCTCATAAATGATTGAATTTTTCATTTATTTTCAGATCAAATTGACCATAATAATGGCAGAAGTATGACTCGGTGTTGAAGAAAGAAAATTGATCATAAATTGCGACTGGAAGCACGAAAACATCATGGAAGTGCAAAGACAATTTAGAAGACATTTTCACAAAGGTCCACCAACGCGACGCACCATTGCTCGCATCCGAGATAAAGGCCCGGTCACACCTTGACGTTTTAGCCAACGTATGCCGATTTTTTGAATTTTTTTTCTAAAACGCTGGCACACGTTGAATACGTTATGGGTAAGTTTTGATAACATTGAGAGCACGCTGAAAAACACTGCCATACGTCATTGTACGCTGGCTTTAAACGTTGTACTTTTTGGTTCTCAAATTTTTTCATGCTTGAAATTTCACGACGTATGCCGGCGTATGACTCACACGTTCACTACGCTGGCTACAAGTTGTTTGCACGGTCTGCGATCGTTGACAGACGTCAACACATGCTACTTGTAAGTTAATAATAAGTTGAGACACGCCGAGGTAATGTTTAGCATACCCGAAACTTATTTCTAACCTATGATTAACGTGTTGTTGGCACGTTACGCGATCGTTGCCACACGTCGACAGACATTACTTTTAAGTTACTCATAGGCTGAAAGACGTCGGTATAATGGATCGTCCTTGCGCCAGCGTCCACGGCCACGGCCAGGACACTTATTTGCAGCATTCTTCAAACTTTTCTTCAGCATGACGAGGATGTTCACACTTCGATGTCTAGCTTGGCTATGATTCCAATTGTCCATCGGCAGCGTCTATTTAAAATAGTCGAGTTTGAGCATTTTAACACGTTCAGAAGAAACGCTTCAAATTTCAAAACCCCAGCGTCAAAAAACAAAGGCGAGTGACAGCAATTTAAATCGTTCATTGTAAACAATGAAAATAGTTGAGTGGTACTGTTTAAAAGTCGTTGAGTGTAAAAAATATCGAATTGTTGAGCGCAAGCGTCTACTTTCAATGGTGGGGTTTGAGCGATTCAGCACGTTCAATAGAAACGATTAAAATTTCCGAGCGCCAGCGTCAAAAAACAAAGGCGAGTGACAGCAATTTAAATCGTTCATTGTAAACAATGAAAATAGCTGAGTGGTACCGTTTAAAAGTCGTTGAGTGTAAAAAAAATCCAATTGTTGAGCACAAGCGTCTACTTTCAATAGTGGAGATGCAGCCATTTAAATCGTTGAGTGGCAGCCGATGAATAGCAAACCCTACGTCACCGGCAAAGATAAACTGCCGCACGATATGGATAAGTTAGGCTATCGTTGGGCATAGTTTGTGAACGCCGGCTTCACGATAATTATTCGTTGGTATATCGTATCTATAAGTAATCAAAGCGCTCTCTGCACATTATTAGTTCATTGTGCATTTGTCCAACCCGTTATGAATAGACCTAAATCGTAAAAACAAGCGATAGCTCATTGTTGAAAAAGCCCCATAAAAAATTAGCCGCGAAGAACTTCGAACAATGGTGAAAAGATGTCTCCTACCCGTGGACACGCGGACGCAAGGACGATCCATCATAACCCACACCCTCCCACTCACACTCACCTACTACTGCCAACATGAACAAACTACTACTAATACTAATACTAATACTGATACTGATACTGATACTGCTGACATGGACATCGACTCAAAAAGGACTCGAAAACACTGTTGGGTTCCCCTTTTATGAGCAGCATTTTTATATTCCAATTCCCAAAACTGCTGGGAACACGTCTTTATATGGCAGTTGTAAGCTAGAAACACGTTCATTTTTTTTTTTTTTGTCGACCGGAAGACGTCATTGGAATACGTCTACATATGTCGATGTGTGTTGGGACTACGTAAAGAATTCGTTCAAAGCACGTCAAACATAAGTTAGAAATAAGTTTCGTGTAAAAAAGACATTACCGCGACGTGTTTCGACTTATGATTAGCTTATAAGTAGCGTTTGTGGACGTGTGTAAGCGTCCACATATCGTTTGTAAAACTTATCCCCATCGCATGCGGAACATGTGTCATACGCCGAGTACGTAGTAAAATTTTGAACATGTTTAAAATTTCTTGACGTACTCTACTTACTACGACGTATGATAGCGTACTTTAGCGTTCTACTCATGTATACCAAACTTACTCATACTGTATTTGACGTGCCCCAACGTTTTAGACACATTTTTCTTATGTCGGCATACGCTGGCAAGATCGCCAAGGTGTGACCGCAATGTTGACACTTCCATTTCTACGGCAGTTATGATTCGAATCGTTGTGCGTCAGCCTTTTAATAGGCTACGTCCCGACATCGTCGGCGATGCGTGCAACGCGCTATGCCTAAGTTAGACTATCGTTGGGCATCGGTTGTGTAGGCCGACAACAGGTTCAGCATTCATTGGTATAAGTTATCTATAACACAACGAAACGTTCTATGTCCGTTACCAATGCGTTATACATAAGACCAAGTCGCTATGAATACGTCCGAATCTTTAAAAAAAAACATCAAAAGTTCAACGTAAGCCAGCGTTTTACATACATTTTAATACGTTGCCATCGCTGGCTAAAACGTCAAGGTGTGACAAGGCCTTAAGTTTGAAACAGATGGAACTGTGCATGACTTCCATAAGGAGTGTTCAGGAAGACCACGGTCATCAACCACCCCCGTAAAGAAAAATCAATTGCTGGATCCACCGATCTCCATGGAAATCTGTACGACAAATGGCTTTTGAGACAGGAATCCCAAAATCAAGAGCCCATCGCATTTTGAAGCGAATTAATTGGAAAAGTTACATTACAACATTAATCCACGCTCTAAATGAAGACGATCCTGACCGGAGAGCTGAATTTTGAGTGGTACCTGGGCAAATGCGAAGAAAATGCAGCATTTCCATCCAAAATTGTTTGGAGCGATGAGGCCAGCTTCAAGTTAAATGTCTCAATTAACCGACACAATTGCATCTACTGGGCTCCTGAAAATCCGCATGTTACTATGGAACACCATTTAAACTTACCAGGGGTTACTGTGTGGTGTGGGATATCAGCATTGGGCATCCTCGGGCCATTCTTTTTTGATCAAACTGTCACTGGGGATGTTTACTTAAACTTGCTGCAGGAATCTGTCGGTGCACTTGTTGAAGAGATATTTGGTGACGAAAACATTTACTTTCAGCAAGATGGAGCACCTCCCCACTACTACCGTGATGTAAGGGCCTATCTCGAAGCAACTTTTCCGAACAGATGGATTGGGCGAAGAGGTAGTGTTGAATTACATGCGCGTTCCCCAGACCTCACTCCAATGGACTTCTTTTTATGAGGATATCTCAAAGATAAGGTTTACGGCTCAAAACCAGTAACAGTCGATGAGCTGAAAGAGGAAATTGAAAGACAATGTCTTGCAGTTCCAAATGAAATGATTCGTCACGCTGTTGAATCCATTGGTCCGCGTTATCGGCTGTGTTTGGAACGTGATGGTCGTCAGTTTGAACATTTGTAAACATGCATTTATCCATTTATAGCGAACGTAGTGAGCTTCATACTTAACGCGTCCACATGAGAGAATAGGAAACAACAACAACAACAACAAAAACAACAACAACACAATACCCTGGCAATTTGGAATCCGTGTCGTTGGCTATGACCCTTTTGCTTCCGGTTTTCTTTTTCTTCCAGTTTTTTGCATGGGGAATGATGCATGCCGGGAGATAAAGGCATCGTCGGAGACATGAAAGACCCAAATATCAGACATGGTGTATATTTCCTCTACTGATTTTAATAAAGATATCTCCCGCATCATCAAAAAATTTTTTTTAATCGTGATTTCCATTATTTGATCGCTGATCCCGAATCCAGGCTGAAGTAACCGGAAATTGCAGCATCAAATGTATGAAGAATTCCACGTTCGCTTCTCGGCTTTGCCTATTCCATATCACATTTAACCATTAATCTTGTTTCTAAGTCAATAAACAACGCATTTATTATCATTTAAAGAGTGAGTACATTTTTTGGGACACCCTGTATCTATTGTTGCGGGCCGGCGGGGTGGGGTGAGAAGACCACGAGGTGGGGGAAGCTATGTCGATTCCCACCAGACTCCCCGGAATTGTCGGCCGTCGCTCACGGATAATACTGTGAAGCGGAGGGTCGCTTAACCGACCAGTGGCGAATCGAGAGGGGGGGATTGTGGGGGTTGCAACCTCCCCCCCCTTCAGCTGCTGAGTACCACTGACTCAACCGCATGACCTTGAGTCTTCCCGTCTCTGGAATTAACGACGTTACCTAATTAACGACGTGGTTTAATTACCGGGGAACCATGCCCTCGGTACGCCTTGTCCGAACCGGATCACTCCACCGGATTGGATCACCTTTCTGGATCGGATGCAGCCGAGCGACACTGCCAAGGACGTACCGGCTGGAAGGAACAGATCGTTGGGAATAAACACCCGGCTAAACTTAGATTCGAACCATGCTGGACCAATGAGAGAAAAGACAAAGGCGAGCTGGGAACATTCCCAATGACAATTATTTAATAACAGCAAGCGAGGAGCAGCATGTGGTACGACAAATATTTATTGGGTATGTAACGCAGAGAAAGAGGAGAGAGGTGTGGGGTGCGACAATAATACAAGCAACTTATTAAAGCAGACACAGTGCAGACTTGACGCGAGATTATTAACAGTAACAACAATAAGGATCTTCTACAGGCTTACTTAACAGACAGGCACCAGCATACTCAGACACACACAGAAAAAGAAACCCAAATGTGAAGGGACATTTGCAGCCAGGGAGGGAGGGGAGTTGAGGTTACAACTTTCGGTACCTGGGCGTTTCGGGGGAGGGATGCTCCGTGGTGCGGTACCCGACAGTAGTTGTGTTGTCTCTGGTCCAAGCCGCACGTGTGGAGATCGTGTTCTGAAGGAAGAGCTTGAGTGGAGAAGAGCGAAGTCCAGAGGGTAAGGGTGGAGCAGTTTGCGGGATCAGGCAGGAGGCGGTTCGTCGAGGAGAGATCTGGGCAGAGTCAAGAAGCAGGAACACTCTGTGTGAAGAACACCCACACTGAACACAACACTTCTCAATTCTCAACATGGAGGATTTCTCCGTTCTTTATAGAGCCCGAGGCTCAGGGGAGGGGCCATGCCGAATCCAACGTCATCGCCTGAGTCGGGCACTCCGACTGGCTCCGACCCCTCATGTGGTCCACCAGCTTGGGCCGGATTTCGGGCAGACGCTGGTGCAGCCCGCCCACCTTGCTGCCAAATCGTACTTGACTCGGCGCACATGTCTGGTTTCGGGCAGACGTTGGCGCACCCCGCCCAAAGCGTATGTGACTCGCCGCACGTCTGGTTTCGGGCAGACATTGGCGCACCCCGCCCAAAGCGTATGTGACTCGGCGCACATGTCTGGTTTCGGGTAGACGAGACGAGACGAGGGGGCAAGCAAGCAGATTTACCTCAGAAAAGAAAAGAAAAAGAGTGGGGATAAAATAAAAGGGGAAAATGATTTAATAATCCTAACTATTAGACCATCGCAACGCACTCCCTTGTTTCCCCACTAAACAAAATGAAGGGGTCGATCTGCACGTATATTAATGGCATAGCTGTCTCGAGACACCTATCTGATGTACGCATGCGGTTCCGAGAACCGCAACAAGACCCCCCTCCCTTTTGCTCGACTTCACCCGAGTCATTAACATACGTGTGGCATGCAGGTGTACGTTCCCCATGTTACCTACGGATCCCTGTGTGCGACATTTTGAATACATGTCCCAAAAATAAATAACCGAGTGCATTGCGTAACTAAACTAACAGACTCATTCGGACTACTTAACTACATTGCCGGAACTAAACAAATAGGTGGGTTAGAACGACATACATTTCTAATATTTACATTACCAATGGCCCAAGACCTGTGACTTGAGGAGAGAACAATAAAGCAACATTCGGGGATGAGTGCAGCAGCAGGAAATCAATGATCAAGCGTCTTCAGGGCCTCCAATGGTCCTTTGTTTGTTGGGGGGGTTTTTTTGTTTGTTTTTTTGTTTGTTTTCCTGGCTGCTGGAGGCAACTCACCCTCACACGGGAGGCCACACGCCGTCTCAGTCCATTTGAACTGGCTTTTATACACAACAAGGAGATCTCTGGGCTGCACAAATGCAGTCCCCGGTAACGCGGCTGCCTGCAGTGCCGCCCTTGCAAATATTTCCACAAGGATGGTCCTGGCGCATGGTAAGGTTGAGTGATGTGGCAAGGCAAATAAAGGCATGGACAGGTAATGGCAAATGGAGTCAAGGCAAAGACAGATAAAGGCATTGCAAATGCAGACCAAGTAAGGTGCGACAATGCAACAGGTCGACACATAAAGCTGGCCGCCTCGGTGTGGTCTCGTGAGGTTGTGGAGGGAGTGTGGTGGAGTTGGCCATGACGGGCTCGGTCCTACCCTACAGTCTCCCCCAAACCTATTGCCTATGCCTGTCCTTGCCCATACCCACCCCCATTCGGTTGTCACAAAAAAAAACTAAATTTAGACTTTTTTTTAAAAAGTTTTATCTATTTTATTTTTATAATTACAAGTGTCCTGAACCCCCTTATTGTCTTTGTTCAACAAACCTGTCCAAATGGTCTATTCTCAATCCCTAAGATCCCTTTTGAGAGGATTAAGGAAGAGACAAGTGAATCTGTCTTGAGGCACAATGCAGCCTCAGAATAGCTCCCACAGGTTTCAGCATTTCCAAGGTGAGTCCAGCGGCCTACGAACAGCGAAAGGATGGATGGTGCGAAGGGGTACAGGTTGTCTATCTATCCTACCATTTATGGAAGCGTGGCTCCACTGGCAGGTCTGCCAACCTGCCGAACTCGATCTTCGGCACCCCCGGGTCGCTGAGGCTGTCTCCGAGCCTACCTACTCCATATGAACGTGGGGAATGCCCTTCCTGGCATTTTCCCCGTCGATGCCCACGTAGCATTTTGGTGCTCCGGGTCCCTTTCCCGTGGGTACCCATGACCATTACACTAACTCGGTCGCTTGGACCCATGGCCCACTCTGGCCGACTACTTCAGTGTCCGAGGTGCCCTCAACTCAGTACGCATATTATACCAGCCATGTTCCCAGCCGGTCAATAGTCTCCTGCACCCTACAAAAGGTTTCGTCCCTTCGTTCAACACCAACAACCAAACAACATCCTTTTGGTTAATTTAACGAACCCGCTAACTAACATTACACTAACCCCGGGTTCCCTTGGGTGGGATTCACTCCTCCCCCCAATCATTTGTTCGCACCACGCATTCCACATTCACTCCAATCACACTCGGGCCCGCTGGCCCACGTTCACATATATATATATATATATATATATATATATATATATATATATATATATATATATATATATATATATATATATATATTTTCAATTCACTCCAACACTGACACTCTATGAGCTACGTTCCCCTAACTAGCTCGTACTCCCCGTCATCCCTTATTATAATGCACGTCCCATTTAACTCTATCGCTAAGCTCATCTATGTCCCCACTACACATTCCATGTCTGTCCATGTCTCCAATCCATTTCTAATTCGATACTAAATTTCCCCTAACTGATGTTACCGGGCCCCATGGAGGACTGCTCATACCCCTATGAGGCCGGTCTAGCTAACGCTAAACCCTTCCCCTAACTCGTGCTCCTTTGCCCAAGCACGAGGATGTTCGCTGCATCCTGGCCGGGCATCGTCTACTCGTGGTAAAGCTCGATGAGATTTAAACCTCCAGGGGAGTGGTCTGCACTCTACAGTACATTTGTCCCTTTTGTTTGGCCGATACATGAAAGCGTAATGTCATCCCGTTAATTGCATTAAATGCTCGCTTTTGGGCTATCCCCAATGCGAGCCACCATGTGTTACACACCCGCCCTTCGTGCGGCGAGATCCACGCTGACGTCACTCGCACACGGCCCGCTCCGCGAGGCCTGACACGCACATGGGCCCAGCTGTGTCGTCCTCGGGACTCGCTCTGCACGTCTCGCGAACACCACTCGCGGCGCGCAGCACGTCGTGCCCTATGCACGTGCTCATACAGGGATATATGTCCTCCAAATTCACTCGACCCCTCAATTTTCCTCCATTTTAGCCGTCAGCGCTCTGGTGTTGCACCCGGCACGGATCGTTTCAATGCCGGCTTCCCATCATGCAATCGTCTGCTCTTCGGCTGTTTGCAAAACACGGACTGGATCTCGCACGCAGAGTCCTGCAGAGCCGGCGCGGTTTCCGAAATAATTCCGTCCAGCTCATTAGGCTCGCCACACCTGTCCGTTACCCGACCCACGACTCCCGTCTGGGTCGGTCCGTGTCCCATTTTCTCACGTGCACTCACACATGCCATGTAATTTGGACTACACTCACGTTCTGACACACACTCCGGCACAATCGCATTGGGTGCTTGGGTTAGCCCACCACTCCACCTCACATAGCCTTACCGGACTCACCTTGTTACGGTCTGCCTTGAGGGAGCATATCGTCTCCCCTTGTTGCTGTGGGAGGTTAACCTGACCCTCGCACTGGGTCTCAAAACACTCCACGTGCTCAATCTCAATGTCCCTTACCATTTATATTTGTGTGTGCTCCTCTTTTATTTTGTGCAATTCATCCCTTACCCGTTTCTCTGTCTCCCTGCGTCTCTGGCACCTCTTTTAACCCCCCCCCGTCTTTTTCACCTCTTTTAATTCCTCCATTATGATGCTCAATTCCCGGCTCTTTGTCTCTACCTGTCCGAGTTTACAGGTTTCTCTCTTGACTATTGTGGTTTCACTCGTCACCTCAACCTTGCCCATCGTCATCGCGGTCCGAACAGCCTCCACACTCCCCCTCAACTCGGTCATTTCCCCACGTCGAGTACGGATCTCATTTGTAAAATTCTGGTCCATGTTTTTCATTTCGCCCTTTACCTCTGCCAGCTCTGCCTTCATTTCCTCCTGACCAGCCTTCATTTGTGTTTGTAAGTTTCTTTCCATGTTTGGCATATCCCCCTTCATTTCGCCCTTTAGTGTTTGCGTATTCCAATCCACGCGTTCCATCATTTGTCTCATTATCTCCATAAACTGGTCCAAGTTCAATGGCTTTGGCGAAGCCACTCTGCTATGATCGGGTGTGGATCGGATAGGGATCGCTAGGACCTCTGGGAGGGAAATTTGATGCAGGGGGTCCTCAAGCATTGTCGCTGTTGCAGTTGCCCCCAATGTTACCTCTCGGTATGGCTGCATGGAATGATCTCCCTCAAAACTGTTGTCCTGAGCCATGGATACCTCTAACATTGTTTCAGACCCCACCTGAACCAGCTCGTCTTGGTCCACCATGGTCCGTACCGATAATTGACTAAAATTTGAATCCTGCTCTTAATTTCGGGGGGAAGGGAGGGGGGGTTGGTTGCGAAGCACACCCCTGGCTCGAATCCCATTTCAGATACCAAATTGTTGCGGGTTCAAATCCCGCAATTTTTATGGGGGTCAATCCCACTCCTGACACCAAAACTGTTGCGGGTCGGCGGGGTCGGGTGAGAAGACCACGAGGTGGGGGAAGCTATGTCGATTCCCACCAGACTCCCCAGAATTGTAGGCCATCGCTCACGGATAATTCTGTGACGCGGCGGGTTGCTTAACCGACTGTGGATGCCAATAACTCAATCGCGTGACCTAGGGTCTTCCCATCTATGGAATCAGGTTACCTAATTAACCACGTGGTTTAATTACTGGGGAACCATGCCCTCGGTACGCCTTGTCTGAACCGGATCACTCTACCGGATTGGATCACTTTTCCAGATCGGATGCAGCCGAGCGACACTGCTAAGGATGTACCGACTCGAAGGAACGGATCATTGGGAATAAAGACCCGGCGAAACTTAGATTCGAACCATGCTGGACCAATGAGAGAAAAGACAAAGGCGAGCTGGGAACATTCCTAATGACAATTATTTATTAACAGCAAGCGAGGAAAAGCATGTGGTATGACAAACATTTATTGGGTATGTAATGCAGGGAAAGAGGAGAGAGGTGTGGGGTGCGACAATAATACAAGCAACTTACTAAAGCAGACAGTGCAGACTTGACGCGAGATTATTAACAGCAACAACAATAAGGATCTTCTACAGGCTTACTTAACAGACAGGCGCCAGCACACTCAGACACACACAGAAAAAGAAACACAAATGTGAAGGGACTTTTGCAGCCAGGGAGGGAGGGGAGTTGAGGTTATAGCTTTCGGTACCTGGGTGGTTCGGGGGAGGGATGCTATGTGGTGCGGTACCCGACAGTAGTTGTGTTCTCTCTGGTCCAAGCCGCACGTGTGGAGATCGTGTTCCAAAGGAGGAGCTTGAGTGGAGAAGGGCGGAGTCCAGAAGGCGAGGGTGGAGTAGTAGGCGGGACCAGGCAGGAGGCGGTTCGTCGAGGCGAGACGTGGGCGGAGTCAAGAAGCAGGAACACTCGTGTGAAGAACACCCACACCGAACACAACACTTCTCAATTCTCAACACGGAGGATTTCTCCGTCCTTTATAGAGCCCGAGGCTCGGGGGAGGGGCCATGCCGAATCCAACGTCATCGCCCGAGTCGGGTGCTCTGACTAGCTCCGACTCCTCACGTAGTCCGCCAGCTTGGGCCGGGTTTTGGGCAGATGCTGGTGCAGCCCACCCACCTTGCTGCCAAAGTGTACGCGACTCGCCACACATGTCTGGTTTCGGGCAGACGTTGGCGCATCCCGCCCAAAGCGTACGTGATTCGCCGCACATGTCTGGTTTCGGGTAGACGTTGATGCACAGTTATGGTAGACGAGACGAGACGAGGGAGCAAGCAGGCAGATTTACCTCAGAAAAGAAAAGAAAAAGAGTGGCAATGAAATAAAAGGGAAAAATGATTTCATAATCCTAACTATTAGACCATCGTAACGCACTCCCTTGTTTCCCCACTAAACAAAAGGAAGGGGTCTATCTGCGCGTATATTAATGGCATAACTGTCTCGGGACACCTGTCTGTTGTATGCCTGCGGTTCCGAGAACCGCAACAATACATAATGTATATGTATATCTTCCCCTTTTTTTCTGTTTGTTAATTTCCTTTCTTATTGTATATAAGAGTTGCACTGCTGTCCTAACTGTCAGTTTATACGCTTTAACATTTTGCTCTTCCATGATCCTCGATGTTCTCAAGAAATACAAAAGCAATTATATTTTCACTTGAAACACAGGAGTAAAAACATGTTTTTTTCGCATTGCAAAGGATTCTATGATTACCTCTGCCACCAAAGGTGGATGGAACTTGTGTTTTCACCCCTGTCTGTCAGTGAGCAGGATATCTCAAAAGGTTATTGACAGATTCAGATGAAACTTGGTGGGCAGGTTGGGTGTGTGACAAGAACGAATTGATTAGATTTTGGTGATGATCCGGATCTGGATCTGAGAATTTTGAAAGTAATTCTTCACCATAGAGAGATCGGGCTGAAACGATATCGAGCACAATATCTCAAAAAAGTTTCGTATGGATTCGGACAAAATTTGGTGGACGAGTTTGGTCATTGACAATAACAAACTGATTAGATTTTAGTTCATGTCCGGATCCAGATCTGGCCTATCAGTGGTCTACAAAACGTAAATTGTTCAGCCCGGCAGTGGTATGCACTCTACCGAGTGCCGTTCCAGTTCATTACATTGTCTATACATTGTCCTGGCAGAATAAATAAAATGATGTGAAAGAGAAGAACAGTTTATTTTGTGCACAGTTTGTTGGAGCATAAACATTTCTGAGCTCAGTTGTTTTTCTATTACACATGCCAATGACATGTGGTTCACATAATGTTTTTCCACATGCAGACTGTGGACAGGTTGTAAGATTGATTTCACATGATTACTTTGTGAATAAAATCACTTTGCAGTTTGGTCATTTGATTGTTTCCAAAGCACAACACTTATCAGAGGCATGTAAATAGTTATAGGATTAGGGTATTTATTGACATCCTAGAGTTGTGAGTTTTTATTTTGTGGTTATTATTTACCATTACTTTCATTAATCTGAGTTTCTGGTTTCAGAGTATAATCCAGAAGATTGTTGAACGATGATATTTATTTGTATAAAATTTCACCTGATGGAAGACTGAGGAGACAGAGGGTAAAAAGGGCAAAGTACTAACAGTGGGGCAGCAAGCTGATGCAACAAGCAAGGGCATGAGGAGAGGATGGGAAGGGAGGAAACCTTCAAATACGATGGTTAGGTTAGTTATGGTTATTGTGATAGAGAGCATCATGAGTAGGGATGGGAAAGACATGAATGGTGGTGCAGCATCAATTCATGATTTTACTGAGATTGAGCATTGAAATGCCATCACATCTCCATGCAAAGTAAGTCAGGCCACTTCAAAGAAATCCACAAATGCATAGTTGCCATGTATACCGAATATTCACCTCTATCATATAGTCAAATGGGTCGATGAATTTGAGCATGGATGTGAGTCTGTTAAAGATGACCATTGGTCAGGATTGTTGGCATATGCACCTGACACACAAACTGTTGCCCTAGTTGAGGCATAACTTCTTGAGTATTGATGCAATGAGTTTGCCAAAATACCCAGAGAAATTGGAATTTATGAAGGCAGTGTTTTCATGATAATCCACAAACACTTGGGCATGTGAATAGTCTCAGCAAGATAGTTGTGCAGAAATCTCAGCATTCACAGTAGGCAGCAATGGCTGGCATCATGTAACAATATTCTCAAACTGTTTAACACAGATCCAGCTGATTTTATCGCTCATCTGATAACTTTTGATGAAATGTGGCGTCAGCACGAGGATCCTGAATCCAAATTGAATTTTTGCACACAAGGTCGAGGATCATGGAAGAGTGAGGTGGTAGGAGGTAGAAGGCAACACACTAACAGTGGGGCAGTAGGAAAACACATGGTATCGACAACGGCATGAACAAACAGATGAAGACAAATGAGGGAAATAAACATACCAACCAGGAAATAGATGGGAATAGGTAAGGAAGGGTTAACGAGGATAGAAAATATCACGGATAGGGATGGAGTATGACCTGAGGTAGTGATGTATTGCTAACTTTAAGCCTTGGATGGAAGTGTGGGATTGCACAGACTGAGGAAGGAGGTTCCACAATGAAATAAAAGAGGAAAACACAGTATAGATGAGAGGTGTACCTATATTATCGGAGTTTCACATGGTAGAGGTTGCTGGAAGAATGCGTGCAATCTGGAGGGACTGAGGGAGAGCAGATTTATATATTAAAAAAAAGTGGAAAGAGCAAAATCTAAGGACAGGTGGTGGAAAACAAACAGAGACTACCAACATTTCTGTGAAGTGTAGAAAGAAAATGCTGAGTTTCCAGAAACCAAACCTACCCCCAAAAATTATTGCTCTAGAAAAATTTGACTCCATTGTTGTTTTTTTTAGCAGTTTCCCGAATTGGTGACTTGAAATGGATAACTGAATCTGACATGAAAAGACAGAATGTAGTAAATTACAGGAAAAAGTCAAGATTATGTTGAATTACAAATAAAATATTAATTAAACTGTCTGATTTTGGTGTACTATTCACTACAGACTTAATTCTCACAGCGTCCTCATGAAAAATAGTAAAAAAAAAAAAAAATTAAAATAAATGCACCACAGTTCGATGCACAAGGAATAACATCTATACCGTCTCTACTGGGAACGCAAGCACAGTCAATGGTCCGAATGTGTCAATCACAGCTTATTCAGGCAAACGTTGCTGTGAATCTTTATCGTGATTGCTGGTACAAAATATTGGATACATTTCATCCATCAATCTCTGGGGAGCCCATTCAAAGTAAAATCATATTTAAAGTCACCCACTTTGTTGAAAATTCGGTGAAAATATTCCCTGAAAAGACAGTCGCCGGTGAAAACAAAATGTTGGTCTTCACATGTGCCTGTGTGCTTTTTTGGAGAAACAATTTTTTTCTCACAGTGAAAAATCGTCGAAAGACAAATGAAATTAGCAAAAATAATTATCAAAGAAGTCAAATGAACCCCTGGTGTGCTAATGTCAATGTGCACACTGCCACATCGATGTACTTCATTTGTGGGTGAGGAGAGAGACAGAGACAGAGACAGAGACAGAGACAGAGACAGAGACAGAGACAGAGACAGAGACAGAGACAGAGACAGAGACAGAGAGAGAGAGAGAGAGAGAGAGAGAGAGAGAGAGAGAGAGAGAGAGAGAGAGAGAGAGAGAGAGAGAGAGAGAGAGAGAGAGAGAGAGAGAGAGAGCTCGGTTATGGACTCGAAAATGGCTTGGCAGATCTCCATCAAAATTTTACATAGCCAGGGTCAGGACATGGGAACAAAATAATTCTCCCCGTGAGGGTGGGTCAACGACACAATTTTCACCTCGGTGCATCTGGCACAGTGCATGTTGCTTACTGAACCCTGCTGGAGGGAGAGGGTATTACTAGCTATGAGCACAAAATAAATTTGTGCCACCACCTCCCGACATCAATTTAATTTAAACATCGATTTCCAGTCAACGAGTCAACATCAATTTAGTTAAAATTTACACGTCCCATGGATCCGGTTTCTACATTTTTCCCACCTGCCATTTGTAATTTTATAAGCCCATCGCCCACTCAACGGGAGATGGGGTTTTGCAATCACTTCTGTGTGTTTGTGTGTCTGTCTGTGTGCCTGTCTGTGTGTCTGGGTGTAACAGTTTTGAGCTTTTGTCATAAAATTTTCAACAAAGCTTTATTATGAGAATATGGAGAAGACAAATTAATAATTTGGTCAAATGGTTAAAGGAACCTTTTAGCATACGGAAGAAGACGTCTGAATACAAAGCGGACAGGCTTTGCATTTTCAGATGCTTTTTAGTTATAGTTGTATTATTCCCTGCATTTGAGTCACCCTGATGGGAAAATACATCACCCAGGAGCTTTTGGTGTGGAGACTCAAAGAAAATTGTATTTTTCCAATACAAGCTGCCAAATAAATGCTTCTTTTTCCATTGATAACCCAAAACGAAATTTATATTTTGAAATGGAACTTAGGCTTTTTGGAAACGGAAAAGGCATGATGTTTTTAAAACAGAGAAATCACTGGCTCTACACAAGTATCTCCCATTTAAACACAAATTCCCAAAAATCCCTACCTTCCCCATTCATTGAGCAGCATGTGACTAGAAATACAGTTTTTGTGGTTTTTCTTGGCCTGGTGAAAGAGATACAAGTACTTTTGGTTCTTTGTGAGAGATTCCACTGGTGCTGTGATCTTTGGATTCCACAGCATTCAGGAGAGACATTTGTGAAATACCAGTTCATAAGGTACTCATTAGCTACAGTGCTTTTCGAATGAAACAAAAGACCAGGAAGGAACCCGAAGAGAAGAGCAAAGATGGAGTCATCAGGAGGAACCTGGACAGGATTCGGGTTTCAGCCGGTACTTCACAACCCTCAAACCCATCCAGGTGCAGCCAAGTGAGCCTTACAGAAACATTTCTGCAAGAATTCACTTCTCCTCAGAGAGATAGATAACGAAAGAGAGAAATAAAGAGTAAAAGAGATGAAAGAGAAGAAAAAGCAAGAATTAGAATGAATAAAGAGAATTATGGGAAAATTTTTTTAGAAGGAAATGTGAAATGAAAAAATAACAAAGAGGTCAGGAAGAACTCGGACAGATAGATTTCAGCAGTTACTCCCCAGGCTCAAACGCAACAGTATGTACAAGCTACCAGAGGCATGTTAGCAGGGAAGTACAGTCCACACAGCATCAGGATATGGTACAAACATAATGAAACGGAAGACCAAGAAGGAACCCGAAGTGAATCCGCCAGACTTACCAAAGTCTACACCCCCTTTCAAAATTTTCACCTTTTGTTGCCTTATAACCTGGAATTAAACTGCATTAAATCAGACTTTTTCCACTTTTATTTAAACATCATAACCCATATCGTCCAAGTAAAAAGCAAATTCAACAAAATTCAGAAAATTAATTAAAAATATAAAACTAGAATATTTTGGTGTCATCAAAAAATATACAGTCAAAGCTCGTTACTATGCCACCTCGCTTCTATGCCACTCTCGCTATTATACCACTTTTGCTCGGTCCCGACAAAATTCAATACAAAATAAATTTACTATGCCACCCCCTACTCTCGCTACCATGCCACTACTGTGTGACTGTTAAAAGGCACGAGTCGTGAAAAAGTCTGTATTGCGCAGTGCTCGATTATCACACTCACGTCCAAAGGCGAAGCGACGAACTACAGTCCAGCTGCGCACAACATAACTCAATACGTACACGCATAGTCAGACTGTGTCAAAACATGCGATTCTTCTCCCCGATGCCAGCCACAACAAGCCAATCACAACACGCACAACGAGACACAAAAAAGCGCGAGCACACACACAGACACGCAGGCACACGTACAACAGTGACATCATTTTTTTCAAATTCAGCCCATAATGTCAGCTCAGAAACGCAAGCGAACCGACTTTACGCTGAAGGAGAAGAAGGAGATCATCGATGCCGTGAAGAAGGAGCCAAAATCAGTCCAAGTTGGCCAGGGAGATTAGCAAGAAATGGGGCGTCGAAGTTAAGAGAACCACCGTGAAGGGCATTCTCAGCAAGAAGGATGCAATCGAGGCTGCAATCAAAGCTGGATTTCCATCGAAGCGCATGAAGTTGACACAGGCTCACGACCCGAAGCTTGATGAGGGAGTGCTCATGTGGCTGAAGCAATCAAGAGGACAGAATGTGCCTGTCAGCGGCGATCTGATCAAGGAGAAGGCGATGAAACTGGCCGAGCTGATGCACATCCCAGACTTCATGGCGAGCGACGGTTGGTTGGGCAATTTCAAGAAGCGCCACGGCATCATGTTCAAGACAGTGCAGGGCGAAGCTGGAGCGGTGGATTCGCAATCCCTTCTTGAGTGGCAACAACAGGTTCTCCGGCCCTTACTCGGGCAGTTCTCCGCAGACGACGTCTTCAACCTGGACGAGACTGGACTCTTCTGGCAGCTGCTTCCGAACAAGACCATGGCTTTCAGGGAGAGCGGTGTACTGGAGGAAAGAAAAGCAAGCAAAGGATCACTCTTCTGGTTGGGGCAAACATGAGCGGCAGCGAGAAGTTCCCTCTTCTGGTGATTGGCAATTCCAAGAAACCCCGTGCCTTCAAGAACAAAGAGATCCCGGTCAAGTACAAGACGAACTCGAAGGCGTGGATGACGGCGGAGCTTTTCGAGGAGATGTTGCGTGCGTGGGACGGACGACTCGGCCAGCAGGGACGCAGAGTGCTGGTCTGTCTCGATAACTTCTCTGGCCACCCTCCCGAGCTCGAGCTGAACAACATCCAACTGGTCTTCTTCCCACCCAACACGACAGCCAATTCGCAACCAATGGATCAGGGAATCATGGAGAACCTCAAGCGCCACTACAAGAAGCTCCTGCTATGCCGCCGGCTTGAGGCCATAGACGGGGGAAAGGAGTTCAAGTTCACGTTGCTCGACGCTCTACACGTTGCCCGGCGTGCTTGGGAGCAGGTCGGCAAGTCGACGATCAGGAACTGTTTCGCGAAGGCCAAGTTCATCGAAGAGGAGATCCAAACTGAGCCACAGGATGCGGAGCTGCCCGACATCTGGGAAGCTCTGCCTGCCGAGGAAAAGATGCACGAGAACGAGGAGATCGAGCTGTCTGACTTTCTCGAAGCCGACGAGCGCCTCGCGACTGGCGGGTATTTCATGCTGGAGGAGATTCTGTGCAGTGAGGAGCCGGTGGAAAGCGAAGATGACGAGGTAACTGTCGAGGAGGAAATCGTTCCGTTCGAGGAAGCCCAGCGCGCTTGTAGCACCGAAATTAATTGTAACTTGAGAAAATAAGGCCATTTTTACAAAATCTCGTTACTATGCCACTCTCGCTACTATGCCACTTTTGCTCGGTCCCGACGGGTGGCATAGTAACGAGCTTTGACTGTAATAGAAATCTGAAATTTGTTTAGGTCACCTTCAAAATCACACACTGAGTTAATTGGCCTCCACCTATGTTAAATCGTAGCGATTCTGATTATTTCAGAATAAAACTAGAAGGGCACTCGGTAGAGTGCATACCTCTGCCACGTAATGCCTGATCCACGAGAACACATCGGGCCCAATACATTTTTGAAATATCATGCTATACACTACTATATAGCTTTTGGCTTTATCTCTCAATGGTGAAGAATCAATTCAAAAGTTTAAATAATTCTCGTCTCCATATCCAGATTCTGATCTTCACCAAAATCGAATCACTTCGTCCGTGCCACACACCCAACCTGTCCACCAAGTTTCGTCTGAATCCGTTCACAACTTTTTGAGATATCGTGCTACATATCATTTTTGGCCCGATCTCTCAATGGCAAAGAATCAATTACAAAATTATCAGATCTGGATCCGGATTCAGATCTTCAAAAAACCGATTCAATTCTTCCTTGTCACACACCCAACATGTCCACCGAGTTTTATTTCAATCAGTCCACAACTTTTTGAGATATTGTGCTAGATATCGTTTTTGGTCATATCTCTCAATGGTGAAGAATCACTTTAAATATTCTCAAAGCCGGATCCAGATCCAGATCTTCACCAAAATCTAAACACTTCGTCCTTGTCACACAACAAATCTGTCCACAAAATTTCATCCGGATCCGTCCCAATTTTTTGAGATATCCTGCACACAGACAAACAAACAAGCCGGTAGGCGGACATGGGTAGTCGGCCGTTGCTAGGCAACGGAGGGGTCCATAGCAACGGTTCTTTCTCACACATAACTAGGACATACCATGAACCTACCATACCAGTTTCATGTATATCTGACTCATAGTCTCTGAGATATAACGAACTTCGTTTTTTTATTGTTTTCGACCAGGGTTCATTCAAAGTCTATCTTCTCCGACAGTTTTCATAGGATCCGGCTGGAAATTTTTGACAATATGGGTGAATGTACTGCCCACAGTCGCTCGTGGCCTGATTTTTGATTTTCGAAAAATAATTTTTTTATGATTTTTCAAAAATTCCAAAGTCCCGTTGCTCAGCAATGGTGGTGTCCATAGCAATGGTTCTCATTTGCACACAACCAGGTCATGGCATGAAACCTACCAACCAAGTTTCATCGAAATCGCCATTGTATTAACGGAGCACTGGACCGAACAGACATACATACAGACAGACAAACAAGCCGGTAGGCAGACATGGGTAGTCGACTACCCAATAGAACCTGACGCGATGGGCCCGCTCGATGGGGAATGACCTGAGGATTAAGCACAAGAAAATTCATGATTCCAGCTTCAAGGGTTAATGCTGCAGATTGTTTTTTTGTTAAAATACCCCCACATTTAGAGGTTTTTCCGGCCATTGCTAGCCAACGGAGGGGTCCATAGCAACGGTTCTTTCTCACACATAACTGGGACATACCATGAACCTACCATACCAGTTTCATATAGATCTGACTCATAGTCTCTGAGATATAACGAGCTTTGTTTTATTATTGTTTTTGACCAGGGTTCATTCAAAGTCTATCTTCTCCGACAGTTTTCATAGGATCCGGCTGGAAATTTTTGACAATATGGCTGAATGTACTGCCCACAGTCGCTTCTGGCCCGATTTTTGAAAAATATATATTTTTATGATTTTTCTAAAATTTCAAAGTCCCGCTGCTCGGCAACGGTGGTGTCCATAGCAACGGTTCTCATTTGCACACAACTCGGTCATGGTATGAACCTACCAACCAAGTTTCATCAAAATCGCCATTGTATTAACTGAAATCGCCATTTTAAATACTGATAATAAGGGTAGAACGAATCTCAAAAAATTTTTTTCGACTACATCGACTACCCAACAAGTCAGTAGGCGGACATGGGTAGTCGACTACCCAACAAGTCAGTAGGCGGACATGGGTAGTCGACTACCCAAGTCAGTAGGCGGACATGGGTAGTCGACTACCCAACAGACAAACATAGACGGAAATACTGATAATAAGGGTAGATCAAATTTTTTTTTTCGACAGGATTGACTACCCAATAGACGGAAATACTGATGATAAGGGTAGAAAAAAAAATCTCAAAAATCTTTTTTTTCGACTAGATCGACTACCCAACAACCAAACCGACAGGAAGGGGTGAAATCATAACCTCCTTCACCTTCGGTGGTGGAGGTAATCAGCTATTTCTGTAGGTTTCCTCTGCTAGGAAGTGCATTTCACAGCAAAGACTCAACCATGAGCCCCAAGGAGCTTTCAAAAGACAAACAGGATAAAGTTGTGAAAAGGCACAGATCAGGGGATGGGTATAAAAATATTTTGAAGGCCTTTAATATCCCTTGAAGCACAGTCAAGCCAATCATTAAGAAGTGGAAGGTGTATGGTATGACCAAGACCCTGCCAAGATCAGGACACCCCCTCCCCAAACTGGATGACCAATCAAGGAGGGGACTGATTAGAGAGGCCACTAAGAGGCCAATGGCAACTTTGAAAGAGCTACATGCCTTTAAGGCAATGACTGCTCACTGTGTGCATGTGACAACACTATCCCAAGCGTTCCACAAGTCTGGCCTGTACGGTAGGTTGGCAAGAAGAAAGCCATTACTCAAAAAAGACCACCTTGAGTCCCATGTGAGGGAGGCAAAAAAAAGAAAATCACTCCACAGATTCTGAAGCCATATGGCAAAAAGTTTTGTGGTCTGACGAAACTAAGATGGAACTTTTTGGCATAAATCCAACATAGCACACAACCCTATGAATACCAGCCCGACTGCGAAACATGGTGGTGGCGGCATCATGTTATGGGGATGTTTCTCATCAGCAGGGCACTTGTCAGGATAGAAGGGAAAATGGATAGAGCAAAGTTCAGAAAAATCCTAGATTAAAGCTTACTGTCCTCTGCAAGAAAGCTGAAGTTGGGACTGAAGTTCATCTTTCAGCATGACAATGACCCGAAGCACACAGCCAAAGCTATGCTGCAATGGCTAAGGAACAAACAGATAAAAGTCTGTGAGTGGTCCAGTCAGAGCCCTGACCTAAATCCAATCGAAAATCTGTGGGATGACTTGAAGATTGCTGTCCATTATTGCTCACCACGTAACTTGACTGAGCTTGACCTGTTTTGTTTAGAAGAAAAGGCAAATATTGTTCAATCAAGGTGTGCAAAGTTGGTGGAGACCTAACCCAACAGACCCACAGCTGTAATTGCTGTCAAAGGTGCTTCCATCAAGTATTAATTCAAGGGAGTGGACACATAAATGAGCTGTTTGATATACTAGTGTAAATAAAGATAGCAAATTCAAGTCTTAGTCTTCCAAAAGTTTGGATTCTATGTCCTGAAATCAGCTTTTGAATGATGAAAATCAGTTTTGAGGTTACCCGCTCACATTAGGTATAAATGGCATTCTTATCGAGCTGTAACATGAGTAACAAAAACTTCCCGTCTTCCCCTCAATCCCATGTTATTTATCCGAATACATCCAAAATATAGTGCTACATCATCTACTTGTCATGTGCAGTCATCTTAGGAAAACAACTAATGGAATCTTTTGATATCCTTCAAGTCATGTACATTTAGATTCTGTAATGTGAGTAACGATGTAACATGAGTAATGACTGACCAAGTTGTAATGTGAATAATGTCACATTTTTGTGATCAAACTCATTGTTGTTGTAATTTATAATGGTTTTGTGTCACCATTGGTCAGAATGACGTTTCCATTGCGGGCCAGCATAGCAGTTTTGGTCTCAAGATAGGGCACCACCGACCACTCTACCCAGAATGCTCCAAAGACATTCCTGAAGCCACTTCTTGCTTAGACGCAAAAGGTCACTACAGCTCCAATCAACAAATCTGGCAGGTGAATGCTTTCATACTGCTGTTCGTATACACTTTGTAAAGTTTGGAAAAAAAAAAATTTTGACTTAAATGATGTGATGAACACCATTTTTGAATGGAAATTGCATGCGAGGTGCTTTTTCAGTCACAAGACATGTGGGCAGTGGCAGATTAACATACAGGCATGCAGAGCCCATGTCCGAGCTCAACGTGGGCCCCAAGCACCACGCCACTTCTGTTTCCATTTTCACTCTCACATGCCAGGCTCTGCCAGGTGTTGAAGTTAAGGAAATGACTTCGGACATGATTGACATTGCCAATCGACCTCGGGCTGGTAGATATATTCACTCACATGAAATTCCCTCCAGGTAGTGGCAAAAGCACACTGTGTTGAAGTTGATGGGAAAGATGTCAAACTGTATCTCTTGACTTGAGACAGACTCTCCATACAGTATTCGTCAATGCCAAGGGATCCTGAACCAGTCATGGACGACTCCTCAGCAGATGTAGAAGATGGTTCAATGGATATATATATCATAACAACCATGACGTAGAAGTGAGAGAGTGGTATACACTATATAGTGTTATATGAAAGAGTATGCTACCCTGGTAAAAGTGATTGAGGAAGGAGAAGACGACTATAAAATTTCAGTGATGATCAAGGTAGGCAATCATTGGAAATGGCCAGTATCCCATGCTGAAATTTTTAATAGAAGAGCTGCGGTGACTCTCAAGATAAATATGCCCATACCTGTCAATCACCGTGAGTTTTGTAGATTCAGGGAGTTCAATCGTGCATCAATGAAAATGAAACATACGTATGAATAGAGTTGACTGCATTTGGTTCAGAATATGGTGATGTTCGATTTCGCTGTTTGCTGGTATAACTCGGATACAAAAGCAATTTTTGTGTTTTGAGCAAAATAATTTCTACGTTTGAGCAAAATTATAATGCCGGAAATGCAAACTATTTTTCTAGACTTCTGATTGACCTAAAAGCAGCTCAATAGTACCAACATACCGATAGGCCAACCTGATTCTGTCTGTATTTAATGTTGCAAGTGCAGTTATGTGAAATATAATGACTATTGTACCCGTGACATGAGTAACGAGAAGTTTCCAATGTTATCCTAGTTTTCGAGTGAAGTATAAGAAGCTTTCTAGTTCAATTTATATCATAAATTTGCTGATGAATAAAGTTTCATAAAATTCAAATTATTATTATTTCCATGTCATTTATTGTTGAACGAGAAATAAGTGCCAAAGTTAGGTGAGAGAATGACGTGAGATTTTTGTGCAACATGAATAATGGCTAAATAATGGCTAAAAATCGTCATCTTCTCAGGTGACCGGTACATATTCTGCTCAACTAACCATACCCCATTGCGGACAATGCCTCTAAACTGCCAAGTTACATTTTTCACTAATATTCATTGAATCATGGAAAAATCTCAGCGTTATGGACCAGTCAAGAGTAGTAAATATATTGTGAGTAATGCTGGAGTTTCCTTGATGGCTGTTTGTGGTGTAATTTTTTGCATTATATGCCATGAAAATGATAAACCATTTTTGATTGATTCGAAACTTTAACTTGCATGAATGCCTGGAAATCCCAAGAAATGAATGAGGCAGGAATCCCAGGATGGTACTCGTATGAAACACCGACTTCCTTTGGGAGACTGATACCCCTACTTCTGGCAGGGTCAGTAAAGCACTTGCACTATGCTACTTATACAGTGTAAAATTTTAAGTCTACCATCTCCACAGCTGATTTTGTAATACCCTCTCCCACCAGCACTGGGTGGTGCTATGCAGTCTGGTAAACATCACAGTTGATGACAAACAAACACCTACCTACTGTGTTTTTTTGTTTTATTATATAAATAATATGGAGTCAATTTTGAATAGGAAAACATGGTTTCGAGACTGGAGGATCAGAGAGATTACTAATGTATAGTAGGAGGACTCGGAGCAAAACACCGACATGGGGTACTCCAACCTCAACTGAGAGAGGAGATGAGGATTGTGTTGAGAGCTACACACCAAGCCAGGAATGAAGCCCTTATGCAAATGCCCCATGAAATTCCAATGGGAATTTGTCGCCTTTTTGTCCCAATAGCAAATTCTCCACTTAGGAAATACACAAAATGAGATCCCATTCGGTGTTGGGGCTGGGTATATTCTGGGTGCACTGATGCTCCATCTTGGACATTGCATGAACCTATATTCCTTAAGTGAGGTTTGTCTTACCAGTTGTGCAAAAGAAGCATGCTGCACAGACTGCCATTCATGACTGCGGCTTCAAGAAGGTTGAACATACCCACACCACATTCAGTTCAGACCTGACCCCCAGTGTATAAATCATTATTATCTGTTTCGATAATTGTAAGTTTCACTTGTGTGGCCACGGAGGAATCGACTGAATGGAGAGAGGGAGTGGAGGCCTTCACCAACAATGAGGAATCGATTGAAGCAACCACAATGTCATTGAAGGAGCATTGAAAACTTCTGTTTTACTGGCATAAACAGTTTGAAGGATAAATTGAGCAAGTGGATTGGAGTTTAGGGAAAATAGATTAAAAATAAAAATGTTAGCATGTATTGAACTCTTGTGAGAATCTTGTTCCGAGAATATTATAAACACCTCTCATGAAATGTCAGCAAAATATAACTTAAATTATATATCTCAGTGATAACCTCATGAACATAATTAAAAAATAATAAAAATATGAACATGAGGTTTGGTCTGCATCTGGTCATCATTTTCTGAGAAGATTTTTAAATAAATGATCTGAATTGTTGTAATTTTTTGTATAACTTGTCGAGGCTCGTATGAGAGCGAACACACAACGCACATCAAGGGGGCATGAGACAAGAGGGGTGGGAGTGGGAGGGACAAAACAGTGGGGAACAGAGACATTAGGAGATCTGTGGAAGGGAGAGGGATGGGACGGGGAACATGGGGAATACAAGATGGACATTACAGGACTTTCAGGAAGGAAAGCAGGGGAATTGAAGGAAGTGGGCTTGGGTGGATTATCGGGGGTGGAAAATATCGGGGATTTGGATGGGGGATGAAAAGAGGTGGTGGTGAACAGCTATTTTGAAAGCCTGGAGGGAAGAATGGGAAAGAATAGAGTGAGGGAGTTTATTCCAAAGGCAGGAAAAAAGAGGAATGAAAGAGTGAAGGTGAGCAGTGATTCGTGATTTTGGTAGTTTTACCAGAAGGGGATTGTTGGCGGACCTTGAGCATCCTGTGGAAATGTGGTGGGGACAAATCGCAAAGACAGCAGGGGGGGCAAGGCTGGAGAGGAGACGGTAGAAGACAGAAAGACCACCGACCAACCTGCGGTGATTGAGTGAGAGGCCCAAAAACTCGGCTTCATTGCGGGAGATGCCGATGATCCTAAATGCCCTGGTTTCGACAGCGTGAAGCCGAGAAAGGTGGGAGGCAGGAGCACCAGCCCAGAGGGGAGAGCAGTACTCCATCCGGCGATGGACAAAAGCTTTGTAAGTGATCAGGAGATCAAGAGGGCCGAGGAAGGACGACTTTGCACGACGGAGGATTCCCAGTCGGCGACTGGCTTTTGAGGCGAGGTTGGAAATGTGACTTTCCCAGGAAAGGTCATGGCAGATAGTGAGACCCAGAAGCTTGAAAGAAAAGACTTCTTCCAGAGGATTGTTGAGAAAGTGGATGGGGGGGGGGGTTTCTAAACGGTCCTTTCGTAGAGACATAGTGAGAGTGTGAGATTTGTCTGGATTGAAAGACATTTTCCACGTGTTGGACCAGTTTGTGATTTTATCCAGATCTGCAGTGAGTGAAGAAGCTGCTGCTTGCTGGTCTGAGGGATGACAGACGGGAGACGGTGGAGTCATCAGCAAAGAGATATAGAGGATTTTCCAGAGAGTCGGAGAGATCATTGATGAAAACCAGAAAAAGAACAGGGCAAAGAATGCTACCTTGAGGAACTCCAGCCTGGACAGGAAGAGGGGATGAAAGAACTCCATTTCGGGCCACACATTGACTGCGACAGGAGAGGAAGTCTGCGAGCCATGAGTGGAGATGGCCTTGGATACCATGGGAAGAAAGTTTGGTGAGCAGGGCAGGGTGCCAGACTGTGTCAAAAGCACGTGATATGTCCAGGGATACGGCTCGGATTTCCTGTTTGGCATTGAGGACCTCCATCCATTGATGGGAGAGCAGAAGCAGCATATCCATGGTAGAGTGACCTGGTCTGAAACCAAATTGATGATCAGAAATCAAGCCATTGGAGAAGAGGAAAGATTTGATGTCTGAAGCGATGATGGATTCCATAACCTTGATGATGATTGGGAGAAGGCTGATTGGTCTGGAGTTGCAGGGATCTGTTTTTGCACATTTTTTTATGCAGGGCAGTGATGTTAGCAGATTTCCAAGCAGATGGCAGATGACCTTGAGCAAATGAGAGGGTGAATAGAACAGAGGGTGAGAAAGAGCAGAAGAGCAGGCTTTGAGGACACATGGGGTGATACCGTCTGGACCGGTTGCAGAATCTGAGTCGAGGTTTGACAGCAAGCTCTCCAACTTGTCTGGAGAAAAGGACACAGAGTCCAGGGACAGTTGGGTGCGACTGGGTAAGGTGGGTAGAGAAAGTGATGGGTTTAGGACAAAAGATTTAGCTGCAACCACCGAATTTAGGCATTCAGCTTTTTCACGTGCGGTATCAGCAGTGCGGCCATTTGAGGTAAGGGAGGGGATAAAGGGGGAACATACACCAGAAACAGATTTGATTAAACGCCACCAGGATTTTGAGGAGGGAGAGAGGTTTGAGAGTTCAGACTTGACATTAGAAAGATGTGGTTTTCTGGCTCTCCTGAGGGTAGATACACACTTGTTCCGAGCTTTATGGAAGGAACTGAGATTGCCCTCAGTTGGGTTTGCTTTCCATGAGGCAAAGGCAAGTTGTTTCAGGACAACTGCCTCGCCACAAGCTTCAGTAAACCAAGGGCGGGAGGAAGGGTAGGACAACTGAACACGAGAGGGGATAAATCTGTGCATGAGGGAGAGCAAGTTTCTTTGAAAGAATTCCCAGGATGAGTTGATGTTTGAGAAAGTAGTGGTAGGAGACCAGTCTGTAAGTTTGATGGCTGCTAGGAGACCCTGCCAGTCGGCTTGAGTGAAATGCCAGACTCGACCGCCGTGAGGTGGTTCTCTGATAATAGCCAGAGAGATGACCACTTTGACAAGGACGTGGTCAGAAGAACCGATTGGAGCAAAAGAAGAGCAGCAGATATTGTCAGAGAAATTTGTCAAAATCAGATCCAGAAGAGATGGAGAACCATTGGTTGAGATCCGGGTCGGGAAGTTGACCGATTGAGTCAGTCCCAATGAGTCGCAGAAAGCTTTTGCTGAGGTGCCATGACAGGTGAGAGAGGTACCCACACCGAGCCAACTGGCATGATGACAATTGAAGTCACCACATAAGAGGAAGAGAGAGTTTGGATGAGAAGATAGAAGATGGTCCATGTTTTCGGATAGTGAGGTGTAGATGGAGTCATCACTGTCAGGTGGACAGTACAGTACACATACAAACATGAGGTGGGAGTGGAGGGGAAGCCGTAGCCAGAGAGCCAGAGGTATTCCTGGGGGTGTGGGGGAGTGAGAGCAGTGCATGGAGAGTGAGGAATAGTCTTTGATGAAGAGAGCAACTCCTCCACCAGGACGAGGCTTAGGTCTGTCATACCGGAGAAGGGAGTAACCAGGGAGAGATACTTGGGAGTCAGATATGTCTTAGGGGATCAAAGTTTCTATTTGGCAGATTATGTCTGGTTTGTCAGTGGCAACCTGTATGGAAAGATCTGAAAGGTTTGAGCAAAGGCCCTGGATATTTGAGGTCCTCACTGTTAATGAAGAGGGAGGGGAGGAGGCTTTGGGTGCAGGGGGTGGGGGGAGGGGGAGGGTAGGACAAGGGACGAGGGGGGAGGTAAGGAGGGTTGTTGAAAGAGTGTGGGGGATTGCAGAATAGCTAGGGGAGGGGGTAAATGAGGAGGAGAAAAGGCTCTGTGGTGCTGGGGGAGGGGGGACAAGATAGGGGGAAGAAGGCAGTTAAGGATTTGAGGAGGTGGAGTGAAGAGATGGAGGTGAGAGGGCAGTGGAGGGAGGTAGCTTGGTGGATGAGAGGGGGGGGCAACTTTGAGAAGGATGAGTGAGGGGGATGAAAGGTGCGAGAAAGGTGAGGGGGGAATTTTTGAGAGAGGTGAGAGGGAGGCTTGGAGGGAGAAGAGTGTGATGGTTACTTTGAGAGTGAGGGGTGAGGGGGAGAGTTGGCACTGAAGTTGGAAAAAAAGAATGGTTGATGGAAAGCGAACATTCATAGAAAACTGGGGTTTTTAAAAGTTTTAGGTCAGAGATGCGATTTAACACAATTATTGATGGATGCAATGAAGGCGAATTCAGAGAATGGAGAGAAGAAACGCTGTAACAGTTGGATTTTTTAGGCAAGGAATGAAGGAGAGGTCGAAATGAGAGCAGTCTGTTAAAATAGCAGAAGAGGAGTGCATTATGAAACAGTAAAGAGTACCACACGTGTGAGAGAGGAAGATGAAGCATTATAAGATCGTTTTTGTTGTTATTATTCATGTTTGAGAGAGTTTTCAACAGATTAGGTCATGGAAATGTTGTAGAAAAAAAAAATCGAGGAAAAAGATGAGGAGGAAGATAAGAGGAAGAAGAAGAAGAAGCAGAATCGGGAGAAGGTTAGCGTGTTGTTGTTTTTTTTGTTGTTTTTTTTTTTTTGGAGATAAGAAATAGAGAGATTAGTTGGGAGAATGGGGGATGTTTAGGAAAGTGGGGAGGATGGAAATTGAAGGTAATGGGGAGAAAAAACAAAACAAAAAAAAAAAAAACGATCGAACACCGAGGGGAACCGGGAGGCCTCAAGCCTCGGCCAAGGCCTCAGCCTTAAACACCCGGAAAGAACGTCGACAAAAAAACTCACAAAATAGCACGATTTTTGAAACAAAACCGAACTAGGAACACACAGTATCATGAAGGTGAGAAAATTAAACAGTTAAAACGGGACAAATAACGACCGGAAACTTAACTTTGAGAACGTCAGCAGGGATCCCCCAGGGAGACCTCTTGTCGCTCCAAACCCAGAACCGGAAGTGAGGCAAAACCCTCCTTTTCATCCTCTTATAGGGCTGAAAAGGGATCCGGATGGGAGGACAACCCCAAGAGACCTTACTGTTCTGATGTACCGTATCAAATTTGGTCCATATCAGGCATGTCGTTTGTGAGAAAAAAATATTTTAGTGACGATGAAAGATTTGGGGAGGGGGCCCACAGTTCCCATTTTGGGGAAGATACGGCCATGAGGAGCAGAACGTAAGGTGAGGGCATGGTCCCGATGCCTCATGGAGAGTTTGGTCTGGATCTATCTGGCGGTTTCTGAGAAGAAGATTTTTGAATAAAATACTAATATTTGGGGCAACCCCCCTTTATATCCCCCTTATAGGGGGCGCATCCAGAGGGGGAGCACAATCCCATGAGACCTTGCTGCCCTGAAGCATTGTTCCAAACTTGGTCCATATCAGTCAGGTAGTTTGTGAAGAGAAGATGTTTGAGTCAAATGTTAACGGTCGTACATACAGTCGTACATACGTACATATCAGATTATTTCAGAGAATAACATAAAATGACCCCTCACATCCATCACAATATACCCCAAAGCCTTGCTGAAATTGTCAGTGAACATGAACAAACAGATGACGCAACAGGCTCCTCGTAAATGTGGCTCAAATCTGAAAGTACTGTATTCCATATAGTGGACATATAGTATATACTGGACATATAGTGGACATTCCAAAGGGACATCCCTGCTCACAGATGTCAAAATGAAACAAGAAAAATATATGGGTCGAGCATAAGAACAAGTATCTTCTGCATTGGCAGTCATTTTCATTCTTGAATGAGTCCAGATTTCAACAGTCTTCTCCGATCATTCTCAGGAAATGATTCGATCAATACAGTGGAGGTAGCATGATGATGTTGGCAACAATGGAGAATGCCAGAAAGATTAAGGAGGTATAATATCTCATCACATCCCATATATAGCATCCATCCAAGTTGATGGCATGGCTCTAACGCAGCATGTTACCTTGACATATACGAGATGATTTGAAATTCTATTCATAGTTAACAATTAAGAGTTTAGAATTCGGCAAAGTATCATTACACTCGTAGAATCGTCGGATTTTCGAATTTGGTGAAGGTGTCAGCACAAAATTGCAGATTCTTTTTGAAAGAGACCCTGATATCATTAACGATCACAAGTTTGCTATTTATTAAGGGTCATCCTCATTCCCAAGGATGGATTTATATTCCTTAAAAAAAAAACTTCCTTCCAATGTTTCATCAAGTCACTGTTCAATTTGAAACAAGAAATTCCATAAGGTTGCACCGTCTTACTGTTCCAATACAAAACCTGCCTTGACGCAATAAAGGGATTTAATTTCCATGCATAGTTCTCAGAATCCAGATACAAAGCCCAGAGAGCACATGTGGAAACACCATCAGAAATTGTTATTAACATGTACACAAATCGCTGGCTACTAAGGAAGGAAAGACATTTGTATCAAAATCTTCAGGAACCATTAATTCATTTTAATAAGAAGATTCCATAACATGTTTATTTAAGAGATCAAATGCTGGTGATGATGGAAGTACCAAATTATTATTATTTTGCATGCAATAATTATTTGGCATCATGAATATTGAATCTCATTTCTGATCTGTGGTTGTTCATTATAAGGCTTATGGGCATGCACACCTCATGTTTAATTCTCATGTAACTTATGTTCGTACAATCCCATTTATCTCTTCATTTACCTCTCAGATGATCTCCCTCCATCCTCGCTCTTCCATATATACAAACCCTGCTTTGAATTCTCACTGTCTTCTTCTTTATTTACACTTCTTCAACGCATTTTCGAATTACTGAATATGGTGGTGACCCAGCATTTTAATGCAGAACCATGTTTTAAATGAAATATAATATTTATGGACTTTTCTTCTTCAAGTGCTGCCCCCTTGAGGTGATATTACTTCGACAATTATTTCAGGGAATAATTTTCAAGTGTTTATGCAGTCATGACAAAAACAAGTGCCTACTTCAGAATGATGTAGAACTTGTAAAGTAATCTGTAAGTGATGGTGTTCATGGAGGAGATGCAGCTCTTTGTCAACAATAATGGCCATTTGACAACTCCATATATAGCAAACATCTACCAAAGTGTTACATGTGTAGGTATTTAAAGTGGTCATGGTCATCTACCAAAGCGGTACATGTGTAGGTATTTAAAGTGGTCATGGTCATCTACCAAAGCGGTACATGTGTAGGTAGGACTATTTAAAGGGTCATGGTCATCTACCAAAGCAGTACATGTGTAGGTAGGACTATTTAAAGGGTCATGGTCATCTACCAAAGCAGTACATGTGTAGGTAGGACTATTTAAAGGGTCATGGTCATCTACCAAAGCGATACATGTGTAGGTAGGACAATTTAAAGGATCATGGTCATCGATAAAAGCAATACATGTGTTCACCTTCTGAGGAAGTCAGCACGTGCAGAAGACGGTTTTACATTGCAGACGCTGTTTTCTCGGAGTGGAATTTCGTCTCTCAGCGGTGACGGTCTGTCGACGATAGACGTAATGACGTCAGCGAATGACCGATGATGTCATGACGTTATTACGCCTCTCAGCAGTGATGTCACACGTCGCCATGTAAACGAATGTATAAATTAGAAAATCGCCAAAAATTCCCAAACCTCTCCGTCTGGCGTGATCTCACATCGCCCATGCTGTTCATTCGACCACAGAGCACCCACATGCCGAAAATGGCGACAATCCATCCGTCAGTTTCGGAGGAGAAACGTCCACAAAATATGGCTTAGCGTATTAATATAATAATAATAAAGGATCAAAGTCTTACTCCTGGATAGTACATTGTTGGACATACTGCAGGCAGACATAGAGAAGACAAAGCTCGAAGGAGGAAACCCAAACGCTCAGAACACCTGGACGCTAATCTATCAGTTGATCCCCTAGAAAATAGATATGATGCGTCTTTTCCCATTTCTGAATTACAAAGACGGTAATTTTGAGATTAATAGTTAAAATATTCTTCTTCTTCTTCAAGCTTCGCCGTGACGTCACACCAGAAAGTCGACCGCCATATAACTGTACTATTTCCGGGTTACATCGCGGGACTATTCAACTCAAAATGCGAATAATTTTCGATTTTACACAAATATGCTGAGTCGATGCATCCTTGGTGCTTCGCAGGAATACAAACCGAGATGGTTTTACGCCACACCAACGCCAAAAGACCCAAAGTTTGCCAGAAATTGGATGAGATTTGTCCGAAACACCCTAGTGTGGATCGGGCCTACAAAATGTTCGCTTATTTTTTTTTTTCTCGGAACATTTTTCGAGCACTGTTATGAAACAGACGTGGCTATAATCTTGTGGTTATCTGCCACAATTGAGAAAGGATGCCATACCCATGATGAAACAGAAGAAACAGCCGTCAGTCAAAACTGAAACACCATCTCTACCCTGCAATTAGCACATACAGTATGCACGGGCCGATTTGAGCGGTGAATCACAAACAACCGACGCCATTGCCCAGCAGTTACCACAACAGCACCTGAAAATAATTATCTATTATCAACACAAATTTCTGCAAATCACATGAACCACCATCTATTTATAGTGGACATAAAGTATGTATGTATGTATCATCTACTCCTCCAAGAGGAGTAGATGTGATTGTGATTGAGGACACAAAAACTTTCAGGGTCTCCCCTCCGCCGCACTCCCCTTTCCACGGTTCCCCATCAACCATCACCCCGATACCCACCACCATCCCACCCCCCTCAACAATTCCCCATCAACCATCACCCCGATACCCACCACCATCCCACCACCCCCTCAACAATGCCCCATCAACCATCACCCCGATACCCACCACCATCCCACCCCCTCAACAATTCCCCATCAACCATCACCCCGATACCCACCACCATCCCACCCCCTCAACAATTCCCCATCAACCATCACCCCAATACCCACCACCATCCCACCCCCCTCAACAATTCCCCATAAACCATCACCCCAATACCCATCACCATCCCACCCCCTCAACAATTCCCCATCAACCATCACCCCAATACCCACCACCATCCCACCCCCCTCAACAATTCCCCATCAACCATCACCCCAATACCCACCACCATCCCACCCCCCTCAACAATTCCCCATCAACCATCACCCCGATACCCACCACCATCCCACCTCCCCTCAACAATGCCCCATCAACCATCACCCCAATACCCACCACCATCCCACCCCCCTCAACAATTCCCCATCAACCATCACCCCGATACCCACCACCATCCCACCTCCCCTCAACAATGCCCCATCAACCATCACCCCAATACCCACCACCATCCCACCCCCCCTCAACAATTCCCCATCAACCATCACCCCGATACCCACCACCATCCCACCTCCCCTCTGCGGTGTCGTGGTAGAAGATGCTTGGCAGGCAGACACGAGCGGGCTGTGGCAAGAACAGTCGAGCCGGGCTGTGTTGCACAAGCGCGAGCGCGGGCGTACTTTGCCCGCGGCTCTCCTTTATTACGTACTCAGCACACTCACAAGCTGGGCGACTACGGCATCACTACAACGCCTCAGGCGGCGCGCACTCCTTATATTCCTGGCAGACACGATGACCACGACGACCACTCCCCCCATCATCATGCCTCGCCCTGCATGCCCGCAGGCTACACCACACTCCTCCCTCCTAAAACTATGATTATTAAATGATCACCATCATAATAAGCATAAACAGCACGAAGGACTACGGTATAACAGTAGACAAGGCACAAAAAAGAAAACAGCGAAGTATAACAGCACATCACATCATATAATGCGTGGAAGCGAGCTAGTGGAGCTGCCACGGCCAGGTTCCGAAGACAGAGGTGCACACAGCACCTCCCAAACTCTGACCGCGTTACCGATATGAAGCAGCAAGGCGAGAAGCACAGCAGCACTACACAGCGGAAACGCCCCCAGGCGGCTCATGCCGACATGGCCTTCGGCAAGGCCGCGGCGATCTCCCGAGCAAACCTCCCCCGGCACCCTCAAAAGCCTCCGGCCCACAAGGCGGCACACCTCCCCCAGGCAGACCTGAAGCAGATAAACATTCCGAGGCTGGAAGCCCGCTGTCTGGAAGCCGTGGCGCCAGCGCCAGACTCGATTGACCTTGGATGGGGGCGCTGAACAGCGCCGCTGGCTGGACGCAACCAATGCTCCATAACAACCCACGCACCACAATCAGTTGAGATGCCAACGCCCATCTAAACGGCCTTGAGCGAACACAGAGAGCTGCGCCCCCGGCGCCAGGCACGTCTGACCTTGCCGCTACCAGAGGTGGGGGTAACGCCGACCAGCGCACCAGTCCTGGCTCCGAGTCGATCTCCGAGACCCACACGGCAGTTAGACGGTAGCACCTCCATTTAAACCACACTCCAACCATAGGCTCGTCATAAATCACTAAGAACATCATTTGAACCATTGCAAACTCATTTTTCCGTACAGCGCGTTCTTTCAGCAAAATCCCTGCACATGACAAAGCAACTACCCGCGGCCCGGGGCAATGGAAGGCCAACCAAACCTTTTTATTCGCCACCACCGCTCCCAAAGCCACCACCTCACATTGGCCATACTGCAAAACCCATCGATTGATCTCCGCCAAACCCATTCTCACACGGGAACTACTGGCATTTATTTCAACAACGTTAAACCGCATCACTCGAGCAATGAAAAACAAATATGCAATGAACAGCAACCCACAACCCACATCACGAGTCCGTCTCTTGGTTGTTGACTCGATGTTGTGACTCGCGACTTCCTTTAACGCCACGGGCTCGCTGCAGCTCGCCGTCGAAGCTGCCCGAAAAACACCGGCGCGCATTGCCTCACGAACGCTGCCGAAGCGCGGGAACTCATCGCGAGAGCTGATACGGCTCCCGCCGCTCCCAAACCGCACATCACCGCTGCAGGCAGCAACGAACGGCCGCTCCCGTTGCATCGACGCGGCTCCCGCCGCCAGAACCTCGCCCTCGGGCCTCGACGAAAGCATCGAAGAGAGCACCGGCACACCTGGAGGTACGAACTGGAGATCCAGCCCGAGGTGCGCCAGCCAGTCCCGACCCAAAAGGGCGGGCCCATCCCCTCGCACCACGAACACCGAGAGCCAGGCGCGTCGACCTCGGTAGCGCACTGAGACGTCGGCCCTCGCAAGCGGTGCAATCGCTTCACCGGTGTACGTGTACAGCGACAAGGCCGTCTCGACTAGGCGAACACCGCGAAGACCACGAGCCGCCTGCTCGCCCATGACCGACACTGCAGCCCCGGTGTCCACGCAAAACACAGTCGGCTCGCCATTCACTTCGACCTTCACTGGCATCGGTCCTGTCACCGTAGGACCAACTGAAACCAGGCTCAACATGGGCAGCATCAGTGCCTCGGTCACTTCGACATTCACTGGCATCGGTCCTGTCACCGTAGGACCAACTGAAACCAGGCTCAACATGGGCAGCATCTCCCGCTCCGGGTCACTGGAATCTCCGTGCCCCGGCCGCCAAACTCGACCCGGGGCATTACCGTGCACGCCATGCACTGAACACCCTGCCGGCAGTAGGTCTTGACCCGGACGGAAGGACCGCTTCGCACACCGCCATCTATGACTGTAGTGATGGGCGATGACTCTCGGCGCACACCCCGTAGACGTCCTCGAGTGCTCAGACCACCGTCCGAGTGACTGCATTGCAACGCACCCGCGCCGCAGACCGTGCGCGTGGCCATACGCGCCTGGCACATCGCGCTGACCTCCGGACCACCTGCTGCGCCCCGACCATCGAGACCCCGGACATTCTTCAGAGCTTGCGCGACGTCCAACTCCGCATTCGAGCCGAACCGCGTGTCCTCGTTCTTTAGCCGTGGCTTTGCAGAAATCATTCCCCCGATTTGTCGTGCCTCAATAAAATGAACACTGAGCGCGGCCGTTGCCCACTCGACGTGGCCGAAGTCGACTCCGACGAAGGCGGGCACGCGTTCGTGCGCCGTGCACCGACTCCCTGTCATGCCTGAGCTGGACCGCGCTGGCGAGCCTCCTGGCTCCGGAGCCTGTGCGCGCGCGAGCGAACCTGCGACACGCTCTTCGCGATGCGTACTCCTCCGGAACCTCGAACCGCGCAAGGTGCGCTGAGTTACTCGCTGCCACGCCGAACCCAGCCACCACCCTGCACACGCCGATCCGAAGATCCTCGTCAGCCAACTGTGGTGTCGTGGTAGAAGATGCTTGGCAGGCAGACACGAGCGGGGGAACAGTCGAGCCGGGCTGTGTTGCACAAGCGCGAGCGCGGGCGTACTTTGCCCGCGGCTCTCCTTTATTACGTACTCAGCACACTCACAAGCCGGGCGACTACGGCATCACTACAACGCCTCAGGCGGCGCGCACTCCTTATATTCCTGGCAGACACGATGACCACGACGACCACTCCCCCCATCATCATGCCCCGCCCTGCATGCCCGCAGGCTATACCACACCCTCAACAATTCCCCATCAACCATCACCCCCTCAACAATTCCCCATCAACCATCACCCCAATACCCACCACCATCCCACACCCCCTCAACAATTCCCCATCAACCATCACCCCCACAATACCCACAACCACCCAACAAGTCTTCTCCCCCGAGCACCACTCCCCTCAACACTGGGGCAGGACATTGACACAGCATGGCAGAACCTGTACACGGCACGACACAGCACCAACATGACAAAGCACCACAGCATGAACATGGTATGGCACAGCACCACATCACCGACACAGCACAAACACAGCATGGCACAGCTCAGCACAGATACCACCACAGTACAAAAATGCCAAGGCACAGCACCACAGCCTCACAGCATGAATACAACATGACATGACACAGCACCACAGTACACACATGGCACGACCACAGACAAAAATGGCACTGGGGAAAGTATGAAACAGGCCGATTCCGTAACATACAAGACACCTGGTCAACCAGCGATGGTGGGACAAAGCATTCGTTGTCCATTTTGTCCGCAGTGCCGTGGTGTCGAGTGAGCCTGGACAGTGTCGGCTGTTGTTGGGCGATGACGGGTATTTATGCTCGAGTGGTACAACGGATTTATCGATTGATACAAAAACCTTTCTAAATCATCAATTAACCAGAAAACCAAAAGCTACCAATCTGTAGTGAACATGCGGCTGGTGTTTTCATCTTCACTGACACTTCTGCCATCTTCGTCTGAATCGCTCGCATAAAGCCCAAAACGATACGGCTCCACAATTCCCCTGAAAGCGTTTCCATCACTAATTTTGTTCCAATAGTTTCTTCAAAATCCCACTGATCAGTTTCAACACACTGAGAACCTTCAGAATTGCTAATGGCGGTGGAATCAATATTAGAATCCGAGCTCAAAATACACTGTTTCTCGATGTAAGCCGCCATTTGGATCAAGGTGACTTCACAGTACGACATCCTTCACTGGAGAAATCGAAAATCGACACTCGAGGCTGGGCTTTTTGAGACACTTTGTGTTTGGCAAAATAAACTTTTAAAATTTTCCCTTCAAATTAGACCGTGAATGATGATTTTCAACGGTTTACAGAAGAAAAAAAATTGCGTTTGGGTTCCCCTATAACATGAACAAAATGAGTGAGGACTAACTCAGCTATCCTCTGGGTCTTTTTAAAAAAAAAATCAAAATTCCTTTAAATCTTAACACAGCAGGTGTTAGTCATCAAAAGTGATCATCAGTAAGAGGAGTAGAAAAGTTGCCAATATATTCCATCAAACTAAGACTAGCTTAGTTTCTAGTAGCTTAGAATACAAATTCTTAATACCTCTAACTTCAGCTGCATTTGAGGTCACCACAATTGCTTGATTGATAGTATAGTGTTGTCATCAATGGGCAACCACTGCGCCCACAAAGTTGATGCCTTTAAGGTAAAGCAGTTGTAAACCTGAGAGTAAAGAACGTATAATTGTTTATCTCAGCAACAGAAAGGAATGTTTCACAAAATGTTGGTGTTTGAGATTGTACTTTGATTAAATATCAAATTCTTCACATTACGTAAGCATAGATTCACCACATTGCAATGAGGCTTGATGAATAGTATTTATTTTATAATAGCTATAATGCCATGTACTGTAGGTTGGCAACTTGTAATAGGTTGGCAACCATTGTGGGGTGGGACAGAGAGAGGGAGAAAGAGAAAGAGAAAGAGAAAGAGAAAGAGAGAAGTGAGAGAGAAATGAGAGAGAAATGAGAGAGAAATGAGAGAGAAATGAGAGAGAAGGAGAGAGAAGGAGAGAGAAGGAGAGAGAAGGAGAGAGAAGGAGAGAGAAAGAGAGAGAAAGAGAGAGAAAGAGAGAGAAAGAGAGAGAAAGAGAGAGAAAGAGAGAGAAAGAGAGAGAAAGAGAAAGAGAAAGAGAAAGAGAGAGAGAAAGAGAAAGAGAGAGAGAGAGAGAGAGAGAGAGAGAGCGAGAGAGAGAGAGAGAGAGAGAGAGAGAGAGAGAGAGAGAGAGAGAGAGAGAGAGAGACTTGACTTTGTATGCTTTATTATAAAAGTATCCAAACACACCAGAAAAAGCACACTCCATAAAAACAATTCCAAACAATTTTGCAGCAAAAATAAATTCAACAAAAGCAATACAAACAAGGGTGTCTGTTCATGTCAAAACCACCACAGAATAATACATATATGAAAAAAGTAAGTGTAAGTACTTTACACTTTTACAAACAGATTCCTCACGAAAAGAAACTCAAAACCTCATCAGTGTACCACTGATCACCCACAATATCCAGGCTCAAAAGATAAGCCTGCTCCATTTTTACTCGTGCCGAAACCATACCTTGAAAGCACAAAAGCACATTTACATTTTTCCCCTTCAATTTTGCTTTCCTGGTTTTATAAATTGCCAGTTTAGCAATGCCCAACAGAAAAGACAAAAACGAGAGGACTGGTTTACTTTTATAATTCCCCCCGATTCCATTAATAAAGACTGGAAAGGAAAAAACAAAATTAAATTTATCGAAAAGCTGTTGAAGGAAGAGAAAGAGGGGTACCAATCTCTTACATTCAATGAAAACGTGGGCAACATTTTCAATCAAATCACAAAAAGGACAAGAAATTGGAACAGAAGAATTAAACTTATGGAGTAATGTCTGTGTGACCAGGGCTTGATGTGCTAGTCTCCAATTCAGGTCTCCAGTTCGCCAAGAGTTGGAGAACTATACATTTTGTTCCACACTGGAGTTAAAAAAGCTTCAGCAGGTAAGGTCTCATTCCACAGATTTTTCAACAGTTTTGTAAAACCAGGTATACATGCTTCCAGACATATGTTGTAGATAGCCGTTTTCCCCATGACGTGAAACACACCAATTTCCTCTAAGTTTGAGGAGAACACACCCTCTTGTTTTTTTGAGGAAATTTGAAGTTCAGGGAAATAGAGACGCGAGTCTACCACTTCATCCACCCCAGTCCACCCGATGTTTAGTCTATGAAAGGTTTGAATTACTGCTTTCAAGACATTTTCCACAATACGAGCAGAACGAACACCAGTTTTTAATGAAAGTGAGCGTACAGGTAGCCAGGCATTCAAGGATGGCTGCAACAGGTCTCGCACTCTGTTTATTCCAACACTGGTGAAACAATGCATAAAGGACCTGGAGGTTGAAATTCCAGAGAATAAAGGATTCCGAACTAATGGCTCATGTACAAACGTTTGGGCATTGAATGATACCTCCAAACATTGCACTCCGAGGACTTGCCAAGCATTCAAAAGGCTCTGATGAAAACTGGGGAGCTGAGACATGTCAACGTGTTGCAGGTCGATGAGGAAAAGTTCACGGTCATATTTCAGATCTCCCACTTTCTGCAAACAGGCGTTTGTGAGAGGTCACCAAGGAACACACTCACTGTACAGGAGGCGCTTAATCGTGGAAATCCGGAATGCCATTATCCGACTTGGGATATGCATCAGATTTTGACCACCCGCATTTCGGGGTCTGCAGACCACGTCTGGGCCCAGCCAATGGTGGCCACCCCAGAAAAAAAATCAGTCAGAACCCTCTGAATGCCTGTGACCAAGTATCACGGAGGTACAAGTGGGATAACTCTATGCCAAATAAATGGAACCACCAAGTTGTTTATGATTGATACCCGTGTCTTAAGCGAAAGAAGTTGATACAATCTTCTCCACCTTGCCAGTTTCAATTTAATTTTTTCCAGGAAGTTCTCCCAATTTTTTTGTTCATATGCTTCAATTCCTAGAAATAGCCTAAATATTTAAACCCCTCACTACTCCACTGTATTTCTCCTGGTAAAAACAGGCAGGGACGAGGAAGGCGATCTGGGGCCCACCCAGAAAGCTACACTTTTTTCCAATTTACCCTTGCAGTAGAAGCAAGCTCAAACTGGGTAAGGCAACGAGAGACCTCAGAAACATCTTTTTGATTTGCAATAGCAACACAAATATCATCAGCATAAGCTGAAACAGCGACGTTGGAGTTTTGTGAAAGAGAGACTCATAACACGGAGTTCCGAAGTAAAACTAATAAAGGTTCAACGGATAGATTGTAGAGCATGTCTGATAGCGCACAGCCCTGACGGATGCCTCGCTGAAAGGGGAAAGGGTAACAAAGACTATTATTAACCTTCAGCAGACAAGATGCATTTTTGTACAATAACTTAACATAAGCAATAACTTTTTCCCCAAACCCTGTTCTCCTTAATACATCAAACAAAAAAGAATGGTTAACATTGTCAAAAGCTTTTTCTTGATCTAAAAGTAATTAACCAAAACCAGGAGATGTAGTTTGACCGAGACTGATCAAATCTCTCACCAAAAAAATATGATCATATATGGAACGTTCTGGAACACAGTATGATTGATCAGTGCCAATCAAGAAAGAGATGACTTCCTTTAGACGGGTTGCAAGTGCTTTTGACAATATTTTACAGTCCGTGTTGAGGAGTGACACAGGCCGCCAATTTGCGGTCTCATGCAGGTTTCCTTTCTTCGGAAGGAGACACAAAACTGCCCTCCGGCAGTTCAATGGCAATTCACCTTGTTCAACACTCTCCTGAAAGACCTCAAGAAGAGTAGGGCCTAGAATGTCCCAGAAAGCCTAATAAAATTCAGCCGGAAGGCCGTCTCGTCCAGGGGCTTTCCCATCCTTGCTATCCTTGAGCGCAGCAGTAAGTTCTCCAAGAGAAATGTCAGGCTCAAACAATTGTTGTTGGTCTTCAGACAGAGAAGGGAGCTGTTCAAGCATCGCATTCTTGTTCTCCTCATTCACAGCTCTTTTTGCAAAGAGTTTAGAAAAAAAGTCTTGTAGTTCATGCTTGATATCACTCTGGGAGGTCAACAAATGACCACCAGAAAAGCGCAAAGCATGGATTTGTTGAGAGGTCTTGACTGTCTTTTCCAAATTGAAGAACCCTTTGTTTGGTGTGTCAAGTTGGATTTTTTCATTCCGCAGTCGGACGAAAGCACCGGCCACCCGCTCTTTCACCATTTCAGCCAGAAGGGTCCTTTTCTCCGACAACTGCTGGACATTCACGCGAGACAATCCAGCTTTCTGCTCGCAGATAAGTATATCGCTTTTTAAGCAGATATCACACCAAAAGCGTTGTATGTGCTGGAAGAGCAGTATTGTTGGCAAAAACATTTGATTTGGGACTTTGTGCAGTCCCACCATTGTCATAAGTTCAAATATGAACCCGTTTGTGACTCGCATTTTTCCCAAACCATTTTAAAAGCTTCTATAAAATGTGCACTTTGGAAAAGTTTCAAATTAAAAGTCCAATATGCACTTCCACAGACACGATGAGGAAAGACACACACCATAACAATCATGTGATGATCGGAAAAACCAGACGGCCTTATATAAGAGTTCTTAACAATGTTTACCATTTGATGATTCACATAAAATCTGTCGAGGCGAGCCATCGTCAAAACATTTCTTTATACACAAACCCATGTATACCGACGGATATTACCGTTTTGTACCCGCCACACATCCACCAGTTTAAACTTTTGACGAGCTGTGCCAAAGGCCTTGCACTGGATGGATGAGGCTCACAAGTGTTCCGATCAAGTTGTGGGTCGAGGGTGCAGTTGTCGTCACCCCCCAGACACAACAACATGGTTAAGTCAATGGTGCTTACAAACTCTGCCAACTTGTACAGAAAGGCACCTGTTTCAGAGTTAGCACTAGGACAGTAAACATTTGTCATGCAAATCTTTAGGTTACTACTGACAAATTGCACAGACAGTAAGTAACCTTTGCAAATTTCCTTACAAGTTATCTCCGAAGGCTGGAGTCGAGGATGCAACACTATTGCCACACCAGCCTTGGCCTCAACAAGCGCACTCGAGAAAAAAAGACAACCATTAAAGATTTTACACCACTCATCCTCAGAAGACTGATTTGCATGCATCTCAGGGAGCATTAGCACATCAATTTTTTTCATTTTGGAAGAGCTGAAATACCTGGAGGCGACGCACACAACTGCGGCCTCCATTGATGTTCAGGGATGCTACTTTTATCTCCATTCTGTTCGTTATTCTTGAAGCTCTTTACCAGCCCGAGTAACACATTTCCTTAACCTTTGGAACTGAGGATCTGACATGTTAACCTGATAAGGATCACGAATCATACTCCTTGCAGTTTTAATGAAATCGTGTAAATTCGGGAAGTAATCTTTGATTTTTACGTTTCTTTTCCTGAATGTCTCATCCAGGAATTTAATCACATTTTCTTGAGACACTAAGGTTGTGTCGTTTCCCCCCTCATCCTCTTGAGAGCTTAAAGCACTGAAATGTGGGGTCAAAGAGGTTTCATCTGAATCAAGTGCTTCATCTATAACCTCTCCAATTACTTGTGGAACACTTACTTTTGGCTCAACAGAAAGTTCTGCTCTGTTTACGGACCCCTCCGAATTTGCCTTGTCCATGTCCTTCCCCTCTACAACCCTTACATCATCATCTGTGAGGGAGGGGTTGACATTTAACTCACAGGGATTTTCCCCTTTATCTATTTCTTCATCACTGTCAGACATAGCTGTTAACTCGTCTGAACAAGTTTGGCTAACAGGACAAACACTTAAAACATCCTGAGATACTTCACTGTTCTCTATGTCCCACTCAGAGTCGGCCAGTGGAGCAAGCGAAGTTTCCACATCCGCACATGACTCCGGTACCACCAAGGGGTTTCCAATGTCAGACTTACCTTGATTTTTGAAGGTCCGAGACGTACCGAGACGTCCCTTGGAGATCCACCGAGCCTGACACGATCTGGACCTTATTCTGCTCCTGAGCATCAAAGGCATCAACATTTGACCGTTTTTGGCCTTTTTCCTGGTATCCGTAACAGATACCTCCATATCGTCCACACTGTCCTGTACAGTGGATGGTAAAGAAGAGGAAGAAACCACTTTCACTTCCTCATTTGGTGGGGGTGGATTAATTACATCACGATTACACACCCTCTCTCCAACGCCGGTCGGGGTGGACGAGTCCAATTCATCGTACACCTCAGCCGGTGGGGGGGGGGGAGGGGGCTAGGCTCCCGGTTCACCTTCTCCCCATTTGTAGTGAGGAAGAATCGTTCCTGACCGAACCTTCACTTTCTTGCGGTGTAACCGCATTGGGACAAACACTCTTCCCGTGCCCGAAAGCTCCACACCCAAAACACGTCATAACCTCTGAGGAGGCAAACATTTTATATTCAAACCCGTCGATTTTTACACTGAGTACAACATTCAGTGTTTTTCCATTTTCAGGTAGTATCATATAAACCACTCTTTTAAAGGACATGACGTGTTTAAATTTATCGCTAACATGACGCATCGGCACCATAGAGATCCTCGACACAACCTTACCGAACTTGTTTAACTGGTTACACGAGTCCTGGTTCCTTATAAATGGTGGAATATTATTAATGTTCACTTTAACTGTTGGGGCCTGTAAAGCGAACACAGAGAGGTAAGTGTTCGGTTCGATGAACAGGCCATGCTCAACCACCGTGGCGACCATGTGTTCCTCGGACACAAACACCACAAACTTCTTATTCATGCGAGAAGCAGCACGAATATTATGTAACCCAACGATGTTACCGATGGCGGAAAGCACATCGTTAAGTTCCACCTCACTGGGAGGGAAGCAAAACACAGCTTGGTTTACGAGTTAGTGAATCGAACACCTCGACATGGAAACGTTCACCCGCCATTCTAACTCAAGAAAATAACTTAGTAAACTTTATCGAGAGAAATAAGGCGTTTTCACAAACACCAAGAAATCAACGATTAAAATTGAGAATTAACAAATATCACGGTCGCAGTGAACGAGAAAAACCTCCCCCGGCGGCCATTCCAGGCCTAAGGCCTACGATTTTCTTGACACGAGACCGTGGGCTCTCTCTCTCTCTTTCTCCTCCAGACAGGAAGGAAAAAAATACACGGGAAAAGTCCACAAGTAGAAAAAGAACACATGGGAAACGAAAAATGGGGAAAGTGGAAACATCAAACAGCACAGCAGAGGAGAGGTACTCACGACACGAAGCAAGGAGCGGCCATGCCAGTACACACAACGTACCACCAGCCAGCAGGGGGCGAGAGAGAGAGGGAGAGAGAGAGAGAAAGAGAGACAGAGAGAGAGAGAGAGAGAGAGAGAGAGAGAGAGAGAGAGAGAGAAAGAGAGAGAGAAGTTTTCTTCTGTATCCATGCTGTCTGCACCCGATTCCCCACTCCTCCATTGTTTGTCCAAGTCTCCCTCCATTTATATTTCTTTCAAAAAATGCAGCAGGTATTTGAATAAGAAGCTCAATATACTGTATGATATTGGAAGGCAAATTGATATCAGGAAAATAATATCAATATTGCTGCTCTTACATGACTTTTAGGTTGATGTTGCTCAAAACAATAATTGGTCATTTACGTGAAGCTCATCAACAAGGGTGATTAGCCCTTTCATGATATGAAGGGATTCCAACCATTCCTGTTAAACTATGAAGACAATGAATTTTCTCAAACAAATGTTGAGAGAGGTCTGCTAACTGCCGTGGGAAGGACGGTGAAGTGCGATTTTGGGTGTGAGCCATTATTCCATCTTGCTTTGAAGACCCATGGTTCACACCTGAACTGTCGATTCACCTTCTTTCACATGGCGGTTGTGGTAGCACTCTCAACATTTTCTTGAAGAAATAGTTTGTTCTTATTTTTCTGCTTTGAGAAATATAAAACTTAGGTCATGAGAAGCTCATGATAAAGAGAGCCTTCGTTTGTTTTGACATTTTAAAGGATGGTGGGATGGTCTGCTGGTGGCATTCCTCTCACTGAGTTTGTCTCATATGAGTTTTAGCAATCACTCTTGAAGGATGGGTCAGAATGGAGACTGCTCATGCTAAGGATGATTGGATTAATTATCCCATGAGAGAAAATCCCAGTCTTCAATGCTTCTTTCTATTCCTGTCCTCTTTCCACCCCTCCTCGACCCACTCCTTCACCATGATCATCCGACATCATGTAAGCTTTCACCCTGCCAAGGTTGAGAAATTCTTAACCACTCTTGACTCTCCACTCCATCTGGTCCTTATGTAATCAGTGCTCCGATACTCAAAAAGTATTCATTTGCTCTGTTTACACCTCGTTTTACACTCTTTTCCATGTCACTGTCTGAGGGCTGCTTGCCTTGTCAGAAAATCGCTATTATCCTCAAATCCAAATCGCCAACATTATCCAAACTGTGGAATTTTTAAAAGGAGTTTCTCCAAATATTACCATTTTAACCCATTTATATCCTGCAATGCAGAGTCATTAAGATATTTCTATTTTTCCATGATTGCTGTTTAATAGTTTACAACTCTCAAACGACTTAGTGTATTGTATCACACATCTCGCCAAATAGTTACTTAAATTCAAAAACATTTAGATCTCAGGATTTTGTGTACTTAATTGCATTTTTTGGATCAGAATTTTTTTTTTTAAACAATCACAGATATACACGAGTTGATCAGCAAAAAGGTTTTGTTGCCGACCTCATGAAGAGCAAAATGAATGGCGGCGGTAAGTTCTTTTTCACAGTGATATTTCCAGCTCATCTCCAAAAGTCAATAGACCCTGGCCGAGTTTGCAAATTGAAATATTCTCAAAGATATTCATATTATCCGCTCAGCAAGCGTATGATCCACATTGCCGAATTAAAAAAATTGGCTTGATAAATTATGCAAAACATCTCATGATCATAATCAGTGAATATTGGGTTGGGAAAGATAGGATGTTCAGTTTCTGGGAGTATTTCTCCTCGTTGATAACACAGGCTTGCACGTGTTCCATTGTCGAGATGCGCCTTGAAGCAGCCGGTAAATTGGCAGCCAAGCACGGCCTCAGCACAGACAGCCCTCTCCGCTGCCATGGTAACTTGGAATTTATTCCAAAAACCCTGCATGATTCACACTACCCATTTCGAAGCAGCAAAACCAATTTGCTTGAGCATCAGTTGATTTCTTTGTCCAAACTGTACATTCAGAATTATTCATTTTATCAATTAATATTGGGCTCAATAGAACATTTGATAGGCTTCCATGGATTGGAAGTTTCGGCATTAGATTTCACAAGTGTTCCTTTCAGTTCCCTGACTCCAAGTTGTTTGATAGTAATCGGACTGCTATGTTTGCAGGCTTCCTGCTTTTTGGAGTCTTGCATAGATGCAATTTTACACTTGTTGAGTGAAGCTTTAATTTTTGATTTTGGTGCTAAATAAGCGATATCAGTTAAAAACTAGAACGGCACTCAGGAGAGTGCATACCTCTGCCAGGCTGAATGGTTTACGTTTTGTATCCCACTGATAGGCTGGATCTGAACCCGGACCTTCACCAAAATCTAATCGGCTTGTTCTTGTCACCTACCAACTTATACACCCAGTTTTGTCATAACTCATCCATAGTATTTTTTTTGAGATATAGTGCTATATATTTTTTTTAGCCCCATTTGTTCTGAATTCTAAAATGAATTTTAGCCCCACTGAAAAAAAATTCTCGGATCTGATTCGGATTTGGATCTTCACCAAAATCGAATTAATTCTTCCTCGTCACATACCCAACCTGTCCACCAAGTTTTGTCTGAATCTGTGCACAACTTTTTGAGATATTGTGTTACATATCGTTTTTGGCCCTATCCCTTGATGGTGAAGAATCAATTAGAAAAGTTATCGTATCTGGATCTGGATCTGGATCCGGATCTTCACCAAAATCGAATCATCTCGTCCTTGTCATACACTCAACCTCTCCACCAAATGTCATACACCCAAGTCATGCACCCAAACTCTCCTGCTCACAGACAGATAGACAGACAGGGGTGAAAACATAACCTCTGCCCACCTTCGGTGGTGGAGGTAATCAGAATGAATTCTACATTCACTTTGTGAAGAAGGGTGCTATAAAAAGAATGTGATTGCACATGTATACCTGGTGTTGGCTTAATGGTTAGGGTGGTGGGCTTTGGATCTTCAGCTTCTGAGTTCAAATCCTGCTCAGCTGTTGAATTAATACCAGGTGGGGTTAACTCGGCCCGTCATCCTTCCGAGGTCGGCAAAATGAGTGCTAGCTTGCTGGTATACTGTGTCAGAATGGCGACCCGTCCAGGATTGTGCCCAATAGCCAAGGAGACTGCTTAAGCAGCACCAACGCTCTGTGCAGAGTGTGGTCCCAATCTCCTCCTCTACTCCTATTGCACTTGTGACACAAATCCTTTTTGACTTACTGTGCCCTTTTTCTGCATAATACAAACTGAAAATTGCATTGATAATGCAAACGGTGTTTGATGAAAACAGATGAGCTTTTCTGGGAATGTCATTGATTTGTTGGTCTCATGGCACATTTACTGAAAACATGAAGTTCTGACACAGCTTTGCTTATAGACTGAACATAAGGCTGTGTTCGTTCAATATTGAACACTGCACCACCAGAGTGCTTCATATTTAACACAATGTGAGAGTGCTGTTCCACTTTCAATAAATGAATAATTGAAATAATGCGAGTTCAAATTATCATACTACTTCCATTAGTTTAATAAGACAGACTATAGTCAATAAAAACAACAAGCCATTGTTGAATCAAAGTACTCATTTTGTTCACATTTCCTGTAGACTTTATGAAATGAATCCCCGACCAGTATGACCACTCCTTGGCTTTTTTCACAAGATCTTGGCTATTCGTTCTTCACCTTGGCGTCTTGGTTTTCTATTATCATCGCTTTTCCGAAACCTTGTGAATTATTGGCTTTTTTCATTGGCTCGCCTTGGCATTTATGAAAATGATGAGTGGTCACACTGTCCCCTCCTCTTTATTCAACCAATATTCAGCTTTCAGGGCTAAGGGAGGAGAAAACCAGTACAAAGGAGACAATCTTCGCTATTGCTGAGATTTATAAACATCAACTCAGACTCACAACCCTCCTGAGGTGGGTTGACCTTTTGGCTCACAATAGGTTGTCAAGCCCTTCCTGACTTGAGTAGTGCCCGATGCACATATCCTGATATTAGTGGTAACCGATGATACAAAATGCCATGGTAGCATCAAAAAAGCAGAAAAAGCAATCTGCAGTCATTAACGAGGCTAAAACAATTAATACTCTCCAGTTACAACTTAATGCTGCTACTCCCAAGAGACAGCAATTGATCTGCTCTTTCTGTAAGAATGTGCAGCAGTTTTGATGACCGCAATATGCACTGTATTTAACCATGCTTAGGCTGGTGGGTAGAAGGAGAGAGGAGGTAGGTAGAACAAACAAACTCTTGCAATTGTGATTAAAAAAAAAAAACGACTTTCTGCAAATTAGCTCAACCATTTCCCATAATGATGCAAGAAGAAAAGAGAACAGGGCCAAAGTGTTTACAAATAATATATACTGTACTGTGTTTAGATACGACTCAAATGTTTACAAAAACTTTACAATTGGTGAAAATATGTTGTTCATCTTTCGGCTGCTCCCATTAGGGGTCGCCACAGCGGATCATCCGTTATGATCCGCATACTGATTTGGCACAGGTTTTACGCCGGATGCCCTTCCTGACGCAACCCTGGTCGCCTCTTACGACACAGGGATCAGGATTTGGGTTTCGCCATGATTCCGGGCTGCTCTACACCCTGCCCAGTGCAGAGCCCCCGTCCTCAAGCGATCCTCCAACCCAAGCCTCCGAGTAGCCGGATTACAGGCGCACGCCACTACGCCCGGTACAATTGGTGAAAATATAACGATTATAAAATCAAGCAAAGGTTCTCAAAATCTTTCAAATCAATAAAATGGTTAATCACAAAGAGATCTTAAATACTGTACTTCACTCCAAGCAAAAATAGTATGTATCCTCTCAACGATGGTACACTAAATCCTGCGGGGATGTGAATTCAACATGTTTTTCTCAAATGGAAGGCTAAGTCAACCGAAGGCAATCTTCAGTAACTTCGTAAGGTATGCAGCAAATGTGTCCATTCTTAGACAAGCCAGAAAACAACATATTTCCAAATTTTCCAACCAGCCTCAAAGTCCTTGTGGCACCTTGTGAAGTCCAACTATGGTGTATGCTGCACCTCTATCGCTTCCCTCGCCTCAAACAAAGTCAACTCAGACTTTGCTGAAGACAAAGCAGAATGTCTCAGTTTAGTGTTCACCTCCAAATTACACATACCCAACCCTTCCTGCTCCGTCCCCACCACACCCGCTCTTGCCCACTACATTCTCGACTCTGTCTTTGACACTCAAGAAGGTAGAGATAGTTCTGTCCAGCTTTGACTCTTCATTGGTGATGAGCTCACATGGCATCAGCACCCATGTGTTTCAAATGCTATTCAGCTGATCAAGCTTTTCCTTTGTCTGCTGTATTGAATCTCTCATCTGTTTGCCATCTCCCATCTGCATGCATGGAAGTCCACAAAATCACTCCCAATGACCAGAAGGGTCAGATTAGATCAAATACAATCCAGTAAAGCTTACTTCCACTTACAAGCAAAGTCATGAAATCCATAATCACTGCAAATACAGTTGTTCCTCATTTTGAATGGTCTGATTTCGGTCATTAGTTTGGATTCTGCTCCTGAACACTCAACAATTAATATGCTGCCACCAATCTCCATCAGAAATAGTTGGAAGCTATGAATTTCAAACAGGAGTTTAAGACCATCTCCCCAGGCACATATTGGGCATTCAACAATGTCTGGTATCCTACTAGTCTTGCCAAGCTCACTGTCTGCAACATACAGGGCATTGTTCACACCTGGCTTTTTTTATACAAAGTCATGGTCATGAAAGAGCCAGAACAAAGAATGGATCAGGATGTAATAGAACAAAAGGAACAGAGGAAAGAGACGTAGGAAACACCAACATCAGGGTTGAAGGACAAAATGGATGGAGATTTGAACAAAAGGGATGTTGGGAAGAATGAGGGATGGAAGACGCACAGAGTGGACAAGATGGGTACTGTGGGAGAAAACGAATTATATTAATGTACTCTCAATTATAATTGTTGCTGGTGTTTTATAAATTTAATCTTTATGCTATGTCAGTTATGCTTCCTTTTAGCCAAGTCTTTTGACCTAAATGTTGATAAAAGGAAGGTCTTGCTATGGAACAAAGTGACCTGGTTGATAACACTGAAACTTTTGCCATGATTCTTTCACCTAGTGGACACGTATTGCAATTGGAGTTATTTTGTCTAATGCTTATCAGCCCCCTCCACTCCCACAAAAGCATATAAATGCCAGAAAATGTAATCTTAGTTTAGTGCAAATCATTGTGGATGTTTACATCTCAGTGGGTTGTACTCCATAGTACTATGTTAATAAAATTATCTGATGTAGTGTACTTTCCGTTGTGGACAGTGAATTAATTGTGGCTTTTCATTTGAGTAACAAGATTTACATTGAGTCGGCTAAAACGTTAACTACAAAATTCTACAACAGTACAAAATACATTTGGAAAGAGTTGGGCTTGGTGTGGTGGTGTTGGTGGGGGGGGGGGGGGTAGGAAGGATCACGGTTTTGGATGAGGGATGATTTGAGATGGTGGGGTACAGCTGTCTTGAAGACCAGAAGGTAATAATAAGATTTAGGAGAATATGTAATTTGGTTCCACAGGCAGGAAAGAAGAGGAATGAATGAGTTGAAGTGATCAGTGATTCTTAACTTTGGGAGTTTTACCAAAAGGGGGTTGCTGATGGACTGCACACTCTCTGGAAATCTGGGAGTGTGGGGAACACGGAAAGAGCAGAGGGCGAAAGACCAGAAAGTAGGTGGTAGAAGACAGAGTTGGCTGCAATGTGAAAGTGGTAGGCCCAAAGACTGCGCTTCATCGCAGGAGACTCCAATGATATTGAAGGCCTTGGTTTCTGTGGCATCAGGCTGAGCAAGGTGTGGGGAAGGAGCACCAGTACAGAGTGGAGAGCAGTCATCCATGAAGCTGTGGATGAAGTCCTTGTATGTGGATAAGAGTTCAGCTGGGCCAAGTAAGGACTTTGCACGATGGAGGACGCCCAGTCGGTGACTGGCTTTGGAGGCCAACTCTGAAATGTGGTTTGCCCAAGAAAAATCATGGCCAATTGTGAGACCCAAATGTTTGAGTGACTAAACATTTTCAAGATTGTGTAAAAAGTAGATGGGAGGATTTGTTAGACAGTCCTTTCAGATAAAGATTGTGTGAGATTTCTCTGGATTGAAAAACATATTCAAAGTGTTTGACTAGCTTGTGATTCGATCAAGGTCTGAAGAGAGGGTAGAGGCTACTGCCTGCCTCGCTGAAAGATGAGAGATGTCACGGCAGATGGTGTGGAGTCATAAGCAAATCGATGAAGTGGAATTTCAAGACAGTCAGAGAGAAACTTTGACGAAGATTAGAAATAGGATCGACCCCAGAGCACTGCCTTGGGGTACTCCACCTCGACAGGGAGAGGAGGTGAGAGGATTCCATTCAGAGCCACACGTTGGCTACAAGAGTAGTGGAAGTCAGCAAGCCAGGTGTGCAGTTGGCCTTGGTTGCCATAGGCAAAGAGTTTGGAGAGAGCAAGGTGGGGTGCCAAAATGTATCCCTCCATGCTGATATTTGCCTAGAGAGATGGCCCCGATGTCACATCTGACATTGAGAGTCTCCATACATTTTTTGGAGATTAGAGGCAGCATGTGCAAGGTAAGGTGACCCGGTCTGAATCCGAATTTATGATCTGAGATGAGGCCATTGGCTAAAAGGAGGATTTTATGTCAACTGGGATGATGGATTCCATGACCTTGCTGATGATTGGAAGTAAGCTGATAAGTTTGTAATGAAGGGTATCAGTCAATGCAACTCTTTATGTAATTTAGTGATGTTGGCTGATTTCTAAGCGGATGGAAGAGGTGACAGAGCAAATGATAGGATGAAAAGAGCAGAAAGACGATGTGTTTTTAGGACAAGTGAACTGATGTCATCCGGTCCAGTTGCAGAATCAGAGTCGAGGGTTGACAGAAACTTCTCCACCTTCTCAGGTGCAAAAGACAGTCCAGGAGCAGTTCAGGATGACTGGGAAGAATAAGTAGAGAGAGCGAGGGGTTTGGCAAACACAGAATGGAGGCATTCAGCCTTCTCATGAATGGAGTCGGCTGTGATGCAATTTTCAGTGAGGGAAGGGAAAGACAAAGAGCATACTCCAGAGGCACCCTTAACAAGAGGAACTGTATGAGTGGGCATTTGGTGTGTGTGCGGGGGGAGGAGGGGAGGGCTGGGGGCTTTCGTTACAGCCTTGAGTGAGTAAAGGGTGGGGTGGGGGCTGTGTTTAAAGTTTCCTCAGAATGACGTGTCATTTTGCACAAGTGACTTCATTGACCCACCGCCATTGGCTGTGGACCAATGGGAGAGAGGAGACTTGTGGGAGGAGGGCAGAAAGAGCGGTGTGAAAGAGAAGAGAAGGGAACAAAGGCATGGAACAGGCTCACACGAGCCGGGTCGAAAAGAGCTCGTGAGTGAAGGAGAGCAGAAGGCAAAGGAACGTTTCACAAGCAGTTGGTGTTGAGCTCCTGTGGAAAAAGAATACTCCTTTCAAAAGCGTCGCCCTGCCCTCTTGATCCTGTCAGCCACGAAGGACGAGGACGGTTAACAGCAGCACCTCATCGACATGAGGCTGAGGTTGAGGAGGAAGAAGCTGAGATAGAGGAGGGCAAGTTGCATATCTAGCTCGTATATCTGGGACACCGGAGAGGACTCACCTACTGGGTTTGGGCACCTCAGGGACACGGATGCGTGTCCCCATCGCATCACATCGCCACTGCCCATTCCCCCCATCCATTTTCCTCTGCATTCTCTAGTATATTTGAGCTGTGTGAGGTGAGGGAGAAAGGAAAACACTGCTTTTCTTTTCTCCATACATTACTTTTATTTTATTTTCAAGTTCCTCTTGTTTTATTCTTCTCCCCTGAGTTAATGATGACCAAGTCTTTTTTGTAAATCTGATTAAAGAAGAATACGTGTGATGGTCGAATCTGCTTTTATGTGCCTTTTTGCTTTCTTGCTGAAAAATACTTGCATTTAAATGATTGCTTGCTTGTGTGTTTGTAATAAGTAATTGTTTGTTGCTATTTCCACTCTGTCTCGGTTGTCTTTTTCTTCATTGGTCCGACACAGTGCACAAGTATAGTTAGACGGAAAGTTGTACCCCAATAATTTGCTTTGTTAGCCAGCGCACACTCACTTTCATGCTTGGCAGTAATCCAAGTGTGCACTGAGGGCACGTGACCCCAATTAGCCAGCCGTCCACAGGTAAGGTATCATGCGAAGTAGTGTAACCCTGCCTAGATTGGCCGCGTGAATCCGCATTTGTGGTTGTCTCGCAACATGCCGGTGCATGGAGTTCTGTGCCCGGCGGCCTCAGGACCGGGCATTTGGCAGGGACCAGAGTGTTTCCCCTTGAGGCAAGCCTCAAACCCCGGATCCGTGACAATATTATATTGATATATAGCATGGTTCTTGGAAGCATTATGAAATAAATTTGTGTTCTGCAGTGTTCAAGTATACAATTCAATTTGTATCGGGATTGAAGGGGTTTAAAGGCATATAAATAAATTCATTCCGTGTGTACTGCCATTTTACCCAGTGTCTATTACATCACCCTATCTAACACAGTACATGGGTTATCCGTGCATCTTGGTTGTATCCTTTATAACGTCTTCAAAAACAGTAAGTTTCGTGTTTGGAATGATTTTTAATTTTGTTTGACTGCCAGGCAGGCAGACAGAGTAAAAATATTATCTCACTCCTCTTCATGCATGTGCGATTGGAATTAATTCAGAGCCAAAATATGATAATCAACAAACTTGTCTCCCTGTTCATGTTCCGATTTGTGTTCAAAATAGAACGTTCAATTTAAATAAGTTGTTCCTCAATCATAAACTGATAAGACGGACCGATGAATGGACGGACGGACAGACGGACATGAACCAATTGCTTAACCCTGTTTTTTGGTTGATGTGTGCAGGGTAATTACCTTGTGTGCAGTTGTGTGTCTCTCCCTTTTGTCCCCGCCACATTTATTGTGAATAAACCCTGTTAATGTGAACCTATTTTGTGGCCATTGAGGGACATGGAACTCCAAGCATGGTAGTTAATTGGGAAAATAAACCTGTACACGGGAGCATTTTGGAATAGCACATTTAAGGTGCCATTTAAAACGGAGTTGTTGACAAAACTCTGCTCGGCTTATCACTATCGGTGGATTCGCCAATGGCTGCGTGGTTCTTAAACTACTGACCTGCACACAAAATAGGGATGGACGTGGTGAACTCTTGTCTCCCACCCACCTAGTGGTTCATTGGTGGTTGGGGGCTGTGAGCACCATTACAATGTATTTGCATGTCTGCTCTCTATGGCTGGTTCAAACTAGCTGTTGCTTGAACTGATGCACTGTTTAGTGGGTTTGTTTGAATATAAACTTGGGGTGAAGCATAGCGAGAGACAATATTCTATACACCAGTGAAGTTTGATAGCATTTTGGAGAGTAGAGAAAGAGAAATGAGTCGTGAGGGAGTTAGGAAAAGACAATTGAGACTGGGCAGTCAAGAAGAGGTGTCATGTCCAGCTTTCATATTTGATCAACAGCTACAGAGTAGAGCATCGCACACTCAGTCTTGCAGGGTTCTTGGAAACAGTTGTTTCTTTTCACCCATCTAGAATTTGACTGCATAACTTTACACATGACTGCAACTCTCAGTGTTCTCCCAACTGTACCCTCAACCATGTTCATTTGTCGTCAGCACCCTCAAGGCTCTTTCACATGTATCTATAAGACCTTATGACAAATGCGTGTGCCTTGATGAATGCCCTCCGTATATTTTGCTTGAATGTATTACACTGCTACAAGTGGTTCAGACACCCTCAGGGCTCTTCTGCTACATCGATGACAAATTCACCAAAGTGCGTCAACAAGTAGTTGGCTGCTAACAGTCTCCTCTCCTTTTTGATTTATATATCTCTCTGTCTCTGTCTCTCTCTCCACATCATCCCATTCTCAAAACCTTCACAACAGACTAACTCCAGTAGAAGAACTGCATGTTTCGAAATGCAATGCCACATGCCGACTGCATCGGAATGGCTGTTTTTAGTTCAATCCCAACCTACCGGGAATAAAACCAAGAAGAGACAGCTAAATGGCAAGAATGTTACCAACCGAGCTATCTTGCCATCTCAAGATGACTGATAACTCCCTTGAGCTTATCACTCTTTTGCAGCTTCCCAACCTGCTCTTTAAGGAGAATAAAATGTATTGTATTTGAATCTCCATTTCCTTTTCCTTGTCGTTTTGTGTTTTGCAGTTTGTTTTTCCTTGCTGCTTATTCATAATTACCTCTGCCACCGAAGGTGAAGGAGGTTATGTTTTCACCCCCTTTCTGTCAGTTTGTTTGTGTGCAGGATATCTCAAAAAGTTGTGGACGGATTCAGACGAAACTTGGTGGACAGGTTGGGTGTGTGGCAAGGACGAATCGATTCGATTTTGGTGAAGATTCGAATCAGGATCTTGATACGAGAATTATTTAGTTTTTAAAGTGATTCTTCACCATTGAGAAATAGGGCCAAAAACAATATGGTACTGTATAGCATGATATTTCAAAAATATATTGGGCCCAATATGTTCTCGTGGATCAGGCATTACGTGGCGGAGGTATGCGCTCTACCGAGTGCTCTTCGAGTTCACATCGTTCACTTCCCTAACTGTGAGTGTTAGTAGATAGCTTTGCTTTTACCGCGTTCCCCTCTATCAACACCAACTTTTGTGAAACTAGTAATTCATTGAGATTTCATTGGAATCATTCATGTTTACTTACTTTAACTTAAACTTAAGTTTACTTAAACTTACGTTTAAGACTTACTGCCATTTTTCATGAGATGCCGCCTGAAGCGGAGATGCTGTCAATCACGGAGTCATGTGAAAGGGGTCACTGAGCTGAATAATCCGATGGAATGATTGTCAGGTTTTTCTGTTCTGTGCCCAGACAATTTCACAATTACATCTTTTTAACAGGGGAGAAGGTGCTGCACGGCACTCTCATGGTAACGAATACCCTCAGCAGGTTTTTCTTGCCTTCCAAATACATTTGGGATTTGAATTTGCTTTCACTGGATTTAAATAGATAAGCTCATCGAGCCAACATGCAACTCCTCTATCTCTATCAAAGATTCTAAGGAGAAGTGAATTCTTGCAGAATTTTTTCTGTATGGTTCACTTGGCTGCACCTGGTTGGGTTTGAGGGTTGTGGAGTAGCGGCTGAAACCCGAATCCTATCCAGGTTCCTCATGATGACTCCATTGTTGCTCTTTACTTCTTCAGGTTCCTTCTTGGTCTTCCGTTTCATTAGTATAGGCATACAGAAGTTTGCCACAGGTATTAAGCTTAAACGTTAAACAAGCCCATAACTACTCTCTGTCTGTCTCTGGTGCTTTGCCCGAAAGCAGGGTCAGTATTGTCAAAGCAGCCCCATAGCAAGTACGGTATTACATCAAGTAGTAAGCATTTGCACTTCAGGGAGAAATTTACATTATAATTTGATCAGAATACCCAGAGCGATAACATGTTTCCTCTTCATGAAAGACACTATGATCTGCAACCTCCACCAAGTAATGCCAGTGGATGGGATACCCAGTTTTACATCTGTCCCCGACGGGTGGAGCATTCCGTGATGCAGTGCTCGACCTGTGAAACATCCATCAGACAGTCTATAGTCGTGTTGGGAATTGAACCCAAGCGAAACAGCTCAAAGGTAAACGTGCCTCCTCTGCACCATCCTGTCATACTTATTTCACCCTGATGAAGGGTTAACACCTGAAACACATCAGCTTCTTCTTGCTGATGATACTCTCACATTCTCATATACATACCGACTTTGTGATCTACTAATGTTTTAGCAACCTAAAGGACCAAATACCACTACTCTTTAATGAATTATTGAATAAAGCAAATAAGGTGTTGAATAAATCATTTATCGTAAGAAGGTAAAAGCAGCAATACACAAGTTGCCACTTGGGTAGTATGAGGAGCAAGCACCCACGTTCATGGTCCTATAAGATCACTTGCATTGTACAAACAAACACACACCAAGAGAATACAAGACAATTTTTCCCAAGTACGCTAATGGATGCATTGTCAAGACGATGCTTATGGATACAGTCATGAAAAAATGTACATCGATAAGAATGGCCCAGTGTAAATATTCAGCCTATGAGACAAGCCTTGATTTGCCTGATTCCATCGGACTTTATATATTTTTATGGGCTCTAACTAAGGCTCACACACGTGGACATACAGAGGAATACACGAGCCACCACAAGACTGTAAGATGATTCAAACACAGCCACTGAGCTTTGGGGGAGTGCTGTCACTTCCCGGGGCATTATGGGTACCGGTGACGCCACAACAATGGTGCCACTTTTCTCACCGCACTCAGTGAGGCATTTTCTCAGGAAGAATTTTCTACCTCCCGATGGATACTTATGGTTGTTTGTCCATGCTTTTATTCTTTTAAATGCTAAACGTCAAGCAAGGAAGCAGCACGTACCATTTTCAAAGTCTTTGTTATGACTCGGCTGGAATTTCAACCGCCGCCCTCCCCAACTCGGAGTGGACACTCTAACCATTACATTGGTGATGCTCGAACAATCGGTGAAGTTAAACAGTTGATCCCCAGTAGTAAATGGAGGGGAGACTGCCATGGAAGACCAGATGTTGTAGGATGAGGGACGCAATATATCTCACTGGGTTTTGTGCTCACCTCCAGCTGCATGGCTATGGATTTGTTCACCTGTGAAGTCAAATCTGACTAAATGCTATGATTCTGTTGCTCAGTGAATATTGAAGATCCAGGACAGCATCTCTGAGGTTGGATGATGATGTCATAAATATGAGTATGGATGTTAAGTTACATTAAGGTAATGGTGAGCATAATTTAAGCACAGATACGGTAAAGTTCTAGCTCTTCCACGAGCCTCGACCATGTATCCAAAAAAAAAAAAAGAGTTTAATGGATGTGGATAAACGTACATACAGTGCGTGTTTGGTGGACATTATCTCCTCTATCTATTTCATTGCATTTCCTCATAGAATACTTTAATTTAAGCTGAGCTCGAATGAAGCACCAATAACCCAATTCTCAACCTTGCAGGACTTACCTATTGAGTTGCTGGATGAATAAGATCTTTGAAACTATCATAATCTTACAGGTTGGTGTGTTCTTAATAGATCTAACAACACAAGTTTACTTGTGTTAGATCCCAAACTTGTTCCTTCTTTAATATGGCATATATGCATTACCAACGGAAAGCAGTACACAGTAAACCCTTAAATATCGTGGCAGTTACGTTGCTGGAAAATGTCGCGATATTCAAAACCACGATAGTTAAAACCTATTTCCTATGGGACAAAGGGGGTTGGGTTCCTGGGCTTTGAGGAAATATAGAGTTATGTGGCCGCCAGCCACAAATAACCACATTGCAATTAAAAAAAACGTGTAAAATAAATATAAATCGGCTTTATGATGAAGGCTCCTGCTGTGTGGAAACAGATTAAATGTTCAGAAGCGATTGAACTCGCCCCCTTGCCCCCACCACTCCTCCACTATTAATCTCTGAAGTCATTTTCCTTTGTAATCTGATTGTGTTTCTTTTATAAATCACGAGTAGGGTTACCCTACCCGGCATTGCCTGGTCTATTTTTTTGTGGGGGCTGAAAACACTTCCCCACACCCACTAACGAATGGGGTCAGAATCATTTAATATTCCCTTTCACACAGCCACAAAAGCTTAGGCACTATAGCAAGGTTTTCAAATGGCCCATCAAGGTCATCTTTCCAACTCACCATCCCTTGAGATTTGCAGAAACCCCGTGGAATTGCAACTGTCAAGTGACCATGAGACCCAAAACCAAGAGAACGCAAAATCAACTTTGCACGTAGAGAAATGTGCTGCACCATACAGGGTGGTCACAAAGTCATGTCCCCCCCCCCACCTATAATCATCTATGCTGGTACATATGTTCCATGTATATATATATATCTTCTTCTTCTTTCAGCTGCTCCCGTTAGGGGTCGCCACAGCGGATCATCCGTATGATCCGCATAGTGATTTGGCACATGTTTTACGCCGGATGCCCTTCCTGACGCAACCCTGGTCGCCTCTTACGACACAGGGATATGGTACACCTATTTTAACCGGGGCATACACCGGCCCAGTATACTGGTACTCATTTCACCGACCTCGGAAGGATGACAGGCTGAGTCAACCCCCTGGTGTATTAATTCAGTGGCCCAACGGGGCTTGAACTCAGGACCTTTTGGATCCCAAGCCGCTGCCCGAACCACTGCGCCAACACCAGGCTAATAAAAAAAAAATTAAAAAAAAATTTCACATTAACCTGAATATATATATATATATATATATATATATATATATATATATATATATATATATATATATATATATATATACATGTTCCATGTATATATATATATATATATATATATATATATATATATATATATATATATATATATATATACATGTTCCATGTATATATATATATATATATATATATATATATATATATATATATATATATATATATATATATATATATATATATATATATATATATATATATATATATACATATATATATATATATATATATATATATATATATATATATATATATATATATATATATATATATATATATATATATATATATATATATATATATATTCAGGTTAATGTGAATATTTTGTTTTTTTATGAGAATAAAAGGCTTGTGTATTCATAGTTTGCATTTGTACCTCTTTGTGTGTTCATTGTATTAATTTATCAGGTTCTGCAGAGGGGGTAACAGGACTTTCTGAATACCCTGTAGATTATATTGGCTGAGGCATTGTAAAAGTGTTACCTTACAAGTGGAATTAAATGTTGTTCATCAAATGGATGCTCATGAATGTGACATTGATGTTTCTGGGGTTAAGTTTGACATTGATATATAAATATGGTACCGTTCAGGAAGAAGAAAATGTACCACCAACTTCAACCACTTCCAGAAGAGGTTTATTTGTCTTTAAATATCTGGTAATTGTTTTGTATTTATTCATGCATATATGTACTTGAATGTAACTTTCATTAATCAAAAAGGCTTCGGCATTATCGAGCACTATAAAATCCCCAAAAATCAAAAAAAAAAAAATCAAAATTTTGAAAAGTTTTCTTTACCTAAAACACTCTCCGGCATTCATTGATGAACCTCTGAAAGTTTAACAAATATCCGTTCAGTCATCTCTGAGAATAATAGCGACACTCAGACAAACAGACAGACAGACAGACAGACACACAGACAAATGGCTCACTTATAGCATAGATTCTGCAGTTCAATAAACCAGCAAATAAATAAAATTAAAAGAATCACTTTTGTCTATTGGTTTACACTTTGGTGCCACTCCATTATTAACTGTGAAAGCCTCGTCGTGCGAGATGACCATCACAGCTCAGTACAAAACTGTGATTGGTCGAAATTAAGCCCCGCGATAACTAAATCGGTGCATAAAGAGGATTCCGTGATTGGTCAATACCCAGGATATGTAAGGGTTTACTGCACTCACAACTTCTACAACTTATTGGTGAAGAAGACTGGCAGTTACATTGTCATTTTCTGTAGAGCTATCAAGCAAGGTGCACTTCTTTGTGTTATAATGAAAGTTTACCTTTGAGATGCACCGTCTCTTGGATGGATGTTATGCTGGGAACCCATCTGATGGCATTAGTTAGTGGATGTTAAAGATACCAAGGTGTCTTTCAATATATATGATACAAGTTCAGGGGGCAGTTAAGTATTACACATCATAAATAAAATGGTGCATCCAACCAAAAAAGTAACTAGATCTACCATGCTGGTCTTGCAATAAACAAGCAAGAGTAGATCCAGTCTCATCGACATATCACGTGCTTCCCAGCAGTCAGCCCAATGGACACTAGGCGTCAGAACGTGTTTGCTTTTATTCCCAAAGTCCATCTACATATACATGTGTTCCAATCCTGAAAAATCTCACACTCTCATTATCTCTCTCCAAAAGGACTGTCTGGCAAAGGACCTCATATCTACTTCATGAACAATCCTCTTGAGGGGGTTCAGTCATTCAAACTCCTGGGTATCACTGTAAGCCATAATCTTTCTTGGGAAAACCACATTTCAACGTTGGCCTCAAAAGCCAGCAACTGGACATTCCCCCTTCATACAAAGTCCTTCATTGGCACACCTGAACGCCTATCCACATACAAGGCTTTCATCTACAGCTTGATGGAGTACTGCTCTTCTCTCTGGGTTGGCTCCCCTGCCTCATATCTTGCTCAGCTTGATGTTGTGGAAACCAAGGCTTCCAAAATCATTGGAAAATCAAAGTTAATATGTAGAATCTTCACAAACTACTCCAAAGTGATAAATCAAAAAAAAAAAAAATACAGACAAAATGTGAATAACTTAAATTAACAGAGAAAATAAGATGATTCTCCATTGACGATCCTCATAAAAATTAGCAGAACGAGAGCAATTTTAACGTGAAGAATGGGCAAACATTTCAAAACGTGCTTTTGAAATGCAAAGCTGGGAGAGACCTACCCAAGAAAGACCCATAGCAGTTAGTGTTGCAAAACGTGCTTCCACCAAGTACTGACCAAAGGTGCTGAATACTTCTACAACCAGTGAATTTTGATTTGTACATGTGTTTTTGCAGGTATTCCTGACATGTAACCTCCTTCAATCATAACGGTGTTTAGTTTGATCTCTTCAGTTATGAATTAAAAACTTCATTTGGAAAAATTGTTTCGACTAAATTCATAATTCATCTATATGTGGCATTATTGGTATGGGTGAATACTTTTGCAGCCCACTGTATATTATGTACACATGTAAATCATTCAATTTGTGCTCAATAATTCCAATATTGTAATTGTGCCTAAAAATATAAAAACAGTCATTAGGTTCAACAAGGTATCTCAGTTGCTTTTATTTGTGAAACACCGTGGTGCTTCTTTCACCAGTTTCATGCGAGTGCATGCAATTACGACCGCCTTGGCAAGTTTCAAGCAATTTATGCCAGTGCTATAATGAGGAAAGTTGTATCTGCATGACTAAGCGTTTCCTTGACTAATTTAGTTATTTTTTGTCTTTTGATAAAACAAAGACAAAATAGACAGAATTGCAGAGTTAGAAAAGCAGGCAAAGATCTTGCTGGGTAAACCAAAAGTTATCATGCTTCAACTTAGCTGCTGTTTAACCTCCAAAGGGTAAGTGTTCATGAAAACGTCAGTGAAGTCTTCTCCAGGAAATTCCAGGGGCAGAACAGGGTGTGCAAACATTGCACAAAATAGAGCAATCACTCAATATTAACTTGGCACCAAACTAGCATATTTGATGGAGACAGGAAGCATCACACTGCATTATTGATGCGATTTCCATTCCAGTTATTTGCTAATGCAAGCTGCAGCTTGAAAGCTCCTTTCCAAGTGATCAGTTGCAACGACCGGATTGAATAGGTTGATGGAAACCAGATTCGATACTTCTGTCATTAAGGGCTAATGGTATTTTATCACAAATAGCAACTGCGTCCAATCTCCCACCCGATTCCTCATCATTTTAGGAACCATAACATATTGAAAGGGCTGACAGGATGGCCTAGAGATACGAACATTGGCCTCTAAGCTGTCTAGCCTGGGTTTGAATCCTGACTGAGCGATAAACTGTCATCCCAGTGTTTCACAGGCAGGATGATTCATCAATGTGTGTGCTGTCCCGCAGATGGACGTTAAACGGGTGTCCCATCTGCCAGCATTTGTTGGTGAATGTTAAAGATCCCAAGGTGTCCTACGTAAACAGTAGGTGAGTTCATTATCACCGGAACCCTGGCCAAATTACAAATCCCTGCCCTAACAAGTTGATGGCATTGCATAAGCGGGACAGCCATGCCCTAGGTCAATGATGCTACCCTGCAGCCTTGTTCTGCATATGAACAAAGAAGAAGTGTATTAAGACAGCCTTTAGTTATGGTTCCAAGCATTCTTTTCTCATGCCATATAATCATTGTGCTGGAGTAACATTTGGATCTGAGATGGAAGACTCGCTTTGAGCATACTGCGAGATAATTTGGGAATTGCATTACAACACCATGAGACCCTTGCTCATTCATTGTTTAAAGTGAAGGCAAAAATGGTTCCAATTTGAAGGTGAAATGCTATGTGAGGAGATCTTGTCCAAAAGACTGATTGCACACTTTGAAATGTCTACTTCAAGTTGACAACAAAGCATTCATCAAGGATTTTGGATTGAATGCAGAAGTTTCATTCAATTTTGCTTCAAACAATTGTGTTAATCGAGTTTGCTGTCTGACCAAGAAACAATCCTTTGAATTACCAAGGCATCGTTTTCATTAGTTCTCATTCTCTTTTCCATTTCTGAAACACTGCAGACATTTATGCATTTCATTACAAGACAAGACAAACTCGCATTAATTGACATCCGACAATGATCCCACAATTGCCCAAACTGTGATGCAGATTGATATCTGTAGCACATATTTGCAATTGGAAATGGGGCCTCACCAAGCGAGCAACGTGAGATTTCACCCACAAGTAGTCGTACAAATTCACCGAGAGCTTGGGTTAGTTCGGGTTGCACACTTACTGACTATTGCCCGAGTGGTACAACGCTAATATGGGAAGGCACAGGCGCATGATTGACACGTCATGCTTTAGTGTTTAATCAAGAATTGGCTTAAATATACAAAAAGCATCATAACAGGTTCTTAAACAAAGAGCTGAACTCACTGCATGACTTATCATATGCCTTTGATGGCACAATAAATTGTTTTTATCCTTTGTGATTCAAAATGATTTGTACCATTGCCACATCTATAACCTGCACTTTGGCCAAAATGTTGCCTGTACCCTTCCACCTGCAATCCTTTCTGTGCTCTCAATTGTGTTGCATTATTATAATTTGTGCAAACACTTATTTGAAATGCTTTATATTTGCAGGAGTAAAAGAAAAATATTTGTGCTGCACCACTTCTATGCTCGATTGAATTCCCAAACCACAAAACCTGCTGCATGTGCCGAGTGCATAGCACAAAATGCCTTTCTGTCAAAAAGTTGTGCATCAAGCAAATATGAACTTTTTACCTTGTTAGACTATCTGGGAAATTGCATCAGCTTTCTAAAATGATGTAATCAAAAGACATATTTATATAAATGTGTTGGCGTGACGGAAAGAAACGTGCAATGTTGATTTTTATATTGGCATATACGGATTGTGAATATAACATCATTGAAACAACATTATTCATGCAAAACAACCTTCATGAAGTCGTATAGAAATAGAGTACTTTGCAATTACAAAAGCAGATTGTGTTCCACTCATAAGCAGAAAACGTCTCGTGCATGTAATCGAGTTTGTTGTGATTTACCAGAGCAGTATTTATTTCATGAGTAGTCAAACATTGGGAATGCAAGGCTTCTTAAAAGCTCATAAAACAATGCTTTAAAGTTTTAAACAATGCCACAAGTTTACATAAAGATAGAGCACTCAACACAGATTATAAAATGGTTATGTGGTACTCACAGCTGCCAAACTTAAGTGGACATGAATGTCCATCCATCGGGAAATCCACCAAACGCATGGGACACTCGGCATTGATGGTGAGTCTGTAAGTGAAGGAACAAAATAGTGATTGGGAGGAAACGCTTGGCAAATTCTTTCACTTTTATTCTAAATGTTCCTGTTCTTTTGCCTTATAAACAGCTTCATTTGTTAGGTTTGCCATCTTTGCTTGGATTATGAATAAAATATGATATCTGCTTTAGCCAAAGGTGTCAAGAAAAATTCCATGTAATCCGATTACAACACGCAGAGATTGTGTGTTCAAGGACTTCCTTTTCCTAACATTTCTATTGTCGCAAAAAATTGAGACAGCTTTATAAAACTGGATTTCCAAAACAATACTTCCCTGATGTAGAATGCAGGAATGGAATTGTATTCCTATATCCTTGCATCCATTTAACTTGGACAATGTTTGAGAGAAAATTAAATATTGTGTACAGCATCAAGTTGAACTTCCAAGTTTTGAACTCTTAACCAGATTCTACTTCAGTTTATTTTGCTCAACAATACATGACCCTCAACACAATACTGCCAATATTACATCTTTCTCAATCTTTATTCCTTTGTCAAGTTAGAAGTAAACCAGATATACTATGTGTGTGTATATATATATATATATATATATATATATATATATATATATATATATATATATATATATATACATATATATATATATATATATATATATATATATATATATATATATATACATATATATATATATATATATATATATATATATATATATATATATATATATACTGAGTGCGTGTATATATGTATACATATATATATATATATATATATATATATATATATATATATATATATATATATATATATATATATATACATATATATATATATATATATATATATATATATATACATATATATATATATATATATATATATATACATATATATATATATATATTTATACATATATACATACACACAGTATATATGTATATATACATATATATGTTTTTAAATATATATATATATATATATATATATGTAAATTCCCCCACTGGCATAATATGATAAAAATGACTCAATGTATGGCTCAAACCAAGGGCCCCTCTCACAGGTCCTGAGAAAGCTATCCCACAGAGCCAGCAAGTCATCAGAATAAAATCAGTTTTTCCCATTGACAGTACGACAGGCCCTTAACAATGGCTGATGTCATGTGTGCCTGCCCCAGGCAGACCCTACATTTTGAATCAAGCATGAGTGCAGGGCCTGGATGCATGTAAAGTGTGTGAGGCATATCTATATGTAGTGCACACCGATTTCCACATATATGGGCAGACAGGACAGACTGGAGGTATGCACACTCGCTTCTAAGCTGTCGAGCCAGGTTCCCAAATCCCAAACCAACTATAAAATATCACTGTGGTGTTTCGCAGGCAGGGTAAAGCATCATTGTGTGTGCTTTCCCTCAGATGGATGTTAAACTGAGTGTCTCATCTGCCAGCTTTAGTTGGTGGACGTCAAAAATCTCACCGTGTCTTTTGCAAAGACTAAGTGAGTTATTGCTGCCACTCTGGCTAAGTTCTGAACTTCAGCCTAATACCATGTGTTCTAAGTGGCCTAGTATTCTTGGAATCCCCTTGAGAACAGGTTACACTGCTTGCAATCTTCGAGTGTGGTTGTTGGCTGGGCAACAGCTTCTGTACGATAAACAAATTGACAAGGTAGTTTGCCTGATTTATGTGAACGACCTTCTTCAGGTCCTAAGGACAACAAAATATATACTACAGAGATATATATCACTTTGCCATCACAAACATTATATATATATATTAAACAAAAGGAGCACACTGACCCGAGATGTGACATGACACTGAACTGACGTCATGCACATAAATGATGCTGGCACATCACCTCCAAACTAGGATGACATCCATGTGGCACACAAGTTTTTGCAGACTGAGATGTATGCCTTTATGGTCATGAATAAATGAAAGCAGAGTTGTTGATCCAGATTTCACACTTGTTATGAGCTCGTCTGTACGACATACTGCAAATAGCTTATTTGTGGCCACACTTAGATTGTTAATAAATAAATTAATCAACCCCCCGAACTTGACGAGGCAGCAGGGCGCAGATCGAGTCCCATCACAGCACTTACTGCACGACTTGTGAGCAAGAAGTGTTGTCTGCCACATGAATTTATTGTCTGTGCCCTGATGATTCCCAGTTAGGAGGTTTGCAGTCAGGAATAGCAAATGAAAATGAAAGGAGCACACTGACCCAAGATGTGACATGATACTGACATCAGTATGTATGAATCAAACTTTTCTTTGATACATACAGTATGTATGTATCAAAGAATTGAATACAAATTTATTTGACTTGTCAACTCTACCAATCTGACCTCAAAACTTGACCCGCTCAAATTACGCCACATAGTAGGCTCTCTTTCTCTTTTCTACAGGTATTACTTTGGTTTCTGCTCACAAGAACTTGCTGTTTGTGTACCTCCACCATTAGTGAGACCAAGGAATAGTTGACAAGCCACTACATCACATGATTATTGTGTGGCCATTGGCAACTCAAGGGTGGGCCATTACGATGTTTGTTTCTTCCACTCCACTGCCAAACTCTGGAACTCTTTACCTTCTCACATATTCCCAAATACTTATGACCTTCCCCTTTTCAAAAAGCAGATTTTTTTACTTCCTCAAAAATGCTTGGACTATTCTCTCTTTCCTTATTTTTCTATCAATGCAGTTCTTGTATTTAAGGCCTTGCCTTGATGAGGACCATTTAGTCCATGACTGAAGCCTTCACCATTAAAAAAAAATTAAAAAAATGTAGCTGGGGTACCTGACATTGCCCGGTGCTATTGCAATCATGTTGGCATTTTGAAGAAATATATATATATATATATATATATATATATATATATATATATATATATATATATATATATATATATATATATATATATACACACACACACAGAGTCAAGGCTCGTGAAGGAGGTAAATGTAGAATGGATCCGGATGCAACAGAAAAAAAAACGAACAGCAGAAGGAGGGAGAATCCTGTTTTTTTGGCTTCTGAAATGTTACAACCAAATGGACTGGACCGTGAGATATGCGGAAGGCAAAGTCAGACTGACCTCATAGTGTAAAGCACTGTGCCATTATTCATGATGCGGAAAAGTTTGTTGGGAGCAGTCATGTTGTGAGAAATAGACTTCTTTCCATTTCGAAAGTAGGTATCAGGTGTCCAGATACGCTTCAACATTAGGTTGTTAAGACGAAGCG
>NC_140973.1:28634181-28709181 GCF_056783735.1 Eptatretus burgeri
TTCCCTTCAGAGTTCCAGAAGTGCTCCGGTGGGTATCTTACTGTGCCGATCTTCGTGACACAGTAGATTAAAGTTTTAAAAAAAAGCAAGAGAGAGATCATACTGAGAAGGGGAGGGTTAGAGGTAGGGGAGAAGCATACCAAGGGAATACACAGTTTCTGTTATTAGCTTGCAGACATTATATGACCTCAACATAGATCTCACAATACAAATTACTCGATCGTAGCAGTGTAAACAAGGTACTCACTTGAGGCCTGAACATGGAGGTGATATAATAAACCTGTGTAAAACAATCCTTTAATAACAGGAGGAGGAGGACGAGAGGAGATTGGGACCATACTCTGTGCAGAGTGTTGGTGCTGCTGAAGCAGTCTCCTCGGCGATTGGGCACAATCCTGGACGGGTCGCCACTCCGACACAGTATATCAGCAAGCTGGCACTCATTTTGCCGACCTCGGAAGGATGACAGGCCGAGTGAACCCCACCTGGTATTAATTCAACACCTCAGCGGGATTTGAACTCAGGACCCGAGGATCCAAAGCCTACCACCCTAACCATTACAAGTCAATGCAACACCGCTGCAAGTCAATGTGGTGCTGTTTAAAAACAGGCGTACATGTAAACACTATAATAATTAAATCTGTGTTGTTAACAAATCACTACAACCTCAACATACGATCTTCACAATACATATTACTGGGAAGAAAAAAAAAATCACAGACAATGTATTAGCATAAGACTTGATTGAGGCCTGAAAGCCATTTATCTGATTTTAATATACTTTTTAACTTTTCAATTTTTTTTTTAATCCAAACAGCCCTCAACCTTCCTCTGGATGAAAGAGGAGGCCATGCCATCTTCCAAATAGCCTTTCAATCATCGACCACACTCACACTTCTACATTCATGAAAAGTAATAATTCTTCACTGAAATTTAATGTGATTATGTGTGTATGCAAATACATATATATATATATATATATATATATATATATATATATATATATATATATATATATATATATATATATATATATATATATACTATGGCTGTGTGTGGTGTTTCTATCTGGGCACTTGCCTCAAATTGTGTTTGAATAATTATTTTCTTTCAATGTAATAAAAGTACAAGCACTTCTGTCAGCCTTGGTCATTGTAGTAGTGGTCGTGGTAGGAGTTGTCCATTAACCTTCTGCAAGTCAATGTGGTGCCAGTGGCATTTATTTTGGCAAATTGACCTGCTGGTACTAATTGCCCATCAATAGCCCCAGTGGGCCAGGTTTATGAAGAGCCATAATAAGAAAACTGCCACTACTTTTTCCAAGGAGACTAATCCAAGCATTAACTGGATAATGAAGCATATAGATAAAATAAGTGCAGAAGAGTTTTTCAGCAGATTGGACAGTGACAGGACCAAGGTCCACAATTTAAGAGTAAATATCCGAAGAGGAGAGTTAGGACGGTAGCAAGGCATATAGCTCTTTCATTCAAAGATTACTGGAAGCACCCGTGTTGATGCAGGCACACACTCAGGCACGCCAAGACCGGACTCCTTTTATATACTAGATTAATTGCATGGAATAGTCTCCATGCAAAGGTCGTGGTAGCAGAAACAGTATATCGATTTAAATTTGAGTTAGATAGGTATCGAGGAGCAGTGGGGATAGGGGAGGACTTGGATATTGGCAGGATTACACAGGCTTGATGGGTCTAATGGTATCCTCTTGTATTTAAGTTCCTTGTAAATCCTTGTAACACACCATTGAGGGTAATACAACAACCGCTTTCTTTACACAATCCACAACCCAGCAGGTATTTAATCAATGTAGGTTTAAAAAAAAACACACCATCTCAAATCATGTGAAAAGCTACAAAATATTATTTATTCATTCACGTGTTGTGTTGTTGTGTTTGACTCATCACCCACCATTTCCACGTCGGAAACAGGCCCAAAGCTTGTAACGTAAATATCAGTCTTAACCTCAGTGGCTTGACCTGAGTACAGGAAGGGACAAACATTTGGATGGATAATTAGTTACTTCATGCAAATGTGATTACATGCATACACTGCAGCCTTAAGTCAAATGATAAGGGATACAAGTTCAGTTGAATTGTTCCAATCAGTAATCATATATGCCACTGGTACTGACGATATTTAAGAGTGGAGGAAGTGACAGTGATAATCACTACCAAAGTTCAGCACAGCAGAAGATCTCATGCATTTGAAACAGCAACTGTTTATCAATCAACTGATGGAAGTGTACAGCCAGAGAGAACTTTCTCAGCAACACTTCAAAGGAAGCTGCTTTCCCTGAACACATAACCAGATGTGAAATTACATTTACTTACAAATTTGTGTATGAATTTTAAAAGAAGTGAAATAAACACGAAAATTATGCTTGTGTGATGATTTGTAATTTTTTTGCCAGAAAAAGGCAATTTTTTTTAGTCAAGCCACAAAAACAAAGCAAACAAATAACTATTCTTAGCAGAAAAATATGGATAGGAAACATAGATTCCAATAAACTGCACAACTACCACTGAAGGTTGTGTTTCATGTAAATAATAATAATAATAATAATAATAATAATAATAATAATAATAATAATAATCGGTAGGGTCCATGAGAATCGGTAACTTAAACATTCTTACCTCCAAAGCCTGGACGCAAACGGTTGTCGTATCCGTCAAGCAACCGGTCCAAGGTGAGGGTGATATTTTCTCGGAAGGTTCGCAATTCTTCTTTGGTGGGTGTTGACCCACTTGAGAGAATGCACCACATGCTGTTTAAAACAGGAAAGAGAGGGAAAAGGTAATTTTGAGAGGAGACTGTCTGCCCAGTGCACAATCACAATATAAATTGCATATCAATACTCTTTGGTAATACGATGAAACAGTTCACTGTATGTGTGTCATATACTGTACATATTCTTATTATTTTTATGTACAATACTCTTGACAGAGTATTGGTCATGTCAAATCAGTTTATTGGCAAGGATCACACTGGGTGGTTTGCCATTGCCTTACCAGCATTGTTTGTCCATGCTCTTTCCTTTTAAATTCTGAATGTCAAGCAAGGAAGCGGCATACACCATTTTAAATCTTGGTTATGATCTGGACAGGTTTCGAACCACCAAATGATGTGAAATACATCCCAAACTTGTTGGAGCAGCAAGGCATGGATCCATCCATCGATCCATCCATTGGGACCATACTCTGTGCAGAGCGTTGGTGCTGCCTTAGCAGTCTCCTTGGCTATGGGGCACAATCCTGGATGGGTCACCACTCCAACACAGGATAGATACCACCAAGCTGGCACTCATTTTGCCAACCTCGGAAGGATGACAGGCAGAGTCAACCCCACCTGGTATTAATTCAACAGTCAGTGGGATTTGAACTCAGGACCCTAGGATCCAAAACTCACCACCCTCACCATTAAGCCAACACCAGGCACAAGGCATCGATAGTGTTACATAACAGCTGGAACTGCATGAACTGTGAGCAACAATGTTCACCTGCCACATATATATATATATATATATATATATATATATATATATATATATATATATATATATATATATATATATATATATATATATATATATATATATATATATATATATATATATATATATCCTGGTGTTGGCGCAGTGGTTAGGGCAGTGGCTTGGGATCCAAAAGGTCCTGAGTTCAAGCCCCGTTGGACCACTGAATTAATACACCAGGGGGTTGACTCAGCCTGTCATCCTTCCGAGGTCGGTGAAATGAGTACCAGTATACTGGGCCGGTGTATACCCCGGTTAAAATAGGTGTACCTTATCCCTGCGTCGTAATAGGCGACCAGGGTTGCGTCAGGAAGGGCATCCGGCGTAAAACAGGTGCCAAATCACTATGCGGATCATACGGATGATCCGCTGTGGCGACCCCGAACGGGAGCAGCCGAAAGAAGAAGAAGAAGAAGATATATATATATATATATATATATATATATATATATATATATATATATATATATATATATATATATATACAGTATATATAATTCCAGCAATGTGTGTGTGTCTGTGTGTCTGTGTCTGTGTCTGTGTCTGTCTGTGTGTGCCTGTGACCGCTGTTTCTCGACAACCACTGGTCCGATCTAATTGAAACTTGCCAGCTATATTGCTGGGGACCTGAGGATGTGCCTTTTCAAGGTTTGATATTAATTGGACAAGTGCTTCCCAGCTTATGGCCATTTATTTACCAACCAATGACAAGACACGTTGTTGTGTGGGCGTGGCCGATGGGGAAGAGAACCTCAGCTGCGTTCTCCATTCCGGGTTACAACGTACGGACTTCCTGATAGTGATGACTTAGTGTGTTCTAATAATTTCTCGATTTCTTATGCGCATTTATAGATAAACACAATGCCCCAATCCAGTCGTCGTTTACGAGAGCGAAGGAACGGCCTGTGTGTTTGTTTGAAAGATATATATATATATATATATATATATATATATATATATATATATTAAAATGCAAAAGAAACTTACCACTTGTTTGAAATGTAATAAAATTGTAACAGTTCAAAATAAAACAAACCAACAATTGCTAATTGAAACATTGGCATTTTATTGATGACATGTCAAGTTTTTGACCAAGATACACCATCTCATAAGTTTGTTCTACAGTACAGAACAACACAGGGTGCAATGTCAGTCCCCTTTCAATAGCGTGTGTGGCCACCATTGTTTTGGATACAGGCAGTGCATCGTCGGCGCATACTGCCTACCAGTCTTTGGATGGATTGCTGCTGGATTCTGTCCCACTCAGTCCTCAATGTCTGAAGCCATCCGACTTCGGACCATCTGCCTGTCCTGCCTTGCAGTGGTGACTCTTGGCCTCCCTGATCGAGGTCTGTCATCTGCAGAGTTATGGAGGGTGTCTGTCCACCAGGGTCGATATCCTCTAGTGTGAACAGCCAAGGCGACGTGCCACCTCACGGTAGCTCAATCCACCTTGCAGTATGCCCAAGACACACTGCCGTTGATCCCTTGACAATCGTGGCATGTTGATTGAAATGCCCATTTTGCACTGGCCTTTTTAAAGCCAACATCAAGACATCACGTGCAGCTCATTAAAATCATCCCGTACCCTTTGGCAAATCATTGACAGTCAAAACGGCTGTTCAACAGCTGTGCTATGAAGTGACCATTGAAGGTTCAAGTGACCATCCGTGACCGTTTTGTCTGACAATGAGGACACTATTGTCCACAAATAAGTTCACACATTTACTACACGCAGTGTTATTGTTGATATTTGAAGGTTTAAAAGGTGGTAAGTTTCTTTTGCGTTTCAGTATATATATATATATATATATATATATATATATATATATATATATATATATATATATATATATATATATATATATATATATATATATATATATATATATTCTCTTCTCTTTGTGTTTTTCCTTGCGATGATATTGCGAAAAGGCAAAATACGTTGGCGCTAATTGAATAATTGGCCATTAAAACTAAATTGCGAATAATCGTAACTGCGATATGCGAACTTCCGGACAGTGAGGACTTACTGTATTCTTTCTCGATTTACTGACTTACTGTATTCTTTCTTTCTCGATTTCTGTAGTTTCTCGATTTCTTTCTCGATTTTCTTAAACACGATGCCCCAATCCAGTCGTCGTTTACGACAGCGAAGGAACGAAGCTGCGCGTCGCGCACGCACAATGGAATATAACGAAGCACAAGCTGCTCGCTTGACACGCGACGCTACACGCGTGACAAGGCGTCGTGCAGCTGAAACGGATGAAGAATGAATTGCTCGCTTGGCAGACAACACTGAACGCGTGACAAGGCGTCGTGCAGCTGAAACGGATGAAGAACGAACTGCTCGCTTGGCAGGCCACGCACGTACGGGCACGCACTAGTATATATATATATATATATATATATATATATATATATATATATATATATATATATATATATATATATATATATATATATATAATGTTGTTATGGATTTCAGAATCGGATCCAACTAATGCACACAACATCCAGGTCCTCAGACAGTTATTTCCATAAATGCATATCCAGAATAGACCCACCCCCTTGTCTGGTGGGATTCTAAATCTTTGATGTGTTGGAGAAGGGTAGAGAACAGATTCCCTTTCTTTCTTATGGGATAACCTTTTCCTCTTTACAACACGTTGATGATGTATGATTTTACGCCAGTTTTTATTTCCGCAAAAGCGATATTCACCGTTCATGGATGCGAGAGATAGCCGTTAGCCCAACGTAGACTCGTATTCCCTTTCCATCAGGACGCATTGGCTTGGAAATAGACGATTCATTTACACTTTGGACTTACAGGGCATTTGATTAAACACACCGAGGGCTTTTCCCGAACAGTTATTCTGACGGTCAGACATGGCTGTGGATCATTTACATCAGGCATCCACCTTTTAATATTGCCGTTGGACACCCACCTCTCTTTCATCGACATTTTACATCCACATTTTTCCATCGACATTTGACACCCGGTTCAGCAGCTCTATGGATGCGAACTGGCACTTGTTCGTGTCGGGCTGAACAGAGAGGTTGTAATTACCTGTTGACGTTTTGTGAGCGCTTCAGGTTTTTACTCAGTAATTCCGGCAAAAGGCTGCTTTCAGGCATTTGTCCAGTGCCCCAAACATGGCGTCCTAAGCCAGGCCTGTGTTAATTGGGAGTTGCATCTTGCTTGATGGTGGGGAAGGAATGATCGTGGGGGTTGACGGTTGGAGGTCATGTGCATCGATGCGCCAATAGGCAAGCTGGATTTGGTTGAAGTCTGCTTGAGGCTCCACCCACACTGGTCACCTATAAAAAGGACGGGAGGACCGCCTTCCGGATGGATGGTTGGTGATAACTCCTGACGGTTCCTCACAGCTCCTGAATGTTGGCGACAGCTCCTGATAGCTCCTTATGGTTCCTGATGGTTCCTTACAGCTCCTGCCCATCTGTTACAGCTCCTTACATCTCTTACCGTTGGTTACAGCTCCTGATAGCTCATGACGGTTGGTAACGGTTGGACCATTCCTGCCGGTTCTGCTCAGTACTTGGCTCTTGGCGTACCTGATTCTTTGCATCCCTGGTTCCTGGGGGTGATGACGTGACGTCGATTGGTGTTTGAGTCTGTTCGCAAGTGGGTGCATGGCGAGGCAGGACACTGTCAACGGACCAAAGCACGCTCATACATTTTGGGTCATTTTAATAGACACATGATAACTTCTGCCTTGGTAAGCCGATACCGGATTTATTTTTCCCCTGTATGATCTGCTGGGTACCCATGTCTAGTGTTAAATTGATAAGTAAAGCATAGTGATATGCATCTGCTCTTTGTCTATTTTTCTATCAATGCCTGTTGAATTCTTTCTTTGCTTGAGATTATTTTGATTGATTTGAATTCATCCATTTACACCACAAGGAAATAAAAAGTTTGCCAGTTTATTTATTTTTCTTTATAATAAATTCCTTGTTGACGTTTCAACCTGTCCGTGCTTGTCATTTCCTTCCATTGATCCAGCATTGTCCGAACCTAGATAGACTGGAAGGTAATTCCCAAACGAATTAACCTGTCATAGTCGGCGTGCACCATTGGTAAATGCTCGGCCGCATTACTTAAGATCTGATCAACATAAGATCGGTGCATCGCCGAGGGCACGTTCCCTGGTCAGGAGGCCACGTGACCTCTCATTAAACTACAAATTAGACGGTGGACATTGGAACTCGTGGTTAACTGATTGGCATTCGTGGTTGTTAAGCAACCCACCATACCACGAAGTTAATTGTGAGCGGTGGCCCCAGGTCCGGTTCTTCCGAGGATTACCCCCTCATAATACACTCAGTACCCGTGGCCTTAACGATGTATACATATACATATATATATATATATATATATATATATATATATATATATATATATATATATATATATATATATATATCATAATGTACGACCATTCCATTGATGTAATTTTTTCAATATTACGAGAAACCCGAAGCTATCGGCAAAGTGTAAATCACCTTTGTTTATAACTTTGATAAACATACGTGCACAAATATGGATTCGTCCAGACACGTATTTTGCAATATTTGTAGTGTATGTCGCCACACTCACAAAGACTGGAGGGAGCTGGAGGGGAGACTAATAATATGATAAATAAAAACCAATGATAGTCAACTAAGTCAACCTGGTGAACAGACAGACTGGTTCTCCAAGAGTAAATGAAACAGAAAAAAGAACACAGTAAATGCATTTTAAAGGAAATCTATTTAATCCCACATGACGGTGAGCTTGGGGGCAGTAGTTGATCCAATTGTATGGGAATTCGACCGATGGCTTGATGACCAACTGGGGGCCAACCACCTTTCTCTACCCTGGGTGTCACATCCCTGATTCAAGAGGCAAACATCACCATCGTTCAGAGAGAAGCAGGCCAATGACATGAAACCCGACCCAATGGCCTCGAGTCTCGACATTTAGGAGCGCACATTGGCACGAGCGCGGCCGACGTCACAAACAAACCGTTAGAGAAAAATCATTGGTGCCCATTGGGAACAAAACGAGCGGGTATCGGTAAGCCTCCAAAGCTCTGAGCGCACATACATCACTCTGCTCTCGCTACAATTCGGTTCCTCGCTTCGTGGTCAACGTGCTCGGAATGGGTGGACACGGTGGAGGTCAATAACAAAAAGAGATTGCAGGTTGCAGGTGGAAACCCCCGAACGAGCGGGTGAAACAACGTGCCCCGAATCCATGTACACGGAGCTCTGAGCCTGCTTAGCATGCGTTGGCGTTTGCTTGACGAATGGCTCAGCGCATACTGAGAGGCCAGACCATTCACCGGGTCTTGGGGATAAGATCCGGTGCGTGCTATTAAAGGAGAAATGAAGCACACTAATTCGGGAATAGGCCTTAAATGTACGTGTGTGTGTGTGTGTGTGTGTGTGTGTGTGTGTGTGTGTGTGTGTGTGTGTGTGTGTGTGTGTGTGTGTGTGTGTGTGTGTGTGTGTGTGTGTGCATGATTACATGTCCTCACGAAATTAAAGCATCCACAATCGATCAGCAGTGCGAGCACTCTTACCTGGAGATGCTGAGGTAGACGGTCAATCGAGTCGCCCGAAGCGCCGGCATGGTGCTCACTGTGAACGCGCCGCGTGGCGATGTCATACAGTGTAGCTCACCTGCTCCTGCTCACCTGTGCGCGCCCACACGCGATGTACGATCACGCGTGGACGCGACTTGCAGAACCTCCAACATTTCTGCAATTATTTCTTCAAGCAATAGAAACAGTAAATTAGCGATCACCGCTCGGTTTATGAAGGCCCGCCCGTGTTGTGTCCGGCGCCGCCTCAACTCACCTCATGGGTGGTGGTTGCGCCAAGGAGTATTTTCCCTCCACGACCACTGCGAGCGATTGCCAAGAAGCAAAGTTTGCTCCAAGCCGATGTGCTCACAGAAGCCGAGTCGTTATTGGACCTGAATGTCAACTCGATAACGCACGACCTCCGCGGTTAAGAACCGGCGTCACGCTCCTCGCGCCACTCACCGTGAACGCCGATTTCCCGGTAGAGAGCGACACCCAACGCACGAGCCGGTCTAGTCCTGTCGGGATGGAAAATCCGCGCCGGTGTTTTCTGTTAAAATCGCAATAAGAACGAGACGCTCGGCGCGGCCACCATCAATGGATCGCGCAATCTCAGCAGCGGATCGCTGGCCCTCTGACATCCAGCTGCCCGACGCCGGGAGTTCCCCCCCCCCCAAAGGTGGACCATCAGAGGTCAGCCGGCTCGCTACGCCCTGTGCAACAGTGCAATCGGACCAGGTGTACGGAGGGAGGCACGGCCGACGTATGCTTCGTGCGTATTGTATACGGCGGGCTCCGGGTTGTGTGAGGCGCGCCGAAGGATCGAAGCACAAAAAGCCTCTTACGTGCTCCACAAACCACGATTAAAGGAACCCTGATAGGCCAGCATGCTGATACGACATCCCTCCCTTCCCGCCAAAGTCGTACAAAACATCCACCCTCCCCGCCGCTCCCTCACACTTCTCCTCCCTCCCCACCTCTCCCATTCAAATCTTCTCAAAATACGAGTCCTCGACGTGTGTTAAACGGACCGCGTTTAGGGTTGTTCGACGACTCACCGCCTCATGGAAAACGTGCACGCCGAGCAGGCCGAGCCATTGCTCCCGAGTTAAGCCTCGCCCGTCAGACGCACGGCCTGAGCCTGGCTCACGCAGGCGCGTCCGAGGGATCGTGAGGACGCGCGCGCGTCTTTTAGAACTCCCCGCGAGGTCCAGGACGAAGGGATTGGGAGGGACTGCGACGAGCGTCGGGCCTTGGTTGGACAAAGCACGAATATATAGATATATATTATATAAAGAGATAGAGAGAGGGAGAGAGGAGAGAGGAGAGAGGAGAGAGAGAGAGAGGGGGCAGTTGAGGGGAGGGAGAGGGATGAGGAAGCGAGAAGAGGAGGCGAAGCTGCGCTTTGCGGATCCGGGTGCTGGAGCCTGTAGATCGAGACAAGGAATGGCGAAAGAACTTGTCCTCGTGATGCTGCTCCTTGTTTGGCTACCGAGGTCCAATCCCAGGTGCCGTACTCCCTATAGCTTCCTCGAAGCTTCGTGCATTGTCAAAGGAGCCATGCACGAGATTCCTCGTTTTTTCACTCCAATTTGCACTCTCGGCACCTGTTTTGCACATTTGGGCCGAGCCATCACCAAAGAACAACTGCCGGATGTGTTCACCTGCACCATTGTTCTTTCTTTTTCTCTATAGTTCGATGAGCTACCTGGACAACATGTCCTTCGTGAAAGAGACCGTGGACCACCTTCTGATAGGCTATGACATCCGCCTGAGGCCAGATTTTGGAGGTACGTCTTACACCGATATTCCATACGATTTTATTGTCGTCAGCACGAAAGGTGCGTCTGTCAAAACGTCATACAAAAAAGGCGCGGGTTTAATTGCCACGTAATATCGAGATCTTACGCGGGCCTTGATGACGTATAATGTGTACGCATCTCCCCAGCGCAGGTGTACATACATTTATTTATTTATATATACATATCCATATATATAAAAAAATATATACAATTTTTTTTTGTTTTTATACATATTTTTATGTATATATATATACATATATATATATATATATATATATATATATGTATATATATATATATATATATATATATATATATATATATATATATATATGTATGCATATGTATATATATATATATATATATATATATATATATATATATATATATATATATATATATATATATATATATATATATGTCTATATATATATATATATATATATATATATATACATATGCATACATATATATATATATATATATATATATATATACTGTATTTATAAATACACATGTACAATGTATACATATATATATATATATATATATATATATATATATATATATATATATATATATATATATATATATATATATATATATATATATCTGATATGGAAAGAGGTCACCTGTGTGCATGTCCCTTGTATTTATAACTTAAACCTTGTTATAAATACTCCATAAAGATGCATCCCAAGTAAGATTCACATAATGATCAGGAAAATTTATGAATTTTTTTTTTTTATAAACGGCACATTGTATATTTTTAAATAGCTTTTTTGACATGTCCTCAATCAAAATTTGAGAATCTCTTTTGTTTACATTTCTGAATTCCCCATGCAGTCAGATAAATAAGTGAAGCGCCCAATTCCTGTGCACACATTATCTCCACTGTATTTTACAAACGGAAATCAAGGAATCATATAATAGTCCATGGGCCCAGGCATATATCGGTACCATCTGGGAAACCAAACTTTAGGGCTACTAAGTTATTGGTAGGGACTATATGATTATTTCAATATGTGATAACCGTTCCAGAAGAGCAGCTTCATGTATGTATTTTGCATTTTTACCATTCTGAGATATTGACATTTTGTGGGAAAATCACACAATGGACTATTGACACATCCCATGAAGGTAATATCATTCAATAACAGCTCAGGATATCCAGATTTGTTTGCCTTTTCGCTTTCATTATGCGGAGGGTGGGTACATTCCAGAGATGATAACTCCAATAAGCTGCCAGTCTGCAATGGTTATCACATCAAAATATGAAATATATATATATACACACACACCAATTCAAAAATCATAACTAGGATTGGTTTCCTTAGATGGTACGGACAAGTGGAATTTCTGGCCTGGGCCCATGGACTATAATTTTGAAGCGTGGCCCTTATTTAAGTTTGCTCGAAGCTGATTTGTATGATGCATGACATTCGTAGGGGAAAAAGGTAACTCCTTAAAGTTTAAAATGTTATCTTTTACGTTGCTGTGTCCGGTATGGCCTTTGATCACCATAAACATATCTGGTGTCAGTGTAATGGTATATTATGGTTTTAAGCGTTCCCTTCTTGCATTTGGACTTGCGCTGTGATTAAAATTGCTGTCATGAAGATACACATTAAATGAGCGCGTGCTGATTGCTAAGGAGCCGTGCATGCAATGCATTTTGATTGATTTGCAACACGTCACGTATGTACCGCAGTATATGAGATGCATCTGGGGGTTAAACACACAGTGCAAGTTACACCAACGACTGCAAACACGTGTGCAATGCATCAAAGGTAGGGGAAAAGAGGAGGTAGGAAAAGCAATCCTGGACAGGAGAAGACAGGTTGTGTTTTAACTTGCATGGACTGCGTACGGTGATGTTATCAATGCAAGCGACTGAGGGACATGCTGGCACACACAAGGTGTAAGTGGTGGCCTAAATAACTTCCGATGACATGCTTCATCGGTACTTTGTCTCAACACTGTTACTCTGAGATGCCATGATCTATAAATTGTTTATTTTCCAATATTAAGAATAAAAATAGAACCACTTAACGTGCAGCTCATGTGGGCCCTGGCCGAATGTTGTAAACCAAATGTGGTAGCATTTTGACTGGTGGGTCTGGAGAGGAAGGTTTTTGAATGAATTTACGAGATTTTCCCAAGAATTTACTAAGTCCGCCATTTTGACACACTTCCGGTCATGTGATCGGCATGACCTCCGTAATTTAACATCCATACTCTGGCCTCATGTTGTAACCCAAGTTTGGTAGCATCTGACTGGTGGGTCTGAAGAAGAAGATTTTGGAAGGAATTTGCGCGACCGCCATTTTGACACACATCTGGTCACGGGATTAGCATGACCTCCACAATTTAACATCAGGACCCTGTCCTAAGGTTGCAACTCAAATTTTATAGCATTCTGACTGATGGGTCTGGAGAAGAAGATTTTTGAAGGAATTTACTAAGTTAGCCATTTTGACATACTTAAAGTCACGTGACCAGAACGAGCTTTGCCATCCCCGTTCCTAGTCAGGAGCTGAACGTTGCTGCCAAATTTCAGCTGGATCAGCCCAGCGGTTTGGAGGGGAAGTCAAAATAGGAGATGGGCGGATGGACAGATGGACGGATGGTGCACAATGACAATACCTTATCTGGAATTAAAATTCCAGAGAAACTAATAATAATATTAGTATATATTTGAAGGCAGGAGAGGCATCAATACACAGCACAAGTCTTCAGCATGGTTATGATCAATCAGTTACTCATTGTTTTAAATTTAATCATTAATCAAAAAATATTTTCAGAAAATGATGAAAATTTTAAATTTTTTCCTATAATTTCAGCATCATTTTACCATATATTTGGAACTTTTCTGCATGTATAAACTGGCTACCGTAATTTTCCGAATTAGCTCTCATTGATCTTTCTGCCATTGATCTTTTTCCCTCTAAAGAAGAGATAAAGATCATTTCAGAAATTGTCGAGGCCTCGTATAAGTTGTGGAAATGTGTGCCTTGGTATTGGGCAGGAGAGACGATGACTTGATCAAGGCTTAAAAAAAAAAATTGAGTTTTTGCTGATGAAGTTAAATGAACAGGAGAGCATGATGGAGCACAAATTGTATCTGGCTATAAATCAGAGGATTAAGGAAAGACAAAATGCAGATTTTGCTGCTTGTTATGCTCTCTGGAGGACCCAAGTACTCGTATGTACAGCTCACTCCTGGAAGGTGACTCTGCTCCCATGTCCATCGAGACATGAAATTGCCAAGACAGCCAGACTTTTACATTTGTCTCTTCAAAAACCACGGTGATGAGAATAAGATCAAAAGAGACAGTAAGGATGAAACAGTTTATGAAATAGAACCACTAAAGAAATAGAAGAAGGCAGAACAACTAGATGCTTTGATATCAGAAAAGAAGAAAGGAGGAAAAGCAAAAGCACTGGGTCTGGAAAGTTTACCCTAAGAAATCTCAAAGTGTTTAAAGACAAAAATGGAAAGCACCAAGGAACGTCGAAATTAATTGGAGAAGGTATTCAATGCTGTGAATACGATTCCTGCAACTTCTCTCGAGGCAGAGAGAAGTTTCAGTGCAGTTGGCCTCTGTTGCAAAATTGCACACGTCGTTGAATGATGATCTGTGTTTTCTTCAGTCTTATCTCATGCAACAGAAACAATATAGCTTTTTATTACCATTTTTAGGATTGCATTTTAAATTAAGTTTTAATCATTTAATCATTGATAAATGAGAAAATTTCATCATTCCTCACTTTTCCCAAAAATATTAATCAACCAGAGCATGACTGTGACCTCCTCTGTGACAAGGTTAAGCCAAAAATATGAAGGAAGTAACTGGGTTTCTTGTCAACAGGTATCATTCTTTTGCACACCATTTCAACTTTTCCAGTTGTCATCCTTACATCTCTTCCAGATTTATCACTTTGTCATTTTCTTCTGTTTGATCCCTTTAAAAAACAGCTTGAGCCAAGAAGTTTTGTTTTTTGGATGATTATGCCGTTGAAGAATGATGTTCTGTTTTGGCAGTGTGAACATCCTGAATAATTATGCAGTGAAAGCATAAGAAAGCTTCCACATCACTTGATAAAGTGCATCTAAAGACATACAAGCTTAGTTCTATAAATTATGCAGGTTCATATTTTCACCACCATTATATAAATAATTGTCCAGTTTTTTCACCGTATAGCCCGAGGGATTAACTAACAACATGAGCTTCACCCAGGTGGAGAACCTCATCAGATATTGATTTCTTCCTGACATCCTGAGCTTCTCATACCCTGATATGCTCAAATAAAATCCTTGGATAGGCTTTAAACGTTTGCACTGTCAAGCTCACCATCTATGCCTCGTAAAAGCTGTATTTTTCACAAGTCTGAATATGTCCACTTTAGATGCCTCTCAACTACTTATTTTGATCCTTCAAGTGAACCCCTTTTCTGCTCGGCAAATGTACAAGGTGTCTAAGATAACAATGAAAGATATATAATTGGATTAATAAAATAACGATAACATTCTGATTTAATTAGCATATAATTAGACTATAGACCTTCATGGTTGTTTCAGGTTGTGTTCCTCATTGTTGAGGTTTTTTTAATGCAGTGTCGAGGCTCGTGGAGGAGCCACAACAAAGAACGGATCAAAACGTAACAGAACAAGAGAAACAGTAGAAAGCAGGGAAAACAAAAACACATGAACACAGGGATGAGGGGCAAAATAAAGGGAGATTTGTTGAAATAAAAGAAGATTGTGGGGGGGGGGGGGGAGAGAATGAGGGCTCGGGGAGGATTTAGGGGGTGGACAACCTGGATACAGCCACAAACTCGAAGGAAGAAAAAAAATTTTTTTGAAAAGTGGTGCACTTGGGGAGAGTTAATGGGGATAGAAAATATCATGGTTTTTGATGGGAGTTGATCCGAGATGGTTGTGAACAGCTTTCTTGAGGACCTGGTAGGCAGAATGAGATTGAAGAGAATGTGAAAGTTGGTTCCACAGGTGGGGAAAAAGAGGAACGAATGAGTGGAAGTGAAAAGTGATTCTGCATTTTGGGAGTGTCACCAGAAGGGGGTTGCTGGCAGACCATGTGCCAATAACTCCCTTCTGGTGAAACTTCTGGTGTAAAAACATGGGGCAGGGGGTAAGAAGATGCAAAGAGCAGAGGGTGCAGAACAAGAAAAAAGGATGTGGACGACGACAGAAAGAACACTGACCTGTCTGCGACGTATAAGTAATAGGCCCATGGACTCAGCTTCATCATTGACCTTCCAGGTCTTGAAGGCATTGGTTTCCATGGCTTCCAACTGAGTAATAATATTAATAATAATAATAATAATAATAATAATAATAATAACAAAAAAAATCTTTATGATCCCATATCCAGGGAAATTCCTCTTCAGTAACACAGTAAATTCACAACATCATGTGCAAGCAAAACATCAAAAGGAATCAGAATAACAAGTGAGAGACGGGAGGTGGACTAAACAGGAAAATGGCTAAGAATTTGAATTTAACACTTGAATTGCACATGGTTTAAATGACGTTTTTTTTTTTGAATGGTCTTAAAAAGTCTAAAAAAGGGTCTTAACATGTTTAAAAATATGTAAGGGATGTAGGGGATCTAAAGGCTGTAAAGGTTTAACAGGTCTAAAAGGGGTCTAAGGGTGAAAGAGCAAAAAGGGTCAAAAGTGTCCAAAGGGTCTTAAAAGGTCTATAGGTCTGAAAAGTGTCTAAATGGTCGAAGAATGTCTAAAGGCCTGTAAAGGCTCAAAATGGGTATGATGGGGTCTAAAGGGTGTAAATGTCAAAGGAGTCTAAAGCGTCTTCAAATGGTCGAAATGAATATGAAGAGCTCTAAGAGATCTAACAGGTGTAAAGGTCAAAGTGGTCTTGCAAAAGTCTCAGGAGTCTTGAAGGTCAAAGGGGTCTTTAAAGGGTATAAGGGGTCTTTAAAAAGGTCTAAGGGGTCTTTAAAAGGTCTAAGCATCTAAGGGATATAAATGATGGAATGGGTCAAAAGTGTCTTAAAGGGTCAAAAGGGTCTTTGAAGGGTCTCATTGGACATGAAGGTAGCTACACACACACACACACACACACACACACACACACACACACACACACACACACACACACACACACACACACACACACACACACACACACACACACACAAGCATTTAAAGGCCATTTTCCCCGCTAAAGCAGGGGTTAGCCTTGCGGGCCCCATGACAATCTTCTCCACTTTACCCTGTTTTCTGCATCTCCCCTTCTTAATCCCCTTGCCCACATTTCCTCTTCCACCACATTTAGCCAAGTTTTTCTCGGTCTTCCCCGTCCTCTACTTCCGACTACACTCATTTCCAACACTCCTCTCACGCAGTCACTTTCATCCTTCCTCAACACATGACCCAACCATCTCAACCTGTTTCTCTTCACAACCTCCATCACAGACTCTATTCCCATCATCTTCCGCAAGTCATCATTTGTCTTCCTCTCTCTCAACGATACTCCACACATCCACCGAACGATTCGCATTTCCACCCTTTCCAGCCTTTGTTGCTGCTCCATGTTCAGTACCCATGTCTCACTCCCATAAATCATCGTACTCCTCACACATGTACCATACACCTTTCCCTTCAGCTTCAACGACACTCCCCTCTTTGTCAGCACGCCACTCAGTTCCCGAAACTTCTTCCATGCACATCTCACTCCCGCAACCGTCGAAGAGTCTGATCCACCTTCTCCATTCAGCATGTCTCCGAGATAGCAAAATGTTTTCACCCCTTCCAGCTTCACACCATCTCCAAGATCCAACTCAACAATTCCTTCATCTGCTGCTCCCTCGATGCACACCTTACACTTGAATGTAGCTGCCACACTAGTTAATGACACTCCCACCCCATTACATTTTCGATGAACCCATTCATCACACATTGTACACTGAATGGAGTTCACTCCGACACCCTTCCTGCACACAGCACACGGCCACTTCCCAGTCCTTTCCACCTCACCACATGCTTTACCACTTGCCATCACCTTCGTCTTTCCGATATTCACCTTCAAACCTTTTGCCTCCATACATTCCTTCCACTTGTTCATCTTCTCCTTCAGTCCATCCACACTCTCTGCAATCAACACCAGATCATCTGCATACAGCAGCTCCCACGGTAAACCCTCCTTTACCCTCAGAGCCAGCACCTCCATCACAACTACAAATAGAAGTGGACTTAGTACCGACCCCTGGTGCACTCCTACCCTCACCTCAAACTCACCACTGTTCCCATCCTTCGTCCTTACAGCTGTGCGTGCTCTCTCGTACATGGCCATCACTACTCTGATCAACCATTCCTCCACTCCTAACTTCCTCAATGCCCATGTCATAACTTCACGTGGAACCCAATCAAATGCTTTCTCCAGATCAACAAACCCAAAAAAACAACTTCTTCCTCTTCTCCATGTACTTCTCCTGCAACTGCCTCACAATAAAAATTGCATCTGTCGTTCCTCTTCCTGGCATAGATCCAAACTGCATTTCGTCAATCTTTACCTTCTTCTTTATCCTCTTCTCCAACACCCTTTCCAATACCTTCATTCCATGCTCCAATAACTGTATTGCTCTATAGGAGCTACAGTCCAGAGGGTCACCTTTCCCCTTGTACAGAGGGACGAGGGTACTCAGTTCCCAATCCACTGGAATGCGGCCTTCTTTCACCACCAGATTACAGATCTCTGTCATTCTCTTCACACCCCAACTTCCCGCTGCCTTCAACATATCTCCCACAACTCCCATCGGCCCTCCTGCTTTTCTACTCTTCATTGCTCTTATAGCTTCCTCAACTTCCTTCTCAGTTATCTTCTCTGCTGGTCCTAAAACTGGGTTACTCTCGATGTTTCTATCCCATTCATTTTCTACATTCAACAGCCTTTCCATATATCTCTTCCATCTTCCTTTAATTTCATCTGAATCCACAACAATTTGTCCCACTTCATCCTTCAAGCAACTCACCCCCGTCACATCAAATCTCTCTCTCGCTATCTGCTTTGCAATCCTGAATACCGCTCTCTTACCCTCCTCCGAATCCAAGCGTTCTCCAAACATTTTCCTATGGGCCTCCTGCGCCTTTGCAACCTCTTTCTTTGCTGCCTTCTTGGCTTCCTTATAACTTTCATGTGCAGCCTCTTCTTCCACCGTATCCTTTGCCTTTTGCCATTCCTTGAACTTCTTCCTCTTCTCTTCAATCGTCTTTCCAACTTCATCATCCCACCACCATGTTTCCGAGTGCCTCGGTGGTCCTTTTGTCCATCCACATACCTCACCAACGGCTCCCAATAGACTATCTTTCATTGACATCCAACCACTTTCAAGCTAAACCACATCATCTTCAACCATACTCAGCCTCTCTCTTAATGCTTCCTTCACTGTCGCCTCTTTCAACCTCCACACCTTCATCCTCGGTTGGTACTTCACCCGCCGAATTCTCCGCGCACCTTTCACCCTTGTATCGCAGACAACCAGGTGGTGCTGCGAAACAGTCTCCTCCCCTGGGATCACCTTTGTGTCCCGAAGGTTTCCCCTATCTCGCCGACGCACCATCAGGTAGTCAATGGTTGTCGTCAACCCACCTGACGTGTATGTAATAAGCTTATTATTCGCTTTCTGGAATTGAGTATTACAAATCAACAAATCAGCTCCATCAGCAAACTCCAAGATCCTTTCACCTTCTCCATTTCTCACACCATATCCATAACCCCCATGGACTCCCTCAAAACCGTCTGGACTCCTTCCCACATGTCCATTCAAGTCTCCTCCAACCACAACAATTTCCTCATCTTTCACATTTTCCATCAAGTTCTCCATCGCACACCAGAACATGTTCTTCTCTTCATCGCTTCGACCGACCTGCGGGGCATATCCCGAGATGACGTTCACCAAGAGATTTCCGATCACGATTCTCACCATCATCAACCTTTCACTCACTCGAGTCACACTCATGACACTGTCTACAAAATCCTCAGAAAACATTACACCAACACCATGCATGCCTTCTGGGCACCCTTGCCACATAAACTTGTACTTCTGCCCCTGCCTTCCCTTCACCATTCTCACACCACTTCCCTTCCACCGTGTCTCCTGCACACAACATATGTCCACTCTTCTTCTGACCAATGTTTCAACCACTTCTCCAGATCTCCCTGTCATTGTCCCTACATTCCATGTACCAAACCTCAGAAACCGATCTCCACGTGGGGCATCAGACGATTGGTCATCATAAATGGAAAAATTTCCTCCCTTGCTTCGATCGGGTTCCCCACCTTGAGTTTTAACGAGAGGGGGTGAGGACCCCCACGGGGTACTTCGGGCTGTACCCTGCCCATCAGTTGTACTCATCATGGTTTCCTTTTGAGGCGATGTTTTTATGGCCGGATGCCCTTCCTGACGCCAACCCTTTTAGTCGCCTTTTACGACACGCAGGGATACGGTGTACCTATTCTGACCGGGGTACACACCGGGATAGCTAAAGGGTCTTAAAGAGTTTAAGGGGTCTAAAAAAGGAATAAAGGGTATATATAAAAATTATGTTGTCTATGGGGTAAAGGCCTAAAAAGTGCGTTCCAATAGAATAGTGTGTAACTAATAGGCGGGATTAAGATACTCACTCACGGTTCAAGTCACGTTCAAACATCATGGAATTAATAGGCAGACTCACATGGGTTGACCACCGGGCGTAGTGGCGTGCGCCTGTAATCCGGCTACTCGGAGGCCTGGGTTGGAGGATCGCTCGAGGACGGGAGCTCTGTGCTGGGCCGCGCTATGAGAGGGTGTAGGGCAGCCCGGAATCATGGTGAAACCCAATCCTTATCCCTGTGTCGTAAGAGGCGACCAAGGTTGCGTCAGGAAGGGCATCCGGCGTAAAACCTATGCCAAATCAGTATGCAGATCATAACGGATGATCCGCTGTGGTGACTCCTAACGGGAGCAGCCAAAAGACAAACAACAACTCACATGGGTTGACCGCAACTTCATCTCAACCGAGACTTCATCCGCATCCCCCACCCCCTCTCTCGTTCCCCCCATTAGGGTAGGTGGGAGTTTGCGCAATAAAGGTTTGAAAAGGGTCTCAAGGGTCTGTCTCAAGCGGGGTCTATAAAAGGGGTCTTTGGGGTATAAAGTTCTAAGGGGTCTGAAATGGAGTAAGCGTTTCAAAGGTACATTTCAATAGTATTGTTATGTTTGTGGGGTAGATGGAGGAACTTCATAGTACAGGTAGGATTGTACAGGGAAACATGTGGACGAGTCTGTGGATGAACAGGAGACATCGCAATGTAATTTAAGTAGGGAAACTGTCAGCTTAAGCTGTTGTGTGCTACCACACCGGGAAGGGGGGGGAGAGGAGGGGGGTGCTGTATTAATTAGGTATGGATTAAGGCCAATTTATCCCAGCTTGTGATTGCCCTGTGATCTCTTCCTACATTGTTACATTTTAGAAGACCGGCGATAAAAAGGAATCACATCCTTAAAACAACAACAACCGAGCCAAACATTCCAAGCATGCAAAAACCCCACCTCCAGGAATGACAATGATAAAACCATGCCCCTGGAGTGGATGATGGATGGGCGTGAGGTCAGAAGGCTTGGGGGAGAGGAGAGTGGTGTGAGGTACGCGATTGAAGGCAAAATGATCAATCTCACTGGCTTCCCCTCAACACAGTGAAGAAGGTTGCATGATTCTCGTGTTCATGATAAGGCAAATTTGTTCGCGCGTTGGAGCAAAACGCTAGCTATTGACTGTTCAGCTGTGTCATGAAGCGTGTATATTTCTGAGGAGGGAAGAAGAGCATGCCACGTGGCCTTATAACAGGGTCTCAGAAATCGTCTCGTCGTATGGTCAAGGAGGAAGGTGGACGATCGTGGTGAATGGACCTGGTGCAAGAGAGGAACGGTCAGAATATTCACTCATGAAACGAAGCTGCACGGCGGTTTCTGAGCCATGGCGTTGAATACCGCCACACGAATAACTCACGTACGTTTCCACCAGGAGAGCGGCTTGGTGCCATTTCAGGGTGCCGTTTCCCGTGCAGTGACTGCGGTTTCGACAATGCCAGGTCCAAAACGGATCATCTCTGGACGAAGCTAATGGCAGAATAAAGGAGGGATTTTTCTTTTGTTTTATCTTTACCCCTTGTCCGTTTTGGGAACTGTGTGTAGAGGCGCCTCGACTTTAGGCTATAAATTAACTCATGCGTTGATGATTTATTTTCATTATTACGCTTTGATTTATTCCTCTTATGAATACTGTACTTGATTTATGTTCTTTAAAACCCCTATTTATTAAGCTTGCTTGTGTCTGTCTATTCGTTGTGGGTTCAAGTATAAACCCTTGTCCTCCCTCCTGGTGCATGTGTCTGGTACGTGCCTTTGCCGCCCTCCCATCCCGCAAGCACATTAATCTCCAAGGATCTCGTGTTCGCCTCCAAGGTAGAACTGTTCAGCTCTCCGTCCAGATCGGTCTTTACTGGCCTGAACACGACATCTGGTGTCGGAGCGGGATTTTTCGAACACTTGGGTTCGAAACACTTTCGAACACTTGGTGTCGGGAGAAAAGAACACTTGGGAATTTAAGGGAAATATTTTTTGTTTTCTGAGGAGATTGAATGCACGTGGGAAATGGCGGATAAACACGAGACGGCGATCATGCCAGATAGTGACAATGAAGGAAGTGAGCCGGGGGTAGAGTTGTTAGAGGACGATAGGATAGAAGCTTCCCCTGTCCTGAGCGTCAGCATCAGGTGGTGGAACCAAAAGTTTCTGTTATTCTCAATGATGATGTTGATGGTTATGTTGAGACCGTGCTTGGGCTGCCTGACTCGTACAAAGCAAATGGTGAAGTTAAACTGGACTTGCAGCACTTTGGAATCAGGGATGTGACTGAAAAGGGACGAGCATGATTGGCAGAGCCATTATTTGAACCATTTGCAGAACATGTAGATTGTAGAGGAGAGCGACGGTGACGTTGACATGCCAAGTACCGAGCAAGTGGCTGTTCTTGAAACGATCGAAAGCGAGCTTGCTGATGTAAACTCTGGAGAGAGAATTGCCCAATTTGAAAAAGTGCAAGGCGGTTTGACAGTCAGGGATGGACCTCAAGAGGAAGAGGAGGATGATTGGCAAATGGACAAGTGGGAAAGTGATATTTTTGAAAGGAATTTGCAGAACCAATCCCAGAGTTGAGATTTGGATAATAGTTGTGAAAGCCAATTACTCATTGTTTATGAACCGTGTGGAAGTGATGCCAAGGCAGAAGGTTGTGATGCAGATGGTACAGCTGTAGTTTAGAGTGGATCTGTGGAGATGTCTTTTGATCATTGTACAGTAGGGAAGGACACATTGGATACTGCAAAGGAAAAGGACATTGGAGTTGTGAAGGTGCTGGATGAGGAAAGTGATCTTCTTGAAGCACTTCTTCCTGAACTTGGCACTCACAGGAAGGCAAAGTCCTGAAGTTAGTTTTGTTGAGCCAGGATTGGAGTATTCCCAGGAGGGATGTGTTGAGAAGGAGATGGATTCGGAAGATGAGCTCACTAAGGAGTCTCTGTCTGAGGTGAACACTTGCCAGGAGATCAGGGCATTGCGTACTGAACTGCAGTCCTTCAAGAGCGAAGCCCAGAAAGTGGTGGAAAGTCTTTGGGATTGAGTGCGTGAGCTCGAAGGTGAGTTTGACAGTGATCGCAGCTGTCGGGAGCATGTGCACGCTGATGCCCTAGCCCTGCAAGCTGAATTGGATGGGCTGCGCCTGCAGCAAGCCGAACAAGCACAGCAGGGACTCACTGAAGCTGATATAGTTAGCAGACGTGGACCGCCATTCCTCCAAACACACGCACCTCTTGATGGTGACAGTGTGGTTGGTCCTGGACAGTTTAGGAATGCTTGTGGCATGATTTTACCAATTCGCCTGGCCCACTCAACAGCTGTGCTTCCAAAATGTCTTGTCCGGATCCGAAGGACAGCTATGGTGATGGCGTTTGCATTAAACATAGTGGCTTTTGTCTATCATGGATGGTAGAGTATGGTTGCCTGCGTCCATGCGTACCCCGGAATTATTGTCGTCATGCTGGTTGTAATTCAGCCAATCATGGCTTTGTTCTGCCCTTGTCCTGGCGCACCAAATAGATACAATTTTAACTGGGTCCACTGAGCTGTGGCCACAGTTTTTCCTGGGGGAGGATGCAGGCATCGATCGAGGGTGGATGTGAGAACTTTGGATTTACCAGATCCTCGAGGAGGATATAGGCATCGATTGGGAGTGAATGAGAGAACTTTGGATCTACGAGTTCCTAGAGGAGGATGTAGTCATCGATTGGGGGTGAATGAGAGAACTTCGGATCTACCGGATCCTGGAGGAAGATAGCAGGCTTATGGGGGTGGATGTGAGAACTTTGGGTTTTCCAGATCCTTGAGAGGATGCAGGTTTCTGGGAGTGAATGAGAGAACCTTGGGTCTCCCAGATCCTGGAGGAGGGTGCAGACATCGATCCTGCTGCCTCTTGCAAGAAACCTTGTAGATGCAGTTCTTGTAGCTGGCTGAATTCTCTGGAATCTCCTCATCGAGGTTGTGCTTGAAGTCTACAATTGCACCCAAACATTAGCCAGGTTGGTCAACAAGATTTTGGAATACAAATTTAGAAAACAAAAACAAAAAAAGGGATACAGAATCCAGAGAGATTAAAAGCAATCAATCCACAGGGGTGGATTGGAAGGGTGTGAGGAAAACTAGGAGGGGTGGATGACACACTTGGACCCGACCAACCTGTGATGACCTGCACTTAGGGTAAGGTGCCTTGATGCTTACTGTCCCAAGGGTTCAGTTTTGCTTAGAAATTGGGACATGGGTAATTGGAATGGGAGTGGGTGAGAGTGACTCAATGGTTGGTAAAGGGATCAGTATGGAAATCAGAATTGTCTTGTTTTGATGTCTGTTATGTGACAAGAATTGAGTTGTGTTTGGAGAATGAATGTGGATTATAACATGTATGTAGGCCATGGCAGTGTAGGAACATGATTACCATTTTTGCCTGACAATGTTTGAGAAGTGAATGGCAACGGGGGAGTGAATGACATGTTTGATTTTGTGGGTGGGGAAGATATGTGGGACCTTAGGAATGGATCAAGCTCTGGAGGAGCAGTGACTGTGGCCCTTCCGAGGTAATTTGTCCCTGGCAGCCGGTGGTGTCTGGAAATGGAGACCGGTTAGAGGGTGGGGGGGGTCCAGTTGTGCGACCAGCAGTAGGAAGACTTCTGGCGACCCAGGAGAGGCTGAGAGAGCCTGGATGGTGCGGAGAGCCTCCCCGGCGGAATGGACAGCAAATGAGCTGTTTGGCTGTCAGGGACCGAATAGTTTGGGGGAGGGTGGGGGGGGGCAAAGAAGTCATAAGTCAGGAGAGTTGTTTTTGGAATTGCGGTCACCACAACTGGAAGCGCCCCCACCATCTTGCTTGTACGGTACCTCCCCGTTGCCTAGTTGAGGATCACACATGTGTGTAATAACATTTAAGCTATGGTCTTGCAGGGTTGAAATGAATGATTGATTATTGGGTTTTTGTGTGAGTGTGTGAGGAAAGGTTCACTTGATCCATGTCACTAACCTGTACTGGAGAGATGGGGTCTGCGGAAAGGTGGGCGATTGTGGTGAATGGACCCGGTGCAAGAGAGGAACGGTCGGCATATTCGCTTGTGAAAAGAATTTGCATGGCGGTTTCTGAGCCCTGGCGTTGAATACCGCCACACGAATACCTCATGTACGTTTCCTGCCCAGAGAGCGGCTCAGCGCCATGTTTGGGTGCAGTTTCCAGTGCAGTGACTACGTGGTTTCAATGATGTCAGGTCCAAAACGGATCATCTCTGGACGAAGCTAAGTGCCAGAATAAAGGAGGTATTTTTCTTTTGTTTTATCTTTTCCCCTTGTCCGGTTTTGGAACTGTGTGTAGAGGTGCCTCGACTTTAGGATGTAAATGACCTCACGTTTCATTTCCTCATGCTTTGATTTATTCCTCTTATGAATATTTGATTTATGTTCTTTAAACCCCTATTTATTAAGATTGCTCGCGTCTGTCTATTTGTTGTTGGTTTGAGTATAAACCCTTGTCCTCTGTCCCGGTGAATGTGTCTGGTATGTGCCTTTGCCGCCGTCCCATCCCGCGAGCACATTAATCTCCAAGGATCACGCGTTTAGCCTCCAAAGTAGAACTGTTCGGCTATCCGTCCAGGTCAGTCTGAACTGGTCTGTACGTAATTAATAGACAGTTTTGATTCCCCGTTGCATTTTGTGATGCGACTCAAATGGTGTACAAAAAATGTCATCAAAAACGATTTCCAGTGAGGTTTTTTCTTCTTCATTCAAGCGGTAAAAAAAACCAGTTCAAAACCATGAACTACACCATCTTGTGAAGGATAACTCCCTACTTGCGTTGATAGCTGAGATTATGTTCATTCTTATGTTCAGCCGTCTCCCATTTCCAGTGCCCGCTTCCTGCCCGGCGTTTGAAAAGCTCCACACCCAGGCAAAGCTCAACATTCAACGAGAATAAGAACACGATACCAAACGGAATACATTTTAAACGTATGAATACGACATGGGATCGCGGTTTGTTTGACAGTGCGTAAAGAGATGACCTGGGCAAACAGGATGGCTTTGAGGTATGCCTCTAAACTGTCAAGCCTGCGTCCAAATCTCATCCCAGCTCTAAACTGTCATCCTGGTGTTTCACAGACTTGGTGAATCGTCAATGCATGTGTGCCATCCCTCCGATGGATGTTAAACTGGGTGTCCCATCTACCGACATTAGTTAGTGGACATTAAATATCCCCAGTGTCATTTGCGAAGAGTGGGCGAATTATTGATGACACCCAAAAAAAAAATCCATATTCTTGCCCAGATAACTGCTGGGAAAACAATAGCAAACCATCCAGTATCATTTCCTGGCTTAGGAAGCTGCTTCGGTGGCACAGACTCTGTGACAGAGCTTGAGAATTATCACAAAGTTGAACAAACAATGTTGGCGTTGTTAATAATAACAGTAGCATATATACTGAAAGTCTTTGAACAAAGGTCACAGAGCAAGACAGTCATTTGATGAAACAATAATTCCTTCACCACTTTGATCTTGTCTCATTACTTTTATGGTTGCTGATTATCCACTGATGTAACATTTTGTATCCCGTGTCTGTTTTATTATCTCTGCCACCGAAGATGGACAGGGTTATGTTTTACACCCCTGTTTGTCTGTCTGTTTTACTGTCGCTCAGTTTGTCTGTCTGTTAGCAGGATATCTCAAAAAAAAGTTTTGGACTGATTTGGATGAAACCTGTGTGACAAGGAATAATTTCTTCGATTTTGGTGACGATCCGGATCTGGATACGATAATTTAAAGTGATTCTTCGTCATTGAGAGATGAGGCCAAAAACTACATATAGCATGACATTTCAAAAAGTTATGGACCGATTCAGACAAAACTTGGTGGAAAGGTTGGGTTCTGTTCTTACATATGGCAGCTTGGCTGTCAGTGCAGCTATCATTTATTTGAAGCATGGCTGTGCCACTGATGCTGTGCCCCTCTACAAGTACACTGGTACTCATTTCACTGACCTCAGAAAGATGGCAGGCTGCATCAACCACACCTGGTGATTATTAAGCAGCCAACAGGGCTCAAACTCAGGACCCTATGATCCCAAGCCAGCCACCATAACCACTAAGCCAACACCAGGCTGGAAAGTTTGGGTGTGTGACGAGGACAAATTGATTCGATTTTGCTGAAAATCAGGATCCGGTTATGAGAATTTTTAATTTTTTTCAAAGTGATTCTATACCATTGAGAGATGGGGCCAAAAACGATACATTATCAGACCCCACTATTCGCGGCATATCCCAGGAACATGTCCCCTGCAAATAGCGGGTTCCAACAGTATTGCACAATATCTCAAAACGTTTTGGATGGATTCCAACAAAACTTGTTTCTGAATATTTTCATTGTCATCTTTCTCATAAAATGTTTGTGTTGCTCCTGCAAATCCTCTGACATCGATGACAATCCGCAATGCATGTATTTTATAATGATGAAATAGACTGGCTGGAGACATCAGTGTTGTTGACTGTTGGCTATTTATGACTAATTCATTATTTTGCATGACTCAAACTTGCAACATCTTTGTTGACAGATCTTCAAGGTGTTTTGCAATCTACCGGGAGTTTATGCTAAATAAAAGGGGGTCGAGGTGATAATCACCGCTTCATAATATTAATAACAACAGCAATAATACCGCTGTTAATTCTAATAATCTGAAAATATTTTATTCCTCCATTACCCCATCTGTGGAATCTCCTAAGACTGTTCTATCTAACTCTTCCAGGGATTCAGGGCAGCGCACTGCCATCTAATGTCATCTCCCATCCTTACAATCATTACGGACATCAACCCTTTCTATCCCAAACCCTCATACTTGCAGGCTGCTGTGTTTCTATCTCTCCTCTCTCTTTCCTCTTTTCCTGTTTGTTCATTCCCTTGCTTCTTGTGTTTAAGAGTTGTCCTGTAGCCCTACTGTCAGTTCAAGCCCTCCATCACATTGCACTTCCATGAGCCTCGACCTTGCAAAGAATAAAGATAATACTAAGTGGTGATAATTAACATTTTGACTGGAGTTCCTATTGGATGGGGTTGACTCCACCTTCCACATGTATTTTAAAATTTTGAACCTATGGCTCGCTGCAATATTTTCCTCTTTCACGAACCATATTTGCCAAATATTAACCAATTCGTTTGATTATACAACACTATTGTTGGCGTATTCACCTTCAACCTTCTGATATTTAGCTCTCCCACAAGTCTATATACTTGTATCTCTATAAAGGTAAAATATAACGAAGAAAGCATTGAACATTATGAAATATTTCATGACCATTGTTCTTTTGCACATGTCCTGTATATAAAATACATCAAATTACATCGTACAAAGAAAATGAGCAATTGCTCATCTAAATAAGGCGTTTTTCTCACAGATATTTCTCTCTTCAGATTACAACAATATTAATCAACCGTTCATAAAATATGGAGAACATAGACGAAAAATATGAATGCGTTTCAGGTTAGATCATTCCCTACACAGGATTCCTCAGTGTGACAAGGTCACGAAAGGTTGTTTGTGAGATGACACTCTCAACACAATCAATCAATAGTGGGGAAAAGCAACAAATCCACATACCACCACATAGCAACCAGAATATTGGACCATTTCATTTGATTAATGACAATGTTTAATTTGTAATGGTTCATCAGAGCATTACTTTTGAATTACATTGTTCAATGAAAAATAATTCATGCTAAATCTATGTAGAATCCTAGAAGAGCAATACATTTAGTGTATTGCTCTATTATCCACATTGACTGTTTCACAATGTCAGAATTCCATCCACCGGGACAATACTTGTGCAGAGCGTTAGTGCTGCCTAAGCAGTCTCCTTGGCTATTGGGCACAATCCTGGACGGGTCACCACTCTGACACAGGATACCAGCAAGCTGGCACTCATTTTGCCAACTTCGGAAGGATGACAGGCAGAGTCAACCCCACATGGTATTAATTCAACAGCCAAGGGGGATTTGAACTCAGGATCCTCAGATCCCAAGCCCACCACCCGAACCATTAAGACAACACCAGGCAGAGAATTCCAGAAAATGACCTCAATATCATTATATATATATATATATATATATATATATATATATATATATATATATATATATATATATATATATACATATTGTTACGGAAATGGCCCTTAGTAGGCTACTAAATATAGGATTAGCTCAGATCCCCCATTAAATGCATGTTTAGCTAGGCTGTTCGGTAAAATGGACGTTACATGTGTGTCGGGAGATGTAGGATGCATGAATATTGTTCGTACAGTGGTGGTGTACCGTGAGCTTCTTCTTCCTCCCCTCTCCGGACGATAGGCCCCACCCAGTCGACTGAGGGGGAGTGGCCTGGGGAGGGAGGTGGAGCTGGGGGAGGAGTTTGTTGGCTTCGTAAAGGGGGAGCAGCTAGTGGCTTGCAAGCGAGCGAACGAAAAAGAAACTGTGGTAAAACTGTGAGCGCCGAGGTGGCGCCGATCGGCTGCACACGGGACAGCTGTGTCTGTTTTTCGTGAGGAACGAGCTGAAAGAAAGGCAGGGAAGGCAACAGAGAAACGACGAGTGTCGAGTCACGATCTGCTGGATGAGCAGGGGCTTTGAGGCGAGCGAGAAAAGGAAAGGCAGTGGTGAATCGGCCGGGAGAGAAAACTGAACCTGAGGATCGAGTCTGCCATCGGCCGAGAAAGAAAAGGAGGAACTGAGAAACGACTGGTGGGAGTCGTGATCTGCTGTGTAGGGGACGGCTGTGTGTCTGTGATCTGCTTCGTGAAGGAGGCAGGAGAAACGACTAGATGCTGCCTGCACATCGAGTGGGTGATCGACTTTCATGAGAAGGTCCTCAACACATTTGTCGATCCGCCTGCCGGAGCCCAAACACCTCGATTTGGCCGTGCCTGGTGAACAGGCCGGGCCTGGACTTGCATGCTGGACCTTGTGAAAAGCCAGCTGGAGCATACCACCGTGGATCTTTCGCTCTGGTGCAATCAACCTCATGGGGTCTGAACGCGCGAGAGTGCGTGCGTGAGGTCTGCGACAAAAAGGTGAGCGCCGTCTCACCACGCGGCGTGTTCGAGCTTGGGCTTGAATCCGTGGACATCGGCTTGTTACGAGCGACATTCGTGCTTTTGACACTTTCCTCTCGTCCATGAAACATCACCAAGTACTCTGTCTTGTCTGAATGCTGTCTGTCTGTCTTGTCTGCATGTTGTTTAAGGCATATCTCAGTAGGGACCCCCCTCGAAACCTGTAATCCGTAGTTCCCTAGTTAAGAACGGGTTAAAGATTGTTAATCAAAACATTGTCGTGAATATTTGGCTTGTGTTGTGTTCCCAGATGTTCCCCAATAAATCTGGTTGGTTCGTATGAAGTTGCCGCTATGGATTAATTCGTGTCGCGTCGAGGAACGATCTGTTCGATTGGCATATAAAACGAAAATGGTTACAGACTGGCAGAAAACGCTCGGCATCTGACAAAACCAGTCTGCAACCGGGGTTCTATTTTCCCAACTGGTAAGGTTCAGGATTACGTTGGTGTCGCGATTGAAGACGCGTGACCCGAGGCCTGTGCCGAGCCAACCGGCGTTATAAACCTGGAGACAGCGGAGTGGGTTGAGAATCCCTCCGTCGCTGAATCCTTAACAATATATATATATATATATATATATATATATATATATATATATATATATATATATATATATATATATATATCTATACATATATATATATATATATATATATATATATATACATACATAAACATATATATATATATATATATATATATATATATATATATATATATATATATATGTTGTTGTAGATTTCCGCCCGTTCGGTGTGCGGACGACCGCCAAAGCACAATTGCGGCCGCGTGCGCCCACCGAATGCGCAATCGAGTCGTAGCTTCCAGATCAACGCCGAAACCCAGCTCCGGGTGTTTTTATTACACCACAAACTTGTCAATGCTCTGCCCGTGCTACAGAGTCGATCGCCAAATTATCCATTCACCTAATTATTCGCGCGGACAGACTACCGGGAGTTTGTACCTCGACGGGGCCTGCACGAAAACGAGCCGCTTAAGTGGCTCGTTCCATATGCGAATGCCAAGCGGTTTTAATTCGCCAGATTCCGTCGGACCAGATTATTTTATCGGCTTTAAAAGCCAGCTAATATCCCGAACGTTCCATGGCAGTCAATGTGAGGAAGGGACGCATCGAGCAGGTGACATTCAACAATGGAGACATTTATTTTAAATGCACATATGCAATGAATGGGGGGATGGGACAGAACACGAGCAAAAAGCCTACAGCCGAGTTCTATCATGTAATGTACAGGCACTTAAGTTTGTTACTTACTAGACGGGGCCCACACAAACAGACACACTAACACGCAGACAAAGATGGTGGCAATCGCCTTTATTAATAGCCCCAGCTCGGAGGGAAGGTGAGCTGGAGGTAAGGGTCTACTTTGGACCTGTCCTTGACGACGAAGGCAGGACAGGACGAGGTCTCCAGACCAGCTCGATGAGCCCCCAAGACCAGCACGACAAGCCCAGCAAGACAACAACCACAGTGGTGACCACCAATACCATGACGACGACGACGACAGGAGCGCCCGCCGGCTCACTTCTCTTCCTCCCTCCTTCTCTCCTCCTGGGTACTTACATGCAACATGTACTTACCGATATAACTGAGCTAAAAGACCTGAATGTTGATTGTGATAGCTTTCCAAATCCACAATACACACACACACACACACACACACACACACACACACACACACACACACACGTATTTATTTCTTGAGTGAGGACAATACAAAGGAATACAAATAACTTTAATGTATGAGTCGACCATTGACCATATGCCAATGTTAAATTAACACCACATTAATCCACTACATGAAACCAATTACAAGTCTCAGTGGCTTTGTGGTTGGGGCATCTGCACTGAGTCTGGGAGGTCGGTGGTTCAATTCCGATCTTGGCTGAGTCACCCCAGAGAAGTAAAACTGGGTGTCCTGTCTGCCAACATTAGTTGATGGAAGATAAAGATATGGTGTCTTCTGTGAAGAGTAGGTGAATTATCCTTAGCATCCTGAACAAAATACAAATTCCTACCTGGACTGAGGGTTGGAAGTGCTCCAGTCCTCTTGAAGATTCCTTGATACTAGGTTGCATCGCGTGCTATCCTGGAGTGTGGTAGGTGTCATGGCACCAGCTTCTGCACCATAAATAACGTGGCAAGGGGGTTTGCATGTTTCATGTGAACAGCCTTCAGATATGAAGGACAACCAATTGTTATCTTCAATAGATGGGATAATAAAGTACTGTTGGACCCTGCTGTTCATGGATTTGCTATTTGCAGACCTCGCATATTCGCAGTTGATAAAATGTGACCTGCTTCTATATTCACGGCCCTGTGTTTCATGTATTCGTGGGGGGGGGGGGGTCTTTTGCGGGCATAATCGTGGTTTTTCGCGGATGTATTCACATTTTTCCGTGGTTTTCCATGAGACTTTTGATTTTCCGTTATGAATCATGAACCGCCGGGAACCTATCCCCCTTTTTCTCATTCAAACAATGCCCCGACATTCGTGGATTCGACATTCGTGACACTTTCCAGGAACGTATTATCCCCCGCGAATCGTGGAGTCTGGCAGTACTACAAAACAGACAATATCCTGTGTATTTCCTGAAAATTTGTTTTGATAATAATATAAATTATGCTTTATTGGCTGCCATGACTTCAACTCAAATAAAGTTCTTCATCAGTATTAGTGTTTCGAGAGTTTTGACCTATACTTACCTCCACCACCGAAGATAGACATAGGTTATCGTTTCACCCCTGTTTGTCTGTCAAAGAGCAGGGTAACTGAAAAAGTTATGCACGGATTTGGCCAAAACTTGGTGGACTGGTCAAGTGTGTCACAAGGATGAATTAATTAGATTTTAGTGAAGATCTGGATCCGAATATGAGAATATATCAATTTTTTAGCTAATTCTTCACCATTTAGAGATAGAGCCAAAAATAATATGCAGTATCGCACTATATTTCAAAATGTTGTGGATGGATTCACATAAAACTTAGTGGATGAGTTGTGTCAGTGACAAAAACAAGCCAATTTGATTTTGGCACAGATCTGGCCTATCAGGTCAGGTCAGGTATGGGAGCATGTGCCAGAACAGCGCGTCGCTGCGTCCACTTTCCGCCGGTACTCCAGGGGCCTCCGTCTGGCCATGCTCCAGGCAGATGCCAGGCCCATCCCCATCTCCTTGAGATGCTAGTCAACCTGCTGCAACCATGAGGCACGTGGTCGGCCCATTGGCCTCCTCCACTCACGAGACTCCCTCGCTGAGAGAATCTGGTGAGCAGGATCAGCGTCAGGAAAACGAGCCACATGTCCATACAGCCGCAACTGACGCTCACGGACCATGCAGGTAAGAAATCTCATCCGAGTCTCTCTCAGCAACCGCTCGTTGGACACAAAATCTGACCAGCGAGAGCCAAGGATTCTCCGTAGAGACCTAGTACCAAAGGAATTAAGTCTCCGTCTCAGATCCTTGGTCAGAGTCCAAGTCTCGCATCCATAGAGCAATACTGGAAGCACCAAGGACCTGAAGACTCGGACTTTCGTCCTCCCGCACAGGTACCGGCAGCGCCACACCCCATGATCCAGTGAATCCATGACTCCCCAGGCACGACCCAGACGTCTATTGACCTCTGACTCACAGCCAGCAGAGACATGAATATCACTTCCAAGGTAAGTGAATCTCTCCACGACTTCAACATCTTCACCACAAACAGACACAGACAGGACAGCAGCATCCAAGATGTCATTGAAAGCCTGGATCTTAGTTTTGACCCAAGAAACCCATAATCCCAGCGGCTCCGACTCCTCATTCAGCACCTCGAGGGCCCCCAAAAGGATATCTAAAGTCTCCGCAAAGATGACTGCATCATCTGAAAAATCAAGGTCCGAGATCTTGACATTCCCAAACGATGCACCGCAGCTTGATCTTTCCGACATCCTCCTGAGAATCCAGTCCATACAAGTGCTGAAAAGAGTGGGGGCCAGTACACACCCCTGACGAACTCCAGTAACAACTGGAAATAAGTCAGAGATGGTACCACCACACTTCACAGCACTCTCAGTACCAGAGTAGGGTTCAGACATCAGATCGATCAGTTTTGGTGGCACCCCACGAAGACCAAGAATCCTCCAGAAGGCATCCCGATTCACTGAATCGAACGCTTTACAGAGATCAGCGCATAGACTGCAAGCAGCCCCTGCCTCAACTCTCGTCTGCGTTCGGTGAGGACACGAAGAGCAAGGATACGGTCAATCGTTGACCTCTTTGGTGTAAAGCCTGACTGCTCTGGATGCTGGTGCTCAAGCAGATGGTGGCGAACCCTATCAAGAATTATCCGAGCAAAGACCTTGCCCGGCACTGAGAGCAGCGTCACCCCTCGGTAGTTGTTGCAGTCTTGACGATCACCCTTCCCTTTCCAGAGAGGGACAACAAGACCCCTCTTCCAATCAGTTGGGATGATGCCTGTGTTCAGGAAGAGCACAAAACTGCATGCAATGACACGAGTGCAGCATTTCCACCAGCCTTGAGAAGTTCAGCATGGATGCCACAGATCCCTGGAGCTTTACCCTGTTTCAACTGGTTCACCGCAGCCCGTGTTTCCACAAGCGAAGGTGGACCACAGTTGATGCGAGGGTCAGCAACAGGGATTGTAACACCCTTGATGTCCAACTCGACAGCTGGGGGATCAGCCTGGTACAACCGCTCAAAGTAACCGGCCCAGTGGGCCTTCACTTCAGACTCCTCTGTTAAGAGCCTACCACTCTCTGCTCTAACTGCAGTGCTCCAAGGGATGGGCTTGGATGAACGCAATGCGCGAATTCCCCTGTAAGTGGGACAAGAATCACCTGTCCACAGGTGAAGCTCTACCCCCTCACAGATTCTTCGCACAAAGGCCTCCTTGTCCACCCTCAGTGCACGTACAGTTTTACGCCTCAGCTCCCTGAACAGCTCAGCTCTGCCATTCAGCCTGGCCCTGCGACTCTGGTGAATGGTATCCAGTGTCCCTTGAGAGACAAAATTCTTCTTTGCCCTGCAGTGAGTTCCAAGACATCCACCGGCAACATCAAGGAGGGTGGTCTTGAAGGCACTCCACAACTCTTCAGGACCCCCCAAAGCACCCAGACACCTCAAATGTCCACTCAGCCTGTTCGCAAACTCCTCAGCTACTCTCTCATCCTTGAGCTTGCCAACATCCAGCCTAGGCTGGGATGGTAGCATTCTCCAGGATTTAAGGTGCAGCTTTAGAGTTGCTACAACAAGCCGGTGGTCAGTATTGAGGAACTGAGCACTCCGGTAGACCCTGCAGTTCTGGATCATCCTCCAGCAACCGTCAACGAGGACGGTTGTACCAGGATCAGCCTGGTACAACCGCTCAAAGTAACCGGCCCAGCGGGCCTTCACTTCAGACTCCTCTGTTAAGAGCCTACCACTCTCTGCTCTAACTGCAGTGCTCCAAGGGATGGGCTTGGATGAATGCAATGCGCGAATTCCCCTGTAAGTGGGACAAGAATCACCTGTCCACAGGTGAAGCTCTACCCCCTCACAGATTCTTCGCACAAAGGCCCGGCTCTTCCTCCACTGACTTATTCAAATCGAAGGCCAATCTCCTTTGCCACACCGCCAGTGTTGGAATACCAAGTCCAGCGATGAGCTTGTGGGTGCTGAAACCATGAACCAGCCACCCTGAGTCCATGACTTCTTGCAAAGTCAAGGAACTTAGTGCTATTCTGATTCATAGTTCCTGACCCATGGGGACCAACACACGTCTCATAACCGTCCCTATCAGTTCCAGTCGATGCATTGAAATCCCCCAAGACTAGAAGTGTATCTCGTCTGGGGCACTGATCAACCACAGACTCGAGTGTGGCGTAGAATGTGTCCTTCACGGTGAGGTCACTCTCCTCAGTCGGAGCATAGACAGAGACCAGGGAAATGACACCTAAGGAGTGACGAATCCTTAGTCTCATAATACGCTCGTTGACCGGTGTTACCTCAATTATCATTGGGTTCAGCTTATTGGACACAGCTACAGCAACTCCTTGAGTATGGTAACCATCAGAGCGACCAGACCAGTAGTAGGTGTAACCACCCATCATTATGTCGCCGCAATCCGGTCTCCAAACCTTAGAGAGAGAGCTGCAATACCGATGTCCAAACGCTTGAGCTCAGATGATAACAGACAGGTGATCATCCCCTCTTTGGGATAGGACATTCCAGGCACCCACCCGAAGGGACCGCCTCAGATTAACCCAAGGAGACCGCCGTCTGGTGGATGACACTTCAGCACCACTCCGACACACTCTCCCGCAATCAGACCCAGGGAGGTTACCCCGTGGTTTCCCTGCTTTCAAAGATTGGGGGTCCCGAAGGCTTTGCTCCAATCCCGCCATCCGGAGAGCTGCCCTGCGAAGGGAAGCTGCACAGGAGGTACTCCCACGGAGTGGGTTTTCAGATTTTTTTTGCGTTTGTGTGTTTTGCGGAATGAAGGGTTTTACGGTGGCCGGAGTGCAAATCCTGCCACCAACCTCCTAATAAAAAAGTAACCCAACTGCAGGAGGACGTCCGCAGACACAGTTGGGCACTAGATATGGATGGCTGTTGGCTCACAAGGAGCTCCTCCGCCCTTTGTCAGCTGCAGCCTATCATTGGGCTACAAAACTTAAACTGTTCAGCCTGGTGGAGGTATGCACTCTACCAAGTGCTGTTGGAGTTACCCCAAGTACACAGAGCGAAAAGTGGGGTTAAGCAATTGGTGGTCCACTTCTGTCTGTCCTGTCTACAAACTCATTTATTACGAAGGACCAACAAAATTTCAATTGAATATTATATTTTGAATCATATTTTGAACATGAATCAGAACATAAATAAGAAAACAAAGCTGTAGTTTAGCAGTACTTTGGCTATGAATTTGTCCTGATCGCACATGCGCAGAGGAGTAAGGTAATGTTTTTACTCTGACTGAATGTCGGCAGTCAAACAAAATTGAAAATCATTTCAAAGAGGAAACTTACTGTTTTTTAATGACATCTTAAAGGACACAAACAACAGGCATGGATAACCAATGTAACATGTTAAATAAGTTGGTATAAAAGACGCTGCATCAACAGCGGTAAACTACCGAAAAAAAATTTCTCAACCTTTAAAATATTTATTTTATTTTTTTCAATTGAATTATATATTTGAACACTGTACAACAGAAATCACCTTATTTCCACTTTCAAAAACCTTTCGTTCAGCAGTATGTGGACAAAAATTATGGCATTTTACATCATATCAACCAATCAAATTTGCTGCTCACAGACTCCGCCCATGTCTTTTTTTTCTCAAGACTGCATGAGGTAAGGTGTTCTATGAACTCTACAGTTCATCCACAGTTTTCACTTTTAAATGGTCTGATAATTTCAGTGATGACACTGCATCAACGTTGCTAAACTTTTTTTTTTTCATACGACCTTTACAATCATTATTTAGTTACAATTGAATTATATACCTGAACACGGCATGGGATAAAGTGTTCTATGAACTCTCCAGTTGATTCTTGGTTTTGGTTTCTTCTACAGCCTGTTTTTCCAAATGATTATATTATCACAGCAATGCTGGAGGACAGGGGCATGATTGTAACTGTAAGAAATATATCAACACTTGCATTCTCATCCTTATAAGCCGAAAAACTTCATTTCAGACATTGGGATGGAGTTCAAACATCTTTGTTTTTCCTTTCACATCACTCCAGCTACACTTAGTTTTCAAGAGGAATGGCCACAGCTCCAATGATGGCATATTTTATGGGACATTATAAAGTCAGCCATTGTGTGCCACACCCTGGCAACGTATCAGCGACATACATTCTGCAATCCACCACCCTACCTCTCACTTACAACAATGATGCGTCAGCATGTAAACTTTGTAATCCAATCTTGGAGTGTTTTGCATTTGTTATAGAGCAGATTTCCTGTGCTAATTAATTTTTCCACCATCGCCTGAGGACACCAACAAAGTGTCCTTTTCAAATCGAAGGCATTTTTGAATAATGTATTTGGCTGTTGCTTATTCATAAGGATTAAAATGCAACTGCTATCTCTGAAATCCAATGTATGTTGAAAGTCAAAATAAATATCATGAAAAATCAATAATGACATTGAAGGAGTTTCACACCGGGATTCTTGCAAAAGTGAGCAGACCGTTGTGGAACTTTTAGATTGCGATGGATATACCTTGCATCCATTAAACTATTGTTTTATCTGAGCTGATTTTATCTGATCTCTTGTTCGATACTCATTATGCGGGGAACATCAAGTGGTCTGCAAGGCATCCATCCATAAAACTGGTCTTATGTGAATCACAGGAACCTGCCTCCTATTAAACTAATCATTCCGTGTGCACTGAGGATGCTTATTCATCAAGTATGCACTGAGGGTACTTATCATTCATTAGGTATGCACTGAGGGTACTTATCATTCATTAGGTATGCATTGAGGGTACTTATCATTCATTAGGTATGCACTGAGGGTACTTATCATTCATTAGGTATGCACTGAGGGCATTTATCATTCATTATGTATGCACTGAGGGACCTTATCAATCATTATGAATGCACTGAGGGTACTTAGCATTCATTAGGTATGCACTAAGGGTACTTATCATTCAATAAGTATGCACTGAGGGCATTTATCATTCATTTTGTATGCACTGAGGGTACTTATCATTCATTAGGCATGCACTAAGGGTACTTATAATTCATTAGGTATGCACTGAGGGTACTTATCATTCATGAGGTATGCACTGAGGGCATTTGTCATTCATTAGGTATGCACTGAGGGCACTTATAATTCATTATGTATGCACTGAGGGTACTTGTCATTCATTAGGTATGCACTGAGGGCACTTATCCTTCATTAGGTATGCACTGAGGGTACTTGTCATTCATAAGGTATGCACTGAGGGCATTTATCATTCATTATTTATGCACTGAGGGACCTCATCATTCATTAGGTATGCACTGAGGGCACTTATCATTCATTAGGTATGCACTGAGGGTACTTATCATTCATTAGGTATGCACTGAGGGCATTTATCATTCATTATGTATGCAATCAGGGACCTTATCATTCATTATGTATGCACTGAGGGTACTTAGCATTCATTAAGTATGCACTGAGGACATTTATCACTCATTATGTATGCACTGAGGAACCTTATCATTCATTAAATATGCACTGAGGGACGTTCCATTCATTGTGTGCACTGAGGGTACTTATCATTCATTAGGCATGCACTAAGGGTACTTATCATTCATGAGGTATGCACTGAGGGACCTCATCATTCATTAGGTATGCACTGAGGGTACTTATCATTCATTAGGTATGCACTGAGGGTACTTATCATTCATTAGGTATGCACTGAGGGCATTTATCATTCATTATGTATGCAATCAGGGACCTTATCATTCATTATGTATGCACTGAGGGTACTTAGCATTCATTAAGTATGCACTGAGGACATTTATCACTCATTATGTATGCACTGAGGAACCTTATCATTCATTAAATATGCACTGAGGGACGTTCCATTCATTGTGTGCACTGAGGGTACTTATCATTCATTAGGCATGCACTAAGGGTACTTATCATTCATGAGGTATGCACTGAGGGACCTCATCATTCATTAGGTATGCACTGAGGGTACTTGTCATTCATTATGTATGCACTGAGGGTACTTGTCATTCATTAGATATGCACTGAGGGTACTTGTCATTCATTAAGTATGCACTGAGGGCACTTATCATTCATTCGGTATGCACTGAGGGTACTTGTCATTCATTAGGTATGCACTGAGGGCATTTATCATTCATTATTTATGCACTGAGGGACCTCATCATTCATTAGGTATGCACTGAGGGCACTTATCATTCATTAGGTATGCACTGAGGGTACTTATCATTCATTAGGTATGCACTGAGGGCATTTATCATTCATTATGTATGCAATCAGGGACCTTATCATTCATTATATATGCACTGAGGGTACTTAGCATTCATTAAGTATGCACTAAGTACATTTATCATTCATTATGTATGCACTGAGGAACCTTATCATTCATTAAATATGCACTGAGGGAGTTACATTCATTGTGTGCACTGAGGGTACTTAGCATTCATAAGGTATGCATTTTTGCAGCCAAAATTGATCTCTGTAAAGCATTTGATTCAGTGAATCGGGATGCCCTCTGAAGGATTCTTGGTCTTCGTGGGGTGCCACCAAAACTGATCAATCTGATGTCTGAACTCTACTCTGGTACTGAGAGTGCTGTGAGATGTGGTGGTACCATCTCTGGGTTATTTCCAGTTGTTAGTGGGTTCGTCAGGGGTGTGTACTGGCCCCGCACACATTTCAGCGCTTGTATGGACTGGATTCTCGGGAGGAAGTTGGAGAGATCAAGCTGTGGTGCATCATTAAGGAATGTCAAGATCTCTGACCTTGATTTCGCAGAGGATGCAGTCATCTTTGCGGTGACTCTGGGATATCGTTTTGGGGGCCCTGGAGGTGCTGAATGAGGAGTCGGAGCCGCTGGGTTTACAGGTTTCCTGGGTCAAAACTAAGATCCAGGCTTTCAATGACATCTTGGATGCTGCTATCTTGTCTGTACCTGTTTGTGTTGAGGTCAGAGAGAGATTCACTTACCTTGGCAGTGATATTCATGACTTTGCTGGCTGTGGGCCAGAGATCAATAGACATCTGGGTCTGGCCCGGGAGTTATGGATTCACCATATCATGGGGCGAGGTGCTTTCGGTACCTGTGCGGGAAGAAAGTCCAAATCTTCAGGTCCTTGGTGCTTCCATTCTTGCTCTGTGGATGTGAGACTTGGACTCCGACCATGGATCTGAGACGGAGACTTATTTCCTTTGGGACAAGATCGTTTCAGAGAATCCTTAGCTATCACTGGTCGGATTTTGTGTCCAATGAGCAGTTTCTGAAAGAGACTCAAATGAGATTTGTTACCTGCATAGTCCGTGAGCATCAGCTGCAGCTGTATGGACATGTGGCTCGTTTTCCTGACGCTGATCCTGCTCACCAGATTCTCCCAGAGAGGGAGCCTCATGAGTGGAGGAGGTCAATGGGTTGACCACGTGCCTCGTGGGTGCAGGAGGTTGATCAACATCTCAAGGAGATGGGGATGGCCCAGGGATCTGCCTGTAGGATGGCCAGACAGAGGCCCGTGAAGTACCGATGTAGCGATGCGCTGCTCCGGCGCATGCTCCCATACCTAATTTGACCTGAGGGTACTTATCATTCAGAATGCACTGACGCTATTTATCATTCAGTATTCACTGGGGGTGCTTATCATGAACATTTACACCATGTTATGGACTGGTCAAATCCCTCCAACCTCCCTCAAAGATTCTTGATTGGCTCCCAAAAACCCCCCTTTACACTTTCAATCTTGTATCAGGTTTCTACATTTCCTGTGTAGAGCTTTAAGGTTTGTAATATTTTTGATTTTTGTTTGCAAGAAGTTTATATTATGCTTATCTTATTAGTCTCGCCCTAAAGGGGATGCATATATATATATATATATATATATATATATATATATATATATATATATATATATATATATATATATGTATATATATTGTTGCGGTTGAGGAAATTCGCAAACCACCATTCAGGTCCCGTAGGTGAGCTATCTCTGTAAGTACATGTGTAGTTAGCCCCAAACCCGTTGTTTAGAGGGAATAAATGTGATTCATTCGGGCTGCGACCCTTTAAGATAGCCGTTTTTCTGTTCTATCTTTATTTTGAACCAACCACGTCTCAACCGCCATCACACAACAATCACCAACCGCAACGCCGCTTCACAACAACAACAACACCAACAGCCACAACCTTTACCTTCACAGCTCGCTCCCGCAAACATCACATCACCGCCATTCACCGTGGCCAGGGACCACCACTTTAGAACCTCCACCACCTTCACCTCTCCTTCTGCGGCCATTCCCGCACCGCTTGTGGGCACCGAGCGTCAGGCTGTCCTGGACTCGTACAGGGCGTACGCCGAGCCGCGGGTACAAAGTGTGGCCTTTCCGAGGAGAAGTTGGATCAGGAATGATACACGCCCACTTCTGATCCGTCCAATCAGCAAGCGCGGGGCGGTTTGGCCCCGCCTCCAGGCGCGTCGGAGTAGAATCGATATATGCAAATTCGAGGATCAGGGGAGATTCACGCCCCTTTTTCTCCGTCCAATGGACGAGCGTGGCTCCACCCCCGAGCTCGTTCTGATCCAGAAATTTGCATATGGGATCTCCTACACCACTATAAAGCGCCGAGCGCGGGTCGAATTCAGTCAGTTTTGGGCTCGGGCGAGTTGGAGAAGTGTGGCAGCGGGAGAGTTTTTCGGTCAAGGGAGTTGGAGAAGAGTCAAGGCGAGTTGGAGAAGTGTGGCAGCAGCAGTCAAGTCGGGTCTGGAGGAGAGTCAGTCTGTCGGAGGTCGGAGTCTGTCGGGGTTCGGAGTCTGTCGGGGAGCTGCAGAGAGGGAAAGCCGGGAGCGCGGTCGAGGTCGCAGTGGAGTCGCTCGTCGCGGGACCCAAGCAAGCCAGCTATCCTCTTTCAACAGAGCATCAACAATTCCCCCCTTCCTCCCCCCCCCCGCACTGAGATAGTGCGAAAAGGGGGGGCCCGTTCCCACCCCACTCCAAGCAGTGCCAACGAAACCCGCGAAGGAGCGCGGAGTCGGGGCACCGCCGCCACATTTGCGGCTCATCACAAGACGGGTAGGCTCCACCCGGTCTCGCGGCCCACAGGCCCGTCTGTCCCCTTGTCGTTGAGGGTGGCCCTTTTCTTTTGCTTTTGAGTGAATGTGTTGGCGGCGCCGTCTGTAAAGTAAAACAGTGCAAGTGTTGCCGTGTGCTCGCGTAGTCGGTAGTAGATCTGCATCATTGTTGTGTTTCTTTTGTAACATCTGCTTTTGGTGCATAATTGTTGTAATTGTATATGTGTGCTTTCCGTGTGCCGCGGAATAAATGTGCCTTATGTTGAACTGTTTTTCCCGTTTCGCTTCGTCTTTTCTTTAATTGAATCTCCATCTTGCTTCACGTAAAGGGTTGGTAGTGGGCTTAATACGCCCGATAATTAATCGGAACCGTCAAGGCCGACGTTATCACCGCTCGGTTATCCCGATAGTACGGAAAGGGTCGCTTAAGTGGCCCGTGTCCGGAGTCGACCTGCGGCGAGGTGCGATCGCCCGGTCTACCCTCCGTGTGGATACTTAGGTAGGTCGAATTTGGCGAACAACTCTATCCCACGCGGGGGACCGATTGGCACGATTGTGGTGAGGCCGAAAGGCCCACCCGTGACTAGTTCCCGGCGTTAGTCCGAGAGGGTCACGACAGAATTGTCCGTCCGGTGGGCGACGTGCGCGATTCGAGTTACGTGGCCACTCGCACGCCGGCGGGCGCGAATTCGCAACAATATATTTCTTTTTAAAATGTTTTTCTCTGCAACCACTTTTCCAATCGCAAACTTTGAACATGGGTGGTATTCCCATGAAGAATGGCTTGTTGCTAACTCTGGCATCATAGATCTCATGGCACAACAGTCATATTGGATTAAAGGGAAAACTTTGGACATCATTTTCTCCGAAACCACTCAACGAAAAAATTTAAACGGCATATGTCATCAACTCCCCATGGATATATAGGGATGGATATATATATATATATATATATATATATATATATATATATATATATATATATATATATATATATATATATATATATATGTCATCATCAATGAAGTGGTAGTGCAGCCATATTTAGTTGTATTTAAATCCTTATCTGAAAAAAATCTGAAAGTTGTTATATCTGATCTATGACCAAATGTGAGTGAAGAATTGAAATGATGACATTGATTACTCATGTCAAGAAACTATGTCACATAATAAGGTGCATGGATGATGCGGGCACATGGACCATAATAGCAGTGGGCCATAATTGTAAGTAACGTGTTCAGTTAACAATGTTTTTTTTGTTCAGAATGAACGTGCGAGGCGAGACAATATGCTCTACGGGTGCCGCTCTAGTTTTAATGAAAATATACACTACTGTGGACTGGTCAATGCATTAAAACATGTTATATACTGGTCAATGCGTCTGCTTTACAGCTGCTGTCAACATGGCTAGTGAGACTCTGTAAACTTCCCAATCTGGCTGCATGATCCTCGATCGGTCTCTTGGATGAGTGCATTTTTTATTCTTCCCAGGATCAAGAATGGGTGCACGATGAGGAATATTAATTATACAAAGAGACGGATGTTTGAGATAAAGTTCTCTTTGAAAGGAAGATAACTGAATATGGTAGATAGTTCTACCTGGGACAGACTTTGTGAAGTGAACATTGCTGGAGAGCAAATGTTCAGAAGGAGTCAAAATAGACTCATCGTAAACTGGCAGCAATGTTTCTCAACATGAATTACTCAGCACTATCATCCTAGAGAATTTAACCATTCTGTTGGAGTGACGCCATGTTTGCCTCGGCGTGCTCTGATCAATGTTCCGATTGACAGATGCCAACATTCAAATACATTAACAATATTTGCCCTGTAGAATTCCTGATCAATGAACACCCATGGTAAATCCACAGCTATCTGTGACTTAGGTTTCTCAAATTGTCTTGACATCCTTGATCTCACGGAGACATGGTTAACCAACGCTGAGAAAGAGAGAGAGAGAAAAGTGGGGGGTGATGGGGGGGGGGGAGAAAGACAGCCACACTCTTGCAGAATTCAGATTATACTTCCAAACTTTTCTTTCTACCACTTTCCTCATACAGACTGCACAGGGGGTGGTGGTGTAGGGGTTCTCTTACATCAGAGATTGATGGAACTGAGAATCAATGCTCTGTCCTCGAATGCTTTGAGTATATCGACTTGATACTGACATTGTCTTCAATCTGTATGTTTCAGCTGGTGGTAATATACAGACTGCCAACTTTCAAGCAGAAAAGACAGACATCCACCTATTTTTTGTCTACAATATCGAGGCTCATATAAGAGTAACACACAGAACGTATAACAAAGGGAGCAGGAGACATGAGGGGTGGGAGAGAGAAGCACAAAACAGTGGGGAAGAGACATTAGATCTGTGGAAGGGAGAGGGATGGGGTGGGGTACATGGGAGTAAACAAGATGGACACTACAGGGACTTTCAGAAATGAAAGCAGGGAATTTGAAGGAGGTGGGTTGGGGGTTGATTAATGGGGGTATAAACGTTCATGGTTTTCGATGGGGGAAGATAAGAGATGGTGATGAACAGCTGTTTTGAAGACCTGGAGGGAAGAGTGCGATTGAAGAGAGTGTGTGAGTTTGTTCCAGGGGTGGGAAAAAAAAGAGGAATGAAAGAGTGAAGGTGAGCAGTGATTCTTGATTTTGGTAGTTTCACCAGAAGGGGGTTTCTGTTTTCCCCTCCCTCCGCACCCCATTTCCTCCTCCCTCCAACCTATAATGTAAAAAAAAAAAAATCGATATTTGAATTCAAAATTTTGATTTCTTAGAGCATCTCAGAGGTGCTGACGGATGAGAAAGCTTTGAAATACCATAAGGTTTTTCAGATTTCCACGAGGCAATTCAGAGGAGCTTTGAACAGGCCTGAGGCAAGATGAAATCTAATGTAGAGAAAGATCGAATGTCAGGGTTGTATGATGTGTAAATTCACTTGAGGCTAATGGTGAGAATGTATAATCTAAAAAGTTGGGGGGTGGGGGGAGAAGGATGGGGGACATGGGGGAGAGTGAGGAGAAGCTTCCCTTTCTGCCCCCTTTCTCAGATGTGTTCCTGTATAATGTTTCCTCTTTGTCCTTACATATCCTCCTCCACAAAACCTTCAGAGGTCATGTGCTTGGTGTTGATTATCATTTAATGTCATCGTCTTGTTTCATTTTACTGACATATCTTACATCTGCTTCATTCTGAGTACCACCGACTTGGATACTCTTTTATTTTAACCATAACCATGAGTGTTTCATGATTTTGGTTAAAAATGTATTCTCAAGCTTCGTTTTGGCCCCTTTTCTCGCCCGATGCAAAATTAAGGTTAAATACCCCTCACAGTAAGTGACTATATTGTGATGCTTTTTGACACAAATGACTCTCTATTCTCCTTTCAAATTTCACTCTTGGCCTTTTCAAAATTGAAATGCAATGCATTTTAATAAATAGGAGTTGGTAAAGAGTATGTTTACCACCATGGGAAATGCGTAGCCGATGACATTTCAAGTGCTTGCCTTTCATCAGAGAAAAGCAAAATAAAATGGTTGGCTCTTCTTTACAAAAAGAACTCTGTATTTTTTTTTTTCAACACCGATGAAGGCTAAACACTCGAAATGTAATTATCACCTCATTTCCCACCAGTTGATAGAATCCATTGTTTATCTTGTCTGCAGTCACAGAAATGTTGTACACAAGCCTTCACAGAAACAAGTGTTCCATTGGAAACAAGAAGGGCACTCGGTAGAGCACATACCTCCGCCACGTAACGCCTGATCCACGAGAACATATCGGGCCCAATACATTTTTGAACTAGAGGGGGAGCACTCGGTAGAGTGCAAAACCTCTGCCGCCAATACTGCTGGGTCACTTAAGTGAACCTGATATCCTATTCATTGCAGGTCAAAACGGATCAGACTCTACTGAACCACGATTGAATAAACTAAACTAGATCATCGCGCATGTAGAAATGCCCAAAAAAAAAAAATCGAAATTTTTTTGAAAAAAAAGTTGCAAAATTTCTGGGTTTTTTTCCTCTAACAATTTTTTTTGGGGGGGGGGGGTTGGAAATCACTTAAAACATGTAGAAATGCAAAAAAAATTCAAATTTTTTCAAATAAAATCGAAATTTTTTTGAAAAAAAAGTTGCAAAATTTCTGGGTTTTTTTCTCTAACAATTTTTTTTTGGGGGGGGGAGGGTTGGAAATCACTTAAAACATGCAGAAATGCAAAAACAAAAATTCAAATATTTTTTCAAAATGGCCGCCATAGCGGCCATATTGCACTTTGGACTAAGTCCAAAATCTAATGGCATGATCTTTGGACGATTCCTAATCCCCCCACCAAGTTTCGTCGAAATCCGTCCAGGAGTTTTTCCGTAATACTGTTCACAAACAAACAAACAAACAAACAGACAGGGGTGAAAACAGTAACCTCCGTCCATCTTCGATGGCGGAGGTTAAATATCATGCTATACACTACTATATCGTTTTTGGCCATATCTCTGAATGGTGAAGAATCACTTAAAAGATTAAATAATTCTCGGATCCAGATCCGTATTTGGATCTTCACCAAAATTGAAAAAAATCATCCTTATCACACACCCAGCATGTCCAACAAGTTTCATCCGATTCCGTCCACAACATTTTTTAGATATCGTGCTATATATCATTTTTGGCCCTATCCCTCAATGGTGAAGAATCACTTAAAAAATTCGAGTAGCTGGATCTGGATCTTCACCAAAATCGAATCAGTTCGTCCTTGTCACACACCCAACCTGTCCACAAAATTTCATCCGGATCCGTACACAACTTTTTGATATATCCTGCACAAAGACAAACAAACAACCAAACAAGAAGATGTCGTGCAGACCGCAAGACTTGCAATATACATAAAACAAATTTGACCTCAAAAAGAATTGCTGGTTGATTTCAATGACCAAATATGCAACTCCTTTCAAATTCCAAGTGAATCAGATGAAAATGTACAATTTTCGAATTTTGGCCTATGTGGACATCCAAAATAATTGATGGGGGTGCTTATCATGAACATCTGGATCCGTATACAATGGTGAAGCATTGGGCTTTCAATTCAGTGATCTGAAATATATATCCTCTTCAAATTTCAAGTCAATTGGATGAAAATTGAGGATTTTAGAAATACCAACTTAGTTCTTGACCTTGGGACTATGTTGACCTTTTGATCAATGTTGACCTCAAAAATAATTGGTGGTTGAATTCCGTGACATTATGTGCAAATGCTCTTCAAATTTCAAGTCAATCGGATGAAAATTGACAATTTTAGAAATACCGCATCAGTTGTTGACCTTGGGCCTATGTTGACCTTTTGGTCGATGTTGACCTCAAAAATAATTTGATGGTTGAATTCATTATTGTGAAATATAAATCCTCTTCAAATTTCAAGTCAATAGGATGAAAATTGAGGAATTTATACGTCCTACCGAAGTTGTTGACCTTTGGCTTAAGTTGACCTTTTAGTCTATGTTTACCTCAAAAATAATTGGCTAGTTGAATTTAGTGACCTCAAATATAAATCCTCGTCAAATTTCAAGTGAACTGGATGAAAACTGAGGATTTTAGAAATTCCACCTTAGTTGTTGACCTTTGGCCTGTGTTGGTCTTTTGGTCGATGCTGACCTCAAAAATAATTGGTGGTTGGATTCAGTGAGTGATCTGAAATATAAATCCTCTTCAAATTTCAAGTCAATCGAATGAAAATTGAGGAATTTAGAAATCTCACCTAAGTTATTGACCTTTTGACCTCAAAAAACAATAGGCTTCTTTCTTATGCCAAACTCTACCATGTGGTGAAGTTTCGTGAAGATCGGCTGAAAATTATGACTTGTCGGCAACAAACAGACAGAATAACAAAATCGACTAACCAATATACTAGAAAAATCTTCGATTTTGCAACTAACAAACAAACAGATAGAAAGGGGTGAAAACATAACCGCCTTCACCTTCGGTGGCGGAGGTAATAACGAATGACTTTTTAAATAATATTTAAGGAGCATCTACCTTTTTACATATTTTATTATAAGGAGTGCGTGCAGTAAAGCATCCTGCACACCACCGGTGCAGCAAAGCACATTTACAAATTGATAATTTCAGCCTTTTCCCTTTATCGCAAATCTAAATTATGTTCATCAGTATAATTCTTGTGAATGTTAAAAAGTAAAAACCCTTTATTTGATTGTTCAGTGTTTATTCAGTCTTCAATAGACGAATGTTGGGTAAGCTTACCTCCCCCAACATCCTGAATACCACTTCCATCCTCGTTAGGTTTAGTATGAACATCGGAGAAGCTCTATTAGCGGCCAAGAGAGTGATTTCGATTGTTTACACCAAGCAATGGCCGTTTAATATCCTGAACATGTACAACAAAACAGGTGCATTCAAAGATGGACGTCGCCCAATTCATAATTCCTGTATGTGTGAATGTGAACAGAATAATTACACACGTTGTTAATGGAACATTTATGTGGCAGCAGCGTACGTCAGTCATATAGTGTGTCCTTGGTGCCGTTGTCTATGCATTGTCAACTAGTGGGGCAACTTAGCTTAATATAGCATAACAATTGTGCATTTTGTGAGGAAAGCACCAAATTTGGCACACTAATAGCCTATCATATTATGAACAGATTTGGATATTGGGCCATCTCAAATTCAGCCGCTGATGGCTGTGGCAGCCATTTTCCACTGCCATAAAAAATTTTGAGATGGCCCAACATCCAAATCTGTTCATAATATGATAGGCTATTAGTGTGCCAAATTTGGTGCTTTCCTCACAAAATGCACAATTGTTATGCTAAGTTGCCCCGCTAAACTGATATCCTGGAAAAATGGCTGCTTTCTGGTTGAATGAGTAACACATTATCATCACATTTTTACATCTGAGTGTGCCACAAAACCCTAAGTTTATTTTATTGATCGATGTCAAAACCGGCAGAGGAGTGAACACCACACTTGAGTTTATTCCAAAGTCAAAGCAAAACGAGCAACTCAAAAATTTGACTTGGTACAGTACACAACAAAGCAACTTTTTACGAGCCGTTATCCTTCTCTGCCCACCCCCCTTCTCTGCTTGCACATTTATATGTACACTTGGGGAGGGGACATTCATGAAAGTCCCTTTCTCCCCAAACTGCTCGCAATTGTGAGATGATTCGGTATCCACAAGTACCTATAAATTTCCCGTTCTCTCGCATTCCTGCGGTTTTAAGCCTAGCTACAACATTTTAACTCGTTACCTTTAAACACACCTCAACTTTTAGAATAAACATCTCACCTCAACAAGTATGACAGTCATATATATATATATATATATATATATATATATATATATATATATATATATATATATATATATATATATATATATGTATATATATGTATATATATATATATATATATGTATATATATATATATATATATATATATATATGTATATATATATATATATGTATATATATATATATATATATATATATATATATATATATATATATATATATATATATATATATATATATATATATATATATATATGTATATATATATATATATATATATATATATATATATATATATATATATATATGTATATGTATATATATATATATATATATATATATATATATATATATATATATATATATATACACATATATAAAAAGTAGTTCATTACCTCTGCCGCCGAAAGTGAAGGAGGTTATGTTTTCACTCTTCTCTATTGATCGATGTCCTTTGTTTGTCCATTTGTTTATCTGTTTGTTACTTACGAAATCTAAAAAAAAAAATGTGAAATTTGGTGGGCAGGTTGGGTGTGTGACAAGGAAAAACTGATTAGATGTTGGTGAAGATCCAGATTCGTATCTGACGACTGGAATTTTTTACGTGATTCTTCACCATTGAAAGATAAGGCCAAAAACGATAAATAGCACGATATCTCAAAAAGTTGCAGACGGAGTCTGATGAAACTTGGTGGACACGTTGGGTGTGTGACAAGGAAGAATTGATTCAATTTTGGTGAAGATCCGAATCCGGATCCGATAATTTTTTTCAGTGATTCTTCACCATTGAGAGATTGGGCTAAACTAATATATAGCACGATATCTCAAAAAGTTGTGGACGGATTCCAACGAAACTTGGTGGACAGGTTGAGTGTGTGACCACGACGAATAAATTCGATCTTGGTGAAGATCCGAATGTGCATCTAGATATGAGAATTATTTATTTTTTAAAGCGATTCTTCACCATTGAGAAATAGGGCCAAAAACGATATAGTCCTGCATAGAATGATATTTCAAAAATGTATTGGGCCTGATTATGTTCTCGTGGATCAGGCATTATGTGGCGGAGGTATCCGCTCCACCGAGTGCCCTTCTAGTTCCACATGAAATCATGGGCTTTCAAATTTTATCATTACATTATAATAATACACTGCCTAATATAATAATACGAGTTCCCTTGCAAAGAACTTTGATACAGGAGGAGGTCATTATATTAGGCTCATAAAAGCCTGCACTATTATTACCAACCCATGGTTGTTTGTCTGTGCTCTATCTTTTTTAAATGCGAAGCGTCAAGAAAGGAAGCAGCACATGCCATTTTTAAAGTCTTTTTTGTGACTCAGCCGGGGTTTAAACTGCCAACCTCCCAGACTCAGAGCAGATGATCAAAACATTATGCCACTGAGGCTGGGTGACATTCACTCGTAAATATTTTTGATGGAGTGGGCAAACTCCTGAGGACATCAATCGCCAGCTGGTTGAAGTGTGTGGAGAGTCAACCATGGTCATGAAAAACCTCTCAGAGCACGGTGATCAGGAATACAGAGAGTGGGCGACAGTTCGTGACTATCTTTATTGCGATGAATGAAACCTGGTTGGTCTTTGTGAAGGCAGTCGGAATGATGGAAGCATTTAGATTCACTCCCACTAAATAAATTTTGTGTACAATCATCGGCCGTGAAGATGATTGTACTCATCCTTCCGGAAGCTGGTGGCATCATTCTCATCCATTATGTTAAAAAAAGAGACAACTGGTCCTGGTAAGAGTTACTGTGAAGTGTTGAAAAAACAGTTTCTGTCAGCCATGCAGAAGATACGTCCATAAGTTGCACAGTCAGGGTTTAGCTTCCACGGTGACAATACTCCACTAGATCGGGCTACTCAGGTGTAAGAATTCTTCACAAAGAGCAGCATATTGAACTGATCCTACATCCAGCAAATTCACCAGATCGACTTTGCATCCATTGTCTTTTCATTATTTCTAAAAATAAAATAAAAATCAAAGACTGCTTTCATGCTCACACTTTCTCCTCTAGATTAGGATTGGTATCAGCGATTGAAAACTTTACTACAACTTTCACACCATGGATGGACAGGTACCATATGTGTGCAGCACTCCTCCATGACTTTGTTGAGACATGAAGTATGTGTCAATTTTGTAAGTCTTTTCTATGCTTCTTGAAATAAATCAGGAGACCTTAATATATTCATATTATTATGAGCAGAGTACCCACCCTCCGTGTGGATGGAGCTTGCACATTACTTGCTGAAGAGTATAGTCTGTATATGAAATATCACATAATACGGTTGCTCGTGGGACTTTTAATGAAAGGGACACAATTCTAATTTGGTTCATACATATCTAATAGGAGTTTCCCATCCTATCGATCCATGGTCTGTGGTCTTGGAGTAGTTACTGGACAAAGTGATGGGACTGGTACACCAGAATGGAGGAATAACCCATATAATAACCCCAATGAGAAAACACTAATGCACATAAAGAAAAAAATCAAAAAAAATTATCGAATTTTTTTTTTGTGGGAAAAATATTGAACGGAAAACCTAAGTATGGATCCTCTGAGTATATCCTGAAAATTTGGTGTCGATTGACCCAAGGGTCTCTGAGTAGTTACCAGACATGAAGACATACAGACACACAGAACACACTTTTGCTTTTATTTATTAAAAAAAAAACTAGCACCCGTTGAAGACAAAGTCTTCCATATCCCCCGCCATAGTAAAATATATATATATATATATAATATATATATTTTAAATCTGTAAACATTAAAAGGCACGAGTTCACCACTTGCTTGATATGTGTACCAAATTTCATAAAGATACCTCAAGTGGTTTTGCAGTTATGCTCCGGAAACAAAATGTGACGGATGGACGGACGGACGGAACCCATTTCTATATCCCCCGCCAACTTCGTTGGTTGGCAGGGGATAAAAAGAAAGACGTTATCACACCAATATATTAATATATTTATATTTTATACCATATATGAATTATATCTGCCATGATAACAGTCTTAAGAGCTACCATGAGCTGTTGCAATCATTTCACTTTTGTTATAACAAATGGAATATAAGTGTCTAATTGTAATGAACAGGTATGTTCCCTGGACTAGTTCGAATTAAAATTCATTATTTCTCAACTCAAAAGCTCCAAGACCCACTAAAATGGCACTACACCATTCCTGGTGCATGAGAGCCACATACTCACTGCACTGCCAAATCCCCAAAATAGGAAATACCCTGAAACCCCGACATTCACGGATTCGACATTTGCGGACCCCGCATATTCGCGGCTCAGAAAATGGGACCTGTTTCGTCATTCGCAGCCCTGTGCTTCATGTATTCATGGTTTTTGTTGGCGCATAAACCATCTCCCACCAGCCATGCATATAAAGCAGTTCTAAAATCATCTTCCACCAGCCACGCATAAAGAAGCTCTACACGCAAATCCACCACCCCCCACCACTATCTCCCACAACCAATGGTCACACTACCCACCCCTTCTCCCTCCATCTACCCACAACCCCTTTGCACGGCTACTGATGTGTAGCGTGTCCTGGGTCTCATTCTTTCTTCTCGTTCCGCTGCCTTGACCTGCTAACCCTAACCTTCGCTGCATTTTCTAATAACTAACCTCACCTCTATTAATTTAACTCCTACATGTATCATTCATTATCTGCATTTTGAAAACACCTTTTTTCTGACTTTTGCATCTGAGTAAAAGGAGTGACTATCTTGAAGCCGTGAAGATGATTGAAGATGATCGTGAAGCCGTGAAGATGTAACTTTTGATGATGATGATGATGATTAAGATGAACAAATTAGGTCACACACACACAAAAATTTTAAATGTGGCGAATATCCAGGATCCAGAAACACAATACATCTTTACTGTCATGTTCATGTGAAAAGCATTTATTCCATTCATTGGAATTGTATCTGACTAAAACCTGCTCAATGGTGTTGCTTCAGCAGAACTACATCAGATGTTAATCGAATTGTGATTATAAAAGTTTGAATGTGGTTTTTTTAATATGGAGGTATAAGGGGGTACATTAATCGTGGCAAGCCAATTATAGGTTATTAAATATTTATGAGCGTCAAACAGAAAGAATATTGGTGTTCAGCTGATATGATAAAATTATTGAAAGATGGCCATGCCATAATGAAAGCTTACATAATTTCATCAGTATCGCTCACCATCTTGTGTGCGTTAGGGGCTTGCAGGTAATCATCAGCCCTTGGCATCATGAAATAAACAATTGTGTGTTTATCACGCATGCTAAAGTAGTCTTGTTATAAGGAACTAATCTTGTGATAACGAAGAGCCCTTTGAGTGGACAGTCCTATTTTTATGAACAAATTTCGATTATCGATAATAAATAGCGAGTTATTGAAAATAGTTTTTACAAATCTCTTGGGAATTTAGGAAGAAATTAAGTTTCTTCTCTCTAAAATTCTCTAAAATGTTTCCACACTCTTTGGCTGAAAGTAAACTGCAAGTCAACTGTGGAGGGTGAAATTATTTTGGGTTTTTAGTGTAGTAAGAACCCGACATTCGTGGGAGATACATTCCTGAAAAATGCGGCGAATGTCCAATTTGCGAATGTCAGGACATTGTTTAAATGGGAAAAAGGGGGATCGGTTCTCGGCAGTTTGTGATTCATAAGGGAAAATGTATAAATTTTACAAACACTAATGCACATGATTACAATTTCATGAAAAATGCTTCCAAATAAAAAACAACAGCAGCAGCAGGTACTGTTTCCAATTTTTATTTAAGATACGACGTAACTTTTGATGATGATGATTACGATGACGACGACGACGACGACGATGAGTTAGAATCCAGTGGACTCTGAAGAGGACGCAGGTGAGGGTGCTGATTAGTCATGCACTGAAGGGGATGCAGGTTAGGGTTAAGTGGAAATATAGTACTGTAGTAGTTTGTATTTTGATGGCTTTTGAAACTGTGGGTTTCAGGTTAAAAATCTGGTTTAAACTTCGAATTTCCTCACTGCATCACTTTGGCAGGTGCCTCTTTGGTGACTCATCCCAAGTGTAGGGCTTGAGTTTCTTGTCCGTAAGAGAGAAAGGAAGAGGGAGGGGATATCAGATGCAATCAAAACAGGTGGTGCACAATAGTCACGTGTTTTGTGAAAACTTGCATCAGAAGTTTACGTCTCATCCAGTATTTGAGTTTCTGGCGTGAGGCAAACAAAACTGATGAATTGAGATGAGTTTGAATTAGGTCAAAAGCCAGCAATAAAGCCATAAAGTCGTCAAAAAATACTTTTCCTTAGAAGACATGCATTTTGGTTGGAATTGAGTAACCGGGTTCGAATAAATACGTGTGAACGAATGATACCACTGGTGAAGATAATGAACTGGCATCCCAGATGTTGAGTTAAAATTTAGCTAAAGTCAACAGTTTGGCATAAAGGATTTGGGTTCCTAGCTTTTGTAAGCTAAGATAGTCTCAGAAGAAATAACATGTAAATTTTAGTGTCATTAAAAACCTACCTGGCTTGTTAATGACCTTCAGAAATGGGGTAACCATCTGTCTGCCTCCCATGGTCAACAGATATTAAATGCAGGGCCCGTTTTTTTTCTTTTTCTTCCAGAAACACAATTGTACCCGAACATCTGTTCAACAGCCACTTCCAGAAAGCCCAACTGTGGACTCTGGGAAGTTAAAATCGATTAAATAAAATAGTTGAGGCAAACGAAGGCGAAGACATCAACCTCAGTTTTCAGATTATACCAGTCACTCGTATATAAAGACATGTACAATAAAACGTAGCTACGAGATTAGTTATATCAGTGTGTTAATTATATCACGGGCTTGCAGGATAGTATAGAGGTATGCACACTGAGCTGTCTCGCGTTGATTCAAACTAGACCAGGCCATAAACTGTCATCGTGGTGTTTCACATGCAGGGTGAAGCATCAATGTGTATGTCATTCATTGAATGGACATTAAGCTGGGCGTCCTGTCTGTCAGCGTTATCAGTGGACATTAAATATCTCACTGTGTCTCTCACAGAGGGTAGATTAGTTATGGCGAACAAATTAGGTCACCCTCTCACAGAGGGTGAACAAATTACAAATTATTGCCAACTTCAATCAAATGTCAGATGCGACCAGCTAGTTCGTAAAATATTTGAGCCAAAAGTCTTCCTTGCCCGACCCCACAAGAGAGTGGGTGTAATTGAGATGATGAAATAAGTAATCATGGTAAATTATTGATTTGGGCATCATACCAACCCCAATACAAGAATGAGTGGAGTAATGGTTCGAGCGTCCACTTTGATTTGGTGATTCAAGCCCCGGAAAAGTCATACCAAACACTTGAAAATGGTACTTGCTGCTTCGATCCTTGCTTAACGCTCAGCGTTTAAAAAGATAGAGCACGGACAAACAATGCTGGGAAGGCAATGACAAACCACCCAGTATAGCCCTTGCCAGGAATCTGCTTCAGCAGCACCAATGCTCTGTAAAGAGTATGGTAAATCAACTCAAAATCAACCCCAATATTTGTTTCAATTCTTAACATGGAAATATTTCATGTATTCAGTAGTAAATATAATAGCCAGCTTATATATCATGAAAGAAATATATCATTGCAAATATATCATGAAAGTCGTATATTTCCAATTTATATTGATGTCAGCTTCTGCCATTAACATCTTGTAGTTTCACAGTCAGAGCTGTTTATCCAGGAATCAAATCATAACTATCGAAAAAGAAACCCTTTGTCATAAGTAAGGCAAATGTGAAATGGCTGCAACGAGCATCATTATATGGGGAGGGAGCAGAAGTCAACGAGACCAAAAAATGTAAACATTGTTATCAGTATATATCCTGAAAGTTTATACTTCGGTGGGACATTGTCCACATCAAAACCATTCCTTGTTAGTTTGAGGCTGGTTGGTATCTCGGTTGGTTGGCCCGACTGGTCTGAAAACATCTGGTGTTATAATCTTTAAAAAGGAAAACAAAAAGGTAATGAAAATAAGCATTGAGTCTTGCAATAAAATGAAGGCTATCCATGCCAATAAGGGAATCCATGATGTCAGTGGGTTCAGCTTTAACAAACATTCCCATCTGGATAATTCACTAATTCAATAATAATAAAGTTTTCAATGAATGCGTCGACAAGAATATTAAAAAAAAGATTGAAAACATTTTAATAACCAAAATACATGATGTTTTTTTAATCTTGTGTCCCAAGGTATTTGAAACAGCTGTCGTGGACAACTACTTAATGATTCCCACTTGCTCTGGCCATCATTGGAAGAAGGGGTCAAATGCAATTTAGGCTTCAGGGAAGCATACAATTGTCATTTCAGCTCCATTTCCAGCTTGAGCGAGTATATTGGCAGCAAAAATGGCTCTATTAGCAGATCCTTTCCAAACAATATAGAAATACCGGAGTTGTAACAAAGTTGCTATTTTCAAGTCACGAGCACGTCTCAAGTTGTTATGGTCAAGTCTTAAATCGACTTTCAAGTCACTTCATTTTCAATGCACAATAGCCTGGTTTTGGGTTAGTGGTTAGGGTGGTGGCTTGGGATCCGAGGTTCCTCAGTGCAAGCCCCGTTGGCCACTGAATTAATACACCAGGGGGTTGACTCACATTGTCAACCTTCCGAGGTTGGTGAAATGAGTACCAGTGTGTACTGGTAGAGGGGCACTGCATCAGCGACACAGTCACGCTTCCAATAAATGTCGTTTTCCATGCTTCCACAGTCTCAGTCAGCTACCCGGCAGCTCAGCTGCCATATGCAAGAATATTTTCACTGCATTACAAATACAGCATACGATAGAGTTTTGGGGTTGTCTGTTCTTTTTCTTTATTTTTGTTGAGTATACACAATGTCCTCCTTTTCATAATTCTTCCTCCCCCACATCCAAAAAGAATGAAATTTTTTACTGTCTGAAAATTAACGCACATGTCCCCCATCCTCCCACCAGCACGTCTTGTACACGTTTAGAAATGAATAAAACGGGTAAATATACCATTACAAAATGAACATGACATCTATCTGTATATTACTAAAACTCTCATCTTGTATTTATATATACATATATATGTGTGTGTATGTATGTTCCTGAAATACAGCCAAAACGGTACACGATAGCGCAAATATTTTAGGGCCACCTTACTCAACATTCGCCTGCGGTATGCAGTATCAAGTTTCGTTCAAATCGGGCAACGAAAAAAATTATAAAAAAATCAATTCCCGATTCAATCAAGTACTCATTGGGAGAATTTGATCAATGCAAACAACCTCAGTGGTATAGTTCGCTGGAGCTATCTTTTTTTCCTGAAATGATTTTTTTTTCATCAACCGCTGTCACAACAGGAACCCAACGGGTTCACGGGTCATCTAGTATATTACTAAAACTCTCATCTTGTATGTATATATATATATATATATATATATATATATATATATGTATGTATGTATGTATGTATGTATGTATGTATGTATGTATGTATGTATGTATGTATGTATGTTCCCGAAATACAGCCAAAACGGTACACGATAGCGCAAATATTTTAGGGCCACCTTACTCAACATTCGCCTGCGGTATGCAGTATCAAGTTTCGTTCAAATCGGGCAACGAAAAAAATTATAAAAAAATCAATTCCCGATTCATTCAAGTACTCTTCAGGAGTATTTGATCAATGCAAACAACCTCAGTGGTATAGTTTGCTGGAGCTATCCTTTTTGTTTTTTTCTTGAAATGATCTTTTTTTCATCAACTGCTGTCACATCGGGAACCCAACGGGTTCACGGGTCATCTAGTTTACCATAAAAATAAGGTCACAGAAAATTATGGGACTGCAATGAAAATCATGAACGTTCATTTTTCACATTTTAAGACAGCAGTCCTTTTTGTAACTGAACTTTCATAATTTTTGAAGCCAAGCAAAACGACTTTTGGTGTACTGTATTTGATGCAGTGATGATCAAGGATAAATAACAGGTTTCAATGGGCCCAAATAGCGGTGAACAGCAGTTATATCCTTAGTTGTTGAAAACATAACCTTTCATTAAAATATCTTGAGAAGTCATGAAATATAACAGTTCAACTTAACAATTCAAATAAATTATACTTAAATTCCATGTTATAGCTGATTCGTGGAAAAAAAAAATTCAACACTCAATGGAATTCTTTTCACGTCAAATAATGTGCGGATCTCTAATCCAGTGGCTTTTAAAAAAAAAACCTTAATTTGTGCAGTATTTTCACATTACTTCTTACTTTTTCGACTTTTTCTTTGATGAGAAGAATAAGAAGAATAAGAGTTGGGAGAATGGAATATAATGGTATAATGGAATTGCTAAGAAGAATATGAGTCGGTCTAATGGAATTAATACAATGTACTCTACCCGTGCATTTTGTGTACCGCACACCATATGCATAGTACATCGGAATGTTTTCGGCAGTGAAGCAGACGGGATATCCACTGATCTCTGTGGAGATGTGAGGAGTGAGCGGTGAAAGATTGCAACAGGCCTACGTGGAATATAAAAGCATGCTGTCGTCTGCATGTAGTGTGCTGTGGCACCGCCGCCTTGATTTAAAACAATTCAAACGTCAATTTGGGGAGGGAGGAAGGGGAGGGTGAAGATTGTCAACGTGGCATTTTGGTTGTCACAAGCAAGTCACAAGTCAAAAACACAAGGTCTCAAGTCATTTTTTTCAAGTCAAGTCACAAGTCAAAAAAATGATTCAAGTGGCACTAATTCTAATAAATGCCACAAGTAAACCTCATTATCCTTTTGTAACGTTATGATAAGAGGACATATTAATAGACTTATTGACTTAAATATGTCACCAATAAACAATTAGAGAATATGCAACTACATTGTCTTACAAGAAAGCAGAAGGCAACTGTCCATCCACCAGCTCACAACAAACCAGTAGGGACGAGGAATCAACAATTAAAGACACAAAACCTGAAGGAAGTGAATTTAAAGAAAGGTTTTAATTTTATGTTCCTCATTCATTGAGAGAAGGGGGGTTGGGCTACAAGGAATCAGAATAAATTAACAGGATTCTATCATATTTGTTGTCGGCCCACTCCAGGCACATATTGTTATCGGCCTCAAACCTACATGTTTCAAACCTTGACTCGGATACTGCAACTGGTCCAGACGGCATCAGCCCTTGTGTTATTAAAAAAAAAAAACCTGCTCTGCTGCTCTTGCTCACCCTCTCTCTGTTTTATTCACCCTCTCATTTGCTCAAGTTCATCTGCCATCTGCTTGGAAATCAGCAAACATTACCGCTCTGCATAAAAGAGGTGCAAAAACAGATCCTTGCATCGACAGACCAATCAACCTTCATCAGCAAGGTTATGGAATCCATCATCGCTTCAGAAATTAAATCCTTCCTTTTCTCCAATGTCTTGATTTCCGATCATCAATTTGGATTCAGACCAGGTCATCTGTCCTGCATATGCTGCTTCTGCTCTCCCAACAATGGATGGAGATCCTCAATGCCAGACATGAAACCAGAGCCTCTCTCTGGACATATTGCATGCTTTTGATACTGTCTGGAATCCTGCCCCACTCACCAAACTCTCTTCTGTTTCATTATGTCTGGAAAAGCCCATCTGTAAAACCCTCCCATATACATTCTCAATAATCCTCTTGAAGAAGTCCTTTCAGCTTCTGGGTCTCACAATCTGCCATGATCTTTCTTGGGAAAGCCACATTTCCAAGCTGGCCTCCAAAGCCAGTCACCAACTGGGCATCCTCCATCATACAAAGTCCTTCCTTGGCACACCTCAGCTCCTGACCACATACAAAGCTTTCGTCCGCATCCTCACAGAGTACTGCTCTCCGCACTGAGCTGATGCTCCTACCTTTCACCTTTCTCGGCTTTATGCTGTGGAAATCAAGGCATTTAGGATCATTGGTATCTCCTGTGATGAGACTGAGTCTTTATGTCTCTCACTCTCTCACCGCAGGCAGGTTGATGGTCTTTCTTACTTTTACTGTCTCCTCTCCGGCCTTGCCCCCTTGCTCTGTCTGAGATATTTGCCCCCCCCCCCACATATTTCCACAGGGCACTCAAGGTCCGCCAGGAACCCCCTTCTGGTAAAACTACCAAAATCAAAATCAAGAATCACTGCTCACCTTCACTCTTTCATTCCTCTTTTTTCCCGCCTTTGGAACAAACTCCCACACTCTCTTAAATCCCACTCTTCCCTCCAGATCTTCAAAACAGCTGTTCACCACCATCTGTTGTCCAAAACTACGATCTTTCCTACCCCCGTGAATCCACCCCAAACCCACCTCCTTCAAATCCCCTGCTTTCCTTCCTGAAAGTCCCTGTCGTGTGAGGACCTGAAAGTCCCTGTCGTGTGAGGACCTGAAAGTCCCTGTCGTGTCCATCTTGTTTTCCCTGTGTACCCCACCCCCATCCCTTTCCCTTCTACAGATCTCGTCATGTCTCTGTTCCACACTGTTTTTTTTCCTTCCTTCTCCCGCCCCTCTTGTCTCCTGCTTCCCTTGTTGTACATGCTGTGTGTTAGCTCTCATACGAGCCTCGACAGTGTGTACAAGAAAAAGAAAAGGCCTCCTCCAAGCACATGTTGTTTTGGACCTATTCCTATTTCTTCAGCACTGAGGTGTGAATATAATTTCATTTCGTGCTGAACAACCGCTTTTCGTCTCCGTCAACCCGCTCCATGTGTGTGTGTGTTTCTATTTTTGTTCCTATATGTTCCATTCTCAAACCAACAGCATCACTCACATCAATCACAGCCAGGAAGCATTACTGCTTTTGACTTTGACATTTGCTTGTACTGTGAGGGACCCTCGTGGGTTGGCAGTCGTGACATTGTCGTGGCGACAGTGTTGGTCTGTGTAGAGTAAGACAACAAATCCAGTCACATTACAGCCATTGCTACACGATCTGTGAACAACAGGTGTATAGCCTGCCACCTGAACTACTTGTCTTTGAATTTATTATAGCACAGCCAGGAGGACACCATTTTGCTATTGGGGAAAAAGATTATCTCCAACCTCAGCACATTGTGACATCACCATCACTATCACTATCACGATATACTATACTGTAACCCCACAGGTTATCTCACAGTGTGACTCAAGGCTTAAGGGCAAGGGTTCAATATTCTCTCCTGATGTGCTCGAACAAGGAAAATCGTTATCTACAGGTATACTATTTCTCTGCTTGTGGTGTGGTGAACCATTGCCCTTAAGACTTTATTTATTCTGCAATATGCAATCTAACGATTGCAGCATAGCATATCGTGATGGTGACATCACGGTATTGCTGTAGGTTGGAGAACGGATATATATATATATATATATATATATATATATATATATATATATATATATATATATTTATAAATATATATATACGTATATATGTATGCCTATTGCATATATATATATTTTTTATTTTATTATTATATATATGTATATATATATATATATATATATATATATATATATATATATATATATATATATATATACATACATACATACATACACACCCCCTCAGCTGTGATGAATCATCAGCCACAACACAGACAGAAATACATGTCAACAAGGCTTCCAAGCATGTACCACGTGTAAACGTCAAAAGCAGTCAACATGTATTTATTTCTATAATTCTCGCCACCTGCCCTTAATTGATTAGGTGAGAGCTTATTAGTTATTGTCCATTCACAGGTGAGAGATGTGGGTGGGTGTTCATTTTTTTCACATGTATGTGTGTGTATGTATATATATATATATATATATATATATATATATATATATATATATATATATATATATATATATACATATATATATACATATATATATATATATATATATATATATACATATATATATACATATATATATATACATATATATATATATATATATATATATATATATATATATATATATATACATATATATACATATATATATACATATATATATATATATATATATATATATATATATATATATATATATATATATATATATATGCCTTACATGATAAAACTTCAGATGTGCTATATATCATTCGATTCATGTGGTTGGGATTGTCCATTATTCACGATGAAAGACAGCTAACCAGCAAATGGAACGAAACTCGACTACACCAATTTGAAACAACCAAAAAAGCAGACTTGGCCTCAGGCGATGTTTCGTTTGTGGTCCATTACCTTCCTCAAGTCCGCCTCATGCCGTCACTGCCAGTAATTCTTGTTTCTTGCTTAATGGCCCAAAATGTCTATCCTAACTGCTTGGATGTTTGATTCATGAGTGACACAATGTCAGGGAGTGGTTTCTGTTTTGGAAGTGATTTTACTGTGCTTCTCCCCTTCGAGGCATGGCTTGTTCTTTGGCATGTGCCGTGGGAAGTCTCCACACCCAGTCATGTGACAATATATTGTTTGAAAGACAAGCATATGAGAAGATAGTACATTTAACATGATTCACAGCCTCATGTGTAATTAATAGCAGCTTCATATAAGACAAGCTTTTGGATAGACAAACCAAAACCAGATCATTAAAACAAAAATGAATGACATTTCAATTTGATTTTAACCTGTTTTTCAGGTCCTCCTGTCAAGGTTGGAATGAGTATCGATATCTCCAGCATTGACATGATTTCTGAAGTGAACATGGTAAGCCTCACCAATGCAGTTACTTCATCTGGAGCATTGGAATACAATATTTCAACTTACATGGAATTAATGAGATAAGTATTCCCAATAATATGGTGCTTATCTGTCCAGTTGCAAAGCAAATGATTTGAAATTCGGCTTCTTATTGTTTCTGTTGATAGGCTGTAGAATGGATCAAAATATGAGGATAATATGGTTAGAGTTATCTGCAGTGAAAGATCACAAAGTTCTGACGTTTTGGGCTTTACTGCATGTTCAATGAGGAGGTAAAGCCCGAAATGTCAGTCCTGTGATTTTACGGTGGATAACTTTAATCAAAGCGATCAAACGGAAAACTAAATACTGCATTGGAGTCTTCAGAAGGAACCCGAATAAGTAAAGAGCAAAGATGGAGTCATCAGGAGGAACCTGGATAGGATTCGGGTTTCAGCCGCTACTCCACAACCCTCAAACCCATCCAGGCGCAGCCAAGTGAACCTTACAGAAAATTTTCTGCAAGGATACACTTCTCCTTAGACAGATTGATCTAGAAAGAGAGAAATAATGAGTAAAAGAGATAAAACAAAAGAAAAAGCAAGAATTAGAATCAATAAAGAAAAATGTGAAAAAAAAATAGAATGAAATTTGAAAGGAACAAAGATGTTGAGAAGAACCCAACAGATTACCTTCAGCAGTTACTTCCCCCAAGCTCAAACGCAGCAACAGGTACAAGCCACCGGAGGTCCGTCAGCAGGGAAGCACAGTCCACGCAGCATCAGGATATGGTACAAACATAATCAAACGGAAAACCAAATGCTACATTGGAGTTATTCGCAGGAACCTGAATAAGTAAAGAGCAAAGATGGAGTCATCAGGAGGAACCTGGATAGGATTCGGGTTTCAGCCGCTACTCCACGACCCTCAAACCCATGCAGGCGCAGCCAAGTGAGCCTTACAGGAAACTTTCTCACCATTTTATATTCTCACGTTTTTATTCTCACAAATGCAGATCACTAATTATTTGCTGGAGTTTGCAACTATTTTTATGTTGAATGGATCAGGCATGATGTCATTCCTTTTGCATTTCTGAAACAACGTTGAGATTCGTAAAAAAAAAGTTAGAACACAGAACAGATCAGAACAAAACAGAACAAAAATAACATACTGGAAATATAGCAGACACACCAACAGCAAGATGGAGTGACACAATGGAGGGACACTTGGAGGAAGAATGGGTGATGGGAAGAATGAGAGCTCATGGAGAAGGAGGAGGACACAGTGGTTGAAAAAGTTGGATATAAGCTGAAACACAGCTAAAGGAGGAAGGGAGAACTGGGACGAAACAAATGGAACACAAAACAGAAAAGAGAGTGAGGGTGAGGGAGAAAACACAAAAACCGGGAGAGAACGGGGTGGGCTTGGAGAGGGTTAATGAGGGAAGATAAGATCAGGAATATGGATTGGGGGTGACGTGAAGTGGCAGGGAATCGCCATCTTGAAGCCCCAGAGGGAAATGAATGAGTTTGAACAAACTGAGGAAGATGGCTCCAGAAGTGAGAGAAAAGAGGAATGAATGGAGGTGAGCAGTGAGCCTGGATTTTGGTCATTACACCGGAAGTGGGTTACTGACAGACCGTGTGCACCTTGCAGAAACCTGGGGGAGACCAAGCAAGGAAAGGTCAGAGGGTGTAACGCCAGAAAGGAGGTGGGAGAAAATAGAGAGGCCACCGATCTGTCTGCAATGCAAAAGCAGCAGGCCCAGACAGAGAGGGAGGAAGCTGCTGCCTGTCTATCTGAAGGATCAGAGATGTTATGACAGAGGGTGGAGTCATCAGTAAAGAGATAAAGAGGATTTTCCAGAGTGTCCGAAAGATCATTAATGAAGATTGGGCCAAAGTCACTACCTTGGGATGCTCCAGCCTTGACAAGGAGAGGAGATGAGAAGATCCCGTTGAGAGCTATGAGTTGGCTTACAGAGTCGAGGAAATCAGGAAGACATGTGTGGAAATGGCCTTGGATGCCATAGGCAGAGAGTTTGGAGAGAAAGGCGGGGTGCCAGACTGTACTGAATGCTCAAGATATGTCGAGAGAGACGACTGATGTCATGTCTGAGATTGAGAGTTGCTGCTTGGGGTGGAAGCATGCACACAAGGAAAGTGGATGTCCAGCTCAATTCTGCCTTAAGACTCATCAATGGCTGCCTCAGACTGACACCCACCCACCACCTACTTGTCCTTGCTGGCATCCCACCTCACCACCTAAGGCGAGAAGCAGCAACCAGACGTGCTGCATTTAAAGCTTCTGACTCTGAAGTTTATCCCCTCGAAAACAAGATGCACGGACCACTGCAAACTCAACCACTCAAGAGTCGGAAACCTTTCAGCAGGGCAGCCCAGTCTTACATCGAGGTCGACAGCTTAGACAGCAGACAACAGTGGCTCTCCTCAGAGTGGAAAAGGAGGCAACCTGAAGGCAGATTGCAGCATCTGCCACCCATTTCCATCTCTCCAGATGGCTGCAGACTTCCCAAGAAAGGAGTGGTGCCTCCTGAACAGACTGCATACAGGCATTGGCCACTTTAAGGCTTGCATGTATTCCTGGAACCTGGCTGACACAGCAAGCTGTGATTGTGGAGAGCCTCAAACTGCAGAACACTTGGTGGAAGAATGTCCCATCCACCAGTTAGTCAGAGGTTGGAACACTCTTGCACAGCTTGATCAGCAGGCCTGAGAATGGTTGCGATCTGCTGGTTTTACATCTTCAATGGCTGACGATCGACCACACAAAGGAATAACAAGGGGCTCCATCCATTTTCGGAAGAGAATACACAGTATGTCCAGGGTAGAGTGACTGGTTCTGCTTCTGAACTGATGGTCTGACATCACGCCATTGGGGAAAAGGAAGGATTTTATTTAAACTGCGATGATGGGTTACATTACCTTGCTAATGATTGGAAATATGCCAATCGGCCTGTAGTTAAGGGGATCATTTTTGTACCATGTTTATGTAATGCAGTGATGTTAGCTGACTGGTAAGCAGTTCAAAGATGACCTCAGGCACTCAATATAGGATGAACAGAGCAGAAAGACGATGAGCAAGAGCAGCAGAGCAGAATTCTATGACACATGCACTGATGCCATCTGGGACAGTTGGAGAATCAGAGTCGAGGGTTGCTCGAAACTCCTTCGCCTTCTCAGGTGCAAAAGACACAGGGCCCAGGAGAAGTTGGGTGTGACTGAGTCGAGTGGGTACAGAGAGCAAAGGTTGGGCACACAAGATTTGGAAGGAAACTTTCAGGCATTTGGCCATCTCAGGAGTACAATCTGCAGTGGTGCCATTTTAAGTGAAGGAAAGGATGGGGGGGGTAATTTACTCAAAAGATTGACATCGAGACTCCTGGGTGGGTTAAAGGTATTCCAGGAGGGGGTTCAGGCCTGTCAAACCAGATGAGACAATGACCATGAGAGAAACAAGGGAATCAGGGACGTCCTGTTTGAGGAAGTACTGTTCAGCGGATAATGTCTGGTTTATCAACAACAGCCTGGATTGAGAGATCTGTCGGGTTGGAGAGGAGGCCTCGGATGATGGAGGTCCACACAGGAACTGCTGTTGGCTGGGTGCAAGAATGTGAAGAGGGGGTGGAGGAACTTGGAGAAGGGGTATCAGAATTTGGAGAGGGGGTGGGGGAATGTGGAGAAGAAATGGGAGAATGTGCAGAAGGGAGAAGGGTTAGGGAAAGGGAACAGTGGAATGTGGTGAGATGGTGGGGCAAGGGGAAGCTGAGAAAGGTTGGGATTGGGGGGGGGAGGAAGCTGGGATGGGCGGAATGTAAGCTGGGTGTGGGCAGGGTGGGGGGCAGAGCTGTGAGGAGGTGAGGCATGGCAGAAGTTGGAAGGGTGGGGCGAGCCAATTACCGAAACAATGTTCACTAAACAGCCGTTTCTTGAACATCATCTTCTGTAAATATATATTAAATATACAGTACTATATTGTACATATTACTGCATGTATATATATATATATATATATATATATATATATATATATATATATATATATATATATATATATATATATATATATATATATTATTCTGTACGTATATAAAAAATTAAGTGATTTTTAACAACAAAGGTTAAAATATGAATCTGTGATATGCACGAAGTAATGCATGATGACATAGTTGATGTAATTAAGAACTAAAACCATGAATGAATTCACCATACTTGTATTCTGAAATGATTTCATTGTTCGATAACATCAACATATCTTTATCATCATTTTTTTTCTTCTAGGTTTTGATTAATTTAATTTTATCCACAGCTTACATTTATCAAGGCAGTAACAAAGGTATACATGAAAAGAAAGCATAAAGTCAAAGCCCAGCCTCATAATTAAGAATTTGAATTCACAAGGTAAATCATGTTATTAAATAATAATAATAATTATCATCATAATGTTTTGTCATCCCAATTTATTTTGCATAAAAATTATTAATTATTTAGTCGATATTATCCTCATTGGTTGTTTGTAATTCTAGCGGTGCTGGTGCATATTCCATCAGAATAGTATTCCCTTTCCTACCATTTAATCTATGTCTCTCCAATCCGGATCTGTGAATAAATAAAAAAAGAATGATTAAACAAAGGGTACATGGGACTTTTACATGACATGAAAGACTTTTACATGACATGAAGTTTGTTGCTAGAGTCAGCTCGACCAAAAATAACATGGAGAAGTGTACGAGCAATAGTTCTGAGACTTAATAATAAAAGACACAAGACCAGTGGAAATCCCCTCCTGGCCACTTAACTGCTTGGAGTCATATGCTTGTACACTATTGTACCCGGCTTTATGCTCGCAGTTCACAATCTCACACGCTCAAACTATCACGTTATCACAATGTAATCAAATGCATCAGTTGACGTGGCATCATCGACTACACTTGTTTCTTGTAAAAGTGGTGCAGGCATTGTGTGGTTGTAAAGAATACTGCAGTACCAGTAGCCACCATTTACGCAGCATGCGTTCATGGTCGCTCTAGCCTGTAACGTATCATTAGAGTTTGATTCAAAAAAAAAATTAAAAAGCACTGAACAATCATTTATGTGTATCATGGCATTTTATTTAAATTTTTTTTTTTTTGGTCAACACCTCAATTTCACCTTACATGGTTAATGCGAGAAACATAGCAGTTCGTCAGGGGGGAAAAAAGAGAGGGAACAAAAAAGGGGCACAGCTAAAGTGGCCGTAAATCCGGTAATTTTTGTGATGGCATCACGGCCACACAAGAGGGCATTGACGGCAATGGCCGTCATGCAGGTCGTTAAATCTGTGCACGACCATAATGTCACTCCTGCATTCCCTATGTTGTGATTGTGGTCCTCATTTCCCATGCTGTGAGGCCTCTTCATATCCCTTATGCTGCAAGTCTCACACCATGTTTCCCTTCCTGGGAGCCTCATCCCACATTTTCCAATTTGTAATTTTCATCCGTCATTTTCTGTGCTCAAGTTTTGGGGCAGTGTATCAATGGCTGTCAAATCAGCTGATTTTATTGGAGCTGATTCAACACACCTCGAGAAGCTTTACTCGTTGAACAGGCTTTCATTCACAATGATTCCAGAAGTTTATGACCTTTACCAAAGCATTCCTGGATAAAATATTCCTGGCAGAAAAGAGACAAGTGACTAGCTTTTGAAAAGACCTTGTGGCCTCTTTGCATTAAGTGTACTGACCGATTATGAAGTACTTCATCCTTTGGGGATGCATAAAAGGACTCAGCAGATTGAATCAGGTGAGGCTCACTGACGATTACTTTGTTACTACCCGAACAAAATTTTACAATTTTATTGAGATCAAAATCTAAATGAGGTCAAAATTGAACTCAAATTTTCATTAAGATCAACCTGCAATAACTTGTGTCAATGAGATCAAAATTCATCTGCAGCAAATAAGCTGTTCCTCCTTCTTTGACGATGTCATCAAAATCAACCCCATAATGTGAAGCAGAGCATGTGGCTCAATTTAAAAAAAAAAATCATATCATCTAACGAAAACTTATTATCCATAGTAATAATGGTACTATTATTATTTTGCATTCACAGATAAATGATCGAATACAGTATTAATTGAACCCAAGATGGTGTCAGTCGCTCTTTGAAATCAATTTAATTTGGTGCTTCCTTGCCATGATACAAAATTCTCTTTAAAGTGATATAAACCCTCTTTCATCAACAGGATGGTTTCAGAGCCTCCCCCTAGACGGGCTTTGTTGAAGATTAAATAAACTGGCATGGTACGAATAAAACTGCATTTTAACTGTCTAAGCACAAACTTCACGGCGGAGCATAATTGGAACAATTGGACCAACATTGGTTATAGACCAGAAAACGGTCTTTGAAGCTCAGATGCTTCCTTCAATGCCTTCCTGCTGGAACTTCATCAGTCTTAACAATGGACAGAATCAACAGAACATTTATCAACGCATGCTAAACGCCATGGGAAGCAAGAAGCTATCATTCGTTGAAGTGAAAGAGGTGATATTTTGGTCTCCTCTCTCATTGAGAACATACCCTGAAGTACTTAACATCACCTTTTGGCTTTCTTTGTTTCAACTGATAAATGTATATAGTTGTGTCAGATGGGTCAATTAACACAGTCCATCGGAGTTCTAAGACCTCTGTGAATGGTTGAAACAATGCCAGAATTTACTGCGTTCAGATTTTACAATTACGAATCCCCAAGGATAGTTCAAATGAAAGCCAAACCTGGCAGTTGTTCGCGTGCGCAGAGACAGAAGGCGGGAAGATGTTTTTATGATTAAAATGTTTTCTCAACAATGTGTTTGGGGGACAGGGTCGACAGGAGGCGATAAATACAAATGGAACAGATCAAGCGGCTGACAGACAACAGTAGGGATGAAAGGAACATGCTATCCTGTGTACAATGAAAACGATTCCCTGCTCTGGCGCCAAAATACTTGATTCACACAACGAAGAGGAACACAGGTGTGGAGTTGAGGCAGGCACACGCTGGTGTGGCTCTACCATGATTGTGTGGTTGTGCAGGACTATAGAGAGAGGTTCAGGAAGGTGATGAGATGTGATTGCTGTGAGATGGTTTCCTCAGTCTCTCGAACCATCCATATCTCATCACCAATGAAGTAGAGAGAGGGAGAGACATGTTGTTCCTCTGCTGTCCAAATGCTCAATTGCCACATGCATATGTGGACACAGTCATTTTCTCCACTGTGATTGCCTTCATGGGAGGCAGGCACAATTATTGGCTGTCCACGGTTTGTGGGCATCACCATCTGCCGGGCCATCTGCCCTGTGGAGTAGCCATTAGCAATTTGTTCTGCCCTCAGCCATTGCTCTGCAGCTTACTTTACCGTCGTGGCTTGTGATCTGTTGGCTAAACACTCAATGTTGCTTCCTTTAAAGTGCCAGATGCCACAAGTTCTCCACTTGGCATTACCTGTTCCAAGAGGTTTTACACAATACAACCAAACCCAATTATGCTTTAAGGTTTACAGTCACCACCTCCTCGGGACACATTTCACCATACGACTTATCTCTGACAGTTTCCCTGATACAGGTGTAAATGGACCATACTATTCTTAGTACAATGTAGCTCTGGACCCCCACCTGCCCCCCTTCCCCTTAATCTTTTCCAGCTTAGATTATGTATATATATATATATATATATATATATATATATATATATATATATATATATATATATATATATATATATATATATATATATATATATATACATGATACATAGATACAGAATTCGATGATTCCCCCTCAGCTACTGGACCAGTTTCATTGCTTATTAGAGAATCATCTGCGACAGCGGTGTGTAGCATTGCGATTCTCATATGTGTACTATTTGTGAATGTCTACAGCTGTGGAGGAACTACGGGAAGGGTTTGAAACAGTAAAGGGCTGACCTTGGTAGCTTTTCTTGGTTGTTTTATGCAGCTTATTTGGCTAAAAGAGCATGGGAGGAGTTAATATAGATAGAAATCCAAGCCACCTGGATTTAATTGATTAGGTGACAGCTGATTGGCAATTCTCTCCATTCACAGGTGAGAGATTTGGGTGTGTCTTTCTTTATTATTTAAATATTGACTGCTTTTGACATTTGCACATGGTACATGCTTGGGAACCTCATTGGTATGCATTGCTATCTGCGCTGTCGCTGATGATTCACCAATAAGCGATGAAACCGGTCCGGCAGCTGAGGTGGTGTGGAATATTGGGATTCTCCTGTGTGTATAATCCTAGGCACTTGGGTTTAGATGATCAGGTGAGAGCTGATTGGCTATTCCCTCCATTCACAAGTGAGAGATGTGGGTGGGCCTTTCTTTATCATATGTATATATATATATATATATATATATATATATATATATATATATATATATATATATATATACATATATATATATATACATATATATATATATACATATATATATATACATATACATACATATATATATATATATATATATATATATATATATACATATATATATACATATACATATACATATACACATATACATATACATATACACATATACATATACATATACATATATACATATACATATACATATACATATACATATACATATACATACACATATAAACATATACATATACATATACACATACATATACATATACATATACACATATACATATACATATACATAAAAATATAACGTATATATACATATATATATATATATATATATATATTATATTGTTGCGGATTTGGAAAACTATCACACTCAACATTCCGGTCCTTTAGCTCAGTTATCTCGGTAAGTGTGTGTTTTATAGATAGCTCCCCTTCCCTTGTTTAATGGGTAAATCAATATGAATGCGCTGCCATTTATTTTAGGAAAACCTCATCTTCAACGTCAGCCGCAAAATGCCCGTGGGTTGTGGACATGCTGCAGAACAGGAAAAGCCCACAGCTCTCGGCATCCCCCGCGCGCTTACTTGGGGAGAGGTCAACTCCCACCTCCCGAATAACAAGCGAAAGCCCTCTGCTCCCGACGTCCCCCACGCTTAGTATGGGAAAGGTTAAGCCCCTACCCACCGTTTCGATTGGCGAAACAAATGTCTGCAAAAAGCGGGCGCGCCGGGGAGGATAAAAGGAGCAGAGGATCCTCGCAAGGGGGAGTCTCTGGAGTCTGTCTGCCTGGGCTTGGTTGTCACTGTCATCTTCTTCCTGCTCCTCCGCCGCTCGAGAGACACAGTCTTCCCCGGCAAGATGGAAAGGGGTCGCTCGCTGGTGCCTGGATTCGGCTCGCCTCTCGCTCGGGCCCGGGTCAACTCGACTTGAGGACCGCACGAGGCGGGCAGGTCTGAGCTAGGTCTCAATAAAGACCAATTGGTCCGGACAACTTTGGGTGTGTGTGTGTGTGTGTGTGTGTGTGTGTGTGTGTGTGTGTGTGTGTGTGTGTGTGTGTGTGTGTGTGTGTGTGTGTATGTGTCCGTGAGCCCATCCATATTAGTAGTGAACTGCATAATTGCTTTCTCACTGTATATCATTGCCTTGCTTTATTCGGTTTAATTCTGTTCTTCTGTGTTCCCTAGTCCCCTCAACACTGTATAAATAAACCCCAATTGTTAAATGTATCAACTCGTTTTGTGTTTCTTACATTGGTTCGACATGACGTGTGATTGAGAAGTAGTTGTGGCTGTTACGGCCCGAAGGGGACATTTGGACCGACGGTTCTTGGTGATTCAACCGCTCGGCATCACACACGGAACGAGCTCGCTAAGCGGCTCGTTTTCGTCGGAGTTCCGTCGAGGGTGAAATTCCCCAGTAGTTGGACCACGTGGGTATTTAGGTAAATTGAAATTGGCAATCGACCCTATCCCACCTGGTCTATCCATTGGCGAATTTCGGTCCGATAGAGGCCCAGTTAACTCCAGACTTATCCGGGGTGACGATCTGAATTCCGGGCGATCGGTCGAGCTGACTTGCGGCTCCATCAGGTGGTCGTGCTGCGGCCGACGTTCCGGCCCCGTAACAATATATATATATATATATATATATATATATATATATATATATATATATATATATATATATATATATATATATATATATATATATATATTGTTACGGCTGTGGAAATTCGCATTACACCATAAAGGGCCCTCAGGTGAGATATCTCCATAGGTACATGTGTAGTTAGCCCAAACCCGTTGTATAGAGGGAATTTATGTGATCCATCCGGGCTGCAACACTTTGAGTTTGCCATTTTTCTGTTCTATCTCTTATTTCAAACAAACAGCATCTCAACAACCACGCCATCCCCACCACAGCACCAACCACACTACAATGATGCCACCTCCACCACCTACGCTACCACATCACTGCTTCTACAACCATTCGCAAACACCACCACCTTCGCCTTTACATTCACAACTTCATCCCACATCATCGCTTCTACAGCCATTCCCAAACACCACCAGTC
>NC_140973.1:28714181-28894181 GCF_056783735.1 Eptatretus burgeri
TGCAGATTTGTGTGTCATATGATAGAAGGGTTCATTAATAAGTGTGTGGCCTAATATAGGAAGAGAGAAACGAGGATCTTTATTTTAAGTTCGAATTTTTGCAAAATGAATATTTGTGGATAAGTTATACATGTAAAACTTGATGTAAGTGTGAAGTTCAAGTCCCAGAATAAAACACCTTCCCAATGGATTAGTCGCTCCCATTTGTTTGAAACTGGATTCACTCTCATGAATAACTTCACTATCATTGATAACTATGTTTATTATCTTTGATAACTATATTCATTAATATTGATAATCAATTCACTATCATTGATAACTATGTTTATTATCTTTGATAACTATATTCATTAATATTGATAATCAATTCACTATCATTGATAACTCGATTCACAATCATTGATAACTATAGATTCACTATCATTGATAAAAAAAGGTACACTATCATTCATAACTAGATTCACTGTTTGATTAACAATGCGTTGTGTTGTATATTTGATAAATTTCTCATTAGATTAAAGCGACAGCTATGTATTATAAGAAGATATGTGAGAGACACATCATGCATGTTGGTGGAAAGTCAAGACATGAGTGATGGTTAAAATATTGATTCCCTCACGGCTTCATGGCAGTGGATATAATCAATAGTGAATAAATAGTTGGATAACTGAATTCAAAATCATCGTTATTATCAGGATTGTCATTTAAAAATAAGCGTTGGCTAACAAATATTTAGTTTTTAATGATCGAGATAAAAATGTAATTCAATAAAAGTTATTACAAATCTCAAAAACTAGATTGAAGTGTTGCCTATTCTGAGCTTCACCTTGTCTCACTTCCTCCACCAATGGGCTTCACCTTGTCCTTCCGAGCTTCACCTTAGTTGACCCCGCTGGGCTTCACCTGCCTTGCCCCTGCACACTGCCCCCCACCCATCTTTGACTTGCCTCTCTTGCCTTCGCCTTTCTTTGCCCCTCCCTGCACAGCGAAATAGTAGCTGTCAGTGCCTTCAGTTTTGAAGGTAGTGTGTGTAAGCTGATGGGAAGGTATGGAATACTTTCTAGTTTGAAGGTCTGGCTTGCATCCTAATGGAAAATTACTGTATGTTGAAGGGATTTGTTGGGAAAATTATACTTTTGTGCCTACACTACATGGCCAAAAATATGTGGACACCTGCTCGTCCAACATCTCATTCTGAAATCATGTGTATTAATATGGAGTTGGTTCCCCCCTTCATGGAATCGAACTGACGCGGGTTCGATCTGTTCCTCAATGTCAGCCATCACCCATTCTGCTGAGAAGCCTTCGAATACACGGGCTATAATTGGCGCGATCAAAATAGGACAAAGTTGGCCATATTCAGTGACTGGTGTAGATTTGGACGAGATCGACCCACATGAGACACACAGATGCAATCTTTCAGCTGTCTGCAAAATGACCACAGCATAGACAGTCATTGAATAGAGTGGTTAGGGGCTCTGAGATTTCATAAGCAAACACTTTGAACAGCTGAGTGGGAACATTAATTGGAAGTCCTGCCTTTGATGCATTCAATCTGCGAAGGCGATTCCAGACATCCTGCCTCTCAATAGTTGGAGTCCTCTCAAGCATTAAAAAAATATCTGAAAACCCACTCCGTGGGAGTACCTCCTGTGCAGCTGCCCTTTACAGGGTAGCTCACCGGATGATGGGATTGGAGCAAAGCCTTCAGGACCCCCTATCTTTAATGACAGGAGTGAAACCACAGGGCAACCTTCCCAGGTCAGATTGCGGGAGTGTCAGGGTAGTGCTGATGTGTCGTCCACCAGACGGCGGTTTCCTTGGGTTAACCTGAGGTGGTCCCTTCGGGTGGGTGCCTGGAATGTCCTATCCCTAAGAGAGGATGATCACCTGTCTCTGTTATCATCTGAGCTCAAGCGTTTGGACATCGGTATTGCAGCTCTCTCTGTGGTTCGGAGACCGGATTGCGGCGAGATCATGGTGGGTGGTTACACTTACTATTGGTCTGGTCGCTCTGATGGTTACCATGCCCAAGGAGTTGCTGTAGCTGTGTCCAATAAGCTGACTCCAATGATCATTGAGGAAACACCGGTCAACAAGCGCATTATGAGACTCAGGATTCGTTACTCCTTGGGTGTCATTTCTCTGGTCTCTCTATATGCTCCGACTGAGGTGAATGATCTCACCGTGAAGGATGCATTCTATGCCACACTCGAGTCTGTGGTTGATCATTGCCCCAGGCAAGATGCTCTTCTCATCTTGGCGGATTTCAAATGTATCAACTGGAACTGATTGGGATGGTTATGAGACATGTGTTGGTCCCCATGGGTCTGGAACTGTGAACCAGAATACCACTAAGTTCCTTGACTTTGCAAGAAATCATGGACTTAGGGTGGCCGGTTCATGGTTTCAGCACCCACAGGCTCATCACTGGACCTGGTATTCCAATGCTGGTGGTGTGGCAAAGGATATTGACCATACGTTGGTTGATGATTGCTGGAGGATGATCCAGAACTGCAGAATCTGCCGGAGTGCTCAGTTCCTCAATACTGACCACAGGCTTGTTGTAGCAACCCTGAAGTTGCAGATTAAAGCCAGGAGAATGGTACCAACCCAGCCTACACTGGATGTTGGCAAGCTCAAGGATGAGAGGGTAGCTGAGGAGTTTGTGAACAGGCTGAGTGGAGATTTGGGGGGTCTGGGTGCTTTGGGGGGTCCTGAAGAGTTGTGGAGTGCCTTCAAGACCACCGTACTTGATGTTGCCGGTAGAAGTCTTGAAATTCACTGTAGTATGAAGAAGAATTTTGTCTCCCAAGGGACATTGGATACCATTGACCATAGTCGCAGGGCCAGGCTGAATGGCAGAGCTGAGCTGTTCAGGGAGCTGAGGCGTAAAACTATATGTACACTAAGGGTGGACAAGGAGGCCTATGTGCAAAGAATATGTGAGGGGGTAGAGCATCACCTGTGGTCAAGTGATTATCGTCCTGCTTACAGGGGAATTTGCGCATTGTCAAGTCTGTCTTGGGAGTATGCTCCCCCTCCATCACTTTTCTCACTTCGAGGGGCATCACAGCCAAATCTGCTTTTAAGAAGGCCGAATGCCTCAATTCTGTGTTTGTTTCCAAATGTTGTGTCTGCAACCCCTCACTCCATGGACCCAGTTGCACCCAACTGCTACTGTACTGTCTTTTTCACTTGAGAATATGCAGAGGCTTCCAGAAACCCTTGAGTCTGATTCAGAAACTGGCCTGGATGGCATAAGTGCATGTGTCCTGAAAACCTGCTCTACTGCTCACCCTCATTTGCAGGTCATCTTCCATCGATTTGGAAGTCAGCCAACATCACTGCATCACATAAACAAGGTGCAAAAACCGATCCGCTTAACTTCAGACATATGAGCTTACTCCCTTCTCTTTCTACTCTTCTTTTTGTTCTGTTAACGTCTGGTCCATTGTGTTGTAACTCCTCCACGAGCCTCGACATTGGAATCAAAAAAGTGCCTGTGATATTGGTTCACGAGCGCCAGCCAGAGTGACCAATATATACGTTATGTCTGTCTGTGTGTCTGTCTGTGTCTGTCTGTGTGTCTGTCTGTCCAGAGCATAACTCCGTGCACTTTGATCCGATGTTGATGAAACTTGGTTATGTGTTCGATATCCATGTCTAGTTCTGTTTTCCTGGATGAGGGCGTGGCTACGCCCATTGTGGGCGGAGCCACGCCCCAAAAAAAGCCATTTTTAGAGAGTAGTCGGATTAAAAATCTATCTTCTCCTGGGGAATTGACTGAATGGAATAGGTTCTTCGGTATTTGAATAGCAAAATGAATTATCTAAAACTTGTTGTCCGATTTTTCATTTTCTTACCAAGGTCAAGGTCACAAGGTCAAAAACTTAGAAAATTGCGAATTTTGACATAAAAATCATACGACCGCCCAAACTTTGAGAGCTAGGATGACAATATTTTTTATGCATAATCTTGAGGTCATTCCCCACCTAAAGTGTTGAAACCATTTTGCTCTATCTCGAACACCTTGCCCATGGCGCCCACTTCATGTGTGTTTTTACGCTGATTTCATCAAAGTATGCATAATCCGAGGAGTGCGAAATGCCACATAGCCTATATGACGTTATATTGTTCCTGGAATGTTCCAGAGGAAGTTTTGCATCAAAGGTCATAATACTTGACCTTTGACCTTTAAAGGCCACAAAGGTCAAATTTTCATAGTTGTGGGAATCGAACCAGGATTTTGACCTTCTTCGACAAACTAACTCCAATAAGCTAGAGCACGTATCCTGTTTCCTTATTTTAATGTCCACAACATTGTTTTGTGACCTTTTAAAGGTTATGCAAAGGTCAAATTTTGAAAGTTGTTGAACGAAACCGGGTTTTCGACATTTTGCAGCTCATAACCTGTCACTCGTACCACATCATGTTGATCATTTTTATAACTTGGTCAAAAATTATCACATTGTCTCATCCTTGAATTCTGAAACAATCTACATCGTCAAATACCGCTCGTGAACCATCGTCGTCTTCACACTTGTCCTTGATTATACTCACAAAGATCTTGTATCAATTAAATCACCTTTCAAACAACCGTTTTCCTCACGTAGTTTCTTCCCATTTAGTTTTATCACGTACACAATGCTTTTTAAACATATAAAAACACTTCCTATTTGAGTGAGCTAAGCTCCTTTAAAATGTTTTAATAACAGTCCATGCTTGCTATGGAGTAAACTGTGATTTATTTATTTGTTACCATTATGACAATGGCCTATTGTTTCTCCAATTTTGTTTGCAATTGAAAATATTTGGCAAATCGAGTTACTTATTCCTGAAAGGAGAGATATAAATTTCCCACGAGGCTTCTTCTTTCCATATGGATATGAGCAAATATGATTGTGTCACAAGATACAATAATTAATGCCATTTAATTACCTCTTATTAATACTCCCTCAATGGGAAGCCACACGATTTAACTTATAATGATAAAATGTGGAGCAGGCATCAAATCTGTTAATTAACTTGCTTATTCCACATTATTTTATTTCTGGTAACTCTATTCAGGTTTAGTTAAATCTTTATTTTCACATTACAAACAATTTGAAAAGCATTTAATCACAAACATTGTTGGGAGCTATCTTCCGGTGAAGTATGCACAAAGTTGAATCAACTATATAATTATAGTTACCCCTCTCACAAGCTTATTCATAAAGTATTGTTGCGGTTCTGCAAAACTGCATGCCTCTAAGGCAATGGCACCCAGCATGCAGTGATCCACAGGCAGTTATTTCATTAGTATTCGTGTCGTCAGTCCTCCAGCCTAGTGTTGGCTTAGTGGTTAGGGTGGCAGCTTTGGATGTTAAGGTCCTGAGTTCAAGCCCCCGTTGGCCACTGAATTAATACATCAAGGGGTTGACTCAGCCAGTCATCCTTCCGAGGTTGGAAAAATGAGTACCAGCGTGTACTGGTGGAGGGGCACTGCATCAGCGACACAGAGATGCTTCCAAGAAATGATAGCTACCCCGGCAGCTAAGCTGCCAGTCGCAAGAAGAAGAAGTTAGTCCTCCCTCATGTCTCGTGAGTTAACGGGACGAATTGCGTTGCGTGGGACTCGTAGTTAGGTCTAATGCATATCTCCTTGATTCGTAATCTGATCTCTTCTCCAACCCTCTCCTTTTATCCATTGCACACAACAAGCATGCAAGCACACACGCCATTCAACAGATAATTAATTAATAGGCACACAGCGATGCCTCTTGTGGCTCGGATCATCCCTGTTGCACACAAGACAACCTGCCCCGGGAATCTGCACGCCATTTTCCATTCAAATCTGTGCACCAATTAACAACCGGCACCTCATCTTACTCCGCACCTCGCTCACCAAATTTCACCACTTTGACCACAAATGCCTCCTGCACACGAGAAAAATACTCCCGCACCCCCTCGTACATCTGCATTGTTACAATTTGCCACTCTATTTTGATCACTGCCCGGAATCGGCCATTGTCCTTGGCGTCACGCGATGCTCGACCACGCGACGACAGACACTAAATAGCTCCACTGTATCTCACCAGGAATGTCCCGGGTGAGCGTCCGGAATTGTTACAGCACTCATCCAATCGTCAGACCATGGCAAGACCGTAAGTAATGAGGAGGGGTTGCAGGAAGGGCGATCCAGGGGTTTGGTTCGGGTCCCGGGTGTGCATTTTGGCTTGTGAAGGAGCCCGTGGGTGGCGAAGAAAGTCCGTTACCATCCAACATACAGACTACACTCGGTGCATGTTTGGGGCCGGGGTGCCAGCTCAGGGAGCATACTCCCCATGTTAAGTCAGGAGTTCCAAGCCGTGCCGAAGCTGGTGGGTATCTGAGCCGGTTTTCGGTACCAGAGCCTGTCTAGGGTCGCTGTGGCCCAATAGAGGAGCAGAATTTGGGCCACAGCAGATCGCTTTCTGGTCGTCAACCCACGCTTTGCCTGGGAAGAGGGGGTAGTGCGGAGCCATTAAAAGAGAGCTTCTTCTTTGAGAACATCATGTGTGTGCGATTGCCGTCCTTCGAGAGCATACAGTGGACTCCCTGCCATGCTGTCGACGTGCTGCCACCCCCACGAAGCCAAGCGGACTCACCACTAGCCATGGATGGCGGAACAGTGTGGAGCACATGTTGCCATGAGCCCCGGCGAATATTTAAGGAGGAGATAACGTGCTATATCACGAAGTGGGAATGCTCAGGCAGAGCATCTCACAGAGGTAAACGCTTACACATACAGACCTTTACTTGGTTACATTATGGATCTTCCTTCTCACGCATCTATTCTCCTCTCTCTTTCTCTATTCACCCGTCTATCCCATCTACTGTGGACACACAAATAAGAACACGTTACTGACTCGCAATCCCATTTTCCTCTGGCATGATACCAAACCACTCATATTGTATACATCGTACCTTACACTTCCACACCATAGACATCAGTATCTTTCTAACTACCCCTCCCTCAGCATCCTGGGCCATGTTGGTCAGCCAACCATTCCAGGTATTTAGAGAGCGAATCCTCACCTTTCTTGCTGGTGTGTGTGTGTGTGTGTGTGTGTGTGTGTGTGTGTGAGAGAGAGTGTGATGGCGCCTGTCCTAGATTAAGTAAGGTTGTCGAAGATAGTCGGGATAATCCTGCTCTGTGTCCTCTTTTGTAAGTTGTCTTTTGCCACACTCCACGGATTCCTTGATATCCCCTGCTGTACATAAAATAAAAGCTCCCCCATTTACTGTGCCACATACTTTTCCTCGCCTGATTGTAAATAAATGCATTGTATAGAAATGTTCCCAGCTCATTTTTGTGTTTTCTTTCATTGGTCCAGCATGGCCCGCGTGCTAGTTTAGCCAGGACGTTATTATTCCCCAACGAACTGTTTCCTAGCCGGTACGTGCTTGGCAGTCCCGCTCGGCTGCATCTGATCTGGTAAGGTGATCTGGTTTGAGCAAGTGCGTACCGAGGATCAAGCTGAAAGATGGGCGTACGGTTAGGAAACATGTGGATCAGATCAAGCTGCGTTATATTGAGTTTGATGCAAATCCTGTGATTCATCCAGTTATTACTCGGTTGCCTGAGAATGCAACTGTTGTTTCCGAGGCTGCATCTGAAGTTGTCAGTTATGCGTCTCCGCCCGAAGTTTCTGTACCTGTACCCGCTGCCAGTCCGGTGCGTTTGTCCACGTCACCTAAATCTATGACTGTAACAACTTTGTGTTGGTCCTCCCGTGTATCTAAAATCCAGACCGGTTGGATTTGTCATTAAAGGGGGAGATATTGTGATATATTGCCCTTCCTTGGGTTTGACGTGAGTGCCGTGTGCGCATGAGCGACACATGGGACCAACAATGGAGCTGACTCTGGTCAATAAAACCTTTGTGACGTTGAATGCGTCGTGGTCGGTCTAATTGTTTGCACATCACGACATCACAAAAATTCCTCACATGGCCTCGTCTGTACAGGAGATGTTCACACATACAATGTTGTCCCGAGCTATACTGTCTATAAAATACATACGCTGCCTCATCAGCGCATCATGCAGAGCAAGATGACTTACGCTGACATTTTTACTGTTTACAAGAGTAAATCGATGCGACGTGAATCACACACAGACCAGACTCTAGTTACACAATCTAACTATGGAAGAAGAAGCTTCCAGATGGCTGTGTACATCGATGGCGATCAATGAAGCCTCCATCTCCTAAACTGAGACTCAACCTCATCTTATTAGAGTGTACAAGATGATGTGTAAGACTGCTACAGTTGTGCTCAACTTCCAGATTTTTTGTTAAACGATCTTCAACACATTGACTGGCAACTCTTATAACTTTCATCACTCCCTCCCATTTGCAAGCCAAGTATGCATGTCCATGTACTTTATTTTCAAATTTATCCTTCTATGAGAAAATCTAAGTTAATTCTTATCCATTGTTGGGGAAACCCCACCTTCAGAGAAAACTCGTAGCAGGCAGTGGGACAAGATCTTCAATTCTGTATGCCAGGTACAAGCTATCTGGTAGGACTACTCATAGCACTGAATTGATGTTGCTATTACATCATTGCTAATGGTGGATCATGTGCAGAGTGCCTCGTGGTTTTTCTTTTTGATACTTGTCATTACCCTTCAACATGGCACATATGAATGCATATGATGTCGCAAAACTTCTCACGGAGACTGATCATGATGATCATGATTATGACATAGATTCATGTTCACCGAATTGCCAGCAGATCGTATGTTGCGGTATCTGGCACGGTAGCATCTTCTGTTTACAATACAATAGTGAAATATTTTATACAAAATACACGTAGTGGCAGAACTCTGGTTGGAGAGGGGGTTTGAAGTCTTGTAGGGAGCTGGGCATTTGAAGACAGGGTGGGGAGGGGGTTGACAACTTAGGATTGGAAGGGGTTGAGGTCTTGGGGCTGAGTTGGTAAGGGGGTGGGGGGCAGTGAAGAAGAAAGCAGGAGGCGAAGACAGAGAGTTGAGGTGGGAGAGACAGAGAGGGGGTAGAAAGTTGGGATAGGGGATAGAGAGTTGGGGTTGAGGGCAGAGAGAGGACAGAGCTGGGGGGGGGGGTTGAGGCTTTGGGGGAGGGGTTGAGGACTTGCGGTAGTGGGGGTTCAGGACTTGGGGTGGGGTCGGCTGAGGACTTGAAGTGGGGTTGGCTGAGGGCTTGGGGTGGAGAAGTGGTTTGAAGACTTAGTGGGGAGGCATTTGAAGACACATGGAGAGGTGTTTGAAGGACTGGGATTGGGGGCGGGGAGGCTTGAGGACTTGGTGTTGAGAGGGAGATTGAGGACTTTGGGACAGATTAGGGGGGGGAGATTGATGACTTGGGGTGGGTGGTGCAGGGGGTTGAGGACTCGAAGTTACATTTTACATTATGCGGAATTTCCACAGGTTCTTGAGCTGGGCATTTGAAACTAGTTAACAATAATTCACAAAGTTTTTCATGTAAATGAAAAAGATTCTGAACATTGGAAGAATAAATAACAAAGATGCATGGTGCAGAGAAGGATCTAGAGAAAAGGAAAAGCCCATTTTCAATTTAAACACAAGGATTTGTAGTAAAAGCTTGTGCATTTTATGCTGCTCTGCTTTACCCCAGTATCATGTGCTTAGAGAACTCACCATACCCAACATGCCATGGGCAGAAATCACCCCAGCTGTTTGAATTTATAACATACACTCGACCTTCTGTCATGTGATGACAGTAGCAGAAGCAATAAGAGCAGAAACAAAGTAGAATTACATCAGCAGCACATACCTAGGGTGGTCTGCTCTCACTTACACTCAAATGTTTTCATCATTTTTATTGGTTTCCTGCATTATTTCTGCAGTACACCAACTGAAGCACGATGGAAGTGTTGGATTGAGTACAAGCAATAGACCCCAACAGCAGCACCCATCCATTGCTTTTCAATGTTACAAACCAGTAGATTTAACTGCAGGCTGGGCTCTGCATCATGCCCTTACATGGCCATGGCCAAGTGTTAGTTCACATCTGTAAATGAATAGTTGCCAGTGAGGTTAGAATAATCTCTTCAAGGTATTATCAACTGAATGTTGGCAAAGGTGTGCTAACTGCTCTTGTAAGTAGCAAAGGAAAGCTGACATTGGTGGCATTAACCCTTGGTCAGAACAAGGCCTGATCAAACATAAGAACTGAGCTGAGGGCTACAAATTTTCTTCAGTGTAGAAAAACTTTGATGCAGAAATGTCTTTGTATAGTTGCCACACAAGTTGGATTTGCATAAATCAATGGCAGGCACCCAAATTTGCTGAGCATGTGAACACTGTCACCTGCCGGTTCAACATTCAATGCAATCCAAATTGGCAAAGCTTCTTTTGAAAGATAGGCAAATTCAATTTTTCTCAGCAAAATATTCGGTCCAATAGAAACTAAAAGAAGAAACTAAAAGATGGACAAGCATTTGCAATCATCAAACTAGAAAGAGCAATCAGAGATTGCAGACCATCGTGAGAACTTGCTTTGCATGGTGTATCTTCTGTGGCATTTGTGTACTGGTGTGTTATGTAATTAATAAGAGACATGAATAATTAGAACTGCCGCTTTATAACTGCTGGCATTGATGACCGGGTACCAAGACGTCCCGCTTTGATGCCACCCCGCTTTGATTGGACACCTGACCCTGACCCATGACGTTTTTCATTATCATTCAATTGAATTTAGAATGTGATGAAAATAAATTCAATTCATATCAAATGGAAGACCAAATAGGTACAGTCCTGCATTGGAGTAATCAGAAGGAACCCAAACAAGCAAAAAGCAAAGATGAAGTCATCAGGAGGAACCCGCAGAGGATTCACATTTCAGCTGCTACTCCTCTACCCTCAAACCAATCCAGGAACAGCCAAGGGAGCCATTTTCAAAAATAAAAAATAAATACAAAAAAAGAACCCAGATCAAAACAACTAAATAATTCTGGCTGCCAGATCATGTGTCCGATCAAGCTCAAATTTAAAACATGTAATCCCCATCACTACTGGATCATAATTGTGAAGTTTCATGTCAATTGATGGATGCGGTTCCAGATAAAACATTATTTAATATTTTTAGCTCGCCTGTTCGAAGAACAGAGAGCTATAGCGATACCCCGGGCGTGAGCGTGAGCATGAAAATGTTAGTTTTTGGTGTAAGTTATTTAGAAGCTTGCCATTCATTTAATATGTGTACTAGGATGCTGATATTTGGCATGGAGGTTCCTTTGGGGTATACTATTGGTGCCGTGAAGTTGAAATTAAAAAAATAATTTCAATTTTTTTTTAATTTTTGACCTGTTTTGAACTTAACTTTTTTGTGGCACATCAATGTTAAAGTTTTTTCCTTTCTAATGTTTTTATCTACCACACTATTTTTTACTGATTACAATATACAAATACATATATTGCTTTAAAATTATTTGGATCAGACTTCACTGCAATGCTTTATAACAAAATATTATTAGACTAGTCTTTTAAAAACGATAAATGTATAAACAGGCGAGCATTGGGTGGCTTTGACACCAACTCTCTGGTTCTTCAATCCTACGTGGCTGCCAAACCATGACCTAACAATTATTCCTTAGCAAACTTGTACACCCAAGGCTTGGGGAATATTTCTATGAAGTTTCCCATTGATCTGTCCAGCCATTTTGGAGAAGAAGATTTTTTATAGGTTTTAGTGTAAATTCAATATGGCTGCCAAACCATGTGACCGATGATGTCATATGTTTGAACCTTTTGTTCCTAATGGATAGGCGGTCATACGTGTGAAGTTTCGCCTCGATCTGTTCAGCCACTTCAGAGAAGAATTTTGAAGCAATTTTTTTTAACAATATGGCTGCCGAATCACGTGACCGATGACGTCATCAATTTTTTTTTTGTGGACCATTTTATCCCAAGATCACCCTCAAAATTTTTCATGCGTACCAGATGTAGCATTGTGCATATGCAATTATGACCATAACGAACGCGCCTATGATGTCATAAAAAAATCACACTTATTCGTCATGAGGAGTACTGGTCGTGTGCCAAGTTTCAATTTTTTCCTTGGTGCGGTTTCAAAGATAGAGGTCCAAATTTTTTTCCGTTTTTCCAACATGGCTGCCAAACCACGTGACCTATGATGTCATAATTATCATTAAATCATTCTACAAGAGTAGTCACACCTATGGTGAAAATTTTGCCTCAATTTTGTTGCGGGAAAAAACATGAAAGTTCTGTACAGACAGACAAACAAACAAACAAAAGGACCGAACCACAATACCCTTTCCTAAGAAGATTGTAAGCCTTTGTTCTTTGCCTATGAGTGATATATTATTCTGGATGGCTGTGGTTGGATCATGTGTTTAGTAATTTTTGACTACTTTGGTACAGGCATACCGGAATCATTTCAGGATTGGGGGAGGGGCAAAATTTTCGGAGTGACACATTAACATAAAACACACACACTCACACACACACACACACACGGCAATGCAGTGCCTTCAGAAAGGCAATGTATACAGAGCCATATTCACACAACTCGACTTTGTCATATTTTGTTGTGTTACAGCCTGAATTTAAAATTGATTAAAATTTTTTTTTTTATTTGTCACCGAACAACACAAATTACCCCATAATGACAAAGAGAAAACATGTTTTTAGAATTTTTTACAAATTAATTAAAAATGAAAAGCTGAAATGTCTGCATCAATAAGTATTCAACCCCTTTGCTATGACACTCCAAATTGAGCTCAGGTGCATCCAATTTCCTTTGATCATCCTTGAGATGTCTCTACAACTTGATCGGAGTCCACCTGTGGCCAATTCAATTGATTGGAGGGGGTTTAGAAAGAAACACACCTTTCCTTATAAGGTACCACAGTTGACAGTGCATGTCAGAGTAGAAACTCTCCCATGAAGTCGAAGGAACTGTCCAGAGAATTGTGAAGAAGAATTGTGAGTTGGCGGAGATCTGGGGAATGGTATGAAACAATTTCTAGAGTGTTGAAAGTTCCCAAGAGCACAGTGAGCTCCATCATTAGGAAATGGAAAGAATATGGAACGACCCAGAGTCTTCCTAGAGCTGGCCGTCTGGCCAAACTGAGCAACTAGATAAGAAGGACCTTGGTCAGCGAGGTGACCAAGAACCCAATGGCCACTTTGACAGAACTACAGAGTTCCTTGGCTGAGATGGGAGAACCTGCCATGAGGACAACAGTCTCTGCAGCACTTCACAAATCTGGGATTTGTGGGAGAGTGGCCAGATGGAAGCCACTCCTGAGAAAAAAGACACATGACAGCATGCCTCGAGTTTGCGAAAAGGCACGTAAAAGACTGAGAGCATGAGGAAAAATATTCTGTGGTCTGATGAGACAAAAATTGAACTCCTTGAGCTGAATGCAAAGCGCTACATCTGGCTGAAACTGAGCACAGTTCATCACTCATCGAACACAATCCCTACCGTGAAGCATGGCGGCGGCAACATCATGCTATGGGGATGCTTTTCAGCGGCAGGGACTGGGAGAGTTGTTGGGATAGAGGGAACAACGAATGAAGCCAAATACAGGCAAGCCTTTGAGTAGAACCTGCTTCAGAGTGTAAAAGACCTTAGACTGCGGCGAATATTAACATTCCAACAGGACAATGACCCCAAGCATACAGCCAAAGCAAGATTGGAATTGGATCAGAACAAGAACGTGAAAATCCTTGATTGGCCAAGCCAAAGCCCAGACTTAAATCCCATTGAGAATTTGTGGAAAGACTTGAAGATTGCTGTTCACCGACGCTCCTCATCTAACTTGACAGAGCTTGAGAAAATCTGCAAGTGAGAATGTGAGAAAATCCCAAAATCATTCCTCTTCTCCAATGGCTTGATTTCCATTCATCAATTTGGTTTCAAACCAGGTCACTCTACCCTGGATAGATATAGATACCCTACCCTGCTTCTGCTCTCCCATCAATGGATGGAGGTACTCAATGCCAGATATGAAATCAGAGCCATATCCCTGGACATATCATGTGCTTTTGACACAGTCTGGCACCCTGCCCTGCTCACCAAACTCTCTTCCAATGGTATCCAAGGTCATCTCCACTCATGGCTCTTAAACATCCTCTCCTGTCGCAGTCAACGTGTGGCCCTAAATGGAGTTCTTTCATCCCATCTTCCTGTTCAGGCTGGAGTTCCTCAAGGTAGCGTTCTGGGCCCTGTTCGTTTTCTGGTTTTCATCAATGATCTCTCCGACTCCCTGGAAAATCCTCTTTATCTCTTTGCTGATGACTCCACCCTCTGCCGTACCATCTGTCATCCCTCAGACCGACAAGCAGCAGCTTCTTCGCTCACTGCAGATCTGGGTAAAATCACAAACTGGTCCAACACGTGGAACATGTCTTTCAATCCAGACAAATCTCACACTTTCACAATGTCTCTCCGAAAGGACCGTTTGGCACCCCCCACTCCCCCCATCCACTTTCTCAACAATCTTCTGGAAGAACTTTCTTTCAAGCTTCTGGGTCTCACTATCTGCCACGATCTTTCCTGGGAAAGCCACATTTCTAACCTGGCCTCCAAAGCCAGTCACCGACTGGGAATCCTCCATCGTGCAAAGTCCTTCCTCGGCCCACCTGAACTACTGACCACATACAAAGCTTTCGTCCACAGCCTTATGGAGTATTGCTCTCCCCTCTGGGCTGGTGCTCCTGCCTCCCACCTTTCTCAGCTTCACGCTGTGGAAACCAAGGCATTTTGGATCATTGGCATCTCCCGTGATGAGGCTGAGTCTTTGGGCCTCACACACTCTCACCGCAGGCTGGTCGTTGTCTTTCTGTCTTCAACCGTCTCCTCTCTGGTCTTGCCCCCCCCCCCACTGTGTCTGCGATTTGTCCCCGCCATATTGCCACAGAGCGCTCAAGGTTCGCCAACAACCGCCTTCTGGTAAAACTACCAAAATCACGAATCACTGCTCACCTTCACTCTTTCATTCCTCTTTTTTCCCGCCTTTGGAACAAACTCCCCCACTCTGTTCAATCCCATTCTTCCTTCCAGGCCTTCAGAACAGCTGTTCACCACCACCTCTTATCATCCCCCATCCAAATCAACCACCTCTCATCGTCCCCCATCCACATCCTCAATCTTTTCTACCCCCATTAATCCACCCCAAACCCACCTCCTTCAAATTCCCTGCTTTCCTTCCTGAAAGTCCCTGTAATGTCCATCTTGTATACCCCGTGTTCCCTGCCCCATCCCTCTCCCTTTCACAGATCTCCTCATGTCTCTGTTCCCCACTGTTTTGTCCTCCCACTCCTGCCCCTCTTGTCTCATGCCCCCCCTTGCTGTACGTTGTGTGTTAGCTCTCATACGAGCCTTGACAAGGTATACAAAAAAAATCCAGATGTGCAAAGCTGATACAGACATACCCAAGAAGACTCGAAGCTGTAATCGCTGCCAAAGGCGCTTCTACGAAGTATTGACTCAGGGAGTTGAATACTTATTGACGCAAGACATTTCAGCTTTTCATTTTTCATTATTTTGTAAAAATTTCTAAAAACATGTTTTCACTTTGTCATTATGGGGTTTTTTCTTGTAAATCAGTGACAAAAATTTTTAATTTAATCCATTTTAAATTCAGGCTGGAACACAACAAAATGCGACAAAGTCGAGAGGTGTGAATACTTTCTGAAGGCACCGCATCAACCAACGACACCGAGTAACCAGGCAAGACTGAGCACACACACACACCTCTTTCTCCACTTGCTCGCATTTACTCCCTCCACACTCGGCTCCTCTCTCTCCCACCCGACTCACTCCTCCCTCACACTTGACACATGCATACCTACCTCCACTCCCCTCCCTCCTCCCTCCTGCTTGTTTTCCCTCCTCTTCCTTTTGTCTAGTTCCTCCCCATTCTCATTAATATATTAAAGTGGTGGCTATTCATAGTTCTCAAAATGAATAAACCTTTTTCAAAATGACCTCTCATCACTCAGTTCAACGCTCAAGTAAATATGCTCCTCGACTCTCCCCCGTGTTCTTTCAGCACGCCCTGAGGATCTTTCTCTCCTCACTCTGCAGGGCCTTTGGGCAGCTTGATATGGCCACGATGTTAACCACTTCCACCATCCACGCCAAACCAACTGAAGTATAAGTCTTCATGTGTTTCCCCCCACGCCCCCTCCCCCCAGCTTTATCTTAAGTTAATTGTTATTGTTATTCATCCCAGTTCCCCTTGTCCATCTTTCCCATACTTGTCATTCATTATTTTTTGTCCATTTCATAATTTATCATTGATATTGTCAGTCTATAGGCATTTCTATACAAGCCCCAGGCTTCCTGAATATATTTGCTTCTTCATATATTACACTGTATTTCTACATTTCTTGAATGTTTCGACATGTTTGTTGTATTTATTTTCTTATATTGGCAATTATGGAAATAATTGTGTGGAGAGAAATACAAAAACAAAAAAAAACAACACACCAACCACGTGGAGCCCTCAATGGTGAAGCCCAGATAAACAAAACAGGGTCGTTCAGGGTCGTGGTGTGTCAGAGGCCAAAAATAATGTGCAGTGATTGTGCCGGCAAGATCATAGGTCTTAAAAGCCCTGGGGGAGTGAGAAACGCGAGTAGGCCTCAGACCGCTGCCTCGACTAGTGAGTCGCGATACATGAACCTCACGCAAGGCCGACTGACGAAGGTGGCTAATCACTGAGAAATCAGATGAGTAGGAATGACGACGCCTCAGGGATGCCTCACCGATTGTCGTACTGTTGTAGTACTGTCATAAGAATCGGATTTCTCACCGGAGGCGTGAAAGGGAGAGGATGGTGGGCGAGACTGCACAAGATCTGGCACTCAGGGCATGAATTGCTGTTCAAGCTACAGTCGAGCTCTCCACCATCTTGTTAAATTGTATCCCATGAAATTATTAAACAAACTACCTTATTTCGTATTTTTCTTTTCATTTCCTTTTAACACTCTATTTGTTCTCCCCCCCCCCCTTTTCCCTGTCTTTCTCTCTCTCTTTTTTTTTGGGGGGGGGACGATTCTTCTCACCTCCAAAAAATTATAGGGGGCACTTGCACCCCTTCCACTGTCCCTATTCCAGCACTTTTGCTTGTTTGGGCAAGTTGGAATGGTATGTTCTGATTGGTTTGTTATTGCCAATTGCAACAGATTTTATGGAAATAACAATAGGGTTACATGATAAATCAGGTTATTTTCACTATGTGTAATTACAGGCATGCTTGGCATGCCAACAAAACCATAATTTCAGGACAAGGACATTTTTGTAGTGTTTTTCTATGTAGTACTGTATGAAGAACTAGTCTTGCTCGTGAAGGTGGATGTCAATATGCGTCGGCGGACAGGTAGAACGATGGATGAAATCAACAAGCCGTTGATCGAGGTATGTGAACCGTCTTGGGAAGCAAGAAGAAGTTGACATTCTGGGCGTTAACCCTTCATTGGAGCAAAAGTGCATTTTATAACAGTAATCCATGCTGGCCAAAGTGTTTTTTTGCTCCGACGAAGGGTTAGCGTCCGAAACGTCAGCTTCCATCAACTTCGGTGGCTCGCACAGCACGTACGTCCTGTTTATTTCATCCATTTTGCTGTGTAGTAATTCCTCGTTGATGTCAAGTCATAGAGATAAAAATGCATGATCCATGCCCTGCAATTTAATGTCATGTTGTTTCAATCTTCCATGGATTTATATACGAATCGAAAAGGTGACGACTAAACATGTTTTTCATTTACGTGAAGAACAAACCTTATGTCTTTAATATAATAGTGTAACCAGAGAGAAAAAGCTGTATGATGTCTGCAATAAGTCTAGCTTTATAAAGCAAAATTTGCAACAAAATGTAGAGAAGGCGACATATTTCAGCAGCGTGTTTGCAAATTTCCCAGCCTTTGCCGAAACAAGTTCCAAACAATGCAGGCTATAAAATTGCAAATGAAATGATATCCAATTTGCACAATCATTCACCTTACTATATCTGGCATTATGATGTAATTGAATGGATTGGGTTGAATTGTCAGTAATTATCGAGTGGTTAACTTAATCACCCATGAAGACTGTGCCAAACAGTGTATCTGTGAGACAGAGGGTGATAGACTAGCTGGTTGTGTTGCTGACTGTGTTGGCAATCGCCTCTCACTGTGTTCAATATTCTCATAAATGTAATCTGGAGAGAACTGGGTTCCTGATGCTGTTTTGATGGAATTTTTATTCCACATGCTTGTATAAAATTGTGCCTCAGGATTGGGTTCTGAAAACATTTGTGTAACTATCTGCACCAATTGTCTTTTCACCTCCTTCAAGAACAACCTTTATTGCCACTGATGACGGTCTTGCTCAATATTTAATCGTGTCCCCACTCCACAGTGACAGCGAGGGGCTACAGACTTTTCTTATTTTTTTTCTTGAGAACAGAGTCAAGGCTCATGGAAGAGCAAGAACACGTAACGAATCTTGAAGCAACAGCGAATAAAAAAAAAGACCAGTAGAGAAGGGGGAGGGGTGGATACCAAAAGCAGGGTTGAAGGACAAAATAGAGGGAAACTTGGACAAATAATGGGAGTGAGCTGTGGGGAGGAACGAGAGCGGTAGGAGAGGATGCACGGAGTGGACAAGATGGATACAGAAGCAAACGTTCAGGAAGGAAAAACTGGAAATTTGAAAGAAGGTGTACTTGGGAGTCAGGGGAGGGGGTGGTTAACAAATATAGAAAAGTAGAAGAAATCATGGTTATGGATGGGCTATGATCTGAGATGTTGGTGAAGAGCTGTCTTGAAGACTTGGAGGGAAGAATGGCATTGAAGAGAATGTGGGAGTTGGTTCCACAGGCTGTAAAAACGAGGAACAAATGAGTGGAGGTGAGCAGTGATCCTGGATTTTGGGAGTTGCACCAGAAGGGGGTTAATGGAGAACCACATGTGGCCTGCAGAAACCTGGGGTCGACAAAACATGGGAAGAGCAGAGGGTGCAAGATCAGAAAGGAGGCGGTTGAAGACAGAGAGACCACTCACCTGTCTGCAATGGGAAAGTGATAGGTACATAGACTCAGTTTCTGCATGGGAAATTCCAATAATCCTGAAGGCCTTGGCTTCCATGGTGCAAAGACAAGCAAGATGTGAGGCAGGGGCACCAGCCCAGATGGGAGAGAAGTACTCCATCAAGCTGAAGATGAAGGCCTTGTAGGTGGATAGGATTTTCAGTTGCACCAAGGAAGTTGGCTTGGGAGGCCAACCTTGAAATGTGGTTTGCCCAAGAAAGATTATGGCTGACAGTGAGCCCCAGGAATTTGAGTGACCGAACTTCCTCAAGAGGATTGTTAAAAAAGTAGATGGTCCTTTCAGAGAGAGGGAGAGGGAGAGTGGGAGGGGAAGATGGAGAGGGAGTGTGTGTGTGTGTGTGTGTGTGTGTGTGTGTGTGTGTGTGTGTGTGTGTGTGTGTGTGTGTGTGTGTGTGTGTGTGTGTGTGTGTGTGTGTGTGTGTGTGTGTGTGTGTGTGTGTACGTGATTTCTCAGGATTGAAAGAGATATTTCAAGTGTTAGACCAGCTTGTGATTTTATCAATGTCTGAAGAGTGGAACCAAGCTGCTGCCTGCTTTTCTGAAGGATGAGGAATGTCATGGCAGAGGCTAGTGTTGTCAGCAAATATATAAAGGGGATTTTCTGGAGAGTGAGAGATCATTGATAAAGATTAGGATTCGTACTGGACCCAGAACACTGCCTTGGTGGACTCCAGCCTTAACAGGGCGAGGTGATGAAAGCATTCTGTTGAGAGCCATGTAGTGGCTATGAGAGAGTACGTCAGCACCCGAAGAGTGGAGTTTGCCTTGGATGCCACAGGCAGATAGTTTGGAGAGCAAGGCAGGATGCCAGACTATATCAAAAGCACGAGATATGTCCAGAGAGATGGCCCTGATCTCTTGTCTGACATTGAGGGCATTCATCCATTGTTGGCAGGGTACTCGCAACATGTCCAAGGTTGAATGACCTGGTCTGAATCCAATTTGGTGATCTAAATGAGGCTGTTGGATAAACGGCAAGATTTCAAATCAACTGTGGTGATGGACTCCATGATCTTGCTGATTATTGGAAGTAAGCTAATAGGTCTGTTAAGTGGATCATTTATTGCACCTTTTTATGAAATGCAGTGGTGTTGGCTCATTTCCGAACAGATGGAAGATGAACTATGGAAAATGATAGGAAGAAAAGAGCAGAGAGTAGATGTGCAAGAGCAGCAGAGCAGGTTTTTAGGACACGTGAGCCGATGCCATCTGGTCTAGTTGCAGAATCAGAGTTGACTGTTGCCAGAAATTTCTCCACCTTCTCAGGTGCAAAAGACAGAGTCCAGGAACAGTTGGGCATGACTGGGAAGGGGGTGGGTACAGAAAGTGAGGGGTTGGAGATACAAGATTTGGAAGCAAACACAGGATTGAGGTGAGGAATAGTTTATGGTGAAGAAGAAGAAAGAAGAAGAAGAAGAAGAAAGAAGAAGAAAGAAGAAAGAAGAAAGAAGAAAGAAGAAAGAAGAAAGAAGAAAGAAGAAAGAAGAAAGAAGAAAGAAGAAAGAAGAAAGAAGAAGAAGAAGAAGAAGAAGAAGAAGAAGAAGAAGAAGAAGAAGAACACATGGTTTTTTTCCTGATGGAGAAATAAGGAAAGTGAAGCATCTTAAAATGTTTTAAAATGCTTTTAAAGGAAGAAGCATTTATATTTAACTAGCATGCACTACCTAGCACTGCACAGGGGGGTGGGGGTGGAGGGGTTAACCAGCGGTGCTCGGCTGGGTGAGCTTTTCACGGTGATATTTCAGGATGTGTTGGACTTTGAAAAGCTGTGGAGTTTTTGGCCTCATGGTGGTTACCTTTTGCCTGTGGGATGGTGGCAGTACTGCCTGAACTCACATCCCAATATATACTTTATAGTGGCCTTTATAGCCTCAAAACAGATATTAATGGTAACTATATGTGTATTCGCCAATGTGCCGTTGCTTAAAACCTTGTCCATATTCTGAAATACCTACACCCAATGTTTGGCCTCCTCCAGGTGCTACAGTTTGGCCATGAAAAAACAAACAAACAAACAAACAAGCAGTCATAGACTGGCACTGACGAAATCGTCAACTTGACCTCTGACCTTGTCTAATAAAAGCTGTCTCTCGAGAAGGTAGCGACGCAAACCAGAAGTTTCTATGATGATTCTGTACCAAACCATCAAAAATCAAATATTTTGGATGTTTGACCTCACTGTGACCTTGACGTTTGACCGATTTTGACCAAAATATAATCAGCGCAAGCCATCACCCTCATGAATTACGTGGTGTAATTTGACATTGGTAGCTTCTTCCGTTCTCGAGTTATGGTGCCTACAAACAAACAAACAAACAAGCAGTCATAGACTGGAACTTATGAAATCGTCAACTTGACCTTTGACCTTGTCTAATAAAAGCTGTCTCTCGAGAAGGTAGCGACGCAAACCAGAAGGTTCTACGATGATTCTGTATCAAACCATCGAAAATCGTAACGTCAACCGAAGCAAAAATCTCCATTTCTCCACGCAATTATACCTTAACGTAACTCAATGACGCGTCTGCTCGAGTGCACTGCATCATGGGACGACACGTGACGCGTCGAGTGAAATATTTTTTATACAATCTTAAAACGTCTCTAAAACATCCGATTTTTACCAGAATTTCTACAACCGAGTTTTAAGCGTCCTAAGCGATCGCAAAAACTGAAGACAAAATTAAAATCGAAGTTAAAATGAACTCGTAACGTCAAGCGAAGCAGAAATACTCCATTTCTCCAAGTGAATTTACGAAATTATGTTTGACCTCACTGTTACCTTGACCTTTGACCGATTTTGACCAAAATCTAATCAGCACTAGCCATCACCCTCCTGAATCACGTGGTTTAATTTGACATTGGTAGCTTCTTCCGTTGTCGAGTTATCGTGCCTACAAACAAACAAACAAACAAACAAACAGAAACGGAAGTCATCAATATACTTACGAAATCTTTAGATTTCGTAAGTAACAAGCAGTCATAGACTGGTACTTACGAAATCGTCAACTTCACCTCTGACCTTGTCTAATAAAAGCTGTCTCTCGAGAAGGTAGCAACGCAAACTAGAAGTTTCTACGATGATTCTGCACGAAACCAAAAAAAACGAATGTTTTGGATGCTTGACCTCACTGTGACCTTGACCTTTGACCGATTTTGACCAAAATCTAATCAGCACTAGCCATCCCCCTCCTGAATCACGTGGTGTAATTTGACATTGGTAGCTTCTTCCGTTCTCAAGTTATCGTGCCTACAAACAAACAAACAAACAGAAACGGAAGTCATCAATATACTTACGAAATCTTTAGATTTCATAAGTAACAAGCAGTCATAGACTGGTACTTACGAAATCGTCAACTTGACCTCTGACCTTGTCTAATAAAAGCTGTCTCTAGAGAAGGTAGCAACGCAAACTAGAAGTTTCTACGATGATTCTGTACAAAACCATCAAAAATCGAATGTTTTGGATGTTTGACCTCACCGTGACCTTGACCGATTTTGACCAAAATATAATCAGCGATAGCCACCACCCTCCTGAATCACGTGGTGTAATTTGACATTGGTAGCTTCATCCGTTCTCGAGTTATCATTTTTTGGATGTTTGACCTCACCGTGACCTTGACCTTTGACCGATTTTGACCAAAATCGAATCAGCACTAGCCATCACCCTCCTGAATCACGTGGTGTAATTTGACATTGGTAGCTTTATCCGTTCTCGAGTTATCATGCCTACAAACAAACACATAAACAAACAGAAACGGAAGTCATCAATATACTTACGAAATCTTTAGATTTCGTAAGTAATAAATGTACAAACGATCACAAAAACACACACACATACACTTGAAAATATGTAACATGGACTACGATCATACTCCATATGTAGGCATGGCACGGGGAAAAAATGGCTGCCCATTAAAGTGTGGACAAAAGAACACTTAAAAACTACTTTAGAGTGAAGTCAAAAGCATTTAAAAGGCATACGTTTTCTTCTTGAACGTTTTCATAACTCACAAGAATGAAAAATACACCAAAATACGTCGTCAAAGTACCAGATCGAGAGATCACCAAATCACCACTTTATTCATCCTCAAAATGTTGATGTCGCCATGCCGACTACAATTATGGCTGAAGCAATTACAATGATTCCGACTGAAGGAAGCGACATTCTCTCGAAAAGATATCTTTTATCATCAAAAAGCTCCTAATGCTTTCTTATTTATCTCTTCTGTATATAATTGATGTTTATAACTTCTTATTGTGTTCATTTTTCTGTACTCTTCCTTCTTTAAGGTTAAACAGTTGTAATAATGTTTAAAGTTTATTGTTTCCTTGATTATATTTTTCTTTATTCCCTTTAGCCTCTTATCACACCTTTCAATGTTATTATTATCAATATACGTAAAAGCATAAGACTTTGATCTCAATCCGATAAATTCACTGATGACCTTCCCACCCAATTCATCTTTACACTTACCAATAACCTTTTTATTCGTTGATGAAAACAACACATCACCTGACTTATAATTACTTGTATCATATATATCAATATTATCAATCATATCCTCATATACATCACTTGTCTTAATTTATAATATAAAACTATCTGTATCCATATATAACAATGACACATTATCCTTATACTTTGATTTAAAATTATTATAATAATAGTTCTACATTAACGACTTTGACAAGTCCAGAATTGATGTTCCTATATAAATAGGTATATCCATTTCAATACTCTCTTTTTTCAAAATAGTACGTGCCCGTACGTGTGTGCCCGTACGTGCGTTGCCTTCCGTGCAAAAAAAGAAAAAAAAAAGAACAATTGTGACGTCACAGCACCGTGTCCTGTCATTGGTTGGGTAAATAAATGGCCATAACTTGGGAACCACTTGTCCGATTAATATCAAACCTTGAAAAGGCACATCCTTAGGTCCCCAGCAACATACCTGGCAAGTTTCAATTGGATCGGACCGGTGGTTGTCGAGAAACAGCAGTCACAGACACACACACACACACACACACACACACACACACACACACACACACACACACACACACACACACACACACACACACACATTGCTGGAATTATGGATAGACTAGTACGTGCCCGTACGTGCATGGCCGTACGTGCAAACCAAAAAAAACCCCAAAAACTTTCAAACCGCGAGCCAGAAACTACACAGGCCGTTCCTTCGCTCTCGCGTGCCCGTACGTGCGTGCCCGTACGTGCAAAGCCCCCCCCCCCCCCAAAAAAAAAAAATTTCAAACCGCGAGCCAGAAACAACCACAGGCCGTTCCTTCGCTCTCGTAAACTATGACTGGATTAGGGCATCGTGTTTATGTATAAATGCGCAAAAGAAATCGATAAATTATTGGAATAAAATAAGTCATCACTATCCGGTAGTGGTGCGTGCCCATACGGAATGTTCACATGCATTCCACAAATTATCGCTTGCATTGAAGTAACAATTGCTGTGATACTTACACACACAGTTAATTAAAATCCAAATTAAAATGAAGTTTACCTCCCTGTCTTTGCTTGCCATGACATTCGCTGCCATTGACCATTGCCACTCCTACGCCACCGTAACTAAGGCACCGATCGATCCCATCGTAATCGGCACGTCACGTGACGTTATCGTCGGCTGGCCACGCACTGGCCGACGCGAAGTTAAGTCCTCACAATCCGGAAGTTCGCATATCGCAGTTACGATTATTCACAATTTAGTTTTAATGGCTAATTATTCAATTAGCGCCAACGTATTTTGCCTTTTCGCAATGTCATCGCAAGGAAAAACACAGAAGAGAAGAGGAAAAAAAAAAAAAAAAAAAAACGTACATGCAAAAAAAACTTTAAAAAAAAAAATAACAACCAGACAGTCTGTTTCTTCGCTCTTGTAAATGACGACTGGATTGGGACATTGTGTTTATCTGTAAATGCACATAAGAAATCGAGAAATTGTTAGAATACACCAGGTCATCACTATCCGGAAGTCCGAACATTGTAACCCGTCATGGGGAACGCGCCTGAGGTTCTCTTCCCCATCGGCCACGCCCACATGACAACGTGTCTTGTCATTGGTTGGTAAATAAATGGTCATAACTTGGGAAGCACTTGTCCGATTAATATCAAACCTTGAAAAGGCACATCCTCAGGTCCCCAGCAATATATCTGGCAAGTTTCAATTAGATCGGACCGGTGGTTGTCGAGAAACGGCGGTCACAAACACACACACACACATACACACACACACACACACACACACACACACACACACACACACACACACACACACACACTGCTGGAATTATAGATAGATGAATAGCGCACAAAAGTTCTCTGAAAACACCTCCGCTCGTTCAAAACTTGGCCTGTTAATTAACTTTGAAGCCTGTTTCCAAGATGTAGAAAGTCTTCTGTTTTGTCGATTCCAAACATTTTCCATCGTTTCTCCAAATACAGCATTATTCATGAATTTATAAAAGTCCTTCTCAAAATCTGTTTTTCTTCTGTTCTCCTTTTGGTTCACGGGCGCCAGCAGTGACCACTATTTTTGTTGTGTCTGTGTGTCTGTGTCTGTCTGTTTGTGACTCTCTCCAGAGCATAGCTCCGTGACGTTTGATGCGATCTTGATGAAACTTGGACACAAGCTAGATATCATGGTCTAGTTGTGTCTTTTTGTATGAGGGGCATCCCATGCCCCTTGTGGGCGGAGCCACGCCCACTTAAACTTTTTATTTTTTTATTTTTTTTTCTCGCAATTTCATTTCTGTGAAGCTGTGCGTAATGTCCATAAGTACAACATATTAAATATCCGATTTGATTTGGTCAATTTTGACGGAAGAGATAGGTTTTTACGGTAGGGCTTCCTCAAAAGCTTCCACTAACTCAATTGTACCAATCGTGGCATTGTTCAATAATGTCCACGAACCATCGTCGCCTCCCGGCTTGTTTTCATTTTTAATCACGAGTCAATCAACACGTCAATACTGTATTTCATCGTGACTTTTGTTCATCACCAAGACTATTGAGTGAGGTGGATTTTGTTTGTTTGGTTGTTTGGTCTGCTTGACATCTTAAAGCAACGGTGGCTTCACACTAATAAACCCTTTACTTCACCAACCGCGGGATGGATGACGCAGAAGGAGTAATCATCAACCGGACTTCATTTATACACGTCATTGCGTTTCAAATGTGAGACAGATTTATTTTTCTGGTTTAAACTTCCTCATCACCTGGTTTAAACACCACCATTATAACCAGCACATTGAAAGGAATAATAACCACAAGTACCAACCACCGGGAACTGGTGACATCATGTGGAAATGTCACGACGTTGAAAGAAAAGTGATCCCTTTTTTAACTTTTGGTGAGCGACGTTATATTAAAGTGGCGCTTCTTTGAAGCGACGTTGTCGGAGAACTTACTGTATTTTGATAAATGTATTTGACAATTTTAAAGTTTTGCAGGTCGACCTTTAACACGCTAATCTTGACTTTCACCTATGTTTCCAGAATAAAGGTCTATATTGCTTCTCAAGACACTCGCCTCAAAGCTGTCTCGCCTGTATTTGAATCTCGGCCCAGCTATAAACTGTCACCCCGGTGTTACACAGGCAGGGTGATTCATCATTGTGTGCGCCATTCCTCGGTTGGATGCTAAACCGGTGTCCCATGTGTCGGCATTAGTTGGTGGATGTTAAAGATCCCAGGGTGTCCTTCATGAAGAGGAGGCAAGCTATCGCTGGCACAATGATCAAATTCCAAATTCCTGACATGACCTTAATCGAACATCAGGCCTGGCCTACCACCTACCTGTTTGTAAACGGCTTGGGCCAAGCTTGTCCTGGCCAACACCACAAAACCGTGGAAGTAATTGTGGTCGTCTGACAGGATGGCACAGAGATACTGTTGAGCCAGGGTTTGAATCCCAACCCGACGATAAACTCTCTTATTGGTGCTTTGCATGCAGGGCATTGCGTCACAAGGAAGTACACACGCCTCTCGAATGGATGTTGAGCCAGGTGTCCTGTCTGTTCGCATGATGTTGTTTCTATTAAGAGTCTCAAGGTGTCTTTCCTGAAGTTATCATCATCATATGGTAAGTTATCATCACCACCGTAAACAATTTACAAATCCCTGCCCTCACCAGCTTCAATTGAACATCAGGCCTAGCCAGGCGATTTGTGAAAGACTCGGGCACACCTTCTCTACAGCCAACCTGATGAAGAGCTGGAATTAATTGGTGCCATGAAAGAAGTAGTGGGAGACTTTCACAAGCTAAAGAAAGCTCAAGGCAGTGTCTTGGTGGCTTTTATTATGATTATTTTCTTGACCAGCAAAGAACACGTTATTCCGTAGGGGTCAATTTCCCCAGAATGTCAACTGGTTAATTGTATCCCATTGATAGGCTGAATCTGGATCGGTGAACCAGTTGAAAGGGGGTAAAGCTCCTGGAATTTGTGGCATCCATGCCGAACTTCTCAAGGAAATCCTGTACTCGCGTCGTTGCATACAGTCCTGTGCTCTGCCTGGACCACAGGCATCATCCCAACTGACTGAAACAGGGGCCTCGTTGTCCCTCTCTGGAAAGGGAAGAGTGATCATCAGGACTGCAACAATGACCGAGAGGCGACGCTGCTCTCAGTGCTGGGCAAGGTCTTTGCTCTTATGATTCTTGACAGGATTTGCCATCATGCTTGCACACCAGCACCCAGAAAAAAATTGGGATTTTCACCAAAGAGGTCAATGATTGACCGTATCCTTCCTCTTCGAGTCCTCACCAAACGTAGGCAAGAGTTTCAACAAGGGCTGCTTGCAGCCGATGTTGATCTCTGCAAAGTGTTCAATTCAGTGAATCAGAATGCCCTCTGGAGTGAATCGCAATGAACGATACTTTGGTAATAAGAGTGCCGTAAAGTGTGGTGGTTCCATCTCTGACTTATTTCCAGTTTTTATTGGAGTTCATCAGGGGTGTGTACTGGCCCCCACACTTTTCTGTGCTTGTAAAGACTGGATTCTGGAGAGGATGTCAGAGAGGTCAAACTGCAGTGCATTGTTTGGGAATGTCAAGATCTCTGACCTTGATTTAGCAGATGATGCAATTATCTTTGTGGAGATGGTGGATATCCTTATGGGGGCCCTCCAGGTGCTGAATGAGGAGTCAGAGCTGCTGGGATTATGGGCTTCCTGGATGAAAACGAAAATCCAGGCTTTCAATGACTTCTTGAATGCTGCTATCTTGTCTTTTCCTGTTTGTGTTGAGGATGTTGAGGTCACAGAGAGATTTGCATACCTTGGCAGTGATATTCATGTCTCCGTATGTTGTGAGCCAGAGGTCAATATATGTCTGCTTTTGGCCTGGTGAGTCATGAATTCACTGGATCATTAGGTGTGGCACTGTCGGTACCAATACAGAAGGACAAAAGTCCTTCAACCGGATCAACCTGCAACAACCACGATGCACGTGGATGGCCCACTAGCCTCCTCCACCCAAAGGTGCCATCGCTGAGAGAATCTGGTGAGCAGGATCAGCGTTAGGAAAATGAGGCACATGGCCATACAGCCGCAGCTGAGGCTCACGGACTATACAGGTAACAAATCTCATCCGAGTCACCCTCAGCAAATGCTCGTTGGACACAAAGACTGACCAGTGGTGGCCAAGGATTCCCCAAAGAGACCTGGTCCCAAAGGAGTTAAGTCTCCATCAGATCCTTGATCAGAGTCCAAGTCACACATCCGTAGAGCAAGACTGGAAAACTGACTGACTGACACTGACTAATATTAAAAATCTGTACCTTCAGAGTTCAGACGGGGTTTCATCCCCGGTAATCGGTACATCATAGCCGGAACGTCCTGGGCAGGCCCGCTCGACTGCATCCGAGCTGGAGTCGGTTGGTGGAAGTTGATACTCTACCGTAGCTGGTAGAGTGATCCGGTTCGGCCAGACGTTCCGAGGGCGTGGATCCCCGGAAGACGAGATTGTGTGGATACTTGGGTACTTTGGCTCCAGTCAAATAACCCTATGCCACGCGATCGAGATATTGGCGACCACGGTCGGTTCTGCGACCCGCGGCTTACGGAATTATCAGGAGCGACGGCCTACAATTCCGGGGAAGTCTGGTGGCAGACGGCGTAACCTCCCCCACCTAGCAGTCATTCTCGCCACCGACCCCCGGCCCACAACAGTATTGTATCAACAACAACTCGAGCAATAAGACCTGGAGAAGTAGAAGGTGAAGAGTATTACTATATTTCAGTGGAGGAACATATGCGATTGAGGAATGAAGGTCAAATATTTGAGGAGGTTTCTCTTGGTGCAACAAAATATTCACATTGCAAGAGTGAGTTAAAGAAACTAAAGTCTGGTGGTCTTGGGATATTAGAAACTAATCCAGAAAGAATGAGACAAATTATTAAACATCTGAGTGGTAATGGGGTTAAGATTTTATCATTCTGTATTGATGTTGATGAAGAAACTCAATGCAAATGTATGAAAAGCAGAGATACAAGTATTAGTGAAGAAGAAATTACAACTCGTATTAATGTTAATAAAGAATCTGATAAAATATTTAAAGAAAAGGATTTATTTGAACACATCTACTTTAATGATGAAGAAAAGGAAAATTTCCCTGTTGATCTTTACAATTCATTAAATGATATTTTCCAATAAATAAATGGATGTGAAAGAAAGAGCAAGAAGATTTAAGGAACATCAAGAGTTGGTTTCAAAAGTTGTAAAACAACAGGAAGGCATAAAGAAGAAATGCAGACAGAAACTAATGGGTGAAGAAGCATTTGAAAGAAAACAAGAGAAATTTTTAAAACCACTTTTAAAAACTTCCCAAGAAAAAATTATCGATGTTTCCACAGTTTCCACAATAGAATATACTCCTAAAAAACTTCAAATGTTAAAAGATTTCAGTCAAATGATCATATTGTGAATGCTCTTCAAAACAATGAATATTCAGCAGATTCAAAAACCAAAGCAGGACTCATTCCAACAGAACAACCAGCAATATTTCATCTTGTTCAAGAAAAGGGATTGATATTTAATGATGAATTAAGGTTCTTGGGTTCTGCTCAACCCCCTGTTAAACTAACTCCAAGATTAATGTTTCTTCTCACAAAAGATGGAAGACAAGGTTCAACTGTGAGGGATGAATCAAAGTATTTTGATAAACTATTGGATATGAAAAATAATGATGATGCAGTATATATTGATCTGCTGGACTCTCTTAATTATTGGGTTAGTCTATCTGATAAAAGTAGGAAGAATGAGGAGAAACACATGATTCAGGCTTTAAGTATCCTTGGTTCAGGTGTTAGTTTTCTTCCAAATGACCCATCACAATTAGTTAATAGACTGTTATTGCTGTTAGGTAGTAAGAAGGCTGGAAATAACAATTGTATTAATGAAGCATCAACCATTTTAGACCAGTTGATGAACATGAAAATAATTAATAAATGTCGTTCAATTTATTGAATGTTCAATTTATTCTGGCAGCCAGAATTATTTAATGTTTCAAATCTGGGTTCAAGGATTTAAATAAAACTTGGTACAAGTATGTATAATGATGTAATAATGTGGGCGGAGTCATATCTGGCAACGTGAAATAATGCCTTTCTAGTTCTTTCTTTATTATACTCTGAGGGGTCTGAAAGGTGGCTGAGATGTCAGCAACAAATCTTTGAGCTATGTAGTCTCAGTTCAAATCCAACCAGGCTATAAACTGTCACCCTGGTCCTTCACAGCAGGACATTGAATGGATGTGCTGTCCTGAGAAATGATCATTTGGATGTACCATCCACTAAGCATTTGCTGATGTATGATACAGATCCCACAGTGTATTTTGAAAGAGTAAGCCATTGTGTGCTGGTATCTTGTCCAATTTCCTGCCCTAAATGATATAATAATACCCTGCAAAGGAGTGCAGGCAACTTGTCCATTGCTTCTTATCCACCAATGTTCACAACTTATGTTCTTATTCTCTTTGAAGGAATTGGATACTTTTTATTTTTTACTTTAGTGTCAAAGCAAAACATATGTGCAAAACTGAACCTAATCTAGACTCATCTCTGCATGTCCATTTGTAGAATCCCTTAATACCTCATAATGTCGTTAGACATAAGCTGTATTTGTCAGAACACAAAAATGCCTGTGTTTTAACAAGTAAATCTAATTTTAACAACTAGACGTCAAACCTTATGGTTCTGCTGTGGAATTGTATATTGCCATGACTACCTCTCTTGCACATACCCAGTAGTGCGATCCGACTTCCTTCACAGCTCAGACCATATCTCACTCAACTGGGAAATTGATCATTGAAACCGTGGCACATGCTTGTAACTGAACTGTCGATAACTATTCATAGCAATAAAATATGAAATAATTTAACATGACATTCCTTATCAAAGCCACTGTCAAACTTGGGTTGGCCTGTTTAATCTTTCTATCTGAACCCCTCACTCTTGATGCTGGGATCCTAGTTTTGAAATCCTGAACGCTTTTAATTGGTGCATGATATACTCGTTATAATTAATCCTTATAATTAATATAAAAGTACACTGGTATCAACTGGTGTCTTTACCTGCACATGATTATATGATATCTGTCAATAAAATTTAATATTCCCATTAAAAAACATGCAGTTGAATGGAAGCCTTTAGCTTCAGTCATTGGATGTCAACTGTAGTTGACCCTGTTATCATTCCAGTGCTAACCTTCCACATCCAGTAAACATTCTCGATGGATGTTCACATGTGACTCGTTCTGAAACTCCACAATATATAATGATATCACAAGCGGAAGTCATGCAGATTATAAATGCACATTCATGAGACTCCTCATGACGGTTGTTTAGTCTGGGTTTGATTCCTGAGGTGTATGTCTCCCAATTATGAGTCGTCTGTCAATGTCAATTAGGCGTCATTGGGTCCTGAAGCTTCCGCAGACAATACTTCATTGGTGAAATCTCAAGTGTGAATTCAAACCTCTTTTCACAAATGCAAATAAATAACACTGAACAACAAAAAATTTTTTACTGGAGATGTGTAAAGTGATTTAGACTAATTTGGGTACGCTGATTTCAAAATTCATAACCGTTTTGCTGTATCACGTCAGGATTTTCAGTAACAGAAATATTCCCATTGCCTAGAAGTCAGGATTTCAATGAAATTTACAAAAATTCATTTATTCATTTATTTCATCATGAATGCTTCAAAATTATAGAAATTACAGAAAAACTCCACTAGAATGTAATTAAAAATGCTTTAGGCATTTGGCTTTGCGTTTGTGCTGCTCTGTGTCAGTTTCACGATGCAGGAACCAGCAGAAATCGCCCATCATGTTCGGGTTGTGCCGCCCTTGGTAACGCGTCTCCATGAGTGAAATCTCTTGGTGGAATCGCTCGCCGTGCTCGTCCGAGACTGCTCCCAAGTTGTCAGGGAAGAAGTTCAGGTGCTGGTGTAGGAAATGGATTTTCAGGGACATCCTGGAGCCAAGTTTCCTGAAGGACTCCAGCAGCTGCTGCACTATTTCTTCATAGTTGTCCGCGCGCTCGTTCCCCAAGAAGTTGTCCGTCACAGCTTGGAAGCTCCTCCACGCTGCCAGCTCTTTGGGGTTTAGAGTTGTCGGAAAAGTTTCATTCTTCATAATCTGTCGGATTTGCGGTCCAACAAAGACACCAGCCTTGATCTTGGCCTCCGACAAGGTGTTGCCAAACTTTTCCTTGAGGTATAAAAACCCACGCCCATTCAGATCCATTGCCCGTACAAAACTTTTCATCAAGCCGAGCTTTATGTGGAGTGGTGGAAGGAAAACCTTGGCTGGTCGACAAGGGCGACATGCTTCACGTTGTGTCGACCAGGTACATGCTCTTTTCGCTCTTCCCAATCTTTCTTCGTCCAGTGATTCTTGTCGTCTCTGCTATCCCAGAGACAAAGGAAGCACATGTATTTCGTGTAGCCTGACTGCAGCCCTAACAACAGCGCCACCACTTTCAAGTCTCCGCAGATGTGCCAGTTGAAGTCATTGTACTTGATGGAATCAATCAGCTGCCGCATAGTATCATAGGTCTCTGTCATGCCGAACGCGTGAGCCAGTGGGACTGATGGTTTCTCGTTGCCATTGTGGAGCAAAACAGCCTTCAAGCTGTTCTTCCCCGAGTCGATGAAGAGGCGCCAGTCTGCAGGATCGTGATCACACCCAAGTTCTTTCAACAGACCGTTGATGTCACTGCAGAATGTCATCGTGTCTTCCATCTCAAAGAACTCAGCCATGTCTCTGTGACGTGCTCTGAACAAGGATATCTTGGTGTTAGGTTCAAGTAGATTCCACTGCTGCAGCCTTGATCCAAGCAGCTCTGCCTTCGCCTTTGACAGCGAGAGATCTCTTACAAGATCATTTAAGTCTCCCTGGTTCAGAAGGTGTGATTCTTGAGTGTCGGGTTCAAAAGTTTCATCATCACCATCCTCTTCACCACTGCTTACAGCTATGTTCTGATCAGCTGGAGGTGTTGGAACGGGATTCTCATCATCATGAGGCACAGGTTTACGAGCAGAGACGCAGTCAGCGTACTTGATGTGACCTTTATTCTTCTTGTTGAAGCCGGCGATGCTTGTGCAGCAGAAATAACAATCATCATGATGATTCTGCGGCTCACGCCATATCATGGGCACCGCAAATGGCATGCTCGCGCGCTTGCCCACCAACCACTGAGTCAAGGTTGTGTGACAGCTTGTGCAGCAGATGTGTGGTGCCCAGCTCTGTTCTTGGTCCCCCACCTTACACCCGAAGTAGTGAAAGTAGGCGGCCTTCATTTTCACTGCTGTAGATATACTTCGCTGTTGATCTTTTTTGGTATACCGACCACAGACATAACAGAAGTTGTCAGGATGATTGGTACAGGAACGCCTACTCATCTTTATCTGAAAGAAAGAAATATAACACAAGTTAACAACAATTGTACGAAATAGACATGTTAAAGACATATGTAAATTTCATTGAAATCCTGACTTCTAGGCAATGGGAATATTTCTGTTCCTGAAAATCCTGACGTGATACAGCAAAACGGTTATGATTTTTGAAATCAGCGTACCCAAATTAGTCTTAATCACTTTACACATCTCCAGTAAAAAAAAAAATTTGAAATTTGTTGTTCAGTGTAATACAACAATCGAGATGGTTTAAATTGCTTTTAATGGAGTTTCTTTGACAGAACAAAGAAGTGAATTTTTTTTGTCTGACAAGATGGTACAGAATACTGTGTTCACCTTGAACCTGCCATATAGAGTGGGTTCAATTCTTGACTTGACTATAAACTGTCAGACTACTGCTTCGCAGGCAGTGTGCTCCATCAATGACTGCCAGACACTTTGAATAGACGTTAATCCAGGTGTCCTGTCTGCTAGCAGTAACTGCTTGGAGACATTAATGATCCCATTGCACATTGAGCTAGAAGTAGGCCATTGTGTGCCATTATTGTCAGCAAATTCCTGTGCTACCCAAGCACCCTGCGACAGAATGGAAACCTGCCCAAGGAGGGTTGGCAGCCATGAAAACTGCATCGGCAGAACCAATGCTCTGGAAACAGAGTGCAGTCATGGATGGAAATTCAATCAAACCGACTCTTAATCAATGCTCAATGATAAAGACAATTATTGTGTTCTTAATAAGTGTTGAACTTAGTGTTTGATCAAGGAATTTGATCAATTAAGGTCCCTTTGGTATCACGAGCAACAAAGAGATGCCTACTGATCATAGTATACAAGTTGTTTGGCATTATGCTACTGTGTACAGTTTGGGTTTATCCACCAGTTTTAAAGAATGCTTGAAAAAAAATTAAGCTTGACGAAGAGAAATTTACAGAAAAAAAGGGGTACCAACTTAGAAATCAGAATTGATTAGTATGAACATCTAAATCGCCCCTTACCAAAAAATGAGGGCCAAATTAATACTGAACATATCTTGTGTCAAAGAAAATATTTGCAGTCCCAGCTTAAACAAGGATAGATAAGGAACTTTTTCACGGGAGAAGGCCAGTCGGCCCATCATGCCTGCGCTGCATCTACCTCAGTATAATCACCCATCTACATACAAGATACCTACCGTGCACAGAAGCCAATATCACCATAATCCCTGGATCTGCAATGCATCGAGGTACTCACCTAAATCCCAATTAAACTTATTATGCAAAATTAAATTATTATGCAAAAAAAAATTATGCAATTAAACACCCTATTCACTGCCACTACCTTTCTGGCGAGACCATTCCATGCATTAACCAAATTCGTATGAAAAGGGTGACTGAGGACGACTAGAGTACTGGAACTGTAAAACTCAAGCATCATATTTATCATTTTTCCAGCTCTTACTGTGCTTCTGCTTTGGCACCTACCTTGATAAGACCCACCTTGAGACGTATAAAGACAACCGTGCATTCACTTTGAGATCATCCTGCGAAGTAACCATGCCTGGTGAATGAAAGAATCAAGTGGAACCTCAAGTCTCAAACCTGAGCGGAATGTCCTCCTCTTCCAACGTTGAATTCAAACGGTTCGTCTGTCAAGCACTCGCTGAGATCTGTGCTGGGCAGATGGACTTATATAATCAGATTGATAAGTTGGAAACCAACATCAACAAATCTCTTGAATCTCAAGGTAAACGGATTTTCACACTCAAGTCAAATGTGGAAGAACTGGCAGGGGTTACAACACGGATGACCAAGATGGAGAAAATTATGGCTGATCATGCTGAGCTACTTAATCAACTTGATCGCTATTCTCGACACAACAACGTCAACGTTATTGGTTTCCCCCAGCAGAAAGGTGAAGATTGCTTGGCTCTGGCGAATAATCTCTTTGCCAAGAAATTCAATCTGGTGGACATTAAGCTGGATCGTGTTCATCGTGATGGACCTAAAATGGATGTCAAGCAACAAGACCTCCTCATAAGCCTCAGTTGTTACCAGGACAAAATGTAGATCCTTCAACAGCAGTGTCAGGTTCTCTTTAATGACCAGTACTTTTGTGTCGAGGACTTGACCAAAATCGATCTCCAAGAGAAAAGGAAGTGGTTCTCTGACGTATCCACAGGAAGGAAGTATCGATTTGTTGATAGCAAATGGAAGGGTTCTGGTGGAATAATGGCTCATTTCTACCATCGAGCTTAACTGACTCGCTTTCAGTTATCACCTGCTGTTTCATTTATTTGTTTTTCTTGCTGCATTGCACTCTCAATCAATTCTCCTTTTGGGACTTCTCCCGCAAGTGAATGTTTTGGGACTCATCCCACAAGATGGAGATTGAAGATGATGAATACAGTATCGGAGCTGGAAACTCAAGCATCAAATCCATCATTGTTCCAGCTCTTACAGTGTTTCTGATTTGGGACCTCCTCTTCTGAGAGATCCCCCCCCCTTGAAACCTTTTGAGACTAAAGCCTTTTGGACGAAGGGACCAAATCCGAAGCCTCAAATCCGAGCGGAACGACCTCCTCTTCCAACCTTGGATTTGAACGGTTCGTCCATCAGGTCAGGTCAGGTATGGGAGCATGTGCCAGAACAGCGCATCGCTGCGTCCACTTTCTGCCGGTACTCCAGGGGCCTCTGTCCGGCCATCCCCCAGGCAGATGCCAGGCCCATCCCCATCTCCTTGAGATGATGGTCAACCTGCTGCAACCATGAGGCACGTGGTTGGCCCACTGGCCTCCTCCACTCATGAGACTCCCTCGCTGAGAGAATCTGGTGAGCAGGATCAGCGTCAGGAAAACGAGCCACATGTCCATACAGCCGCAACTGACACTCACGGACTATGCAGGTAACAAATCTCATCCGAGTCTCTCTCAGCAACCGCTCGTTGGACACAAAATCCGACCAGCGATAGCCAAGGATTCTCCGAAGAGACCTGGTACCAAAGGAATTAAGTCTCCGTCTCAGATCCTTGGTCAGAGTCCAAGTCTCGCACCCATAGAGCAAGACTGGAAGTACCAAGGACCTGAAGACTCGGACTTTCATCCTCCCGCACAGGTACCGGCAGCGCCACACCCCATGATCCAGTGAATCCATGACTCCCCAGGCCCGACCCAGATGTCTATTGACCTCTGACTCGCAGCCAGCAGAGACATGAATATCACTGCCAAGGTAAGTGAATCTCTCCACGACCTCAACATCCTCACCACAAACAGACACAGACAGGACAGCAGCATCCAAGATGTCACCGAAAGCCTGGATCTTCGTTTTGACCCAAGAAACCCATAATCCCAACGGCTCCGACTCCTCATTCAGCACCTCGAGGGTCCCCAAGAGGATGTCTAAAGTCTCCGCAAAGATGACTGCATCATCTGCAAAATCAAGGTCCGAGATCTTGACATTGCCAAACGATGCACCGCAACTTGATCTCTCCGACATCCTCCCTAAAATCCAGTCCATACAAGTGCTGAAAAGTGTGGGGGCAAGTACACATCCCTGACGAACTCCAGTAACAACTGGAAATAAGTCAGAGATGGTACCACCACACTTCACAGCACTCTCAGTACCAGAGTAGAGTTCAGACATCAGATCGATCAGTTTTGGTGGCACCCCATGAAGACCAAGAATCCTCCAGTGGACATCCCGATTCACTGAATCGAACGCTTTACAGAGATCAACATAGGCTGCAAGCAGCCCCTGCCGAAACTCTCGTATGCGTTCGGTGAGGACACGAAGTGCAAGGATACAGTCAATCGTTGACCTCTTTGGTGTAAAGCCTGACTGCTCTGGACGCTGGTGCTCAAACAGATGGTGGCGAACCCTATCAAGAATTATCCGAGCAAAGACCTTGCCCGGCACTGAGAGCAGCGTCACCCCTCGGTAGTTGTTGCAGTCTTGGCGATCACCCTTCCCTTTCCAGAGAGGGACAACAAGGCCCCTCTTCCAGTCAGTTGGGATGATGCCTGTGTTCCAGGCAGAGCACAAAACTGCATGCAACGACACGAGTGCAGCATTTCCACCAGCCTTGAGAAGTTCAGCATGGATGCCACAGATCCCTGGAGCTTTGCCCCATTTCAACTGGTTCACCGCAGCCCGTGTTTCCACAAGCGAAGGTGGACCACAGTTGATTCGAGGGTCAGCAACAGGGATTGTAACACCCTTGACGTCCAACTCGACAGCTGGGGGATCAGCCTGGTACAACCGCTTAAAGTAACCGGCCCAGCGGGCCTTCACTTCAGACTCCTCTGTCAAGAGCCTACCACTCTCTGCTCGAACTGTAGTGCTCCGAGGGATGGACTTGGATGAACGTAATGCGCGAATTTCCCTGAAAGTGGGACGAGAATCACCTGTCCACAGGTGATGCTCTACCCCCTCACAGATTCCTCGCACATAGGACTCCTTGTCCACCCTCAGTGCACGTACAGTTTTATGCCTCAGCTCCCTGAACAGCTCAGCTCTGCCATTCAGCCTGGCCCTGCGACTCTGGTCAATGGTATCCAGTGTCCCTTGAGAGACAAAATTCTTCTTTGCCCTGCGGTGAGCTCCAAGACATCCACCGGCAAGGACCTGAAGGTCCCCAAGATCAACATCAAGAACGGTGGTCTTGAAGGCGCTCCAGAACTCTTCAGGACACCCCAAAGCACCCAGACCCCCCAAGTGTCCACTCAGCCTGTTCGCAAACTCCTCAGCTACTCTCTCATCCCTGAGCTTGGCAACATCCAGCCTAGGCTGGGATGGTACCATTCTCCAGGATTTAAGGTGCAGCTTTAGACTTGCTACAACAAGCCTGTGGTCAGTATTGAGGAACTGAGCACTCCGGTAGACCCTGCAGTTCTGGATCATCCTCCAACGACCGTCAATGAGGACATGGTCAATCTCCTTTGCCACACCGCCAGCGTTGGAATACCAAGTCCAGCGATGAGCTTGTGGGCGCTGAAACCATGAACCAGCCACCCTAAGTCCATGACTTCTTGCAAAGTCAAGGAACTTAGTGCTATTCTGGTTCATAGTTTCTGACCCATGGGGACCAACACACACCTCATAACCATCCCTATCAGTTCCAGTCGATGCATTGAAATCCCCCAAGACTAGAAGTATATCTCATCTGGGGCACTGATCAACCACAGACTCGAGTGTGGCGTAGAATGCATCCTTCACGGTGAGATCACTCGCCTCAGTCGGAGCATAAACAGAGACCAGGGAAATGACACCTAAGGAGTGACGAATCCTTAATCTCATAATACGCTCGTTGACCGGTGTTACCTCAATTATCATTGGGGTCAGCTTATTGGACACAGCTACAGCAACTCCTTGGGTATGGTAACCATCAGAGCGACCAGACCAATCGTAGGTGTAACCACCCACCATTATCTCGCCGTAATCCAGTCTCCGAACCTCAGAGAGAGCTGCAATCCCGATGTCCAAACGCTTGAGCTCAGATGATAACAGAGACAGGTGATCATCCTCTCTTAGGGATAGGACATTCCAGGCACCCACCCGAAGGGACCGCCTCAGGTTAACCCAAGGAGACCGCCGTCTGGTGGACGACACCTCAGCACCGCTCCGACACACTCTCCCGCAATCTGACCCAGGGATGTTACCCCGTGGTTTCCCTCCTATCATCAAAGATTGGGGGTCCCGAAGGCTTTGCCCCAATCCTGTCATCCGGTGAGCTGCCCTGTGAAGGGAAGCTGCGCAGGAGGTACTCCCACGGAGTGGGTTTTCAGATTTTTTTGCGTTTTTGCGTTTTGCGGAATGAAGGGTTTTACGGAGGCCGGAGTGCAAATCCTGCCACCAACCTCCTAATAAGAAGTAACCCAACTGCAGGAGGACGTCCGCAGACACAGTTGGGCACTAGATATGGATGGCCGTTGGCTCACAAGGAGCTCCTCCGGCCTTTGACAGGTTTTGTTTTTAATCCTGCTGGGTGTCCATATCCAAACACCCGCCTCACCAGAAAACCTGGTGGGGGAGACGGTTTAGTCGCCGACAACCCGACCATGGAACAGGTTAGTACAGGTTTACATGGTACCTGTAGCAGGTCACAGATCGAACCTGACCTGACAGATCATGGCATCACCATGATCTGTGCTGACAGATGGACTTACACGTCAGACTGATCGGTTGGTGACTAACAATAACGTCAGTGATTCTGTTGAGTTTCGTGAAGGGTGAAGTAAATAAACTATTTACTTAATCCGTCATAATGAACACTGTATTTACTGGATCTATTATAGTGAACACCATATTTGCTTAATCTATCACAGTGAACACTGTATTTCCTTAATCCATGACAGTGAACACTGTATTTACTGTATGTATATGCACATATCTTTATATATCATTCCCATTCCTATTAATTTTTCTTAGCTGATAATTAAATCTACTATTTTGCATGAACTTCAGTTACACCCTATCCTATGTAGTATGTAGCTCCATTTATTTATTTTGTCTCGAGTTTGCTTCTGTGTATCTCCACCTGTTATTTTGTTGTGTCCTCCACACTGTTTCCCTCCCTCTTTTTGTATTTTGTGATACCTTGTGTTTGTAGTTTTGACGTATGACCTTTATTCCGAATGTAAATTAATTTTCTCATAATAATTTTCAAAATGGCACTTGTTACAACTTGGAAGGTGATACTTTCAATGATTTAGATATACAATATGATTGCTGCTTCTCCATATTTTATATGAATTCCAGAAACCTTTGCAGACATTTCTATGATATTTAAGATTTTTTGTCCACCTTAAATCATTCCTTTTCTGTTTATGGATTCACTCAAACTTGATTCACAGAATCTCCTTCTCCATATATTACAATGCCTAATTACAACCTTGTTCATTTTTCACGTTCTGATAAAATTGGAGGTGGAGTTGCGATGTTTATTCGAAGATGTTTGAAATTTTGTATACCTGATGATCTTATGTCGTCTTCTGACTGCGATGAAAGCATATTTATTGAAATTGAACGTGAGTTTTCCTGCAATTTGATTGTAGGTAACCTTTATAGAGCTCCTGGTTCTCATCCTGAAAATTTTCAATAATGTCTTGATTTTTGTCTTGACTTTATTGCTGGAGAAAGGATAATGTGTTGTTGAATGGGAGATTTTAATTTCAACTTACTTAATTGTTCTAATCATCAACCCACTGACGACTTTGTAAACACTTTTTATTCATATGGATTTCATCCCCTGATTGACCAGCCAACTCACATTACCCCTCAAAGTACTACCCTTATCAACAATATAGTATACTAACCAATAACGATGATGATACTTTCGCAGGTATCCTTAATATTGACATTTCTGATCAATTACCCCTATTCCAGATTACTACTTCATGTTTTCTAAATTCTACTTCTGTTCAATAGAGTTATGTCACTTGGGAAATAAAATAAAACACCTTGTGTTCTTTTACTGCAGATATCAAATCCATGGATTGGGGGAAAGTCCATAAATGCCATCAAGCTAACTCTGCTTACAATACTTTTCTTTCTCTTCTCACTAACTCTTACAATCACCATTTCCCACTTATTACTTAAAGAAGTGGAAGACCAATCAATGGCTTACCCTGTCTATTATCAATTCATGTAATTACAAAAATAGGTTGTATTGGCACTTCTTACATCATCCCTCCAAGAATAATGGGTGACATTATTAGAGTTACCGTAATCTATTTCCTGCTACTATCCGACTTGCCAAAAAAATTATTACATCAATAAGTTTATTATGAATGAAAATAATGTGAAGAATACTTGGTGAGAAATTAATCCAATTATTGGCAAATGTAAGAAAGCGGATATTCCGGAAAATTGCTCCGATGGGCAGGATGATTACTCTAATCCAAGAGATATTGCTCATTGCTTCAATTCTTATTTAACTCACATCGGTGCATCACGAGCTAATAAAATCTCACCAACTAACAAGAACTTCAGGGACTATTTGCACAACTCCAATACATCATCTTGATTTCTTCTACCAACAATACATCATCTTTATTCCTTCTACCAACAAATTATTTTGAAATAATTGTGATTGGCAGGAAGCTCAATAGTGCCACGAGTTGTGGCTTTGATGAAATTCTTTCTTCTGTGATAAAGTCGGTCAGATCATTTATTTCTCACCGCTGAGCCCATATATTCAATCTATCTTTCCTTACTGGTTCTGTTCCTCTGAATCTGAAGGTTGCTAAAGTTACTCCCTTTTTCAGAAGTGGCGATCGACAGGTCATTCACAATTACTTTTCTAAAATTTTGGAGAGACTTATTTATAACCCTCAAACCAAATTTCTACCTAAATTTAACATCGTCTTTGATCAGCAATTTGGTTTTCGTAGTAAACCCTCCACAGATATGGCTCTGCTTCATATGACAGATTTAATTTCAAATTCCCTCTCTGACAGATTGTATACCGCTGGTGTTTTCATTGACTTGTCCAAAGCCTTCGATATGATTGATCATGATATTCTTCTCTCCAAACTTGATTTTTATGGTGTTAGAGGTTGTGTTCTTGAATGGTTTAAAGACTATCTTACTCGTAGGCAACAATTTACGGAGGTTAAAAAGCTCTAATTCTTCATGGAAACCGATCAGCCATGGAGTTCCCCAAGAATCTATACTTGGACCTCTTCTTTTCCTATTATATGTTAATGAACTACATATTTGTTCTTCTTTATTATCTTTTTTCACTTTGCTCATGATACAATTATCATCTATTCCAGTCCGAGTTACAACTCTTTAATCAGTACTCCAATAGTTTGCTCATTCACGTTTCATTCTGGTTTAAATCAAACAAACTCTCCATAAATCCCAATAAAACCAAGTGTATGTTCTTTAGAAAATCCACCAAACCTCTGCCTGACACAATGTCTTCAATCTATGTAAACAATGAACTCATTACTTTTGTTAATTCCACGAAATTTTTAGGTGTTACCTTGGATGACAAACTTAGCTGGACAAATCACATTTCATCGACTGCTAAGATTGTTTCTCGAAACATGGGTGTACTGTCTAAACTTCGTACCTTCCTTCCTCCTTGTATTTTATTCTCTCTGTATAATACCTTAATTGTCCCTTACCTGAACTATTGTAACATTGACTGGGCACGCTTTGGTATCAATCAGCTCCATTCACTCTCAGTTATTCAAAAGCGCACATAAAGGATCTGTACCCATTCTCATCCATCAGACGACACTGCACCTCTTTTCAACAAACTTAACACTTTGACACTTTTTGACATTAATATATTACATTCAGGGATGTTTATGGACAAGCATATCAACAATCTTCTTCCACAAGTCTTTTCATCTTACTTTACAGCAGTCCATGATATCCAACTCATTTCACGAGATCACAAGATAACTTATTTCTACCTTTTACTCGCACATCGTACTCTATTAACACACTACGTTATTATGGGCCATGTCTTTGGAATAGTGTTGATGGAGCAATAAAGGCACAGTCGTCTGTGGGTCAGTTTAAGTCTTCTTATAAACGAAATTTGATCTCCCATTATTAAAAAGTTTCCTTTCTGACACATTGATTTGTTATTCACTTTTGCAACTCTTCACCTTATTGTTATTTTTTTTTAAACCTGTTTATTCTTGTTATTTACAGTATTCTTCACAATTTTTCCTTAATTATTTGTCATTCTTTGGTTTTAGTTGAATTTATCGTTTGTCATTTATGTTGTTAGTCCATTGGCCGATCAATACAAGCCTTGACTTCTGAATATGCCTCCATATTTGCCTCTGTATGTATTATTTTGATTGTGTCCTTCTGAGTTCACCAAATTTTGGAAATATTACTTTCATATATTTATCTTTTACTGTACTTATATTGGCAACTATGGAAATAAATGTCTTTTGAAATTGAAATAGAATTGAAACCACTCTCCGACTGAAACACCTGTGCTTTAAAACTGTCTGAACTCATGTCTGGTCCCTGGTCCAAACACTGTCCTCTCTGCTGAAAAACTGTACTGCAACTATCTTGTCCACACCGTTCATTATCTTAAACATCTCTATCAGATGCCCATGCAATCACCTGCTTTCTAATGTATAAAGTCCTGTCTCCTTCAAATGTTCCTCATAGCTTCGTCTCCCTAACCCTGGAATCTATCAAGTTGCTCGATGCTGTACCCACTCTATGGCAGCTATATCCTTCTTCAGATGTGGTGACCAAAACTGCACACAATATTGTAGATGAGGCCTCAAAAATTTGTATACAATGCAAACAATGCCTCTTTTTATTTATAATTAATTTCCCTTCAAATACAACCTAAAACATTGTTCACTATAGCTGCCTGACACTATGCTGTCTACTTACATGCCGTATCTATGACTACCCCCGAGATCCTTCTCCTGTGTGACATGCTCTGAGATTGTTCGTTGCCTCATGTAATCCCGTTTTTCATGATGCCTACACATCTCCAGCACATTACATATACAGTACCTATAGAAAGCCTACACCCCATTTTAAAATTTTCACCATTAGTTGTCTTATTGCCTGGAATGAAATTACATTAAATCAGACTTTTTTCACCTTTATTTACATATCATAAACCACAACTTCCAAGTAAAAAAAAATTCCACAAATTTCAGAACATTAATTAAAAATACAAAACTAGAACATCTTGGTTGGATAAGTGTCCACCCCTCTGAGTCAATACTTGGTGGAAGCACCATTGACAGCAATTATAGCTGTGAGTCTGTTGGGAGAGGTCTCAACCAACATTGCACACCTTGATTTGGGCAATAATTTGCTGAATGTTCTGTACAAAACTGTTCAAGTTCAATCAAGTTGCATGAGGAGTGTTGCTGGACAGCAATCTTCAAGTCATGCCACAGATTTTCGATTGGATTTAGGTCGGGGCTCTGACTGGGCCACTCAAGGACATTTATATTTTTGTTCCTTCGCCACTCCAGTGTAGCTTTGGCTGTGTGTTTCAGGTCGTTGTCATGCTGAAAGGTTAACTTCCATCTCAATTTTGGCTTTCTTGCAGAAGGAAGTAGGTTTTCCTCTAATATTTTTCTGCATTTTGCTCCATCCATTTTCGCTTCTATGCCCCAGTACCTGCTGATGAGAAATATCCTCATAACATGATGCCACCACCATAATGCTTGACTGAAGAGATGGTGTTGACTGGATGATGTGCAGTGTTAGGCTTGCACCAGAAGCAATGCTTTGAATTTGGACCAAAAAGTTCAAGTTTTGCCTCATCTTGACCTCAAAACTCTTCTCTACTTGTCTGCAGTATCATTAAGATGCTTTCTCGCAGACTCCATATGAGCTTTTCGATGCGTATTTTTCAGTAATGGCTTCGTTCTTGTCACCTGTCCATAGAAGCCAGCTTTGTGAAGGGAACGGGATATTGTTGATTGATAAACACTGACCCCCCATCTCAGACATCGAGCCTTGCAGATCTTTCAGTCATTGTTGGATTGACAGTGACATTCCAAACCAGTTTCCTGCTGATCTGGCTGCTGAGTTTGGATAGGTGACATGATCTGGGTAGAGTCTGGGTGATATGATATGTCTTCCACGTCTTCATGATGGATTTCCCCATACTCATAAGGATGAGTGACAATGAAATCTTCTTATAACCCTCTCCTGAACGGTGCTTCCCCACCACTTTATGTCTGACTTCATTGGAAAGCTCCTTTGTCTTCATGTTTGCCTCGTTGGTTGACCAAGTGAGTTGCACCTTAAAACTCCTTTGATAAGTGGAGAGTTAAACCACTGATTCCATATAGGTGAAACCTATTGCACTTATTTTGTCACCCTTCAAATAAATAATTTGCTCCTGAAGTGATTTAGGGTTAATTAGACAAAGGGGTTGAATACTTATGCAACTAAGAATCATCTGATTTTCTCTATTCATCGAACTTATTCACATTTTATCTGAATATTTTAGCTTTATCACATTGGAATAGTTTGTGAAGACTCTATATATTAAGTTTGATTTGAAAGCATCATGAAATAAGCTCAAGGTGGCATCAAAATGTGAAAATGTTGGAGGGGGTTGAATACTTTTGCAGCCCACAATGTCCATCTTTCTTGCTCTTCCCTCACATAAGGAGCCCCATAAAAGCATCCTTCAAGTACCTTATTTTTCTTGAAATCCCTCATCTCTATCCACACAGACTCCTCTCTCTCTCAATCCCTTCCTTAATGTCATGCCTTTCTCTCGATACAATGCTGTCTTTCAACCAGATTATCATACTTCCTTCCCCTTTCTCTTTCCTATCACAACTATAAACCCTGTAGCCTTAAATTCCTGTCCTCCAGTTAAATTGCCCACAAAACCACATCTCACTTACAGCAACAATGTCATACCCCTTGCAATTCATCCTAGCTTCCAGCTCTTTCATCTTTCCATTCAAGCTCCTGACATTTGTGTACAACACCTTCAACCTTTCTTTTCCATTAATTCCCCACCCCTGCCCCTATAAACCAACACAAAACTCTATTTTCCACATCCTTGTGACAAAATGGCAAGTCCATATATTCAATACCATCATCCTCAACAAAAACTATCTCCCTTGTCACCACCCTGTGCTCCCCAGCACCTATCATACACCCACCTAACAAACACAATCGACTTTCTTCATTCAATCTCTCACCCTCTGACAAATCTATGAAAGATGTCAACTCTTTCCTCATTTTGTCCACCAAACCTCTTAAATGAGTCAACTCTAAGCATTTGTAACAACAACGACCTCTCCCCACCCCCCCCCCCCAGTCTCCCCAACCTGAACATAAATCCACATACAACTTCCAGTACATTGATAAGTGTTCGTAGATTTGTCCCTGGCCTTGCACATAGCAAGTGATGTCTGCTCGGTCTTGTCCTTTTCTTCCTCATGTATCGACTGCCCGGCTCAAAATTGGCAGGCTGATCACCACCATGTCCAACTGACCCGACACCTCAGTGACCCATTTCTCTGACATCAGCCCTCGAGGAGCCCCCATTGTGAGATGTACTCCCTTCATGCCTGTCTTCCAGCCCAAAGCCAATGTGCTCACTACCACGATCCTCACCTCAAACAGAACCGTACCCTCTATCAATATCACATCCATCCACATGGCTGACCCCTTTACATCATGGCTTCCCTCCTTGGGAGTGGCTCCCATGAGGCTGCTCAGAGCCATCAGTGGAAAAAACTTCCTCCATGTTATCAATCCACCTGTCAGGATGAGAACCAAACTGCTGCCCTGAGCACCTCTCATTTAAGACACTGTGCTCGGATCCGCTGGCAGGGTCCAAGGGATTCCCCATTGGTGGTCTCCAAGGGATTCCCGATTGAAGCACAAGCACAACCTCCCCCCCCCCCCGATCCTAGCAGCAGTAAGCCAACTCGGTGGCTCTAACTTTAGGACGGGACTCGGTACAGGCACCATTCCCTCCCCCAAAGATTGCTGACAAATGCTGCTGCCTTGTAAGACCTTTTTAACATTTATCCTTGTCCTTCTTAGCATTTATCATCATGAGCAGATTTGAGTCGTCATCCACTAAATGGTCGAATCAGTTAGTAATGGCACAGGTGAAGCCCTCTTCCATTTTTCCCGATATGATACCTCCCTAAAATGACAAATAGCACACTGATGATGTGAATTCGACAAGCGCAGCTCTTATATGGTGGAATGCAAGATGGAGGCCTTCCTCCCCAAGGTGCTATTTCCTTGCTTCAAGTGGGAATTCCCAGGAATGCTCCTCCCACATGCAGCAGAGCACAAAGGGGGTAGCTCCAATGACATCCCAAACCAGTTTCCGACATTAAACCCTTCCTCCTCTCCAACGGCTTGATTTCCGATCATTCATTTGGATTCAGACCAGGTCACTCTACCCTGGACATGCTGATTCTGCTCTCCCAACAATAGACGGAGGTCCTCAATGTCAGACATGAGATCAGAGCCATCTGATCATATCGCAAGCTTTCAATACGGTCTGGCACCCTGCTCGGCTCACCAAACTCTCTTCTTAAGGTATCCAAGGCAAACTCCACTCATGGCTCATGGACTTCCTCTCCTGTCGCAATCAACATCTGGCCCTTCATGGAATCCTCTCATCCCCTCTTCCAATCCAGGCAGGAGATCCTCAAGGCAGTGTTCTGGGTGGCCCGATGCTTTTTCTGCTTTTCATCAATGATCTCTCCGACTCTGGAAAATCCCCTTTGTCTCTTTGCTGATGACTCCACCCTCTGCCGTACCATCTGTCATCCCTCAGATCGGCAAGCAGCAGCCTCGTCAATCTCTGCAGATCTGGATAAAATCACAAGCTTGGAACATGTCTTTCAATCCTGAAAGTCTCACATTCTCACTATCTCTCTCTGAAAGAACCATCTGGAAACCCCCCCTCCCCCCCCGCCCACATCTACTTTCTCAACAATCCTCTTAAAAAAATTAATTTCATTGAAGCTTTTGAGTCTCGCTATCTGCCGTGATTTTTCCTGGGAAAGCCACATTTCTAACCTGGCCTCCAAAGCCAGTTGCCGACTGGGCGTCCTCCGTCGTGAAAAGTCATTCCTCGGTCAACCTGAGCTCCTGACCACATACAAAGCTTTTTCCCGAAGCCTGATGGAGTACTGCTCTCCCCTCTGGGCTGGTGCTCCCACCTCTCACTTTTCCTGGCTTCACGCTATGGAAACCAAGGCTTTTAGGATTATTGTTATCTCCCACAAAAGCTGAGTCTTTGGGCCTCTCACTCTCTCACCGCAGGCAGGTCCATGGTCTTTCTGTCTTCTACCTTCTCTTCTCAGGCCACCCACCCCCACCCCCCCCCCACTTTTTCTGTGATCTGGGCCTCCCATATTTCCACAGGGTGCTCAAGGGCCACCAGCAACCCCTCTCTGACAAAACGACCAAAATCAAGAATCACTGCCCACCTTCATTCTTTCCATTCCTCTGTTTTCCAACCTCTGGAACAAACTCCCACACTTTCTTCAATCCTACTCTTTCAAACAGCTGTTCATCACCATCTCTCATCTCCTCCCATCCAAAATCAAGATCTTTTGTACCCCATTAATCCACCCCAAACCCACCTCCTTCAAATTACCTGCTTTTCTTCCTGAAAATCCCTGTAGTATCATCTTGTTTACCCCGTGTACCCCGCCCAATCCCTCCCTTCCACAGATCGCCTGATGTCTCTGTTCCCCACTGTTTTGTGCTTCCCTCTCTTCGTTATTCGTTCTGTGTGTTCGCTCTAAAACGAGCCTCGACATTGTATACCAAAAAAAGCTCCGGGCTGTGTTCCATGAGCAAGCCGCTTGCTATCACTTGCCAAGCCAGCCGTTCTGTATCAGTTACTTTGCAAGCCATACACTTAGCCGCTCGGCAAGCACAGCAAGCGATAAGGAGAGGTGGTTTGTTATGTTAACAAAAATGCCAAAAACGACTCTCAAAATGATATTACAACCAATGAAATCTTCAGAAGCAGACACCTGCAATGTAGACTTGTTATATTTATGAAATATGCATTTCATAATTTTATTGCAACTTCTACTTTTGATTATACTTCTTCAAGATCTCAACAGATAAACCAGAGGTGAGCTTGGCAGGGGGCTCCGACTTCTGATTCCCCCTTTCTTTATCCTTCTTTCCCTCTTCCTCATACTCTGTAGCTGCTGCTAACATGTACAATATATTCGTTTGGGGAAGTTGTCGCAAGAGGATCGAGTAAAACTGAAAACGACGGCCCAGATAGCATTTGCTCGAATATCACTATAGCATTGTTGACATTGGAGACTGCCATGTTGCTAAGCGGTGCTGGGCACTCCGTTCCGTCGGAGTGCTTGCTTGAGCACTTTTAATCAAGCAAGCCGCTTGGCAAGTGGTAAGCAAACTGTTTGCTAATGCAACACACCCCAGGCTCTGAAAAACAGACGACAGCGTACTGGAGCCAAATAGCCTCCACTCCTTTCCCATGACGCCCCACAGCTCGGCCATTCCAACAGGCTGTGACAGCGCATGCCACCGCAATGTTCCCGAGTTTGAACTCTCAACCCCAGTCAGGCACAACACATAACTAGAAGGGCACTGGGTAGAGCACACACCTCCGCCAGGCTGATGAGTTTACGTTTTGTATCCCACCGATAGGTTGGATCTGGATTCGGATCTGAACTAAAATTTCATCGGCTTGTTCTTGTGCTTGTGTTCTGCTGACCTAACCAACTCATCCACCAAGTTTCATCCGAATCCGTCCATAACTTTTCAGATATCGTGCCATACATTGTTTTAGCCCAATCTCTCAATGGTGAAGAATCACTTAAAAAATGATCATATCTGGATCCTGATGTTCACCAAAATGTTGATGTTGAGATGGCGACTAAACCGTCTCCCCCACCAGGTTTTCTGGTGAGGAGGGTGTTTGGATATGGACACCCAGCAGGATTAAAAACAAAACCTGTCAAAGGGCGGAGGAGCTCCTTGTGAGCCAACGGCCATCCATATCTAGTGCCCAACTGTGTCTGCGGATGTCCTCCTGCAGTTGGGTCACTTCTTATTAGGAGGTTGGTGGCAGGATTTGCACTCCGGCCACCGTAAAACCCTTCATTCCGCAAAACGCAAAAACGCAAAAAAAATCTGAAAACCCACTCCGTGGGAGTATCTCCTGTGCAGCTTCCCTTCGCAGGGCAGCTCACCGGATGACAGGATTGGGGCAAAGCCTTCGGGACCCCCAATCTTTGATAGGAGGGAAACCACGGGGTAACATCCCTGGGTCAGTTTGCGGGAGAGTGTGTCAGAGTGGTGCTGAGGTGTCGTCCACCAGACGGCGGTCTCCTTGGGTTAACCTGAGGCGGTCCCTTCGGGTGGGTGCCTGGAATGTCCTATCCCTAAGAGAGGATGATCACCTGTCTCTGTTATCATCTGAACTCAAGCGTTTGGACATCGGGATTGCAGCTCTCTCTGAGGTTCGGAGACCGGATTGCGGCGAGATAATGGTGGGTGGTTACACCTACTATTGGTCTGGTCGCTCTGATGGTTACCATACCCAAGGAGTTGCTGCAGCTGTGTCCGATAAGCTGCCCCCAATGATAATTGGGGTAACACCGGTCAACGGCGTATTATGAGATGGGATTCGTCACTCCTTAGGTGTCATTTCCCTGGTCTCTGTTTATGCTCCGACTGAGGCGAGTGATCTCACCGTGAAGGATGCATTCTACGCCACACTCGAGTCTGTGGTTGATCAGTGCCCCAGACGAGATACACTTCTAGTCTTGGGGGATTTCAATGCATCGACTGGAACTGATAGGGATGGTTATGAGGTGTGTGTTGGTCCCCATGGGTCAGGAACTATGAACCAGAATGGCACTAAGTTCCTTGACTTTGCAAGAAGTCATGGACTTAGGGTGGCTGGTTCATGGTTTCAACGCCCACAAGCTCATCGCTGGACTTGGTATTCCAACGCTGGCGGTGTGGCAAAGGAGATTGACCATGTCCTCATTGACGGTCGTTGGAGGATGATCCAGAACTGCAGGGTCTACCGGAGTGCTCAGTTCCTCAATACTGACCACAGGCTTGTGGTAGCAACTCTAAAGCTGCACCTTAAATCCTGGAGAATGGTACCATCCCAGCCGAGGCTGGATGTTGCCAAGCTCAGGGATGAGAGAGTAGCTGAGGAGTCTGCGAACAGGCTGAGTGGAAACTTGGGGGGTCTGGGTGCCTTGGGGGGTCCTGAAGAATTGTGCAGCGCCTTCAAGACCACCGTCCTTGATGTTGCCGGTGGATGCCTTGGAGCTCACCGCAGGGCAAAGAAGAATTTTGTCTCTCAAGGGACACTGGATACCATTGACCAGAGTCGCAGGGCCAGGCTGAATGGCAGAGCTGAGCTGTTCAGGGAGCTGAGGCATAAAACTGTACGTGCACTGAGGGTGGACAAGTAGGCCTATGTGCGAGGAATCTGTGAGGGGTAGAGCATCACCTGTGGACAGGTGATTCTCGTCCCGCTTACAGGGGAATTCGCGCATTACGTTCATCCAAGCCCATCCCTCGGAGCACTACAGTTCGAGCAGAGAGTGGTAGGCTCTTGACAGAGGAGTCTGAAGTGAAGGCCCGCTGGGCCGGTTACTTTGAGCGGTTGTACCAGGCTGATCCCCCAACTGTCGAGTTGGACGTCAAGGGTGTTACAATCCCTGTTGCTGACCCTCGAATCAACTGTGGTCCACCTACGCTTGTGGAAACACGGGCTGCGGTGAACCAGTTGAAACGGGGCAAAGCTCCAGGGATCTGTGGCATCCATGCCGAACTTCTCAAGGCTGGTGGAAATGCTGCACTCGTGTCGTTGCATGCAGTTTTGTGCTCTGCCTGACTTATTTCCAGTTGTTACTGGAGTTCGTCAGGGATGTGTACTTGCCCCCACACTTTTCAGCACTTGTATGGACTGGATTCTAGGGAGGATGTCGGAGAGATCAAGTTGCGGTGCGTCATTTGGGAATGTCAAGATCTCGGACCTTGACTTTGCAGATGATGCAGTCATCTTTGCGGAGACTTTAGACATCCTCTTGGGGGCCCTCGAGGTGCTGAATGAGGAGTCGGAGCCGTTGGGATTATGGGTTTCTTGGGTCAAAACTAAGATCCAGGCTTTCGGTGACATCTTGGATGCTGCTGTCCTGTCTGTGTCTGTTTGTGGTGAGGATGTTGAGGTCGTGGAGAGATTCACTTACCTTGGCAGTGATATTCATGTCTCTGCTGGTTGCGAGTCAGAGGTCAATAGACGTCTGGTTCGGGCCTGGGGAGTCATGGATTCACTGGATCATGGGGTGTGGCGCTGCCGGTACCTGTGCGGGAGGACGAAAGTCCGAGTCTTCAGGTCCTTGGTACCTTCAGTCTTGCTCTATGGGTGCGAGACTTGGACTCTGACCAAGGATCTGAGGCAGAACTTAATTCCTTTGGTACCAGGTCTCTTCGGAGAATCCTTGGCTATCGCTGGTCGGATTTTGTGTCCAACGAGCGGTTGCTGAGAGAGACTCGGATGAGATTTGTTACCTGCATAGTCCGTGAGCGTCAGTTGCGGCTGTATGGACATGTGGCTCGTTTTCCTGACTCTGATCCTGCTCACCAGATTCTCTCAGCGAGGGAGTCTCATGAGTGGAGGAGGCCAGTGGGTCGACCACGTTCCTCATGGTTGCAACAGGTTAACCATCATCTCAAGGAGATGGGGATGGGCCTGGCATCTGCCTGGGGGATGGCCAGACGGAGGCCCCTGGAGTACCGGCGGAAAGTGGACGCAGCGACGTGCTGTTCTGGCACATGCTCCCATACCTGACCTGACCTGACCTGACCAAAATTGAATCATTTCTTCCTTGTCACTCAATGGTGAGCCTGGTGTTGGCTTAGCAGTGAGCGTGGTGGCTTATTATCCGAGCGTCCTGAGTTTGAGCTCTGTTGGCTGCTGAATTAACACCAGGGGGTTGACTCCTTCTGAGGTCGTCCTTCCGAGGTTGATGAAATGAGCACCAGTGTACTGATACAGCGGCAGAGCCGTGCCCCTAACCAATGATGCAAACAGGAGACAAAAAGGCTGTACACGATGGGAACTCAATGGTGAAGAAACACTTTAAAAATTCTCAGATCAGGATCTGTATTCAGATCTTCACCAAAATGGAATCACTTCTTCCTTGTTACATACCCAACCTGCCCACTAAGTTTTGGCCGAATCCGTCCACACCATTTTGAGATACTTTGTTCACAAACAGACAGACAGGGGTGAAAACATAACCTCAATCCACCTTTGGTGGTGGAGGTAATGAATTGTCACCAATTGATGTTGTTAGCTTCCACCATGTGTGGACGTGTTTCTCCTCAGAGAACGATCTCCAAAGCTGATGATACCTTTTTGGATTTGTCTCCTGTCAACTGTAACAAAGTTAATAAACCATTAATCATTCCGTTCTTCTTCCAGGCCAAACACATGCTATAATTTTGCAATTTTACATTAATTTTATGTGCGTGGGTCCTGACCATGTGGTGCACACCAGCAGATGGATGGTTGAACCACACCTGACCATGTGTACACACCAGGCCTTAGTATTTCAACCAACCAAATCTCTATCTCTATCTCTATCTCTATCTCTATCTCTATCTCTATCTCTATCTCTATCTCTATCTCTATCTCTATCTCTATCTCTATCTCTATCTCTATCTCTATCTCTATCTCTCTCTCTCTCTCTCTCTCTCTCTCTCTCCCTCTCTCTCTCTCTCTCTCTCTCTCTCTCTCTCTCTCTAGCATTCCCATTACGACCAGCTCACCCACCTACCCGAGTCATAAACAAACGTTTTTAAAATAAAAAGTCAAAAAACACCATCTAAACTTCTCCATACTCTGTGTTTCTTCTTTCTTGCTGGCCAAGGTTACTTTAAAATAGTCCTTCCTTTGTCACCCCATACCATTCTCTCAGCCCTTTGTTTTCCTTCATTCCCCCTTTATCCTCCCTTTCCTCCATATTGTCTGCTTCGCTCTCAAAATCACACCCCTTGTCCCATTGAGTTTTACAGTGCTGCTTTTCTTTGCACCTATAACCACTCCTCCCTCCAGCCATGGCTATGATGTGTGCCTACATATTAATGAGCTCAGGATTCAGTAATGGAACCCAATGTACAGCTCATGAAGATACAAGTCAGTGAATCACAACATGCTTGCGGTTCCTGCACATCCTCCCTCAGGCCTGGTCTCTGCCTCCCAATTATCCCCCATCTCCCCAACCCACCTGCTCTGCACCACCCCCTGCAGATGCTTCCCTGCCCACCTAAGCTCCTATTCAAACTAACAACTGCACTATTACTAAAAGCAGACATTACTGATGAAAGCAAAGACACATATGCATCTTCCACATCAGCACCGTCCTTGTGGCAGGTTCACCATGCTACTGTTACATAAGACACTTTTCCATAAAGCTACTTTTACATAAAGCTAGCTATTTTTCCTTGTACGACAACAGTTTGAGGTAGTTCTAATTATGACCATTAGCCTTTTGCTTAGACAATAAGAGTCTGCATCACACAAGAGGGTCACATGGTTAGAATGAATGTTTACATTGTAAAACTAGAAAGCATCTGAAAATGCAAAGCCCATCCGCAACCACTTTGTATTCAGACTATTAGAATTTCAGGTCAATTTGATGAAAATTGATGATGTTAGGTGATGCTGACCTTTGACCTTTTGACAAATTTATTAATTTGTCTTCTCCATATTCTCATAATGAAGCTTTGTTGAAATTTGATGACAAAAGTTCAAATGGTGAAAAAAGTTACGGCCTGACGGACACACAGACAGACAGACACAAGTGAATGGAAAGCCCCGTCTTTCCGCCGTGCGGGGGACGGGCGAATAAATGTTTTATATTGTGAGATATATATATATATATATATATATATATATATATATATATATATATATATATATATATATATATATATATTGTATATATTGAGAAGTTAGTGGAAATTGTTGCATCTGGACAAGACAGATGGGCAGCAGAAATTCATGATTTCCTGTAAGAAAATACATAAATTTAAATTTGATTTAAATTGCAGATTAACCCTAATCCTACCAAAAGGTGTCTTTTTGTACCCCAGGCCTACATTTAGAAGTGTTATTTCTATATTCGTTTAACAATGTATTTCATGTTTTATTGGTTTGTTTACCTATATATGCCGAAAATAAATCTGCATGTTTGAACATCACACCTTGCTGCCAGTCCAGCGGAAATGTGAAAAAGCATGTCGTGGCATCATTATGAAGTTTCTTGGTTGATTCATCATCTCTGAGCTATCCTGAATCAGAATCAGCCGGGTGCCAGACTCGCACCCTTGAGGAATTTTTTTTAGAGGCGAAAAACAAAATGGCCGCAACCGACTTTCAATAAATTCAGTTTTGGGCTGTATCTTCACTTCAAATGCACTTACACACACAATTTTGGTGTCTACTACAATGTTTTCATGGTAAAGGAATCCGATAATGATAAAATTCAAGGTGTATATATAAGACCTGTCTCATATTTTCAAGATGGCCACCATTTTAATATGAAAAATGGCTATTTTGTAGTTCCACTGATCACTTCGAGTAAGGAATTGAATTTGATGAACCCTCAAATATTAATAAAACGTACAATAATAGTCAATGACGGCTGAAGTAACTTACTTGCAATGATCAATGAATTGATGATTATATTGGAATACGATTTTTACACAAATATATCCGGATACATGTGGATAGTTGACTATGACTTTGGGTTATGTCTTAAAGTAAGTATGTACATGGATATGATTTTGAAATTTCCTTTTATTTTTAGGCAAACAAATATTAACTTTGTTAAGGATGCAATGTTCTACATTATGTTCAATCTTCGTCATCGTCGTCGTGATTAGCAGCTACTGCCCTTGTCTGTTCGTTACAACAGTCTGATACAGCATTACAACTGCAAAACATCGAACATGACATCTGTGCTGCCACACAACCACACCTCCCGGTGGAACATGGCCGGCTGGTGGAGCATCCACACTTGATCAGCTGCAGAATGGTGACTGGTGCAGCAGACACATCAGGTGGAAGTGTGGTTGGACACAATGTCGCACCGTCCTCACCTTCTTGCCATCCATACTTGATGGGATCTAAATTCGGAAGGTCTGACTGAGTGGCCGATTTCCAGATAATGACTTGATGATGAGCGCGATATACATGTGGAACAAAGGCATTATGCGATGGGGGGCAACAACTTCAATTTCGGAGCAGAGGTAATCTTGGAGTTGGCCATCTTAGACTTCCACAACTGATACCGGTGTGTGGACATATCACCTTCGACTTTGGAACCATAACAGGCAGCAATGAAGGTAGTTGCCTCAGATATCATCTTTTCCTCATCTGCTTCCAGCTGACCAAGTAAGGTGGGATGATGTCCGCCCATCAGTACCTTCAGCGCTGTGGCCTTTCCAATGCCAAACAAATACGACACAGTATCGCATCCGGTCAGAGCATGTACAGCAGGCAGATATTTGGCGATGCTTTTGTGTTTCAGTGTTGTTTGGCGAATGTCTACATTCACCCTCCCAGCACACGGACTCTCCATGCTGACATCCACAGTCAACTTTTCCTTGAGGTAGAAATGAATCAACAGGACAAAGACATCTGTATCGTCGCAGACCACTTTGATGTGTGAGTCACCACTGACACCTGACACAATTCTAACTAAGTGATGGATGATGATGACATCTGCTTCTTCATGGTGTGTTTTCAGATCCTGTTTCTGGAGAGTGGAATTGTTCCATACTTGTACTGGTGTAGAATCTTTTCCTGTGATCACCAGTTTGGTCTGGTTGTCCACAATGTGGGTCATCAGATACTGACAGATCAAATCAATCAGTTGTACTTTGTTTGTCGGCTACATTTAGGACCACTTTTTGTGCTGGAAGTGTTGTGTGTAAGTTGAGTTGATGTTTTCGACTTGAATCATGACCTGCGCGACTGGATCTCATCATTTGTTTCGTGCTGATTTTGATGTACCTGTCGAAAATCAGGTATATGTCACAACACTCTAGGTGGTATTTGATCACATAATCCTCAACTGGGCCATTTGTGGGCCAATGTACAGTCCATAACATGGCACATCCATTGATGATGACAGAATCTGGTACACCTTGGATTCGACTTGATTGCTCAACTTGGAGTTTCGTCTTCAGGATTGCTTTCGACTGAGCCCACGTCGCACCGCTCTCATCAAACAAGGAGGCTGGGACAGGGGACAGTTCATATGAGAGGACATCCTTGATATCAATATCCCTGTATTGTTGGAGACATATAACTCGGGTGTGGATCAATTCGGTATCATATACTGGCCTTCCATCCAGCTTGATGCTCTTTTTGGTCGAAGTCATCAGGGTCACTTTCTTGGTTAGTGTCTTGTTGAAGCTTGTTGGCCATTCAGATTCAAATTCCGCCATCTGTTGTCGTCCAATCTTGAGAGAATCTTCAACGTTTACCTTGTCTGTGGCATGAAACATAGTAGTAGACACCAAAATTGTGTTTGTAAGTGCATTTGAAGTGAAGATATAGCCCAAAACATAATTTATTGAAAGTCGGTGGTGGCAATTTTGTTTTTCGCCTCTAAAAAAATTCCTCAAGGGTGTGAGTCTGGCACCTGACTGATTCTGATTCAGGATAGCTCAGAGATGATGAATCAACCAAAAAACTTCATAATGACGCTAAAGCACGCTTTGCCATGAAATGGCTGTTTGGCATCTAGACTATGCACAGAGTTACAAGCAACTCCTTTCTGGGGTCCAAAAAGACCCTGGTTGTTTAGATTAGGTCGTAAATATGTTCGTAGGATTCGGGTTAAGGAGGTTCTGTGTTTAAATGACTTGTGATGATCCTCCACAATACTTCATGGTTTTGTGCTGATTAATCAGTATGGAATTCAGTACTTAAAATCGACCTTCATGAGAAAACACACCTTGATAATGTCCCCTTGTGCTTCCTCGGCTCTTTGCTCTGTGCCTACCCCTCAGTGGCAGGCAAGGCATCAGGTTGATTGAGTGAGTGTTTCAACTTATATTCTGTCTGGGGGCAAACAGCGCTTGTTGACGCTAAAGCTCTCCTGTTTTCTTATATAATAGCCGTAATTAATCACAAGAAAGGAACACAGTTGCTCGTAACATTGCCCTCTGGCAATCCAAACAGTGACAGCCCCTGTGTTTATAATCCCCTAATATAGTATTGCATTTAATGATTTTCTTTGTAAGATATTTCAACAAAGTTAATCAATGTGCTTTATGGAAGCACTAATTCTTCATAAGGGTTTGACGACAAGCTTGATGATCACGTACATTTGTCTTTTGTGGCAAATCATAGCACCAGTTCAATGAGTGACTGCATGTTTGAGTGTCTTCGAGCAAAGTCCAAAAAGACAATTATTCTCAGATAAATCAGGCACCACAAGTCATATATGAATCAACCTGAAAATTACTGTCACCTGATAAACACTACCGATTTAAATCATGAGCCTGGGATGGCAGGATAGTCTACAGGGATACACAATCATCGCTGAGCTGTCTGTGCGAGCATGGTTTGAATCCAGATCTCGGTATAAACCGTCATCCCGGAGTTTCACACGCAGAATGAAGCATCAATGTGTGTGCCGTCAATCGGATGGACATTAAACTGAATGGCCAGCACTGGCTGTTGTGTGACATTAAAGATCACAAATGGGACACCTGGCTTTACGTGCATTCGAGGGATGGAGCACTTTGTGATGCAAGGCCCTGCCTACAAAGCACAAATCCAACAGTTTATAGTTGGATCGGGAATCAAACCGAGACTAGACAGCTCAAGAGTAAGTTTGCCATCCTTGTGCTTTATACACACACGTCATTGACTGAGTCTATCGGTTTACTTATCTTGTATACGCTAATAGTTGAAACAGAACTAAGGCCATGTTAATATATATATATATATATATATATATATATATATATATATATATATATATATATATATATATATATATATATATATATCAGTTGATCGTCCAAATTTTTTTTTAAAGGAAGAAGGAGGCCCACTTTTTTGTTTGTTTTTTGTTTTTTTGTTTTTTCAAAATTGCCGCCGGCTTTTCTATTCAAGATGGCCACTGACAAAATGGCCACTGACATTTTCATTCAAGGACCCTTCACGTTTAATGCACAGAAACACTTAAAAATAAATAAGTTGAAAATAATAACACATCATACACATATCTACATTTACTTGCCTATTAAAAATACAATCCACAGTTCAAAACAAATATATTTAAATGTATGGCATCGTACAAAAAAACTACACACTTTGTGCATATTCAATTTATTCACAATGCCATCTTTCTATGTATAGTAGATCTCCATTAAATATTTATTTAAATACACAGATATACACATGTGGGATGTGGACTCACCAGTGCTGTTTTCTCTTGTTCCTGTATGGCCTCTCCCTGGTCCAACTCCGCACAAGCCAAATCGGAGAAAACATCACACAGTGAGCGTCAACCATTCAAGAATTGTTCTAGCATACCATGGCTTCAGGACTTTAGTCCTCGCCCGAATTTGCAAGCACATGAAAACCATCTTCACAAATGAAAATCGTAATGGAAACGGGAAATGGCACGACAATGGAAAGCGCAGTGAGCGGAAAGTGGCAGCACAGCACTCAGCGCTGCGGCTCGCTTATAAAAAGAAAAGATCGATTCAGAGAATGGTGCAAGTTGTACACGAAGATATGGATGTTTTTTTCAGGGTGTTTGACAAAATAACAAATAACAAAAAAAGGGAGGCACCACAAAAAAAGAGGAGGAAGCTTTTTTTTGGCCTAATATTAGCGTAAAATATTGCTGAGTTATTTGCATTTTGAGGGGAAATAGTTTGGCCTTCGAAGGACATGACATCTCTAAGGTTCCATTTAAGACCAAGTTTAATTTACCAGAGTGAGAATTGCTTTGCAATGCATGTCCCCTACCGGTCCCAATGAACATTCGTTTATTTGGGCAGTGTTCTAGCAGATGGTATTGTATGCTAGGACAAAAAATGGTGCATTCTGTGCTGAAAATAACAGTTAAAAACAAGCGCTCAAGTGAGCACAATATACGCCCGAACAAGAAGGTATATACAGAATTGTGCTACTACATGGAAAACAGCATCCTGGTTGCCATGGCAACCACTTTAGATGACGAACGTATGTCGCGGCACACCATCTCCACAGTCTGTACCTATGTACTAAATATGAAACGTGAAAGTTGAAAACTTTGGGAGTTAGAGTGCGGACAGGAACGGACGGATGGACGGACGGACGACCGGTATCACATAATACGCCCCGATATATATAATATATATATATATATATATATATATATATATATATATATATATATATATATATATATATATATATATATATATCGGGCGTATAAAAACCCGATGTACATATATGAAGCAAAAACATGTGTATGGCTTATGTGCACATATAATACATTGTGGTTATGCTCCTGGGATCATTTCAATTGCACTGGACCATGGACTAACACTCAGGCCTAAAGCCTGCCGATCTGTGCTGCTTCAAGCAATGGCAGTGCATGATTTTATTGGGGTGGACTCAGGCCAGCTGTCTAGCCAATGGGTGTAAAGCAGTGGGGTGGAATCAGGGCAACTGAAAACTAACCCATGTGTTATATGTGATATTTTCTAAGTTTAAAAAGGGCATAACTCTGTGAAAAATTGAAGAAACACCCTGAAACTCGACCTTCCTCTGTCACTTATCATAATAAAGCCATGTACTAAGTTTCAGTTGAATATGTCAAAGGGTACGTGAAAAAAAGGTCTGAAAAACCACAAGTAGGATGGATGGACGGATGGATGGATGGAGAGCAAGCCTAATGTCCCCTCCAGTGAAACCGGAAGGGGACCAATAATTGAGTATGACGTGACATGCAATCAGGATGAACTTGATCCCCACTTTTATATAAAATTTAAAGGGTTGAAGTTAGACGTTAATATTCAGTTTTTGCTGATGTTGTAAGTGGGAATTACCTTTTTGATATTTGTCATATGTTGAGCATTCTTGTTGTGTCATCTATAATATCGCCATCCTATCCCAGTATTTGCAAAAAGGGCATAACTGAATATCTCAAAACCAAAGGTCATTTTGCAATGGGTTTTTTTTATTTATTGAGTCAAGGCTCACATAGGAACTTGAACACAGAAAGGAGGGCAATCTCAGTTCTTTCCACAAAGCTCGGAACAAGTGTGTATCTACCCTCAGGAGAGCCAGAAAACAACATCTTTCTCATCTCAAGTCTGAACTCTCAAACCTCTCTCCCTCCTCAAAATCCTGGTGGCGTTTAATCAAATCTGTTTCTGGTGTATGTTCCCCCTCCATCCCCTCCCTTACCTCAAATGGCCGCACTGCTGATTCCACACGTGATAAAGCTGAATGTCTAAACTCGGTGTTTGCAGCTAAATCTTGTGTCCCAAACCCATCACTATCTCTACCCACTTTACCCAGTCGCACCCAACTGTCCCTGGACTCTGTATCCTTTTCTCCTGACAAGGTGGAGAGCTTGCTTTCAAACCTCGAGTCAGATTCTGCAACCGGTCCAGACGGCATCAGCCCACGTGTCCTCAAAGCCTGCTCTTCTGCTCTTGCTCACCCTCTCTCTGTTCTATTCACCCTCTCATTTTCCCAAGGTCATCTGCCATCTGCTTGGAAATCTGCTAACATCACTGCCCTGCATAAAAAAGGTGCAAAAACAGATCCCTGTAACTACAGACCAATCAGCCTTCTCCCAATCATCAGCAAGGTTATGGAATCCATCATTGCTTCAGACATGAAATCCTTCCTCTTCTCCAATGGCTTGATTTCCAATCATCAATTTGGTTTTCAGACCAGGTCACTCTACCCTGGATATGCTGCTACTGCTCTCCCATCAATGGATGGAGGTCCTCAATGCCAGACAGGAAATCCGAGCCGTATCCCTGGACATATCACGTGCTTTTGACACAGTCTGGCACCCTGCCCTACTCACCAAACTCTCTTCCCATGGTATTCAAGGCCATCTCCCACTCATGGCTCGCAGACTTCCTCTCCTGTCGCAGTCAACGTGTGGCCCTAAATGGAGTTCTTTCATCCCCTCTTCCTGTGCAGGCTGGAGTTCCTCAAGGTAGCGTTCTGGGCCCTGTTCTTTTTCTGGTTTTCATCAATGATCTCTCGGACTCTCTGGAAAATCCTCTATTTCTCTTTGCCGTTGACTCCACCCTCTGCCGTACCATCTGTCATCCCTCAGACCGGCAAGCAGCAGCTTCTTCGCTCACTGCAGATCTGGATAAAATCACAAACTGGTCCAACACGTGGAACATGTCTTTCAATCCACACAAATCTCACACTCTCACTATGTCTCTTCGAAAGGACCGTTTACAAAACCCCCATCCACTTTGTCAACAATCCTCTGGAAGAAGTTTTTTCTTTCAAGCTTCTGGGTCTCACTATCTGCCATGACCTTACCTGGGAAAGTCACATTTCCAACCTTGCCTCAAAAGCCAGTCGCCGACTGAGGAATCCTCCGTCGTGCAAAGTCCTTGCTCGGCCGTGCTGAGCTAGTGACGACTTAGAAAGCTTTTGTCGGTAGCCTGATGGAGTACTGCTCTCCTCTGGGCTGGTGCTCCTGCCTCCCACCTTTCTCGACTTCACGCTGTCGAAACCAGGGCTTTTAAGATCATTGGCATCTCCCGCAATGAAGCTGAGTCTTTGGGCCTCTCACTCAATCACCGCAGGTTGGTCGGTGGTCTTTCTGTCTTCTACCGACTCCTCTCCAGCCTTGCCCCCCCTGCTCTCTCTGCGATTTGTCCCAACCACATTTCCACAGGGCGCTCAAGGTCCGCCAACAACCCCATTCTGGTAAAACTACCAAAATCACGAATCACTGCTCATCTTCACTCTTTCATTCCTCTTTTTTTCCCGCCTTTGGAATAAACTTCCTCACTCTATTCTTTCCCATTCTTCCCTCCAGGCTTTCAAAACAGCTGTTCACCACCACCTCTTATCTTCCCCCATCCAAATCCTCGATCTTTTCTACCCCCGATAATCCACCCAAGCCCACTTCCTTCAATTCTCCTGCTTTCCTTCCTGTAAGTCCCTGTAATGTCCATCTTCTCCTCGCCATGTTCCCCGTCCCATCCCCATCCCTCTCCCTTCCACAGTTCACCTGTGTCTGTTCCTCAATGTTTTGTCCCTTCCACTCCCACCCCTCTTGTCTCATGCCTCCTTGCTGTGAGTTGTGTGTTAGCTCTCATACGAGCCTCGACCAAGGTATACAAAAAAAAAAAAAAAAAAAAAAAAAAAAAAAAAAAAGGACATAACAGAATAAAAGTAACAGTGGAAAGAGGGTGGGGGAGGGGGAGGGGAGGGGGGGACACAACAGCAACAGGGTAGAGAGACAAAAAAGGGAGACTTGCAGGAAGAAAGGACATGGGGAAGGATGAGAGCATGGGGTGAGAGTGGTGGAGAAGTAGGAGGGAGGGGGGGAGGAGGAGGAAGAGGATACAGGAAGTGAACAAAGCTGGATACAGGCACAAACTCTCAATAACAGAAATTGAATGGAAAACTGGGGAAGAAGCAGAAATGGAACAAATAAAAAAGAATGGAGAGGTGGGTGAGGGAGCAGGGGGAGGGGTACCCAATAACCTGGAAACCCACAAATTGATGCAGTTCGGCGGGGGGGGTTATTGTGAGTATAAACGATCATGAGTATGGACAGGGTATGACGAGATAATGGTGAACAACTGTCTTGAAGCCCTGGAAAAGAGAATAAGATTGAACAGACTGAGCAAGTTCATTCTACAGGTGAGAAAAAAAGAGGAACAAATTGGAGGTGCAGAAATTGTAAGAGCAGAAAGGAGGCAGTAGAACACAGAGACAATGAATGACCTGTCAGTGATATTAAAATGATAGGCCCAGAGACTCAGCTTCATCCTGGGAGAAACCAATGATTTTGAAGGTCTTTCCTTCCACCAAGGTGTCAAGTGGGGGTTAGGTGTAAGGCAAGGGTACCAACCCAAAGGGGAGAGCAGTACTCCATCAATACCTTATAAGGGGATAGAAGTTCAGATATGCCAAGGAAAGACTTTGCAGGATGGAGGATGCCCCATTCAACAGCTGGCTTTGGAAGCCAACTTGGCTGGTTTGCCCAACAAAGATTATGACTGCTGATGAGGCCCAAAAGTTTGAATGACTGAATTTCTTCAAGAGGTTTGTGAAAGAAGTAGATGGGAGGGTACACTAGACTATCCTTTCAGAGAGACAGAGTGAGAGTGTGAGATTTGTCCGGATTAAAAGACATATTCCAATTGTTGGACCAGCTCCTGATTTCACCAATGTCTGCGGAGGGAAGAAACAGCTGCCTGCCTATTTAAAGGATGAGTAATACGATGGCAAGAGCTAAAGATGGCAAATGGTGGAGTCATCAGCAGAGCTAAAGAGGATTTTCCAGAGTCAGAGAGATTGTTGATGAAGACAAGGAACAGGATTCTGCCCAAGGCACTGCCTTGGGGCACTCCAGCCATCCGACAGGAAGAGGAGAAGAGAGGATTCCATTGACAGTCATGCCTCAACTACAAAAGTGGAGGAAATCAGGAAGCCAGGAGAGGAGGTGGCCTTAGATGCCAAAAGCAGAAAGTTTGGAAAACAAGGTGAGGTGCCAGACTGTATCAAATGCTTGAGATATGTCCAGAGAGACAGTCCTGATATCACGTCTGAGAATGAGAGCCTCCACCCATTTTTGGAGATCTTACAGAAGCAGAATGTCCAGTGTTGAGTGAGCCAATCTAAATCTGAACCGATGACCTGAGATCAGGCCATTGGAGGAAAGGAAGGATTTGATGTCAACTGCAATGATGGATCCAATGACCATGCTGATGATTGGAAGTAAGCTCATTACATAGTTCTGTAGTTAAGAGAATCTGTTTTGCATCATGTTTGTGTAATATCGTGATGTGACTGACTGCCAAGCTGATAGTAGATGACCTAGGGCAAATAACATCGTGAAATTGGCAGAGAGGGGATATGCAAAAGCAACAGAGAAGGTTTTTAACACACATGCGCTCATGCCATTCAGACCAGTTGCAGATTGAGTCGAGGGTTATCAGAAACTTCTCTACCTTATAAGATGACACAGACACAAAGTCCAGGAGCAGTTGGGTATGACAGGGAAGAACGGGTACCAAGAGTGAGGGATTAGGGACACAAGATTTTGAAGTGAATACAGAATTGAGATGGAATGGAAGGGGAGCATACTCCAGAGACTGACTTCATAAGGCACCGTCAGGTTTTAGAGGAGGGAGACAAGTTTGAAAGTTCAGCCTTGTGGTTGCTCAATGTTGTTTTCTGGCTCTTCTGAGAGTGGAGACATACAGTACATCTTGCGAGCTTTGTGGAATGATTAGAGTTTGCTTTCAAGGAAGACAAGGCAAGTTGTTTCAAGGCAACTGCAGGATTCAGTGTACAATGGACAAAAGGATGGGTATGATAACTATATCAGAGATGCGATGAATTGTGCATTAGTGGAAGCAAGCTTCTGTGGAAGAATTCCAAGGCTGCATTAATATCATAATAATTGTGGAGATAGAAGACCAGTCTTGAAATGAGATTGCAGCTTGCAGTCCCTGCTCATTAGCCTGAGTGAATTGCAGGACCCGTCGGCACTAAGGAAGCTCTCTCACAGTAGCCAGCGAGATCTTGACTCTCACAAGCATGTGATCAGATGGACCAATGGAGTAGTGGAAGAACAGGAGATATTAGCAAGAAAGTATGTCATTACCAAGGGCTGAAGGGAGGATGGGGGTAGGAGAACACAGACATGAAAGAGATGATGTGGGAGAGGTACTGATATTGAGGGGTTTAACACCATAATCCTGCACTCATTGCAAAAACAATTTTGTTTGAGGATTCGATGGGGAGAAAGACGAAGACAAACTTCACAATTTGGGCAACGAGAAAGAAGAAAGACAGTGTTGTATGGTTGTGATAGAAGATTGGACATGGGATCACTCTCTATCCAAGAATGAAACGTAATATAAAATAAGGGAAGAGGAAGCAGTGTGGGAGAAGGATATTTATAAATGACTAGTAAAGGTGCCCGTCTTGGACGGGCGTCACTGGCAACATATGGTAAAAGACAGATAGCATGAATGTATTTTAAACAATATATTATATCATTTTTATCCATTGATTATATATTATTCAGGTTTTCCCCTTCGACTGTCCCACAGTAGCTCCACTTCGATGACATTACCACATAGTTTAGTGACTACACAACGTGTACCATTCGTGAGTTCCGGAGGATCCATAGAGCGCATTAAAATTACAGGGCACCCTACTTTAAAGTGATCCAAAAGGCTGGATCAGTTTTGTGTACATATTCATATATTGTAGATTTTAGCTGGCCGGATCAGTTTCATCTACATATTCATATCTTGTAGATTTTAGCTGATTCTGAAACTGTTAACAGCATGTCGATCGGATGGTTCTGTGATTTTGTACGGTAGTAAATAGAAGTACGACTGAAGCCTGTACGCCACTATGCGGAGACCCGAGGACCTAATGTTTCACAACAAACTAAAAACTCACAAAATTTGAAGATATTTAAAATAAACAATTTATTATAATATCAATTAAATATCATTTTTATCCATCGATAATATGAATTGTTCTGTACAGCTATAGTTGTTCTCCTGGAATCTGTGCATCCATCCACGATCTATGTTCTCATGAAGTGCAGTAGGAATAATAAAAACAGCACCGTGCAGGAGTGTAGGTAATCTCTCCAAAGCTCTCGGAAAGCCTTAAAATGCATCACGATCGGTTTGATTGTGAACAGATATACGGACGGACGGACATCGAGACTGGTTATATTAGGTCATCATGAAGGTACCGCTTGATATTACGCATTGAAATAGAGATATGAATACTCAAGTGAGTTTATTATATGTCTATGATTGATAGGTTATTGACAGCTCAATAACATGAGCAATTTACTATGGTGTATCGTGATTAATAATAACATACTCTACAAAAGGTTTTACGAACTCATCTTAGTGGTCCTCAAAAAATGGGAAACATTTTTATTTCTTTTTTGTGCAATAATTCCTCCCATTTTGCAAATGGAGAACATGAACTGTTTAACTACCATAATCATCAAAACGAATTTTGAGGGGCCTCTTAAGGAAGACAATAATATCATTACTATATATGTCAAAGCTTGTTTCATTTCATGCAGTAACAAAAAATCTGATGGTGGAACAAAAAAGGGGCGTGCCAAAATATTAATATAGAATAAGAATATAGATGGTGTGGGAAGATTAAACACTATAAAATTTGTCATTTAAATGACTTGTATGGATGAAAAGAAAGTGAAGGAGGAAGAAAAGGGGAGATGAGGAAATAAATATTATGAGACTGAATGGCTTAAGGAATGAGATCGGAATGAGTGGGGCTTGGTGTTGGCTTAATGGTTAGGGTGGCTGGCTTTGGATCTTTGGATCCTGAGTTCGAGCCCTGTTGACCAATAAATTAACACCAGGCAGGGTTGATTCAGCCTCTCATCCTTCCGAGGTCGGCAAAATGAGTACCAGTGTACTGGTATAGGGGCACAGCATCAGCAGCATAGGCATGCCCCAACAAAATGATAGCTTCCTGGTAGCCAAGCTGCCATACTCAAGAAGGAGTGGAATTTTGAATGACTTATTATTCATTTGATGTTTTTTTCAGAAAGAAGAAAGAATCGGAAAAATATTTTGAGGCAGGGTGAACAAAAAAAAAAAAATGTGTCCAATGAAAGAAGGATGAGGAATGAGAAAGCAGGTATGCTGAATGTGTGGAAGGACTCACTGGATGATCAGGCAGGTGCACAAGATCAAATAACCAAACAAGCATGCAAAGACATAGTGATGAGCACATGATACAAAAAAGAAATGAAACAAACCGAGTAGACAACAATCGATGGTAACACATACAAATATGTTTACATGGACTGACAATAGTAGCCAGTGTGTTTGTCGTCGGCACGGAATGTGGTCGGGTATTGTTGAGACCGAGGATGTGTGGAAGTGTGTTTAGTTGTGTACTTGGAATGGTTGATGTGGTGACTGTAAACAGCGGTAAAATAATGTCGTTAAGAGTTGCTAGTAAAGGAGTATTTATAATCTACTCTGAATGACCAACAGTTCCTGCCAAGTCAGCTGCTCACAGGTGTTTTTTGTGCTTAAAACAGTCATAACAGGCAAAGCAGGTAGGAACCTGCGGTCATGGGGCTGCAGGGTGGCCAAGTGGTCTGCACACTCACCTCAAAGATGTTTAGTCCTGCTTTTAATCCTGACCCAGCTATAAACTGTCATCCCAGTGTTTCGCAGGCAGGGTGACTCGTTAATGTCTGTGCTGTCACTCTGATGGACGTTGAAGTGGGCGTCCCTTCTGCCAGCATTAGCTTGTGGATGTTAATCATCCCACGGTCTCCTTCGTGAAGAACTAGGTGAGTTATCGCCAGCACCCTGGCCAAATTCTAAATTCCTGCTCTCACCGAAAGGGAGCACACAGCCTTGCTACCAGCAATGATGCAACCAGCAGCCATAGGCTGCAACCAAATGAAACCTGCGGTCATTTCCAAAGGGCAGGGAGGGGGACATGTGGACAGATAAGAGATTTATGATGCTAAGTTTGCATCAAAAATGTCAACGTTTTCAGATTGGCACTTTAAAGGTGCCCGAGATTTATCACAACAGAACAGACTCGTCTGCCCACTCTCTTCACCTTCCAAGTACTTGTGAGGGAAGGTGTCAAAAGTACAGCTTCGATTTTCACCCAAATTACGAGTTGTTTTAAAATCTTTGAGCGACTTTCTCACCATTGTCTAAGATTTGTATTAGAGCTTTCAGGTTACCTTGCATTCAGGACAAGATTATAGTCAGAGAGGTCGGTAGACTTTTAAATCGATGAGAAAATTGGGACAAAATCAGTGCAGTCTGTGAGGTTTAAATATCACAAGGCAAATGCCAGTGCCAGCTTGCTGGCATCCTGTGTCGGAGTGGCGACCCATCCAGGATTGTGCCCAATAGCCAAGGAGATTGCTTCGGCAGCACCAACGCTCTGTACAGAGTATGGTCCCAATGGATGGATGGACGAGGCAAATGCCTCAAATGTTAATATGGCAAACATTATAACCGAATCATGCATGATTAGTCAAAAACTCGTGAGCATTTGAAGCTTAAATATGAACCTCCTTGAAATGAATCGAGGAAGAATTAAATACATTTTGGTGCAATTCTACAATACTGCATGCCAAAGGTCTCCGGTTCAAGGAAAAGTTTCTGATCAAGTGCTCCAACAATAAGGAGATCGAGAAAGGTCGAATTTTGCACAGACCATCATCGTGACGAGTTTGAAACATACAGTTTGTTATCCCTTACAACCAACAGTACAGATGATGCCATCAATGAAGTGATATCGGAAACGTTCTATATCCCGTATCTCAAAATGCAAGATTGGAGAAGGTCAGTTTTTAATTTTTATTTTACTTTTAATATCTTACAGATGCTGAGATGCTAATAAGTGGAGAAACCTGAAATATTCCATATATCCTGACAATGTTATTAGTCACAAAGCTTTTGAGTACCATTTTCATTTGACAATCATATCATTAATTACAAGGGCTTAAGCGAACAAACTACACCCGGATTTAAACTTTAACTAGTATATCTCCCTCCGCAACGTTAAGTGCAGTACGGTTAAATCCATGAATGAAGCTTAATAACTAGTAGGAAGTTAAATTTTGGTGTAGCTGCTCAGTGGTTTAAATAATTAGAAATCTCACTGATCAGTCTGACATTTTAATGGATGGTGATCAGCCTTTCTTTTTTTTTCTTTTTTTTGACGAATCCTCATGAAAATGTGGTTTTCTTTATTGTTACTGTCACTCAGTGTCTTTCTAAAACATCCTTTTATTCCTCTGTCACTCATGCAGGATTACACCCTCACCATGTACTTTCTACAGTTTTGGCATGACAAGCGTCTTTTATACACGGACATTCCACTCAACCTTACCCTGGACAATCGTGTTGCTGAACAGCTTTGGGTGCCTGACACCTACTTTATCAACGACAAGAAGTCTTTTGTGCATGGAGTGACTGTCAAAAACCGCATGATTCGTCTACATCCTGATGGCAAGGTGCTCTACGGTCTGCGGTGAGCTGCAGGAAAAACAACTGCACTTGTCACCACTATAATCTTAGGCACAGGTTGATAACTTGGAGTAGAGCAACAAATAGATGATCCTTCCTATATAAACACCTATACACATTTGGTGAATATCTATGAACAATAAACTCAGCAGCAACTATTGCTGCTTGATTTTGTATCCAAGTTCTCCTATAGTTCCTCATTCCTCCCAAGCGCATCTCTTGTCAGGGGTGTGTTCCATTAGCAAACGGCTTGCTTACTACTTGCCAAGTGGCTTGCCTACCGCTTGCCAAGCGGCTCGCTTGATTCAAAGCAATCAAGCAAGCACTCCAACGGAACGGAGTGCTCGGCACTGCTTAACAACATGGCTACCTCCAATGTAAACAATGCAATTGTGGTACTCGAACAAATACTGTCTGAGCCGTCGTTTTAAGTTTTAAGGTCACTCACACAGATTAATTTGGATTCATTCATTAATTTGGAGGATGCAGTTTTGATTGGCATAATGGAGGTGAGCACATTGATCTGAATGAGGCTGGAGGACAGGCATAGACAGAGCGGTCTCAGACCAGGGGGTCTCCCTGAGGAATGACATCAGAGAGCTGGATCACTCAAATGTTGAATCTAATGAACATGGTTATGATCAACCTGCAACCAATAATAGCACCAAGGGGTATAAGCCTATATAAGAAGATCACAACATGAAGCAGATGTCACTTGATATGTGTAACGGCAGGGACAAATGCATGAGTGGTGATAAACAGTGTGTTGGGTTTTATATGTGGGTGGCATCGAGGTTGGTGGTGAGTGGAGAGATGTAGTGGCCGGGGGGGGGGGGGGGTTCTTACCTGTGATAAATGCTTGGAGGTGGCTCCTCTATGAGCTTTTGTGGCTGAGTTGATAAAAGGTACAAAAACTGCAGAATTTGTCACTGATTGTGAGATTTGTTGAAGAGGGTTGGTCTACGGCAGATGCGGACATTAGTGGGAGTATGGTGGTGGTGGCGGTGTGGACGTTGCTGAGGGTGCAGGTGACAGTGTGAGTGTGCTGATGGTGGTGGGAGTGCAGTATGGGTGGGTGACGGATTGAGTATGATGGGTGCAGACAGCCTCAGTGCGGTGGGTCCGGGTGGGAGTGTGGGTGGCTGTGAGGTTTCAGAATGTGCGGGTGAGGGTGCAGCGTGTAATGAAGATCGTCGGGGGTGTTTCAAGTGAGGATGATGGTGAAGTTGCAGTTGTTACAGTCAATGTTGGAGGTACTTCGGTTGCAGGTGCTGTACATGTATGTGTGGATTTGTGGTTCAGATGATGCAGGCGGTGATGTGAGTGTAGCGGGTGTGTATGGTGGTGGGTGTTGGATAGAGATGGGAGGGACACAGACGAGGAAGATCGTCAAGGCTATTGGGTATGTGAACTCTCTATGTTGTGGCAAGGATTAAAAGAAATAGGATTTGGTATTGTTTCAGAGAGGCATGATCCAATAATCCATCATTATTGGATGACGATTCATCAGTTCATGGTGGAGGGACATGGGTTGTGGTGCATGTGGGTGTTAATGATGTGGGAATATATTCAGAGGACTTGGAGGCGGGTTATGAATCATTGGATTATCGATTGAGAGAAAGGGGTTTCAATGTAATCTTTTTTCCAGGTCTCTCCCAATAATGTGTTGGTGGGGAGAATGCTCAAGTAGAGTGATATATGTTAACCTGTACTTGGAGGAATGGTGGGGACAGCATGGATTTGGGTTTTTGAAGCACTTGGAGTCTTTTAGGGGACAAAGGCAGTGCTTCTACAATAATGACAAAAGACTAAAAGAGAAAGCGGGCAGCATAAATTGAAGACGGGATTAAGACCTTTTTTAGGCTTGAGCAGGGAGTCGATGGTGTTGATGGGGGAACTGCTGCTGATGGCATGATTTGTTGGGACAGGCAGCGAAGGGTGGTTACGTGACAGGAAAAATTTAAGACATTATAAACCATCGCGAGAAGCTTACGTAATAAGATGCAAGAGCTTGAAGCTGGAGTAGATAGTGAGGCATACAATGTAGTTGCAGTAAGTGAGACTTGGTTTAATGAGGAGAGTAGTTGGAGGACAGGACTAGAAGGTAATACGATGTGTAGGTGTGACAGGAAGGTAAGATCTTAGGGGTTGCAGCAATCTCGGTAAAACGCAATATTATATCGAGAGAAAGAATGACATAAAGGAGGGAAATAATACACAAGAAAATTAGACATAAGTGGAGGCCATTCAGCCCATCATGCTTATGCCACATCAACACCACACCAATTTATCAACACCAGACCAATTTATCAACACCAGACCAAAAAAAGGAAAATGCAAAAAGTGCAGGGTTTTTTTTGGTAGTTTTTTTTTTTTCTTTCCAGGGGAAGGCAGCATGGGTGAAGACGGTTCTTGGGTAAAAATACACAACATCAACCACACAACACCCCTTGATGAAACCCCCACAAACAACACTCCGCACAGATGTATACAATACTAATCAATGCTCAAGCTACCTAATGGTTCTGCCAACATCCCTATACCCCTCTATCTCCAATACTTCCAGGTACCTATCCAATTCCAATTGAAACTTATCTGCTGTTTCTGCTGCCACTACCTTTCCAGGGAGACCATTTCATGCATTAACTACTTTCTGAGTAAAAGATGGTAAACAGCATATGGGACATGTTCACAAAAGTGGGTCAGGTAGCGGTAACGAACAAACTCAAAAATCAACTTTCTTTGATATTCTCGAAATAGTGCTTGAACCCCTTATAAGGCCTAGAAAATGTTCAGCAACGTAGGATCACCATAAGGCCTCAGCACTGACTGGGCAATATATGCTTGATAAAAATTCTCGGACAGTCTTTACCGTTCCCTGACCCGCTTTTGTGAAAATGTCCCATAAACAATAATGTGGAGGTTTCTCTGTGGATTGAGATTAGAATTGTAGTAACAGTAAGATACTTGTAGGATGCAATTATAGGGTTCCTGGTATAAGGGAGGAGCAGGAGAGAGGGGTTCATGAATAATTCAGAAAGGCTTGTGGAAAGGGTTGAGTCTTGATTGCAGGGAATTTAAATTTTCTGGGGATAGATTGGGTCCTGGAACGGAGAAAGAGCAGAACCAAGGGGGATTTTCCAAATCATTCCAGGATTGCCTTTTAAGTCAGTTTGTGGAAGTAACCTATAAGGGGATGGAGAGGGAGGGGGGTGCAGTGTTCGATCTTTTTCTTTAGCAATAATCCCAATATGGTGGAAGAGGTAGAGGAAAAACAAGTGACCATGACATAGTGTAGTGTGTGCAACTGTATTGTTGAGATGTGGAGTTCAGGATAGTAAGGTGAGGCTGTTAGATTTCAGGAAGGCAAACTTTGAAGGTGTGAGAAGAAAGTTCAGTGCTCCACATTAGGTAAGCTAACATGTGGGTAGTCTGCAGCAGAGAAATGGGCAACCTTCAGGGAACAATTGTGCAGGGTGCAGAGTATGTACAGGAAGTAGACAAAAAAATGTAAACACCAATGCAAAATCACTTAATATGGCATTGAGCCCCCACGTGTGGCCAGTACAGCCATATGTGCCATGGCATAGAGTCCCCCAGCATCTGGAATTCTGCAGGAGGGATGCAGCACCATTCTTACATGAGAAAGTGAATAAACTTACACATGTTTCGTGGAGGTGAAAAACGCTGTCTCATGTGTCGTTCGAGAATATCCCAAAATGCTCGATTGGGTTCAGATCTGGTGATTGAGAAGGCCATGACATATGGATAACATCAGTGTTGTGCTCAACAAACCATTGGGTGACCGACCACATGTGCTCTGTGGATGGGGGCATTGTAATCCTGGAAGACACCCCTCCCAGCAGGAAAGAAATGCTTCAACATGGGGTTTAAATGATCACTCAGTACCATTAAGCAGCATTTGGCATTGACCTTGCCTTCTAAGGGAATGACTACACCCAAACCATGCCTGGAAAATGCACCCAACAACATTACAGAACCACCAGAACCCTTCACTGTTGGAACCATGCCCTCAGGGTCGGAGAGTTCTTTAGGTCAGTGCCACATGTGCACTCGTCCGTTTGTCGAGAACATGGTGAAGGATGATTCATCTGACTATATCACATTTCTTCACTGCTCGGTAATGCATTGCCTATGCTCTTTGGACCACTGGACTCACAAACGTACATTGCCAGGTGTGATGAGAGGTTTGTGCACTGCAACTCGACTATGGTATCCCGCTCTGTGGAGTTCTCGGCCAACCATTTTTAATAAAACTGGTTGCTCATGCCCCAGGTTGACATTTACAGTCAATTGCTCTGCAGGTGCTCGCCTGCTTTGCCTTGCACTTCAAATTAATGCACGGATATCACGATCCTGGAGCATGCACTTCTGACCATTGCTGCCCTTTGCTGATGATGTCTTTCCATCAGAGTTCTATGTCGATATCACCTTGGACACCATTGCTCATGAAACATCAGCAAGTTGAGCTGTTTTTGTCACTGAAGCTTCTGCCAAATGTGCCCCAACAATCACCCCTCTTTCAAAATCACTGAGGTCTCCTCTTACAGCCAAGTTAGCCATAATTATTGGCAACCAGGCCTGTGCAGCATTTATATACATGACCCGAATCATGCACTGATGGTATTTGCTTCAGTAACAAACAGGCCACACCTGTATGGAGGCCGTTGCTTTCAATATACTTGGTGTCCCTCATTTAACCAGGTGTTTCCATTTTTTGTCCACTACCTGTATATTCCACCAAGGTGTTGGGGTCGAGGCAGAAAGAGACCAGGGTGGATAAGTAAGGAGGTAAGAATTGTTATTCAGGATATAAGCAGGAAGCATTCATTAAGGACAATATAACAGGACTAGTTGGCCTCACATCAGTCGAGGAGTAAACAGAGGCTCGTTAAGAAAAATAACTCTGCAAGCCAAAAAATAACATGAAAAGGATATGGCTAAACATATTGAACCGAAAAGCAAGGCATTATTTAAGTCCATAAGGGGTAAAGAAGAGGCGATGACAAGTGTGGGCCCCTTAAGGAATAACAGGAGAATTGGTAAATGATTATAGTTAGATGGTAGACGTATTAAATAAAAAAAATTCTACATTTTCACATGAACAGTGAAAGGAACTTCCATTAGCTGAGAGTATCTACTGCATATCAGAGGTGAGTAAGGGCTTGTTGAGGAGATCCAGGTAGAAGTAAAGGAAGTAAAGAAACAGCTAGGAAAACTAAGGAATGACAAAACTCCAGGGCCAAATAATATGCATCCAAGAGTACTGAGGGAGGAAGCAAATCAAGCACATGCAATGTTAGTGGATATCTTCAACGGCTCATTGGAGTCAGGACAGATATTGAACGATTGGAGAGTAGTCAACATAACACCCTTATTTAAGAAAGGCTCCAGAGAAGAATTGGGGAACAAGAGACCTGTTAGTTTGACTTTAGTTAAAGGGAAGTTGTTGGAGTCATTAATTAAGAAATGTATTATCAGGAACCATTTGAATCATTTCTAACTAATGAAATGTCGTCAGCATTGCTTTATTAAAGGGAGATCATGTTTACTGAATGTATTAGCTTTCTACGAGACAGTTTTTAACTGGGTGGATGAGGGAAGTATAGTGGATGTAGTTTATCTTGACCAAAAGTTCTCAACCTGTGGCCCACATGTTGCCCAATCAGCACACTGCTGCGGCCCAAGCACACTGCTGTTTTAAAAAAAAGTAAAGATGCTGTGAGTTTTTTTTTCCCTCAACCAGAAATTGTGTAGTAACCAATGAGCATGCTCAAAAATGTCACGTGCCTTGGGTACAAGTGGCTCATAAATCAAAACTCCAACATAATGTAAATTTTCAAATTGAATGTTGAAATTGATGATTTACAGGGTTTTTCGTTCAGAAATAAAATTGTCATATCTCCCACCAATATAAGTGTCAAACCAGATGTATTTTAACAGTTAATATACTTGGACTGGGCTTGCTGCTTCAAAATGTGCTTGGTAGATATTTGAGTGTTGAAATGAGAGGTGTTACAGAATATTGATTTGTATTGTATTACTGTCAGATAACGGATAAAAAAACATTTTTTAAATGGATACACAGGAAGTAAGTTGCTTGCATGTCACTCAAATAACACATTGAGAGCTACAAGTGTGTCCTATTATGGTGAATAGGTTATAATAACAATAATATGAGTTCCCTTGTTCTACGCAGGAAGACACCATTATGCACATCAAAGCCTTCCCTATTATTGCCAATTTATGGTTGTTTGTTCATGTTCGATCATTTTTAAATGCTGTGCATCAAGCAAGTAAGCAACATGTACCATTTTAATAGTCTTTGATATGACTCAGCCTTGGTTGATTGACCAACCTCCCAGACACAGAGCGGACGCTTTAACCATGACTCCGTCGAGTCTGGTTGTAAAGAGCCTATTCAAATGAAAGAACTAGAAAAGGATGAGAATTAGCTGGATTTTGGTGGATAGTTGCCCTTAGTGTATGACAGCAATGTTAAATAGATAATTCGGATTGAAGCATATTCCAGGGGTTGAATGGGCCAATTTATAAAAGTGGGTTGATTTTAATAACAAATGACTGGAGGATACAACCGGAAAACAACACGTACAATTATTTGCTTGCAGTTTGGAAATTCTAGTGCACTCTGTCCCAAACTTAGCAAATGCTTTGTGCAAAACTTTTCTGCTGAAAGGGAATTTTTAACGTCACTGTTGTCTCGGTGAGTGCACCTTCACCTTCTGCAACTCGCCTGTGAGAATAAGGTGAGCATAAGGTTGTATATTTAAATAAGGAGATTTCTGAAGCAATATTCCAAGATGGAGAGAATAATGACCACCGGTATTTATAAAATTTCAAATTAGCTGGTGTGTGTGTGTGTGTCCATATGCGTTGGGTATTTTGTGGTACAGAGAAGATAGCTTTTTGTAGGTTACATCCTTGACTTTTTACTTATGGAATGGAACAATACAGATAGATTTTCACAATAAACAGCTCAAATGCATTAAGAAATAAGAAAGAGGAATTTTCACTTTGGGAATACATTTTATGGAAATTATACTTGTCATTGTTGCAGTTTGCTGTGTGATAATACCATAGCATGTTTACCCCACACACGTGAAGGTAAAAGTGGGATTAAGCAATCGGTTCATGTTCGTCTGTCTGTCTGTTTTATCAATTTATGATCGAGGAACAACTTATTTATATTGAATACATTTTAATATTTTAATTGAATGTTATATATATTTTTAAATGAATATGAAGACAAGTTTGCTGTTTTGCCGAACATGCGCAGAGAGGAGCGAGATAATATTTTACGCTGTCTGTCTGCCTTGCAGTCAAACAACATTTGAAATCATTCCAACCAGGACACTTACTATTTTTAAGGACATTGTAAAAGACACAAAAAACAGGCACAAAGAACTAATGTAACATCTTACATAGGGTGATGCAGACGCTGGGTAAAACGGCAGTAAAACCCAGAATTAATTTATTTATACACCTTTTAACCTCTTTAAACCATTATTTAAATTGATTTATATATTTGAACACTGTGGAACACAAATCCCCTTCATCATACTTCCAAGAATCTCCAGTTTTGCAGTACTTGGAAAAATTATATGGAGTGGTGTATATAAAAGGAGCTGTCAAGTACAGCCCCTGGGAAGTGGGTGCGGCATGTGAGAGGATCCAGCATCGGGGCGAAGAAGAGGCCTCCGATATGGCTATGTACCATGCTGATTGATATTGTGTTCTCTGGTGATCAATAAAGCCTCCATCTCCTAAACTGTGACTCATTGTCATAGCGCTAAACTTCTGGATTTTTTAAACGATCTTTAAAATCATATTTTATTAAAATTGAAATATATACTTGAACACTATGTGGGGAATCGTATGAACGCTCCAGTTTTATGTTGTATTTATATTTCTATAATAATAAGTACTGGATGTATAATTACAAATAAAGAATGAACAATCTTTTCCCTCATTACCAGAAGAATATCTGAGTATGAACACAATTCTGCAATAACAAGCATCATCTTGTTGTGTCTCAGGAAATGCTTTTTACTCACCACCACCAGATTGGTGACCTTGCTGTCTTTTTCCTGTCTCTCCTCTGGTCTTGCTCCTCCTGCCCTCACTGGAGGAGCCAATCTGTGCCCTCACCATCACCTCATTGGGTCACTAGAGGTCCACGAGAAACCCTTACCTTGTTATTCTTCCAAGTCTAAAAAACAAATTCTTATATTAACCAAAAAGGAGTCTGCGTTGGTGGCACAGCTGCATCTTACCATGAGATCAGGGGAGTGCTCGTCACACTCTACATGTTTTGATCTACCCGCCGATCACATCACGTGCCTTCTGGTTGAATGGTTTGCGTTAGCAGAAACAATCGTCAGGGTGGCAGACAGATGGCTGTTCTTTGTGGATTATGTGGCTTTACCGTGTGAGACATACTCCATGGCGATGCTCACAATAACAGTCAGGAGGTGCATCTGATGTATAAACAACGAATGTGGTCATCATTGGTGAGATATTTATTGGTACGCCATCCTGATGAGGGCAAATGAACACGAAATCCGGATCAGCAGTTCCGTTTGATGTTTAAGCGATGTTGACCATGTACTCTTTGTCTGTTTGACAGTCACTGGGCTGAGGCCCTGGGTTGGAGATCACTCTTTGGTGTGTTCTTACGCAGGACTTTACGTACATTGGATATAGATCTTTAGATATTGAGATCAGACCCCATTACTGTCATGGGTACCAGGAAGCAAGTACCACACCCACTATTGCTGCATGCATCCTGACCAACAGGTACTGGGAATTAAATTATCTTCCCAGTATCAGCTGCAGTACAGTTGTACTGGGAAGTAGGGGCTGTTGTTCTGCTAAGCTCATGCCTAATAGGCGAAGCCTATTCAACTGTTTAGCCAGAAGAGCCGTATACATATATGCAGAATAGTCTCCGGAGGTGATTCTGTGTTAGTCTGCATGTGAGGTTATCTGTCTGTCTGTGGGTGTGGTCTCCCCCATTGAGGGAGTAGCTCCACCCTTTCTGAAAGGGGCTCCAAAAACAAACAAATCTCCACCATTTTGTTTCCTCGCACTTTCATAGCTTCAAGGCCTCTTTTGTGAGGCTCGCGGTTTCTTACTCTCTCTCTATCACAGTTATATTTCAACTCTAACAATCTAATTCGATATCTCATTTCATCATTTTTCACAGTCGCTAACATGGTTTTAGACTCAGTTGCAAAAAAAAAGAGGAAGCTCATTGGATGAAAGTTACTGTCTATAGAACAAAAAATGCATCTTAAATGAGAAGGCCTGTAACACAAAGGCCATTCATTGAGACTCCCTCATTTTTTTTGCATATTTTTTGGAAATTCATCTTCGTCGACTGTGTGCAGATGACCAAAGATGTTACAACATACCAACTGCTGATGAAATTGTTGCGCTCTTTGTTAGTGGACAAGAATGTGAACCACCTGCAAACAGGGATTTCCAGGTTAATTTGCATGACCAGAGCTTAAAACAATTTCTCTCCACTTACCTCTCACATCAATCCCATGACATATCCTATTCTCTTTCCACACGGCAAGCCTGGATGGATGATAAACATGCCTCACCAGTGACATACCTGTTCAAAACAAAGTTACTCATCGCGATGTCTATGCTTACCAACTGGCAATTCGAAATGAATTCAGCACTATCCATTCTTAGGGGGAAATTATTCCAGCAGTATGTTGGCGATGGATATTGCAAGGCAGGACCAAATCAACTGCAATACTTCAAACAAAATCAGGAAACACTTAGAGTCATGGAATACAGAGGACTACTGGACCATATCCAGAACGATGCTGCTGATAACCAATGTCCTGTCTGTCATATCATCATTTTGCCATAGAGTTTTACAGGGAGCCCAAGAGCTATGCAGCAAAGCTACCAAGATGCTATGGCCATTGTTAAGAATTCAGAAAACCAGATGTCTTTATCACCTTCAAGTGTAATCCAAAATGGAGAGATGTACAAGAAAACATTGGACAACACTAACGAGCTGAAGGCAGACAAGATTTAGTGGCACGTGTGTTTCATCTGAAATTAAAAGGGTTAATCGATGATATAACGAAGAAGCACGTGTTGGGAAAAGTAAGTGCATTTCTCTACGTCGTCGAGTATCATAAGTATGGCCTACTGCATGCCCACATATTACTCACACTGTGCTAGGAAGATAAAATTTGTACCACTGAAGATATTGACAGAATTGTTTCTGCACAGATTCTTATTTCAATCGAGTCACTGGAGATCCATTTCTTGGTGAAGTCTCATATGATACACGCGGCACTTTAAATCGCCTTTCGATTTGTATGAAAGATGGAATGTGCAGTTAAGGCTTTCCAAAAGCATATGCTGCAGAGACACTTGTGAGCGTAGATGGCTACGCCCTTTACAAGCATCCCCCAAATTGACACACCATGACCGTACATGGAACCGATGTTGATTGCCAATTTCTGGTCCCATTCAACGCATATTTACTGAAGAAGTACAGAGCACACATCAATATCGAGGTTTGCACAAGCCTAAAAAGTATCAAGTACTTATTTAAATATGTATACAGGGACATGACTGTGCCAGCATCAAAATTCGAGAGTGCAGGACAGTGGAGGTGGATGAAATAAAGACTTACTTGGACTGCAGGTATGTCAGTGCCCCAGAGGCAGCATGGAGATTGATGGAATTTGAAATGCACAAACAGTCCCATTCCATCATCAGACTTGCGGTACACTTACCTGATTTGCAGAATGTTGTGTTTAGGGATGGTAACGAGGAAGAAGCCATTGCACGACATAAGGGTACAAAACTTACAGCTTGGTTTTAGTTAAACCAGAGAGACCCTGAGGCACAAAGTTATCTGTACCATGACATTCCAAAACAGTATGTGTTTGAAGATGGACGAAAAACATGGAAACTTAGACACAGGGGCGGCGACAAGGTTATCGGGCGCATGGTGTCGGCAAGCCCTATGGACATTGAGCACTCTCATCTTCGTGTACTCCTGCTACATTGCCCTGGTTAAACATCATTTGAAGATTTCTGAACCATAGATGGAGCAGTTTGTGAAACATGCAAGGATGCAGCCAGGAAATTAAATTTAACAAAAGATGATACAGAATGGGACAGGTCCTTAGCTGATGCAATTATCTTTGCCATGCCACAACAATTGAGATCTCTTTTTGCAACACCCTATGCATATTCTGCACACCAACAGACACGTCGGTACTGTGGGAAAAAAAAATATAAAAACGACCTTTACGAAGATTTTGTGCACAGCAGCCATGTCTTTGAACAAAGTATTTACATGGCATTGCGAGAAATACAGTCCTTCTTCCTGAGAGATGGACAGACCTTGGAAGCATTTCAGTTGCCAGTACCACCGGACACTTGAAGAAAATAACTCGAGCGATGTTTATCAGTATGTACCGGGAGATGAACATGAAAAAGGTGAAAACAACAGACAACTACTGCATGATGACCAAATCCAAACTGTAGATGAGTTCTTACAGGCTGTTCAGCGTGGGGGACCAGTACAAAGGCAACTGGTTGTTTTTTGTTGATGGACCAAGCGGAAGTGGCAAGACCTTTCTCCATAATATGCTTCTGCGAGGCCAGTGTCATTTGGTTCTTTCAATGGTGTACTCAGGCATTGCAGAAACATTGCTAGCAGGGGGGTGGACATTGCACCATATATTTAAATTGCCAGTGCCCATTTTGGAAAACTCCACATGCAGCATGTCACCTACAAGTAAAGATGCTGATGCTCTAAGGAAGCCCAACCTATTCATTTGGGGGTGAAGCACCTATGGCTCCAGCATATGCTTTAGTGGCTGATGATTGATGTCTCCGGGATGTAACCAGTAACAACATTTCTTTTGGTGGAAAGGTCTTCCCTCTTGGTGGGGACTTCAGGCAGGTTTTGCCCATTGTACCTCACACACTGCACCTGCAGCAATCATCGCCACGTTTATCAAGCGGAGCAAGTTGTGGCCAAAGTTCAAACAGCTGAACTTAACATGAAACATGAGAGCTAATGATGACGAAGAATTCTCAAATTGGTTCCTGTCGATTGGAAATGGGACTGTGGAAACAATGTCTGACTCAGATTTAACACGACTGCCTAATCATATCTGTGTAGAAGACAACATTTCTTTAGCAGAGGCTGTTTTCGGCCATTTGAACAAAATCTATTCAAACTATGATGTGCTGGCACAACGAGCCATGTTGTGTCCAAATAATGAAGCCACATTTGTGATCAACGATGACACACTGGATGCATTTCCTGGAGAAGAAAAGACATACTTCAGCGCTGATTCCATTGTCAGTGATGAGCCTGAAGAGGCACTAAATTATCCTATTGAATTCCTAAATCAATTGACTCCTTCTGGAATGTCATTGCACAAACTTCGTTTCAAAGATGGTGTTGTCATCAGGTTACTCCGTAACTTTGATCCTAAACAGGGACTGTGCAATGGCACAAGATTGGTTGACAAAAGATTGTTGCCGAACATAATAGACAAAGAAATAATTTCTGGCAGTCACAAAGGAACACGCACATTTATACCCAGGATTAGTATTGCACCTTCTGATACAACACTACCATTCGCACTCAAACGCCATCAATTCTATCTCACAGTCTTCTATCTGACCACTAATACAGCTTTCACGAGGCAAGATCTACAGGTGATATCCTTTCTTACATTACGAATGTCTGGGCCTCTTCTTTGAGAGACTTTGGAGAATGCTTTGTTGGAGGCCTTGATATCTTAAAAGCCTTTGACAGAGTTTGGCATCGGTGTCTGATATCTAAGCTTCCCTCTTTCGGCTTTCCTCCTTCACTCTGCTCTCTCATATCGAGCTTTCTCTCCGACCGCTCTATCTCCGTAATTGTTGATGGTTCAACATCTCCTCCCCCCCTTCCCTATCAACAGCGGTGTCCCTCAGGGTTTAGTTCTGTCTCCAACACTCTTCCTTATTTTTATCAATGACCTTCTTTCTTCCACAAATAACCAAATGCATTTATATGCTGATTACTCGACATTACATTCCTCCATGTCTTTCCCATCTGCCCCATCTTCCCTCACTCGATCTACATCTCGTTTCATCACAGCCACCTCTATAAATTCGGATTTGGACAAGATCTCCCATTGGGGAAAATGTCATCAAGTTAAGTTTAATGCTTTTAACACTTAATTTCTTCTCATCTCTCTCTATCTCTCTCTCCAAAACCTCTCTCAACTCTCCAATCTCCTTTGAAAGCTCTACAAGTACACCATGTGAGACAATAAAACGACGAGGTATCACTCTAACATCAAATTTATCCTGGAATCCACACATAACGCAAATAGCTAAGTCTGCCTCGAATAAATTAGAAGTCCTGTTCAGATGTCAGACATTCTTCTCCTCTGAACATTTGCTCAAACTATATAAAGGATTGATTCGTCCTTGTATGGAGAACTGCTCTCACATCTGGGGATAGGAGGTTCCAACTCCACATACTTAAAGGACAGAATTGAATACAAAGTTATTCGACTTGTCAACTCCACCAATCTGACCTCAAAACTCGACCCGCTCAAATTACGCCGCATAGTAGGCTCTCTTTCTCTTTTCTACAGGTATTACTGTGGTTTCTGTTCACAAGAACCATTAGCGAGACCAAGGAATACTCAACAAGCCATTTCACCACATGATTATTGTGTGGCCATTGGCAACTCAAGGGTGGGCCGTTATGATGTTTGTTTCTTCCCCTCCACTGCCAAACTCTGGAACTCTTTACCTTCTCATGTCTTCCCAAACACTTATGACCTCTCCCTTTTCAAAAAGCAGATTTTTTTTTTACTTCCTCATAAACTCTTAGACTATTCTCTCTTTCCTTACTTTTCTATCAATGCACTTCTTTTATTTAAGGCCTTGCCTTGATGAGGATGATTTAGTCCATGACTGAAGCCTTCAACATAAAAAATAAAAAAACTCCGGTTCATGTGGCATTCTCTTTCTCAAACAACAAGAATCAAGGTCAAACATTACACAAAGTTGGAATTTACTTACCAGAGCCCGTCTTCAGCCATGGTCAATAATATGTTGCGTTGTCGCATGCCAAACGATTTGAGGACGACAAGGTAAAGGTAATCAGTAATGGCCAAAAGGGAAAAATCGATGGCCACAGTGAAATCTTCTCCCGTAATGTTATTTACCTGGAGGTCCTGCAGTGACACCATTCCAGGCAACCAAAGGAGGGCACGACGGAAAATAGTTAATTACTCTGACACATTTGACTGCAGTGATTGAACTGCTCTTTTGATGCTTTTTCACTGCTGTTTTCTTTATAAACATCACATTTCAAAAAAATATAAAAAAACATCTCAAAAAATATCTCAATGATGACCTATAATTCACCGAAAAAGTTTAAACAACCCCATAATATTACTGTGATGTTGAACTCTGAGTGAGAATAATTCGAAATTTAAAAAACTTTCATCTGATATTTGGGATTTTTTATGCACAAACTGTATTTCCCATGTGCACGGACATGTTTTCATTGTCATCAACATATTATGTGAAGTAAATAAATTGTGTGGATGACATCATTTGTGGATCTGATGGATTGTCAGTAACCATTTTGTAAAACTGAATGTGCAGATGCAGCATCAAAATGAAGATGTCCAAGTGTCACACATGTCCATGCCTGTGGGATTCCCACAGGCGCTCTTCTCACTAGTGTGCATATGTATATATATATCTATATATATATATATATATATATATATATATATATATATATATATATATATATATATATATATATATATATATATATATATATATATATATATATAAATATATATATATATATATATATTGTTACGGCTGTGGAGATTCGCAGACCACCATAAAGGACCTTGGATCAGTTATGACGATAAGTATATGTATACTTAGATTTCCCCACTGTTGTTTCGAGGGAATTTCCGTGTTCACAGGACTGCGATCCTTTGAGATAGCCGTTTTTCTTTTCTCTGTCGTTATTTTGGACCAATCATCCCCCAACAACCAAATCGCCACCACCAACAATGCCCCCAAACAACTACACCAACCCACCACCACCTTCGGCCCCATTCACCTCCACAACCCCACCCCGCAAACATCACCTCACCCCGACTCTCAAACGAAGCCTGCCAACAACCAATTTGCCACCACCATCACCCTTCCCAAACCATAACAGCAAACTCCAACCACCTTCGCCTTTCTACCGAATGTCGTGCCATGGGTTGTGAATGGGATCCTTTCGAGGAAGAAAACGGATCAGGAATGATTCACGCCCACTTTTCATCCATCCAATGGCTGAGCATCAAGTGGTGTAGCCCTGCCTCCAAACCCGCTGTGATCCACAAATTTACATATGCACTCCTCCCCCGGCCTATATAAGCGCGAGCACAACGCAGCGGTGGCAGTGGCAGGGTCGGCAGTGGCAGTCTGGAGGGGTCGGAGAACAGGACGGAGCTCGAAGAGGCAGACAGTGGCAGGGTCGGTGGGGCATAGTTGGGAGATGGAGCCCGAAGCAGACGGGGAAAGGCAGACTGGGGCCGATCGACGGAGAGGAAGGAGCTCGGAGCTCAGGTCGAAGTTGAGGGGCGAGGAGGGCGAGTTGCTGAGTGGAGCAGGGACGCGGAGGAGGGCTCAGAGGCGAACCAGAGGGCTGAGTGGGGACCGCCGCCGGAGAAGGGGTGTAGTGGAGGCCACAGCCAGGAGGAGTTCGCCGGAGCCAGTGCGGTCAAGAGCGTCAACTCGTTTGACGTAGCGTCAGCAATTCCCCTCTCCCTTACCGAGCTCCGCGCTAAGAAAGCGCCGGTAACCCCGTCCGTTCCCCTCCCCAACCGTGTTGCCGATGGTGAAACACGTGCCTGCGCGGAGAACGCCGGAGAGAGCTCACCGGCCACGCCAGGGGCACGAATCCAGGCGCAGCTACGCTGACATCGCGGCTTGCCTGCCATCGCGCCACGAGGGCGCGGGTAAGACCCTTCGGTCTTGTGGGCCTGGCCGATCATCCAGGTTCCACGCACATTTGGTCCACGGACCTGTCTGCCACCCTTGCCTTTGAGGGTGGCTTTTTCCTTTGCTTTTGTGTAAATGCATGTGGTGGCGCCGTCTTATAAGTCGAATTGTCTAAGTGTGCGTGTGGAATAAAGACACTTTATTCGGTTGTAACTCTGCCTTTGCTTGCTTTCATTGCTTTCACTGTTATACGTGCATGATTTTCTGTATGGCTGTAAAATACGTGCTTGTCTGAGTGTGCAATAAATGTGCTTGTTGAACTGTTCCCCGTTTCGTTGCGTCCTTTCCCTTGTTTGAAAGTTCCATCTTGCATTTCGGAAGGAATTGGTAGAGGGGTGTAAGCACCCGGTAAATAATCACGTCCGTAGGGGTCGACGATAACACCGCTCGGTTATCACTGAAGTACGGAACAGACCGCTTTAGCGGTTCGTGTCCTCAGCCGGCCAGCGGCGTGGTACGATCGCCCGGTTAACTACTCGCGCGGGTACTTAGGTAGGTTGAGTTTGGCGAACAACCCTATACTGCGCGGGTGGCCAATTGGCACGATTGTGGTGAGGCCGAAAGACCCACCCGTGACTAGCTCCCGGCATTGTTCCGGGAGGGCCACGACTGAATTTTCCATTCCAGTGGGCGACGCAGTCGCGGTTCGAGTTACGTGGCCGATCGCACGCCGGGCGGATCGAAATTCGTAACACTGGTGTACAGGAGTGTGGGATTCAAATCCACCTCAGTCTCCAACTAAATTCAAGGGAGTCGGACCAGGGGTGTGCGAAGCAACCCCCCCCGTTCCCCCCAAATTACGAGCAAAGCTAAATTAATTCCTTTCTGAGAAATAAGATGGAGTTTCAAGGCGAGTGGGTGCTGGGGGTAGAAATGAATATGTGTAGTAATGTAGAATCTATGGCCCGGGATGGTTCTTATAATTTTTCCCTCATATTCTGAGCATATTCTGAGCACGAACTTTTCCAGCAAACGGAGTCGCAAGATGGCGGCGTGGAACGAGGCCTAAGCGGGCCGCTATTATTGGCACAACGAACGGCACAACACGAGGCGAGTGCTTTCAGCCACCGCTTCAGACCACATGGTCGCGGCAGGCACCATGGCAAGCGTGGCAGGATGCCGGAGCATGCATTGACGGGCTTCGGAGACAAGTGTCGAAGTCCTTGCAGCGGTGGAGGAATGGTGACAACTGTATAGGAGAATTGCATTCGTTTTCCTTTGAATTGGACGAGGCACGGCGGCACATAGACAGGGTTCATGAGGATTACGTGCGAACGGAGTCACAACGATGGGCCGGTGTACAGGAAGAAAGGAGGGAGGAAGAACAAAGGCAAACAAAGCAAGAAAAAGAAAAATGCGAACATGATTTGGAATTAAATCTAAAGGAAGAGGTAAGATCGGGCAAACAGATAAAAGAAAGCCTGGAACAGGAGATGAAAAGAGGAGAGGAACATCTGGAGCAGAGGGAAGAAGAATGGTTGGAAAAGTCAAGACAGTTCGAAGAACTAAAGGGAAAAGTGAGGAAAATAGAGTTGAGTATCCATAAGTGGGAACAAGAGACGAGCGAGCTGAGCGAGAGAATGGAGGAGGAGTGAATTGGTAATTCCCGGGATAGAGAGAACTTGGAAGAGGAATGGAAAACTAAGCTGGAGGAGGAAAAACGGGAACACGATGGGGAATTGGAACAACTGAAGGAATAGGTGAGAACAGGCAATCAGGAAAGAGAAAGCCGAGAACGGAAGATAAAAAGAGGAGAGGAACATCTGGAGGAAAGGATGGAGGAATTGCTGGAAAAGTCAGAACAGTTCGAAGAACAGCAGGGAAAAATGAGGGAGGAAGGAGAAAGGAAAACAAAGATAGAAAAGGAAAAACGCAAACAAGATGGGGAATTGGTGCTACTGGAGCAAGAGGTAAGGGCAAGCCAGATTAAAAGAGAAACCCTGGAAGGGACGATAGAACTAGGAAAGGAATATCAGGAAGAACTTGAGGCATACGGTAAGAAAATGGACGAAATGAGGAAGGAAGCATTGGAAAGTGGTGCGGAAAGGAGGGAAGAAGCATGCAAATTGAGAGAGGAATTATGGGGAAATGTTTCTGACTTACAGAAACACCAAAACAAAGAGATGGAATTACAAAACGAGTTGAGGATGGTGAGAGAAGAAAGAACGACAGCAGAGAATGAAACGTTGAGGAACCACACTGTACAGATCGAACAGCTGGAAGCGAAGGGCAGATTGCAGAATGAGGAACAAGAAAGAGTACTGAAAGAACAAGGAATAAAACAGGAGAAGGAAATCAGCCAATTAAAGGAAATAACGAGATTGCAGAATGAGGAACAAGAGAGACAGTGGAATAAAAAAACTGAAAGAGTATGAATTTGAAACTGAACGACAAAAAGAAAAAAATAGGTTGGAGTGCGAGGATTAAGTGAAGGAGCAAGGAATGAAGCAGGAAGGAGAAATCAGTCAATTGAAGGAGACAATGAGATTGGAGAGGGAACAATGAGAGGAACAATGGGATAGAAAACAAAAAGAACATGAATTTGAGGTTAGCCAATTGAAGGAAACTATGACATTGGAGAATGAGGGACAGCGGGTGAAAGAAATTTAAAAAGAAAGACAAGAACAATTAAAAAATAAAGCAAGGTTGAAGTACGCAGAGATAATGAAAGAACAACGAAAGAAACAGGAAAAAGAACTAAGCCAATTGAAAGAAACTATGAGATTGGAGGCTGAAAAGCATGAGGAAACAGTGGGAGAGAAAACAAAAACTATATGAGTTTGAAATTAACCAGCTCGAGGGGAGAGCAAAATTTGAGTCCACGGAGATCGAAAAACTCCGGAAAGAGAACGAACAACTCAAAAAGCTCCGAGAGGAAGAACGACTCAAATGGGAAGGAAAAAGGAAACAGGAAGAAACAGAAATAAGGAACAAGGAGAGAAAATGTATAGAGACGCGGGAGATAGAAAAAATAGAGGAGAGACGGCACGATAAAGACGGGGTTAAGGACGAACACACACACACACATTGAGGTAGTGGAGGACCATGAGGGGGAGCTGGCAGATTGTTTAGGGACCCGGCGCGAGCAGCTGGATAGCCTCCTTCGGGAACGGAGGGAGACACTATTCTCCCTTGAAGCTGGTCACGACCAGGTGGGTCCGGTCGTGCTTCGCGGAGTTGAGAGGGCGAGTGCTGCGAACGGGTGCACATGCAGCTTGGGGGGTATGGAGGCCCCGGGAGCGAGAGGTGACACGATTCCCCAGTGTGATTGTCCCGGTGTGTGTGGTGAAAGGTGTGAGCGCGCCCCCGTGTGTGAGTGGTGTGGTCACGAGTTTGCCGGAGTGCGTGCTTCCCAGTGCGCCGTGTGTGAAAGAAGCACGGTGTGTGAGAGGGACAGCATGTGTGAGGTCGCTGTGTGTAAGGGAGATGACGGTGGGCATGCGCGAACATGCAGCCGCGTCTCCCGGTGTGAGTGTAATGACATGGTATGTGAGCGTCGTGACACGCAGGTGTGCATGGGTGGACTGGAGACGACAACGGCAACAGGTGAAGGACAAAGGCCGGGTAGCGGCCGTAGCTGGATTAGGGACCGCGCCGGGTTTACCCAGCAGCGAGCACGAGGTTCGGGCCGTGCAGCGCACGAGGCCGCCACGTGCGCGCTTGCGGGAGTGAAACCCGGTCCGTAAACGCCAGCGATGGAAGTTGCCGATCCCGCGGACGGACAAAAGGTAGGCTGGACAACGGATTTGGACCGGATGGGTTCTCCACTCGAGCGTGTGTGAAGCTCCGACGGGCAGAGAACATGTGTTTGTGTGGGGAACCCCTCGAAACGCGAGGCTTGTATTTTTATGCGCAAGGTGACGTCATGGCTGCACGTGTGGTTGGAATCCGGAAGGAGGGTGAATCCCTGCCGGATGGTGCCGTCCAGGAGGGACGAGGTACAAGGTGCGCAAACAGCTGCCATGACGTCACGTAAAAGAGCGCAGGTTGCGAGTTGCCGCGCTGGTGCTGCGCGAATAGGAAAAAAAAAGAAGAAAAAAAAAGCAAGCCTCGCTTCGGGTGAACAGGATTCCCGGGCAAGGTGTGGAAGACCCCCTTGGCTTGGGCACAGGATGGAACTAGTTAGGAGGAAGGGTTAGGTTAGTTCGACTGGCTTCATGGGGCAGGGGTAAGTCCTCATGGGGCCCGTGGAATGGATTAGGTAGAGGGATTCAGTTGAGATTTAGGAGGGAGATGGGATAATATTTGGAGACATGGACAGACTTTGGATGTGTAGAGGGGACGTAGCTTAGCTATGTAGGTTAAATGGAACATGCTATATTGTAAGGGATGATGAGGGAGCACAAGATAGCGAGGGGATGCAGATAGAAGAATGGCAGAATTCAGTGGTGTGTGTTGAAGAGTGAGGAAAGAGAGTTGAAACCTGTACATGAAGAGTGAGTGAGGCCAGCGGGTCTGTGTGAATGGAGTGAAGGTGGAATGCATGGTGCGATGAGTGATTGGGGGGAGGAGTGATTCCCGCCCAAGGAACCCCGGGATCAGAGTAATGCGAGTTAGTGGGTTAGTCAAATTGACAAAATGGAAGTCGTTTTGCTGTTGGTAGGAAAGTAGGCTCGATACCCGCTTGGAGGGGTGCAGGAGACCTGTTGACGGGCTGGGAGCATGGCTGCGAATGGTGAGTATCGCTGAGTGGGTACCCCGGGCACCGGGCTAGTCGGCCGCGGTAGGCCAAGGGCCCATTGGGGGGGGGCGGGATAGTGCAGTGGGCACAGGTGACCCGCTGATGCGGGGCCCGGGGCACCATAGGCCGCGTGGGCAGTGCGTGAGCACGGGTGACCCTCGGAAAGGTGCCTGGGGCGCCAGCCTGCCAGGTGAGCGTTGAGGGGGAGTTGCTCGGGAGGGCACTCCCCAGTTTAGGGAGCTGGTAGGCTTCGAGGCAGTATAGTGCCCGGGGGTGCCATTGCTGGAGAATCAACAGAGGGGAGTTCCTGCCAAGGGAGCCACGCGTCCCAGCCACGAAACCGTGTGAGGGCACGGGCGGGAAATTGGGGGGAAAGGCCCAAAATTGTGAGGACACCAACACAGGCGATGGGAATCCTGGTTGTTAGAACCAATAGTTTAAGCGAGAGGTGCTTGTTGAAAGCCCCGGGGTAGTTTAACAGTTAATGGTTAGGGTAGTTAGGAAGTGAACCCCTCCGCACCACCCATCCCTTCGCTCTCGTTGTGGGCCGCTGGACCCACTCTGAGTAGATCGCTGAAGTCCGAGGAGGCCATTCTGAGGCTTGATTTGGGCCTCGACACAGGACGCTAGCTCTCCCTCATTCCCCTCCAGGAAGGGAACGTAGGAGTTGGGAGTAGGCTAGGAGACGATAGGTTAGCCGAACAAGGACCATAAAGGGGGTTAGGAGACGAAATTATAGTGAGGGAAGTAAAAATAAAAATAAAAACAAAAAAGAATTACTTGGGGCTAAATTGGGTTTTGACAAATTAAGGGAGTGGGTATGGACGGAGACAGGCAAAGGTGATAGGTTGGGAGGGAGACGGTTAGGTAGGTCCGAGCCCACCTTCTGAGTGGCCAGCACCACCGCACTCCCTCCACCAAAAGGCAAAGGCTGGCCAACTTCATCGGCTGGCTGTGTTACTGCAAGGCCTGTGCCGGCCGGATCGTCTGCTGGTGTTTGCTGCAAGGCCTGTGCCGGCCGGATCGTCTGCTGGTGTTTTGCTTCAAGGCCTGTGCCGGTCGATCATCTGCCGGCTGTTTGCTACAGCGGCCTTGTTTTGCCATGCCTTGCCTGCCCACCTTTGCCATCCATGCCTACTGCCCATGTCCACCAGCCCCGTTCTGTTTTGCACCCCCCCCTCCTTGTTCATTGCCATGTGAGCCAGGATCCTCGCGCAAGTTTGCAAGGACTGCCCTGTAGGCAGCTGCAACACGGGACTGCACCGGCGGCCCGTGCACCGTTTGTTTGTTCACTGCATTCATGTTAAGAAGGGGGAGGCCTTGGACTGTGCTTAAGCAGCATGGCCCCCTGCTTGTGACTGTTGTTTTTCTTGCAGAGTCCATCGATCCTGGGCCATGGAAGAGTGTAAATTATAAGGTTAAGTTGTTAAGTTGTGTATTGTATATGAGTGCGCCCCGGCATGTTTGTCTTAGTGCCGGCAATTTATTTAAGACGTCCGCATGAGTGGGTTTGTTTAGTTAGTTTCTCAGCCCGTAGGTTATTTATTTTGGGGACACGAATACACTGAATGTCGCACTCAGGGATCCGAAGATAAACTGTACGAGATGAGAACTACACATGATGGCACACCAAAATGACGACTCAGGACGAGTCTGTAAAAAGGGGAGGGGGTAGTGTTACGGCTGTGGAAATTTGCAGACCACCATAAAGGACCTTAGATCAGTTATGACGATAAGTATATGTGTAGTTAGATTTCCCCACCATTGTTTAGAGGGAATTTCCGTGTTCACAGGGCTGTGATCCTTTGAGATAGCTGTTTTTCTTTTCTCTGTCGTTATTTTGGACCAATCATCCCCCAACAACCAAATTGCCACCACCAACACCCTTCCCAAACCAGCACAGCAAACTCCCACCACCTTCGCCTTTCTACCGAACGTCGTGCCATGGGTTGTGAATGGGATCCTTTCGAGGAAGAAAACGGATCAGGAATGATTCACGCCCACTTTTCATCCATCCAATGGCTGAGCATTAGGTGGTGTAGCCCCGCCTCCAAACCCGCTGTGATCCACAAATTTACATATGCACTCCTCCCCCGGCCTATATAAGCGCGAGCACAATGCAGCGGTGGCAGTGGCAGGGTCGGCAGTGGCAGTCTGGAGGGGTCGGAGAACAGGACAGAGCTCGAAGAGGCAGACAGTGGCAGGGTCGGCAGTGGCAGTGGCAGTGTTGGTGGGGCAGAGTCGGGAGACAGAGCTCGAAGCAGACGGGGAAAGGCAGACGGGGGCCGATCGACGGAGAGGAAGGAGCTCGGAGCTCAGGTCGAAGGTGAGGGGCGAGGAAGGCGAGTTGCTGAGTGGAGCAGGGACGCGGAGGAGGGCTCAGAGGCGAACCAGAGGGCTGAGTGGGGACCGCCACCCGAGAAGGGGTGTAGTGGAGGCCACAGCCAGGAGGAGTTCGCCGGAGCCAGTGCGGTCAAGAGCGTCAACTCGTTGGACGTAGCGTCAGCAATTCCCCTCTCCCTTACCGAGCTCCGTGCTAAGAAAGCGCCGGTAACCCCGTTCGTTCCCCTCCCCAACCGTGGTGCCGACGGTGAAAGACGTGCCTGCGCGGAGAACGCCGGAGAGAGCTCACCGGCCATGCCAGGGGCACGAAGCCAGGCGCAGCTACGCTGACATCGCGGCTTGCCCGCCATCGCACCACGAGGGCACGGGTAAGACCGTTCAGTCTAGTGGACCTGGCCGCTCATCCAGGTTCCATGCACATTTGGTCCACGGACCTGTCTGCCACCCTTGCCTTTGAGGGTGGCTTTTTCCTTTGCTTTTGTGTAAATGCATGTGGTGGTGCCGTCTTATAAGTCGAATTGTCTAAGTGTGCGTGTGGAATAAAGACACTTTATTCGGTTGTAACTCTGCCTTTGCATGCTTTCATTGCTTTCACTGTTATACGTGCATGATTTTTTGTATGGCTGTAAAATACGTGCTTGTCTGAGTGTGCAATAAATGTGCTTGTTGAACTGTTCCCAGTTTCGTTGCGTCCTTTCCCTTGCATCACGGAAGGAATTGGTGGAGGAGTGTAAGCACCCGGAAAATAATCACGTCCGTCGCGGTCGGCGATAACACCGCTCGGTTATCACTGAAGCACGGAACGGGCCGCTTAAGCGGTTCGTATCGTAGGCCGGCCAGCGGCGAGGTACGATCGCCCGGTTAACTACTCGCACGGGTACTTAAGTAGGTCAAATTTGGCGAACAACCCTATCTTGCGTGGGTGGCCAATTGGCACGATTGTGGTGAGGCCAAAAGACCCACCCGTGACTAGCTCCCGGCTTTGTTCCGGGAGGGCCATGACTGAATTGTCCGTTCCGGTGGGCGACGCGGTCGCGATTTGAGTTACGTGGCCGATCGCATGCCGGGTGGACCGAAATTCCTAACAATATATCGATACATATATATATATATATATATATATATATATATATATATATTTATATATATATATATATATATATATATATATATATATATATATATATATATATATATATATATATATATATTTATATATATATATATATATATATATATATATATATATATATTGTTGCGAATTCGCGGCCGCCGGCGTGCGATCGGCCACTCGACTCGAATGGCGGCCGCCTCGCCCACCGGACGGACAATTCAGTCGTGACCCTCCGGGAACTATCGCCTGGAGCCAGTCACGGGTGGGCCTTTCGACCTCACCACAGTCGTGCCAATCGGCCACCCGCGTAGGATAGGGTTGTTCGCCAAACTCGACCTACCTAAGTACCCACGCGGATGGTAGACCGGGCGACCACAAGAGGACCGTACCTCGCTGCAGGCCGACTCCCGACACGAACCGCTTAAGCGGTCCGTTCCGTGCTATCGGGATAACCGAGCGGTGTTATCGTCAGCCTCAACGGTTCCGATTAATTATCGGGCGTATTTAGCCCACGACGAACCCTTTACGTGAAGCAAGATGGAGATTCAAACGAAGGAAAGGACGCAGCGAAACGGGGAACAATTCAACATAATGCACTTTATTCACACAGACACAAAGCACATATATACAACCAAACAGAATCAGAAATGCACATAAAGCATATGCAAGAAGAAACCAATAAAAGCAACGACGACGCAGAGCTACAACAGACTACGCGAACACACGGCAACACTTATACAGTTTTACTTCACAAGACACGGCACCACAAGTTCCATACAAAAAAAACCCCAAAAAGAAATAGAAGTGGTCACTTCCCTGTGCGCGCACCGAGTCCTTCTCCGCGCTATCAGCTCCCGCTCCTCCGGCGCTGTCGGCGAGCTCGTGCTTCGTGCCGGTACGTGTCGCCGTTCGACGCCGCGGACCAGGGTTTTGGGGAATGAACGGGGTTTTCAGCGCTCTCTCGGTGCGGACAGGGGGGGGGGAGAAATCGTCGACACTCGGGGTCGAGAGGGAGAGGAAATGGCGGACGCTCCGTCCCACCAGTGGGGTCTCGGGACCACACCGACTCCGGCGAACCCTCGAACAGGAGCTTTCTCTCCCTTTCCTCTTCTCTTCTCTTCTCTTCTCTTCTCTTCTCTTCTCTTCTCTTCTCTTCTCTTCTCTTCTCTTCTCTCTCTCTCTCTCTTTCTCCACACCGTCGTTTGTCCAAAAGGTCCAAGGCGCTTCAGGATCAAGGGCTCCGCAGGGATCAACAGGCCGGCAGGAACAACAACAACCACCTCTTCGCAGAGCCATCCCTTTTTATATCGCCGGACTCCGCCCCGTTCTTTGCTCTACCCCCTTCGAGGCGCTTCGAGAAAGGTCTCAAAGAGGGGGGTTCCTCCTCCCTGGCCGCGTCACACCGCGCATCCACCAATCGGGCGCCAGCTGCCCTCCCCTCGCTTCTCCTCCCTCACACCAAGCGCGGAGAAGAATGGCACGAAAAACAGGCGGGAAAAGCCCACTGAGCGTCCTCGTTGGTTTTTGTTTGAAATAAAAGATAGAAAAAGAAAAACGACTGACTCAAAGCGTCGCAGCCCAAATGAATCACATTAATTCCCTCTAAACAACGGGTTTGGGGCTAACTACACATGTACTTAAGAGATACCTCACCTACGGGACCTGGATGGTGGTTTGCGAATTTCCACAGCCGTGACACTATATATATACAATTGACCCCTCCCATGCTCCACCAAGCCAAAGTAGCTGCGTAAAGCAACCCAAGAAGACTTACGCAAGGTAAGTGGTAAATGCTATTTCGAACCCTTCCCAGAGTTCCTTAACAACTCTAAAGATGTGTATAGTATAGCTGAGGGGAGTGTATAGCATTGGGATTCTCATGTGTGTACTATGTGTGAACGTCGTTATAGTTGTTGAGGAACTCTGGGAAGGGTTCGAAACAGCATTTAGCACTTACATTGCGTAAAGGCCCAGTCACACCTTGACGTTTTAGCCAGCTTATTTCGATTTTTGAAAAATTTGTCTAAAACGCTGGCACACATCGAATACCTTATGGGTAAGTTTTGGAAACATTGAGAGCACGCTGAAAAACACTGCCATATGTCGTAGTACGCTGGCTTTCATCGTTGTACTTTGCGGTTGTCCTCAAATTTTAGCATGCTTGAAATTTTACGACTTATGCCAGCGTATGACTCACAAGTTCCGCTACGCTGGCCATAAGTTGTAGGCACGTTATGCGATCGTTGACACACGTCGACACACGTTACTTCTAAGTTAATCATAAGTCGAAACACGTTAAGGTAATGTTTAGCGTACCCGAAACTTATTTCCAACCTATGAGTAACGTTTTGTAGGCATGTGACGTGATCGTTGACACACGTACACACACCTTCCTTGTAAGTTACTCATAAGTCGAAACACGTCAAGGTAATGGTTTGCGTCAGTGTTCCAGACTCCCTGGTTTTTTTATTTTTATTTTTTTTTCTTCGGTATGACGGTGATGTTGAAACTTCGATTTCTAGTGCGGTTATGATTTAAATCGTTGAGTGGCAGGCTATTAATTATATTATATTATAACCGCACGAGAAATCGAAGTGTCAACATCACCGTCATACCGAAGAAAAAAAAAACCAAAAAAAACAGGGAGTCTGGAACACTGACGCTAAACATTACCTCGACGTGTTTCGACTTATGAGTAACGTACAAGTAACTTTTGTCGACGTGTGCCAACGATCGCATGTCGTGCGTACAACTTATTCCCATCGCATGGGGAACGTGTGAGGGATACGGCAAGTACGTCGTAAAATTTTTAACACGTTTAAAATTTCAAGACGTACTCCACTTACTATGACGTATGATAGCGTACTTTAGCGTTCTGTTCACGTGTACCAAACTTACCCATACCGTATTCGACGTGCGCCAGCGTTTTAGACGCATTTTTCGGAAGTCGGCATACGCTGGCAAGATCGCCAAGGTGTGACTGCAATGTTGACACTTCCATTTCTCAGGCGGTTATGATTTGAATCATTGTGCAGCAGCCTTTTAATAGACTATGCCACATGATCGTCGGCGATACATACAGCGCGCTATGCATAAGTTAGACTATCGTTGGGCATAGGTTGTGAATGCCGACAACAGGCTAAGCATTCGTTGGTATAAGTAATCTATAAGACAACGAAACGTTCTGTGTCCGTTACTAATATGTTATGCATACGACCAACTCGTTATGAATACGTCCGAATCTTTAAAAAAAAACATCAAAAGTTCAGCGTAAGCCAGCGTTTTACATACATTTTGATACATTGCCATTGCTGGCTAAAACGTCAAGGTGTGACTGGGCCATAAGTTTTCTTTGGTTGCTTTTCGGAGCTACTTTTGCAAGAGAAGCATGGGAGGGGTCAATCATTTATGTAATCCAAGCCACCTTGATGTTGTCGATTCGGTGAGAGCTGATTGGCTGTTCCCTCCATTCACAGGTGCGAGATGTGGACGGGTCTTTCTTTATTTTTATATTTACTGCTTTTGACGTTTGCATGTGGTTCGTGCTTGAGAGCCTCATTGGTATGCATTGCTGTCAACGCTATCGCTGACGATTCGCCAATAAGTGATGAAACCGGTCCGGTAGCTGATGGTAGTGCATAGCATTGTGATTGTTGCGTGTGTACTATGTGTGAACGTCTTTATAGTTGTTGAGGACCTCTGGGAAGGGTTCAAAACATCGTTGAACACTTACCTTGCATAAGTCTTCTTGGGTTGCTTTATGCAGCTACTTTTGCTCGAGGAGCATGAGAGGGGTCAATCATTTATATAATCCTAATCACCTGCGTGTGGTTGATTAGGTGAGAGCTGATTGGCTGTTCACTCCATTCACAGGTGAAAGATGTGGGTGGGTCTACACACACACACACACACACACACACACACACACACACACACACACACACACACACACACACACACACACACACACACACACACACACACACACACACACACACACACACACACGCCGAAAAGTAGTCCAATTAATCCAATCGATGTTTGACCAATCAATCAAACAGTCCGAATAAACACAACTCCCCAATTTTTTAACAAACAGGAAAGAGAGTCCTCCTCTCTTTCCTGTTAAGTAAAAAATTGGCGAGTTGAGTTGACTCAGATTCTTTTTGATCGAATGGTTTGCTGTGCTGTGTAGCTGAATGATATATGTATGTGTGTGTGTGTATATATATATATATATATATATATATATATATATATATATATATATATATATATATATATATATATATATATATATATATATATATATATATATGGTGTTGCAATAGTCTGGATTCAGAGGCAAAAATTTATTTTAAAGTTTTATGAAGTAAATGCTCAAATTGACGGCCTTGGACTTCGCGACACTTGTTTACACGCTGAATACAAGAACGTTAAACATTTCTGAACCTAAAACGTTTAAACACTTTAACAGTGGCATGTGTTATTGGATGCTTATCAGGATGCTTTCTTTTGAATTCGGCAGCAACTCCTCAATGTGAAGAATCCTGTCTTGCGTACATTAAAATGAGTTAAATTCGATCTTCAATTGTTAGTTTTGAAGCCATCTTGGATCTGAAATAAAAATAAAAATATCAAATTGTTTATTCGGAAAAATGTCTATGGATCTAGACTTTTGGGACATCCTGTTTATATATATATATATATATATATATATATATATATATATATATATATATATATATATATATATATATGCATGTATGTCTATACATATGGTGTTATTACCACAGCACTCTCAATGCCTCTGAGGAAGAGAACTAGTTTGTTCTCGAAACGTCAAGCATTAAATAAAGAATGTGAATTCTTTTATTGGTTCAGTGTTCTACTTTCTTTTTACAAATATGAATCCTGAGCTGCAAATCTTTTAAGTTCCATATAGCAACCACGAAGAGCTGCACAAGGTAAGCCTTTGCTGTTTCAAAACTCTCCCCAAGTTCCACTACAGCTGAAAAACATTCACAAGTCGTACATACATAAGAATCCCAATGCTACACACATCCTGAGCCGTCAGACCGGTTTCCTCGCTTATTAGTGAGTCAGCAGTGACAGCGAAGAAAGAAACGCACACCACTGAGACTCCCAAGCATGTACCACATACAATTTCATCAGCAGTCAACATACAAATGAAAACAAGACCGATTCAAATCTCTCACCCATAATTGGAGGGAATAACCAATAAGCTCTCACCTTATCAATTATCCCAGGGGGCTAAAATTATCAATAAATTGATGCTTCCTATGCTCTTTTGAGTTTATTATTGTCCCAGGAATCATACATATATTCTCTATTATGATTTAAAACTGCACACAATAATGAGCTATATGTCCTTCATGTTAACACTGTCTAATATTGTCAGTCACACCAATTGGTTTTAAACAATGTAATTATTTGCTTATGCTGTTCCTTTTTTCTGCAGGATAACTTCAACTGCAGCATGCATGATGGACTTGCGCCGTTACCCACTCGACGAGCAGAACTGCACACTGGAGATTGAGAGCTGTGAGTGGCAGTGGGTTGTTTCACGTGGGCGCGTGTTGCATTACATGTTTTGTTTTTTTTTAATCACTGGAACAACACCATAGGCCTAACCAAAAATTCTTCATCTGGACCTGCTGTTTTGTCCTCTTTTGGACTGCCACTTAAATCTCCCTGCTGAGCTTGAGACCAAAGGCTCTTCTGTTAAGTTTAGTTTTTGTTCAGCAATCTTTCTTAAGCTGCAATTTGTACCCATGTTCTCTTTATGGAAAGTTGTAATCAATGTTAAATACTATTAAAATGTAAAATTTTGTATTAATGCAGCTCAATTGATAATGTAGTTCAGGTAAATGGGTGAGTTTTGATTTGATTGGTGGGTTTTCAGTGATTTCTCCACATTGTTTTTAGGCTTCACATTATTGGTTTCACATTATTGTGAAAATGATTGGCTTCACATTATTGGTTTTAGGTTATGATTTTAAAAGGCAGATTTTGGTGTAATTACCAGTTTTAGATCACACATATTTGCTATTGATTATTTGTTTTAATTCTTGATCATCCAAATAATTTGTGATCCTTGTTAGACCTTTGAGACAGTTTTTTGATTTTCACTGACAGAAACCCATATTAATTAGTATTGGGTTTCATGTCATTGAAGTGGATTCAATTCCAAAGAGCCATTGTTGCCTTTTCATGCAACCTAAAGTACATCCCAAGTATCCATTGGAATTTACATCTGCAGCAATTAGGCCTAAGTCACATTTGCCACGGCAGCCGTGGGGTCTCCAAAATCTACGGCCACTAGCAATTATATGGCGGCCGCAGTATTTCCACGGTCACACAATGTAGCAGTCACATATGTTTTTATTTTTCGGGGAGCCGCACGGGGTATTTATAAATTGTGGAGACTGAAAATGTGGGGGTGCCATACGGTCTTTGATTTGATGTCGCACGGTGACCTTAGGGCGTTCCTGCGGCAGCCATAGAATTTTCAAGGTAGACGCAAGATGCCCGCAAGGCGACTGCAGGGGGACCGGAGGGGGGCCCTAAGGCGAACGTGCGGCCAGACGGACGGTAACGAGTGGGTTGTTTTTTTTTACCAGTTCTTTTGTTTCGGCTTGTCGAATTGCTACGGTGAACGTAGAAATGAAAAAAGTTACAACTCCGCGCTATAATTCCACGGCGACCCTACGGCCTGTAAAAGATAGCCAAACGGCGTAGGGCCACCCTGAGGCCACCTCAGAAAGTCTGCGGCCGCCGCACGTTTCTGTCAATTCAGAGGGCGTACGGCCGCCGTATCCTCGCCGTAGAGCAAATGTGACTTAGGCCTTAGGAGACATGCAATTACTTTCAATGATCATTGCAGTTGCAAAACAAAGGCAATACAAGGGCATGCTTTTGAACTATTGTGAAAAGATTGCATCAATAAGACAGAAAGAATCTCAAGCCAAACAACTTGTTCTGATTATTGTGCCAGAAAATAACTTTGATCTATTCACCTTTATTTTTAACTCGCAAATACCATCAGTCGCTTCGCTGATGGGAATAATAAGAGGGTGGAGAAAAAGAGGGGAGAGAGAGGGGTGAAGGATGGTTCGGAGGTGGAGGGGGGAAGAGAGAGGAGGAAGAGTAAGCAAGGAGGGAGGGGCGCAAGGAAAGGTGGGGGACCAAGGAGGGAGGGAGAGTAAGGTGGGGTGGGGGAAGGAAAGGCAGCATGAGGTGAAAGGAAGGGAAGGCAGACGTGCAGTGGAGTGTTAATTTTGATTCATACTCTCTCATCAAAATGATTCTGCATGGAATAAAAGTGAAGACAGAAACAAAATAATGTCTGAAATCCATTTTCTACTGGTCATACTGTAAACAGTGCCGGGACAAATATATAAAGCTGTGTCTAACCAATGACTGACAGTCCGGAGACAAACACTGCCAGAACATGTCTGGAGACAGACACCGTCCGGACATAATCGCCGCCAGGACACGTCCGGAGATAAATACTGCCCAGACACGTCCGGAGACAAACACCATCTGGAGACAAACACCACCCAGACATGGCCGGAGACAAGCACTACCTGGAGATAAACACTGCCCGGACATAATCATCACCTGGACACATCCGGAGACAAACATTGCCCGGACATAAACACCGCCTGAATACGTCCAGAGAAAGCCACCATTCGGACATAATCACCGCCCAGATATGTCTGGAGACGGAGAGAGATGTGTGCGAGGGTGCTGCACTACATTTCGAGGAGGCAGAGTGAGGATGGAACAGAAAGAGAGAGGGGGGGGGGAGTTTGCAGAGCGAAAATGTTATGCTTTGTGAAACACAGACACAAATATATATATATATATATATATATATATATATATATATATATATATATATATATATATATGTCATGCACCGCATTCCAACGTTTCATTCAACGACGGACCGCATATACGATGGTGGTCCCATAAGATTATAATGGAGCTGAAAAATTCCTATCGCCTTGTGATGTCGTAGCCGTTGAAGCGCTGCCAGTCATATAAAAGTACAGTATAGCACATACAATTATGTACAGTACATAATGCTTGATAATGGTAATAAACAATGGTAATAATGATATAATACTTGATAATGGTATAAATACTTGATAATGGTAATAAATACAGTGTGGCCCCGTTATAATGCGATCGTTGAGGTCCATAAAATGTCATCATGAAAAACGTGGGGTCACGCTAAATCGGGATTCAAGAAAATTACCATTCAAACTGACCCAATGTTGACCTCACATCTTAAAACACCCCGATTTTCACCCTATTTGACCCGTTTTTTGCACGTTTACCTTCGAGCAAGTAAATTACCTTTGGATTAAAGAATTCCGCTAATAAATCATTGTTGTTACAGTACAAATTAAAACACAAATTGATTTTTAGTGAAGCTTTTTATGTTAAAACATTCGCACTGTTCCGAAAATATTTCACACAACTGACAGGTGCTCGTTTCTTCATTTGTAAATTATAACATCGACGCAATGATTATCTATAAAATCCAAACGCTATTAATTCACCGTTCCATAATCGATGCGAGAGGAGATTGTAAGCAGCCGCTAACAACACACATGGCCGTCATGAACAGCACAAAGGTAAAACTAACGTGTCTTCTGTATATCTTAGATGTGGGACAATGGGACAAGATGTGGAGGTGGAAGACGGTGATATTGATGAATGATCCTGACCCTATATAGGCCTAGGCTAATGTGTGTGTTTGTGTCTTAGTTTTTAACAAAAAAAGTTTAAAAAGTTTTTTAAAATTATATTTTTGTACATCTGTACAATGTGTTTGTGTTTTAGGGCTCGGGTTATTACAAGAAGAAAGAAATAAAATTAAAAAAAATTTAGTGCAGCTAAAGTGTAGAGTGTTTATAACATCTACAGTAGTATACAATAATGTCTTCAGCCTTCACAATCACTCACCACTCACTCACTGACTCACCCAGAGCAACTTCCAGTCCTGCAAGCTCCATTCATGGCAAGTGCCCTAAACAGGTGTACCATTTTTTTTCTCTTTTATGCCGTATTTTTACTGTACCTTTTCTATGTTTAGATATGTTTTGATACACAAATACCATTGTGTTACAATTGCCTACAGTATTCAGTACATTAACATGCTGTACAGGTTTGTTGCATTGGAGCAATAGGCTATACCATATAGCCGAGGTGTGTAGTAGGTTATACCATCGAGGTTTGTGTTGTTATACACTCGATGATGTTCGCACAATGACGACATTGCTTAATGACGCATTTCTCAGTAAGTAACCCCATCGTTAAGTGGCACATGACTGTTATGTATATGTATATGTGTATATATATATATATATATATATATATATATATATATATATATATATATATATATATATATATATATATATATATATATATATATATTGGCAATCTTTTGGGAATTGGCAAATTGGAGTCAGTGTATTTACCGACCACAGTACATACTCTATACTATACAACCCAAAAACCTTGAGTAGCTTTCACCCTTGTTTTGGGGGAATTTCAAGAAACAAATTAAAAAAACAATTTTGCATTATAATGTTTCACAGAGATGTGCATACTCATTAATATTTATCAAGACCTGGCAATCGTCATGCGACGGGTGGAAAAAATGTGGCTCGGTATTTTAGAAAACATGTTAATACGGCAAATGGCTCAGACATGGGGAGTTATCAAATGTATTTTGCTTTGTAACTCACAAAGAGAAACTGCTTAACCTTCGTGAAGCACACACCTGGTTCATATTAAATAACAAATTGCTTTAGAAACAAAAAATTGGGAAGGACAAAGGAAAACTAATCACGAGAAAACTAGTCAACTAGTCACGAGGACAAAGGAAGACGTGCTTGCTCGTACGCTACTGAGGTTAAAAGTTAAAAGGTAAACCTCCACCACCCATCTTCATCATAAGATACTGGATGAAACTTTGCCACCACGATGCCCATAACCAAGCATGCAGGCATGCACACACCTACAGAGGGTCCCTTTACAGATACAAATCTACCCATATGCACTTGTGCATCCACATACCCGACTGTGCATCCAGATTGGGACATGAACTGCACTGCCTTCGACTGTAAGGCATGTGGCAAGCGGCTAAAGCATTCAAGTGAGCACTCCAATTAATTGGTTGATAATGAACGGGTGGCTTGGCAACCGAGAGAAAGCTGATTGGTAATGGCACATACCCACAAAATAAAAAATAAAAAATATATTAAAAAAAATCCAGAAAAAATACACACATATTGTTACGACTGTGGAAGCCATTTGCACACAAACAAACAGCAGTCCCTAAGCTTAGTTATTTCAATAAGTATGTGTATAGTTGGATTCCTCCCTATGACTAAAGGGTCTTTACATGTGTGCGCTGCAAAGTTTCTTTCTAGTTAGATTTTTGCAATGCCCAACGCCAACAAATCAATCCTTCACTTCTTCGCACTATCGACGTCATTGCCCACATGCATTCGACCACGGTTGTGAGTGGGGGTTTCCTCACCTCAGAACACCGACTCCGCCCAGGAAAGGAGGGGTGTCCCCTTGTCCAATCACAGATGGCCAGCACATCACCCCACGAAACCCTGTCCAATCAGGGCAAAGATTATCTCAAAGGACCGATCACCCCACCCTGCCCGGGGGAAGGATAAGAATCGCCGGGCTCCTCTGAGTGTTCGCTGCAGTTGGGTTGGAATTGTCGGAGAAGAAAGGGGTCGCCATTGCTCTTGGTGTGCGTCATTGGTGGTCGTCGTTGCCGTGTCTCAAGCCTGTCCTCTGACTATTCCACAGCCGTCTACTTCCATCTCTCATTTTGTCGAGCAATAACCCGGAGTCCGAGCCGGGAATCTCTGCTGGCCCTCTGTGAGGAGCGACCCTGGCCCTGCCTGGACCCCACTATACCGTGTCTGGGCTCGCTGATGACCCCGAGTTTCACACCTGCAGTCACGGGCCAAACCACACGAGGCAGCCAGGTACCGACCAAACTCTGACCTCCAGCCTGTCTATCCCCTTGGCTGCGAGGGTCGAAATAAAGATAATCCGGGTCCATTTTTTTTTGGTGTGTGTGTGTGTCTGTGGTGGTGCCATCCTATAAGTAGAAATTGTATTAGTGTTGATTGCTCATTGTACAATGCATGTATATTCGTGATTAAGTCTGCTTTGTGTCTCCCTCCCCATTATAAATAAACCCCTGTTAAATGTTCCAGCTCGTTGCCTGTCGTTTCTGCCATTGACCCAGCACGGTGCGGGCTTGAGAAATAGTGAGGCCTTTGTGCCGTAAGTTGTCATTTGGTCCGGCGCGGCTTTGGTAATTTCCGCTCGGTTACGCCGGATGCGAGTCGGTAACAGCGACTCAGTTCGGACAAAACCGGCCGAGGGTGTGGCTTCCCCGGTAGTTAGACGGCGTGAGTACTGAGGTAAATTGGAATAGACAAGTGGATCCAACCTCACGCCTTCGAAATATTGGCGACCATGGTCCTTTAAGCGACCCGCCGACTCCAGAGTTATCCGGGGTAACGACCTTAAATTCCGGGTGTTCGGAGGGAGACGGCCCACCTGCTCCGTCTAGCGGTCGTCCTTGCCACGGAACCCTGGCACCACAACAATATATGTATATATATATATATACATACATATATATATATATATATATATATATATATATATATATATATATATATATATATATATATATATATATATATATACGATGCTTATAGAAAATCTACACCCCCTTTCAAAATTTTCATCTTTTGTTGCCTTCAAGCCTGGAATTAAATTGCATTAAATCAGACTTTTTCCACCTTTATTTACACATCGTAATCCACAACTTCCAAGTGAAAAACAAATTCTACAAATTTCAGAAAATTCATTAAAAAAATATAAAACTAGAATATCTTCTTTGGATACGTGTCTAACCCCCTTATAATAGCAATTGTAAATTAGCTCAGGTGCAACCAATCACCATCAAAATCACACACTGAGTAAATTTGTATCCACCTGTGTTAAATTGTTGTGATTCGGATTATTTCACAATAAAACCAGCTGTTCCTGTAGGTTTCCTCTGCGAGGTAGTGCATTTCACAGGAAAGACTCAACCATGAGCACCAAGGAGCTTTCAAAAGAACTCCGTGATAAAGTTGTGGAAAGGCACAGATCAAGGGATAGGTATAGAAATATTTCAAAGGCTTTGAATATCCCTTGGAGTACAGTCAAGACAATCATTAAGAAGTGAAAGGTGTATGGTACCACCAAGACCCTGACTAGATCAGACCGACCCCCAAACAAGGAGACTGATCAGAGAGGCCACAAAGAGGCCAAAGGCAACTTTGAAAGAGCTACATGCATTTATGGCAAAGAGTGGTCATGATGTGCATGTGACAACAATATCCCAAGCATTCCACAAGTCTGGCCTGTATGGTAGGGTGGCAAAAAGGAAGCCAACTGCGTGCCATTCCCAAATGGACATTTTTTTTTCTATACCTTGTCGAGGCTCGTATGAGAGCAAACATACAATGCACAGCAAGGGGGCACGAGACAAGAGAGGCGGCAGTGGGAAGGACAAAACAGTGGGAAACAAAGACATGAGGAGATCTGTGGAAGGGAGAGGGGTGGGGTGGGGAACACAGGGAATAAAAGATGGACATTACAGGGACTTTCAGGAAGGAAAGCAGGGAATTTGAAGGAGGTGGGTTTGGGGTGGATTAACGGGGGTAGAAAAGATCGAGGATTTGGATGGGGGATGATAAGAGGTGGTGGTGAACAGCTGTTTTGAAGGCCTGGAGGGAAGAATGGGATTGAATAGAGTGAGGGAGTTTATTCCAAAGGTGGGGAAAAAGAGGAATGAAAGAGTGAAGGTGAGCAGTGATCTGTGATTTTGGTAGTTTTACTAGAAGGGGGTTGTTCGCAGACCTTGTGCGCGCTGCGGAAATGTGGTGGGGACAAATCGCAGAGAGAGCAGGGGGGGGCGAGACTGGAGAGGAGACGCTAGAAGACAGAGAGACCACCGACCTGCCTGCGGTGAGAGAATGAGAGGCCCAAAGACTCAGCCTCATCGCGGGAGATGCCAATGATCAGAAATGCCTTGGTTTCCACAGCATGAAGCCGAGAAAGGTGGGAGGCAGGAGCACCAGCCCAAAGGGGAGAGCAGTACTCCATCAGGCTGTGGACGAAAGCTTTGTAAGTGGTCAGGAGCTCAGGTGGGCCGAGGAAGGACTTTGCACGACGGAGGATTCCCAGTCGGAGTCTGGCTTCGGAGGCCAGGTTTGAAATGTGGCTTTCCCAGGAAAGATCATGGCAGATAGTGAGACCCAGAAGCTTGAAAGAAAGGACTTCTTTCAGAGGATTGTTGAGAAAGTGGATGGGGGGGTTTTCCAAATGGTCCTTTCGGAGAGAGATAGTGAGAGTGTGAGATTTGTCTGGATTGAAAGACATGTTCCATGTGTTGGACCAGTTTGTGATTTTACCCAGATCTGCAGAGAGCGAAGAAGCTGCTGCATGCCGGTCTGAGGGGAGACAGATGGTACGGCAGAGGGTGGAGTCATCAGCAAAGAAATAAAGAGGATTTTCCAGAGAGTCGGAGAGATCATTGATGAAAACCAGCAAAAGAAAAGGGCCAAGAATGCTGCCTTGAGGAACTCCAGCCTGGACAGGAAGAGGGGATGAAAGAACTCCATTTAGGGCCACACGTTGACTGCGACAGGAGAGGAAGTCTGCGAGCCATGAGTGGAGATGGCCTTGGATACCATAGGAAGAGAGTTTGGTGAGCAGGGCAGGGTGCCAGACCATGTCAAAAGCACGTGATATGTCTAGGGATATGGCTCGGATTTCATGTCCGGCATTGAGGACCTCCATCCATTGTTGGGAGAGCAGAAGCAGCATATCCAGGGAAGAGCGACCTGGTCTGAAACCAAATTGATGATCGGAAATCAAGCCATTGGAGAAGAGGAAGGATTTAATGTCTGAAGCGATGATGGATTCCATAACCTTGCTGATGATTGGGAGAAGGCTGATTGGTCTGTAGTTGCAGGGATCTGTTTTTGCACCCTTTTTATGCAGGGCAGTAATGTTTGCTGATTTCCAAGTAGATGGCAGATGACCTTGAGCAAATGAGAGGGTGAATAGAACAGAGAGAGGGTGAGCAAGAGCAGAAGAGGAAGTTTTGAGGACACGTGGGCTGATGCCGTCTGGACCGGTTGCAGAAGCTGAGTCGAAGTTTGACAGCAAGCTCTCCACCTTGTCAGGAGAAAAGGACACAGAGTCCAGGGACAGTTGGGTGTGACTGGGTAAGGTGGGTAGAGAAAGTGATGGGTTTTGGACACAAGATTTAGCTGCAAACACCGAGTTTAGGCATTCAGCCTTTTCACGTGCGGTATCAGCAGTGCGGCCATTTGAGGTAAGGGAGGGGATGGAGGGGGAACATACACCAGAAACAGATTTGATTAGACGCCCCCAGGATTTGGAGGAGGGAGAGAGGTTTGAGAGTTCAGACTTGAGCTTAGAAAGATGTTGTTTTATGGCTCTCCTGAGGGTAGATACACACTTGTTCCGAGCTTTATGGAATGAACTGAGATTACTTCAGTTGGGTTTGCTTTTCATGAGGCAAAGGCAAGTTGTTTCAGGACAATTGCCTCACCACAAGCTTCCGTGAACCAAGGACGGGAGGAAGGGTAGGACAACTGAAGATGAAAGGGGATAAATCTGTGCATGAGAGAGAGCAAGATTCTTTGAAAGAATTCCCAGGATCAGTTGATGTTGGAGAAAGTAGCGATAGGAGACCAGTCTATAAGTTTGATGGCTGCTTGGAGACCCTGCCAGTCAGCTTGAGTGAAATGCCAGACTCTACGGCGGTGAGGTGGTTCTCTGATAATAGCCAGAGAGAGGTCCACTTTGACAAGGACATGGTCAGAAGAACCGATTGGAGTGGAGGAAGAGCAGCAGATATTGTCAGGGAAATTTGAAATTTCATTTTAACCTTCTCTGTACTCGAACCACAATGCTACAACCTTCATACAATCACCACAACACCTTCTTTCTAAATCACCACGATAACCTACGCTTAACCTCCTCACCACAATCACTTCAACCGCTCCAAATGCTTCAACGTCCTCACCATAAATGCCACAGCGCTTCATCCACCTCACACAACCGCAACAACACACCGCAATTACAGTCAGCACCTCGGATGATCACCACTATCCTTTAAGGATGTCAGGGAACAATGGACATGACCCACCATGATGGATGCTTGAGGTCAGAAGAGATTTGGCACGTATCTCAGAGTGCAAGTATGCACGGGGGTCCGTTCAACATCACCTGAGTAGCCCTGCGCCACAACGGTTAAAGGGAATCCCCAACGGAGCACCGAGGCCAAACACCAGTCTTGGTGAGGTTGAAATCAACTTTAATAACACACACGATACAACGTGCCCGACTCGGCCAAACCTTCCACGATACAGCACCCCTGCATGGTAACCCTGTGCACCACGCTCCTACGACAGATTAAACCATGTACTCTACTGGCACTGGCACTCCAATAAGTCGCGACCATCATTAGTTGCCAGCACACGTTTGTGGCCAGAGAGCGCTCCCAAAAATCCACACGTCATGCCAATCTCGGTGTTCCATTGCATGACCGAGTTTGGGGTGAATGAAGCCATTTCAGCTTCGGAGCCTCAAGGGTGGGGCGACTTCTTGGGGAGGCATCTCCGCACCAATGGGATCGCTCAGGAATGCCTATAGAGCATTGTGATCCGATTCTTGGCTTCTCCTTCACAAAGCCTCGATAAAATAACTATGTCAGGATCATTTGAGGCAGTCTACAATCCAGAGTCTGTAACAAAGACGTCGCCCACACCTCAAACTTTCTTTCCCTTTCTTTGCTCTCTAGTTTCCTCAGGTGTGTGTCTGATGGCACCCTTTTATGTTAGCGTAATGATAACATTATAGTAATTGTGTCGGATTAGCTCTGCACTGTGTCCTTTCTTCTTATTGATTATTTACTTATTGATTCACAGGTTATGTTTTCATCCCTTTCTGTCTGTTTATCTGTTTTTCGTTTGTGCGCAAGATATCTCAAAAAGTTGTATCGGCTGCACCTGATACGGTAAGTTACACACAAGTACGCATCGAGGGCACAAGACCCACCTTGATATGGCCATCCACAGGTAAGGTATCACGTGAAGTAGTGTAACCCTGCCAGGATTGGCAGTACCAATCGGCGTTAATGGTTGCTTAGCAACCCATCGGTGCACAGAGTTATCTATGCCTTGCGGCCTCAGGACTGGGTGCTCAGGAAGGAACCGAATGCTTCACCTCGTGGCAAGCCTCGAACCTCGGATCCGTAACAATATACTGTGTGTATATATATATATATATATATATATATATATATATATATATATATATATATATATATATATATATATATATACAATATATCTATATGTATATACATACATACAATTGACCCCTCCCGCACTCCTCCAGATGAATAAGCTGCAAAAAGAAATCCAAGAAGACCCACACAAGGTAAGCACTATGCTGTTTTGAACCCTTCCCAGAGTTCCTTGACAACTATAAAGATGTTCACACATTGTACACACATGAGAATCCCAATGCTATACACGCCCTCAGCTACCGGACCGGTTTCATCGCTTATTGGCGAATCATCAGCGACAGCGCAGACAGCAATGCATACCATGAGGCTCCCAAGCATTCCAGATCGTCAGTCAGGTTTCTTGACTGCCACTGGTAACATGTAACCCAGTGCTACCTGCTCATGGTCGGGTAGTCGGCGACTAAACTGACTACCCTCACTGGCTGGCCAGTGGGGAGGGTGACGGTGACACCCTGCAGGACTAAAAACAATACCTGCAAAAGGGTGGATGAGCTCCTTTAGGGACACAATGGCCATCCAGTATAGAGATGGTGTCTTCAAAAAAAAAACACCCATCCGGTTAGACCGTTTTTTAGGTCGTTGGTTGTCGACAGCAACCGCTCAGGGTGGTACTACCGTTCTGGCTTAGGAGCGTTAAAGTGGTGCCCAGAACCATCTTACACTCTCCGTGTCAGGATTGCTGGTCTTACTTTCTGTCTCACTCAAACTATAACTCCCAGGCTAGCTTTAATATCTCTTTCTTGCAAACAAACATCACACACTTTTCTTACTCACTCATTTTCACTCCTCACTTTACATTCTCTCTTTTATTTCTTTGACATTTGCATCATGTTTCAAAAATGTATTGGGCCCGATATGTTCTCGTGGATCAGGCATTACGTGGCGGAGGTATGCACTCTCCCGAGGTGCCCGTCTAGCTATAGGTTTGTGATGCTTATTATGGCCAACAAGATGGTGCAAAGGTAGCACACTTAGCTTTGAGCTGTCTTGTGGTTTTGATTCCTGACCCAACTATAAACTGTCAGATTGGTGTTTCACAGGTAGGGCGTCACATCACAGAGTATGCAGTTCCTTTGATGGATGATAAGTCGGGTGTCTCATCTGACTGTATTTGTTGGCCGACTTTCACAGAGTGAGAATAATTGGGGCTGTTAAGGTAATAGTAGTAGTAGTAGTTGTAGTAATTGTAGTCGTCATCGTAGTAGTCTCATGTAATTAACCTTTTCATTCTTGAACAACTGCTCATCAGTAAATCGGAAAAAAAACCTTAGCAGGCGGATATTTAGCATGGAAGGAAAAGACGTCCGAGATGTTCGGAATCCAAGCCAATCCTTTATTCCAACCGCGACCCAACAACCTGCACCCGCTCGTCTCTCTTCCGGTTTCACCGGGTTCCGGAAAACTCCCGATCAACCCAAGCTTGAGAATATTTACATATTATAACAGGAAATGCAAAATGATGCCACTGCAGATCGCAATGGCAGGCAAGTTCTCCTCGACCTTTTGTGAGACGATTGAAGAAGAATTCTCCCGAACGATAAATAGTAAGCCTCGTCTCAGTGATAACTCGAGCAGTCTTCTCTTGCTATTATAAATCACCCATGAGGGATGAACGAACATCACAGCCTTCCATTCCGATCAGGGAAACCTCGCCTTTTCCCTTTCGCCGCCCCCTTTTACAAACTCCTCCATCTTCTTTAAACTCAATCTCTCTCTATTTTCATTCCAATCATAAAACTAACACTACACCATTAATTAAACAAAATAAAATGTTAACAAACACTCATGATGTAAAGGAATATTAATGCCATTCCAACATGATAATCAATACAGGTAAAGATGGATACGCAACACCGACGTACACACATGGTCTCCTGCCTGGTGGATATCTGATCACGGTAACACGCTTGCAAGCTTTTGTACACGGCTAACTTCGACAAAAATAGCTCATAATAAAAACTACCATGGGAGTAATTCACATAATCGTGGTCATGATGCGTTATTGCGATAGCATTACAGCCCAATCCGGATGAAATGGGTTAATAAACGAATCAGCATATCTTTATAGCACCTCAATCCCCTATAATCGTGACATGTCTTTCTGATGATGAACATACGGAAACCTCCATATGGGTCATTTTCAAAAATATGTATTTCCGTAAAACACAGAAGGAGTTTCACCCATGTGTGTAGAAACAAAGGAAAACAAACACGTTGGTCCCATGGGTCTCTAAAAGAAAAAGAGACTCTGTGGAAAAAGAATCCTTGGTGGTACCAGTGTGTTAATGGTGTTAAATATATCAGTGGACATTGTAAGTAACTTGGGCCTGGGATTTTGGAGGCTTTGCACGTTCATTTATTGCTTTTTAAACATTTACATGCTAAAATGTTTTCTTATATAATATATAAATTGGCCATCTTTCATCCTATAAAAAGCTCTGCATGACTTATTATTTAATCATCTTTCTTATGATTGTTGGTCGACCTGCCACCAAAAAAATTAGATATGAGATTCTGAAGGGATTCTTGCAATTGCGATAAATTTCACACTATAACAACCATTGCGTGTCCTCAAGCAAGGTGCGCGAGGATGGGGTGACCCCCTGGCCAATCCACCAAAATACCGATTTATGTCCTTGCAAGGAACATGCGCAATTGCGGATTCATCAAACACAGACCACAAAGAGCTCTGGCTCCTAAGGGATTGTCATTGTGCGAGCTGGGCTTGCCAATTTACCGGCTGGCTGCTCAAGCCTCCCAGAGGGCTATGCTCACCAGGGCTGATTTGAGTTGCCTTTGAACTCAGGAGGTCGAGTTGCTTCCAAAAAGTCGGTCCTCACCTATACTTTAGGTAAGATCAGTGAACGCTTTTTATTAAATATTTCGAGTGGCCGTAGTTGCATTTTTGACTCTCAAGCGTCGTAACTAGGCAGCAATGTGTAACTTTGGACTCGCATGTTTCTGTCACTTTAGTTCATAATTCATGTCCAAACTGTCACAAAAAAAACACAAGGAGCACCATGTGTCTGGAAAAATGAAAATTACTTATCATGGATGAAACACCAGGAAAATAGCTTTTCCAAAAGTTATGCAAGTTATTTAAAGTGTTAGCAATGCTAAATGAAGCCTCCGTATCAATGGTGTGTGAAATGAATTTTATATATTTATAAATGGTTCATAAAATGGTTATGATTGACTTATCAATGGTGCATAAAATTATGATGATTTATTTGTCAACGTTATGCAATATGAAGATGATATATTTATCAATGGTGTGTGAAATGATTATGATTTATCAATCATGGTGTTTAAATGAATATGATGTATTTATCAATCATGTGTAAAATTATGAGATAGTTGAATAGTTTATTTGAACTTACATTTGGTAGCTGTTCGGCTAAATTGTGTGCAATTCCAGATTATAGAACTTGAGACATTAAACAACTAGAACTGCACTCGTACAGCGCATAGTCTCACCTCGCTTGCTCATTTTGAACAAAAATACCATCGTTAACTGAACACGTTACTATTATGGCCCACTGCTATTATAGCCCATATGTCCATATCATTCATGCACCGAAACAATGTCACAAACATTGCCATTATCCAAAGGTTTATTGACTCGTGATTGATTATTATGATATTTAACGTCCACTTTTGTGCACATAAAGGCAAAATTTCATGAATGAAGACTAATATGAAAAAAAAATTAAAACTATATTCCCCATGGCTTGTCGATCAGTACAAGTATAAAATTTCACCTTTAACTGTTGAGCAGTTTTGTGGAAGAAGATTTTTTTTTTTAATGTTTTTAGAGTCAATCCAATATGGCCACTAGACCATGTGACCAATGTCATAAATTTAATTCTTCACTCACATCGGGATGTAGAACACATAGATGATGCTTTGGATTATTTTGGATAAAGATTTCGATTCAACCAATTATGGCTGGAATACCACTTCACCAATTATGTCATCGTTATCACCCTATATACAGCACCTCATGGGGAGTTGACGACATATGTCAAGTTTCAATTTTTTTCATTGAGGAGTTTCGGAGAAAAATATTGCCAATTTTTTTTCCCCTTTAATCCAATATGGCTCCAATATCATGTCACTTATGATGTCAAGGTTATCAACAAAATATTCTCTATGTGGAGTCCCTCCTGTGCTTAAAGTTTTGCACCAAAGGACAATATGTTGCAGAGAAAAACATTTTTAAAGCGAAAATATATAGATGCAGTCACACACACACACAGACACACACCACGAATGATGAAGAAGAACCTTACAAAGATTCTAAGAAACATTCTTGGGCACATTACCACAAACTAATTTCAGTTGGAAGCTGTATGGGGCTCAGTGACAATCCTGAGAAGAGCCCTCAGAAGAAAACTCTAAGAACAACACAACTTCACAACTGAGGCCATGAATCGAGATATTCACCGAAACGAAGGTGGATACTTCGAGTCCTGGGAGGACTCTGCTCCACATTGTGAAACCCACATATGGAGAAAACAACAGACGGAGGTGGATACTTTGAGTGCACACTTTGAGACATGGTAGGTCTTCGTTCCAACTCCTGAAACTCACATAAGGAATTAACAACCAACGACACACACACACACACACACACACACACACACACACACACACACACACACACACACACACACACACACACACACACACACACGCCCACAATTGCAAAACCACATCTCCCAAAAATGATGATGTATTTATCAATGGTATGCAAAATGATTATGATGTATTTACAGTATCAAAGGTGTGTAAAATGATTATTATGCATTTATCAATCATGTGTAAAATTACCCCCGTGCACGCGAAGCGAAAAGCGGGGTTAAGCAATTGGTTCATGTCCGTCTGTCTGTCTTATCAGTTTGTGATCGTCAGTTTATGATCGAGAAACAGCCTATTTAAATCGAATGTTATATTTTGAACACGAATACTGTCGGACGCCACTATTCGTGGAGGATACGTTCCTGAAAAAATGTCAGAGTCCACGAATATCGGGGCATTGTTATTATTTTTTTTAACATGGTCTAGGCTCGTGGAAGAGCGATTACACAGAACAAATCGGGCCACAACATAACAAAGGGAACAGCAGGAGAAAGGGGAAACACCAACAGCAGGACAGAGGGGGAAAGTAGATGGAGACGGACAAAGAAGAGATGCAGATAAATATGAGGGGTAAGGGAGAAAGCAAGGGGTGAACAATGTGGATACATAAGCAAAATTGTGTTTGACCATTTTGTGATTTTGTCAAGGTCTGAGGGGAGTGGAGAGGCCTGCCTGTCAGAAGCATGAGAGATGTCACAGCACAGAGTGGAGTCATCAGCAAAGAGATAACGAGGATTTCCCAGAGAGTCAGTGAGATCATTGATGAAGATTAGGAATAATATGGGGCCTATAACACTGCCTTCGGGTACTCTAGCCTTGACAGGGAGAGGAGATGAAAGGGTTTCGTTGAGAGCCACACGTTGTCTACGAGAGTGGAGGAAGTCAGTAATCTAAGAGTGGAGTTAGCCTTTGATTCCATCGGCAGACAGTTTGGAGAGCAAGGCAGGATGCCAGACTGTATCAAAAGCTCGACATATGTCCAGAGAGGTGGCCTTGATCTCATTTCTGATATCGAGGGCCTCCACCATTGTTGGGAGGATAGAAGCAGCATCTCCAAGGTAGAGTGACCATGTTTGAATCCGAATTGATGATCTGAGATGAGGCTGTTGGAGAAAAGGAATAATTTTATGTCAGCTGCGATGATGGATTCATTGACCTTGCTGATGATTGGAAGTACAGTAAGCGAATTAGGCTGTAGTTAAGGGAATCCATTTTTGCACCTTTTTGTTTAATGCTGTTATGTTGGCTGATTTCCAATTTCCCAGGTGGATATAGGAAACCAGTCTTTAAGTGTGAAAAACAAAAAACAATTTTTTTTAAAAACCGCGAATACGTGAAACGTGAATGTAGAAGCAGGTCACACTTTATGATCCATGAATACGCGGGGTCCGTGAATAGTGAATCAGTGAATAGTGGGATCCGACAATGGAAAGACAAGTTTGCAGTTTACTATATATTGGCTCTGAATTTGTCCCGATCACACATGAGCAGAGAGGAGTGAGATCAAAATTTTTTACTGTCTGCCTCCCTGGCAGTCAAACATAATTCAAAATCATTCCAAACAGGAACCTTACTGTTTTTAAGGACGTCATAATGGACACATATAACAGGCACGAAGAACTAATGTAATGTGTTAGATGGGGTGTTGTCATAGCCGCTGGAGACAATGGTGGTAAAACCCAGAATTTATTTATTTATTTGCCTTTTAACCTCTTTAAATCTTTATTTAAATTGAATTGTACACTTGAAGGCTGTATAACACAACTCATCTTCATCATACTTCCAAAAACCATGCAATATATCAATACGGTATATAGTATGAGAGGGTGTGGCATGTTTTCCGGGGTAAAGAAGAGGCCACCATAATGGCAATGTACCATCATCTCCATCAAATCATCTTTATCGTCACCATCATCAACATCGCCATCGCATTATTGGATCCAGTTTATCATCATTATTATTGTTAGAGGTAAGTTTAATGATCTTAATAAGTCAAGAAAATAAACTTTATTTTATGTTCTTCATACAGGAAAATAAGCCTGGTGTTGGCTTGCCAGTTATGGTGCCTGGCTTAAAATAATTGGGTCTTGAGTTCAGCCCCTGTCATGCTGTTAAGGTCTAAGTCAGATTTGCTCTACGGCGAGGATACGGCAGCCGTACGCCCTCTGAATTGACAGAAACGTGCGGCGGCATCAGAGTTTCTGAGGTGGCCTCAGGGTGGCCCTACACCGTATGGCTATATTTTACAGGCTGTAGAGTCGCTGTGGAATTATAGCGTGGAGTTATAACTTTTTTTCATTTCTTCGTTCGCCATAGCAATTCGACAAGCCGAAACAAAAGAACTGGTAAAAAAAACCCACTCGTTACCGTCCGTATGGCCGCATGTTCGCCTTAGGGCCCCCCTGCGGTCACCCTGCGGTCCCCCTGTGGGCACCTTGCATCTGCCTTGAAAATTCTATGGCTGCCGCAGGAACGCCCTAAGGTCACCGTGCGACATCAAATCAAAGACCGTACGGCACCCCCACATTTTCGGTCTCCACAATTTATAAATATGCCGTTCGGCTACCCACAAAATAAAAACATATGTGACTGCTACATTCTGTGACCGTGGAAATACTGCGGCCGCCGTATAATTGCTAGTGGCCGTAGATTTTGGAGACCCCACGGCCGCCGTGGCAAATGTGACTTAGGCCCAAATAACACCATGTGGGTTACCTCAACCTGAAATCCTTCTGAGGTCAGCAAAATGACTATCAGCTTACTGGGAACGGGGTACAGCATGAGCGACACAGCTGCGCTCACAGCAATGATGCAACCAGCAGGCACAGGCTGCATACCAAATAATAATATTGTCGTGTCCAGTGGGTTTGCCCCTACCTGTATGGATGGCCAAACAGTTCTCTTGGAGGCTTACAGCCGAGATTCTCGGAGATTATGGCGTGCATGAGAAGGAAAGGGCGACAAAGGACAGAGGTACACAGGTTGTACTCAAACCCACAACAGATACACAGACACCAGCAAATTGAATAAATAATGATTTAGTGAACAGAAAATCAACAGTTACAATGGAAATAAATCAAGACGTGAGGTAACCTAAATCTAATTTCAAGGCACCTCCACACAGACTAAAATATAAACAAGGGGACAGAATAAATCAAAGGAAAGTCCCTCCTTTATTTCAGCACTTAGATTTGGGTCCAGAAGTGAGTTTTGGTATCTTGAAAGTCACCAAACCATTTCGTCACTACACCGGAAAATGCGCCCAACATGGCACGCAGCCACTCTCTGGGCGGGTAAACGTACGGGAAGTAATTGTGGTGGCAATACTCAACGCCAAGGCTCAGAGACCGCTGTGCAGATTCTTGCATCAATCGTCCTCACCGACCCCCCTCACCGTCTCTTTCCCCCGATAGCTCGACATGAGGCTTCAAGGCTGGTCCCACATGATTTAGTCCAAGAGTCAATGACTAGCGTCTTGCTCCATCACACTGGCAAATTCACAGCACGACACGAGAATTGTTGCTGTATTTCGTCGTGTCCATCCAGACGTAGCCAGCCAGCGAGACCCCCTCACTCGATCGCATCTTCCCACAACTGTGTCCCCTCCATTCTCCTTTCAGAACACCGATTCTATCTCAATCCTCCCGTCTCCACCAAACCTTCTTCCTCACTCACTTCTGTCGCTTCTTTCTGGTCATGTTCTGACCACCGATTCCATCCCAAACTCGGTCCGCTCACCACAAAACAGTGTGACCTTTTTCACTCCTGCAATGGGTGACTCCCCCCTGTTCTCTTCCAGACGTGCTCTTCTCCCTCTTACTCTCTGACTTCAGGCCCATTAATCATCCACTCCAGGGGCATGGTCTGCTCGCTGTCCCCCCTGGAGGCAGGTCTTTTTGCCTGCTTGGACGCGCAGCTCGATTGTTGTTTTAAGGACGTGATCCCTCCTGTGATAATGATGCAAGGATGGTCTTGAAATACAAAAAAATAGGAAAAGGTCACAGGGGGTAATTGCATACTGGAGGAAATTATCCTTAATCCCTACCTAATTAAAACAGCACCACCCCTCATGTGGTGACGCAACACTTAAGCTCACAGTTTCCCTACTTAATTTACATTGAGATGTCTCCTACATGTCCACAGACTAAGCAACTCTATATGATCCTATCTTTCTTATGAAATTCCTCCATCTACCCCCACAAAAAATAACAATAATAAAATTCAAGAAAATAAACTTTATTTTATGTTCTTAATACAGGAAAATAATACTTTATTTTCTGTTCTTAATAACTCTTTTTTCATGAAAATAAATAGTACAAAACAATGCACAGACATGTTAATTAAAGCTTCAGTTTGGACAAATTTTAAAGTTCAAATCCCAAACTCTATTTTCCCCATTACCTGCTAAATTTGTGGTTCACAAGGATTTTCAAGAATGTAACCCCAGCGAATGGCAAAGCCCTCCTGTACATACTTGAACATTGCATGGGGTATCATGTTCTATGAATTCTCTAGTTAACTGTTTATAAATAGTGTATATAATGAATACGTATTTATCACTGGTGTATAAAATTATTCTTATGCATTTATCAGTTCTGTAAAATAATTATGTATTTATCAATGGTGTGTAAAATTATTATATACATATGAATGGTGTATAAAATGATAATTATACATTTATCAATGGTGTATAAAATTATTATGTATATGTTAATGGAGTAAAAAATGAATATATATTTATCAGTTGTGTGTAAAATTATTATGTATTTATCAATGGTGTATAAAATTATTATGTATTTATAAATGGTGTTTAAAATACCAGGCGCAGTGGCGTGCGCCTGTAATCCGGCTACTCGGAGGCTTGGGTTGGAGGATCGCTTGAGGATGGGAGCTCTGCGCTGGGCCATGTTATGAGAAGGTGTAGGGCAGCCTGGAATCATGGCGAAACCCAATCCTTATCCCTGTGTTGTAAGAGGCGACCAGGGTTGTGTCAGGAAGGGCATCCGGCGTAAAACTTATGCCAAATCAGTATGCGGATCATAACGGATGATCCGCTGTGGCGACGCCCTTACGGGAGCAGCCGAAAGACGAACAACACAAATGGTGTTTAAAATTATTACATATTTATCAATGGTGTATCATATTATTATGTATTTATCGATGGTGTATAAAATCATTACATATTTATCGATGGTGTATAAAATGATTATTATGTATTTATCAATGGTGTGTAAAATTATTATCACGTATTTATCAATGGTGTATAAAATTATTACATATTTATCGATGGTGTATAAAATGATTATTATGTATTTATCAATGGTGTATAAAATTATTATGTATTTATCTATGGTGTATAAAATTGTTACTATGTATTTATAAATGGTGTATAAAATTATTACATATTTATCAATAGTGTATAAAATGATTGTTATGTATTTATCGATGGTGTGTAAAATGATTATTATGTATTTATCAATGGTGTGTAAAATTATTATTACATATTTGTCAATTGTGTATAAAATTATTATTATGTATTTTTCAATGGTGTGTAAAATTATTATTACATATTTGTCAATGGTGTATAAAATTATTATGATGTATTTATCGATGGTGTGTAAAATGATTATTATCTATTTATAAATGGTGTGTAAAATTATTATGATGTACTTATCAATGGTGTATAAAATGATTATTACATATTCATCAATGGCGTATAAAATGATAATTTATTTATCAATGGTGTGTATAATTATGATTGTTTATTTATCAATGGTGTATAAAATGAATATGTATTTATTAGTGGTGTGTAAAATGAACATTATTTATTTTGCCAGACAAGCCAGTCCTTTATTACCACCACCACCAAAGGTGGATAGAGGTTATGTTTTGGCTGTCTGTTTGTCTGTGAACAGGATATCTCAAAAAGTTATGGACGGATTTGGACAAAACTTGGACAGCTTGGGTGTGCAATAAGGACAAATTGATTCAATTTTAGTGAAGATCTGGATGTGGATACGAGATGTTTTTTAAAGTCATTCTTCACCATTGAGATATAGGACCAAAAACGATATATAGCATAGTAGTTCAAAAAAATGTTGACAGATTATGACAAAACTTGGTGGATGAGTGGGTAGATGACAATAACAAACCGATTAGATTTTGGTTCAGGTCCAGACGCAGATCTGGCCTATCAGTGGGATACAAAGTATAAACTGTTCGGCCTGGCAGAGATATGCGCTCGATTGAATGCCGTTCTTGTTGATTTTGTTTTTGATTTGAAAAACAAAATTTCACAGCAATCGTGATTTTTTTTTCACGTTACTGGAAGATGCTTATGATGTGAATAATATTTGAAAATTACCTTCTGCTCTTGATTTACATGTTTCTATTTTTACATTTTTGTTCCTTCACTAGATGGCTACACAACAGATGATATTCAGTTTTATTGGCATGGGAATGACTCTGCGGTGACAGGTGTAAAACAGATTGAACTACCACAGTTTTCAATCGTTGAGTTCCGGCTCGTTTCTACACTTGTGGACTTTGCCACAGGTACTTTTCACAAAATTATCAAAAAATTGTCCCTTTTGCATTAAAATGTTGTATTCTGTAAGGTATTATGCTGCAGCATTGTACAATGCACAATGGCTTTATTGTATTTTAAGCCACTACAGTTGTATTTTACTTTATGATGTGAATGCACAATGAGTCCAATGCATTCCTGAGAAGCTGGGAGGTGACAGGGGGAGAGGAGTGCTGGATGGGGTGGGATGAGTGTGTGAGGGGGGAGATTGGAGGGTGCAGGATGAGGTGAATATGGGAGGGGAAGGGCCAGAGGAAGATGGGAGAGGTGGGGTGAAGGGTGTGTGGAAGGACCGGGCATTGAGGTGCAGAGTGAGGCGACACAGGGTTTAGGGACCTTCAATCGTGGAACACAGAGGAAGTGGGGATGGAAGGACTCGAGCGTGAAGGAGATGATTTTGTGGGTTTAACACCGTAATCCTGTATTCATTACTAAACGGATTTGGTGTGAGAATTTGAAGGGCAGAAAGATGAAAAAGTTCATGATGGGTGGTGGGAAGGATGATTTGGGGCACTAAGAAAGATAGCACTGTATGAACATGATGACAGATCAGGCACAGGTTTGATAGCTATCCAGAAGTGAAACAGAAAAGATGGGAAGAAGAGGAAGCAGTATGGGAGAATGAATCAGTTAATGGAGTGGAATCAGAAAAACTGTTTTCGTGCACAATACCATATTCACCTGCCTTACACTTGCTCATTCTGAGTTTTAACATCTCAAGTTAAATTGCCATCAACTGTGATTTCAAGGAAGATCTTCACGTTTTTTCTGGACTTTGTCTTCAACTTTTGAGTTCAATGAATTATCAGATAAACACCACACTCCATATTTTTATTTGTTGTGAGCTCCTCCCTGTGCCTGCTTCACATGAATAACAAAATGGAACAATGTCAGTGGTCTAATGGAAGGTCAGAGTGAGCTCTATAATTAAAAGTCTTGGACCATTGAGTAGCAAGCGCAGCTTTTCCACACACTTTGTTGATCACGTTGTCTGTCTGTTGGACACAACTCTTGGCAAGAGCAGACATTTCTGCATTGAATCGTAGTTACTGCTTTGTTCAATACCAAAGGCAATTAAGTCATCTCAAATTCAGCACATGCCATTCACTTATTTAATTTTTCATCCTGTGTACAGTATTTGAATTCTGTCTTGAGACGTTTCAGTGTTTTTTAGGCTTTATCATATGGCATCCTGGACAATGGCAGCTATTTTTGCAGAATCCAAACAGTAATATGCAAACTCAAAACCATGAAGGCAAGAACCATGACAAGAAAACCATGCCCTTGGCAAGGCAAGAGACACACTCATTTTGCTAACACATTATTCCCAACACGAACTTCGTGAAATGAACTCATCTATCCTGGGACAAACTGCCATCTGCCGTCATTGAATAACATTGGAGAAAAAGAGGTGAAAATGCATAATTTGATATTTCTTTGGCTCGATGGAGGAAAAAAAAAGATTTTTTGAATGTTGATTTTAGTGCATAGATGAACAAATCAAGAGAACTTCAAATAACTTGTCCTTTAGTGTGATGGATTCATTAATCTCAGCCAGCTGTTGCAATCGTGCCGCCATACCACCAAAGCATTGAGGGAATTACTTCCTTCCAAACTCCTCAACCCCATTTTCATAATAAGCTCCCACATTCATCGTGACACAAATGTTCTCCCCAAGAACAAGATACATACGATGGAGAAATGCCAATGTTTTAATTGGACAGTTAAAACAACCGATTTGGTTTTTGATGTGCTGCGGTGCACACTATATCATACTGCTGATGAGTGCACTGCACAACAATACAAGTGAGTTTAACTCGATGGCCATTTCATCCCGAAGGGTTTTTGAAAAAAACGAAATGAGCCTCTTAAAACTACCATAAAATGTCAGATTATTTGACATTGGATAAAGCTCAGTGAGAGCAGGATAACATTGAGATTCGAACATTTCAACAATTATCAAATCGATATGGTAACCATGACATGTACACACACATACATATATATATATATATATATATATATATATATATAAAATGTATTGTATGTATGTATATATATACATATATATAATGTATGTATTGTATATATATATATATATATATATATATATATATATATATATATATATATATATATATATATATATTTATATACATATATAATGTGTGTATTGTATGTATATATATATATATATATATATATATATATATATATATATATATATATATATATATATATATATATATATATATATATATATATATATATATATAAATATATATTTATATACATATATATATATATAATATATGTATTGTATGTATATATATATATATATATGTATATATATATATATATATATATATATATATATATATATATATATATATATATATATATAGTATGTGTATATATACAATATACATACATACATTATATATGTATACACATTCATACATACATACATTATATAGATACATACATACATACATACATTATATATATATATACATATATATTGTTGTGGGCCAGGTATCGGCTGCGAGCATGACCGCTAGTTGGAGCAGCATGTCAACTCCACCGAACACCCAGAATTCAGATCATTACCCTCGGATAACTCCGAAGGTGCTCGTCCCTTACAGGACCGTGAACCGTCAATAATTCAGCCACGTGGGACAGGGTTATTTGCCAATCTTCAAAATACCTAGAGACCCACGTGGCGAGCTACCGCGGAATTCACACCCTCGACGGAGCTAGAACGGGACGAGCCGTAACTGTGCTCGACCCATGCGTAACCTGAGCGGATGGTTACCGAGGTCCCGTCGGTCGAAATGCACAACTCCTGCAGCAACGGCCTTTTTAATTCTCCCAACATGCACTGTGCTAAGCCAATGAAGGAAAGGACAGAAACGAGCTGAAACATTCAACAAATGGATATTTATTTACAATAGGGGGGGAAGGAACACGGAAGAGCAGAGTTAAACTGACTAAGCAATACAATCATGCACAGCAAAAAGCACTTAACAATTCCTACTTATAGACGGACCCACACACAGACGCACACCGAAGAGAAACAGACCCAAATGGTCTTTATTCGGCTCTCCAGCCGCGAAGGATAGTTCGGCTGGGAGTCAGGATGGATGGCTACCTGGCTGCGAGCGCGCGGCTGGACGTCCACCCCTTCCCGGAGCTCCGGTCGCCAAAAGACAGACCAGGGCAGCCAGACGCAGACCAGCGCCAGTGACGAGATGACATCAGAGAACCAGACCAGCGCCAGCGATGAGATGAGATCAGAGAACCAGACCCAGCGGCAGCGACGAGACAAGAAAAACCACGACAGGACGAGACCAGAAGAACCAGCATAGACTGGCTCGATGACCGCGCCGTCCCGTCTATTTCTTTCCTCTCCGGCGTCCGGGGCGGGGGGGGGGGCGTGTCTCACCCCTCCGCACACCTCATTCGCCGGGGAAATCCGTCGTCTCTCCATGATTGGTCGGGGTGTCTCGATTCCCCCCCCCCCCCGAAGAGGGTTTGCTTCTCTTGGAGCCCGCTCTGCGCCCATTGGCCGACCGCCGGCAAACTTGCTCGCATCTCCATGATTGGGCGAGAGAGAGAGAGGCCAGGCCCTTTTGAATTCCGCCCACGTACGTGCTGACACGCAAGCGTGTAATGGTGCTGGTGGAGGATGGTGGAAGGAAGCGAAGGCAGATGTCATCGTTGAAAGTTGTTGTTGTAGTTGTAGTAAGTGTAAAAATCCTATCTATAAAAGAACTTTGCAGCGCATGCACACTTAATTTCCATTAGACAGAGGGGAAAGGGAGCTATCCAGCCACATTTACTTTCAAAATAACTGAGCTATGGGGACCTGAATGTTGAACGCTCATGGCCGCCAGATTCGTAACAATATATATACATATATATATATATATATATATATATATATATATATATATATATATATATATATATATATATATATATATACACACATATATCTACATCAATATATACATACATATATATACAAATTATATATATATATATATATATATATATATATATATTGTTACGTTTGAGGGGGGGGTATGCATTCAAAGGGTAATTAGGAAGTTTAATTCGGGATGCCATGCTGTTCGAGTTTACCAGGATCTCGATGTAATAAGTAGCAATTCAGTGGTGATAAGTTGTCTAGTAATAGTTCATTTCTTCAAGGGGGAAATGATAATTGTCACGTAATTAGATAGCGACATGGGATAGGGTAAGTGTGTCTGCGTAAACCCCTTTTAGTAGTCCCTGGAGGCTGGCCGTGACGTCACAGGACAGGGCTGCGGATGGCTCCGCCCCGTGATCACGATTGGCGGAAGGCGACGGCGGTGGGCCAATAAAACGGCTCGATTGGAAGTGAGAGGACAGGAGGATAAAAAAGGTTCTGTTCAGGGTCGAAAAGGAAGAGGAAGAAGATAGGGACAAAAAGATCGTGTTTTTTTGGTGTGGAGGCTGTTGCGCGGAGAGCGTGCTTGTTGTTGTGCTGATTCGATCGTGTTCTTCATCGTGTCTTGGAGCCTTGCTGAGCCTCGTGCATCACCTTGGTTGGCTCTGGGGTTCTGCTGACTCGGAGTACGGGGTCGAACGGCGGGCGGACCTGCCTCCCTCTCCTGCTCGCAATTTGGCGCCAGAACTGGTTCCCTGGCGGCTGTGAGCGGACTTGGGCCAGGACCAGGAGGTCGACAGCACCACGGTTTCTCCTGCCCCCCCTGACGAGAGCAAGGCCAGCTCGTCCGACGCTGATCCAGGGACAGTTGCGTCCACACCACGGTCCAGCCTGACCACCAGAAGTAGCTACGTTGTGTGTGTGTGTGTGTGTGTGTGTGTGTGTGTGTGTGTGTGTGTGTGTGTGTGTGTGTGTGTGTGTGTGTGTGTGTGTGTGTGTGTGTGTGTGTGTGTGTGTGTGTGTGTGTGTGTGTGTACTTGGCGCCTTAGAGGGTTTGAGAATTGTATATTCATTGGAATTGTCTGTGTTTTCCCCACGCCCGATCCCACACCATCCCGTCGAATCGCCCCGGATCCCTTTTCTTGCCGAGTCTTGTTATTTCTGGTTAAAAATAAAAACAAATAAACATCATCAACTCAGTGAAAAGTGACTCGTGCCACCTTCCTCGTCCCGTTTGCGGTAGAGCGATTAGAACCGCCATGTTTGGGTTATAAATAAATAAACCGCCTCCATCGTTTCGGCTCATTCTACGTTGGCGGGACTGTTCAAGTCCCGTGGACGTCACATTGGTGTCAGGGTGTTGGATGTTCGAACCCCTCTAAATTATATTTGGTATCGGGAGAATATACCAAGATTAAAATATCGCCACGAATTGGAATATAAAATTACTGCAGAAAAGCGTGAGCGCGGGAAAATTTTGACGGGAGTTTTCAAATTAAATTTAATTGGCGGCAAATGGGACTTCTGCACCATGGCGGATGTGCAGATGTTTGAGGAGGAAGGCCACGTGTCTGGCAGCGAGTCGGGGGAAGAAGGGAGAGACGGGGGTAGGGTTGGAACCTCCCCCATTCCGAGCGTGGACCGTGCTTCATTGCCCGTAACGGGGCCGGCAGCGCCGGAAACCGGTGCGATGACGATCTAGACACTGTTGGAACGTTTAATAGCGGACATGACGGTACAAATGGCAAATCAATTCGTGACACAGAGAGCAGAAATGACGGCACAGGGGGCAGAGATGGCGGATCGATTGGGGGTAATGGGGGAACAGTTGGGTGCACGGATTGATTTAATGAGGGATGAATTGGGGGAAAAGATGGAGAAAATGAAAACTGGGATGCAGGAGTGTGTGGATGTTAAATTGGGAGAAATACAAAGTAAATTCGAGGATAGATTGGAGGAAACAAAGGTAGAAATTACATTGGAGGGGGAAAATATACGAAAAAAATTGGTAGATAAAATTGATGCAAAGAACATTCGGGTTGATAAAGTGGATGAAAGCCTGGAACGTCATCGTGCCTGTGTGGATGCTCATATGCAGCTGCAAGTTGAAGAGTGGGGAGAGCTGAGGAAGCAAGGGATGAATTTGGCGGAGGAGGTAAAAGGATTGGAGGCTCATTTGGACGAACAAGATAAAATTATGAGCCAAGATGAAGTCTTGGATAAAGGCCTGGTAGAGCCGTCTTTTGTAAGTAGAGTGTCCGGGTTGGTTGAGGAGCAGCTACAAACTCGTGACAGAGCCTTGGAGGAGGTTGTGCGGGCCCAGAAGATCCTGCGGGAAGAGGTGAATCAGTCCATTCAACGTTTGGAACAGGAGGCAAAATTGACCCATGAGACCCTCACCACAAAACATCTTTGGCCACAGTGGGCTCAGAAATTGGATACGCAGCCACAAGGGTGTTTGATCCCTGGGCTGGATTCGGACAAGGGAGAAACTGAGAAGCGGGCCACCGTAAAAGTGATCCCCCTGGTAAATTTCGACGGGTCGGGGAGCGTTGAAGCTTTTCTGACGCAATTTGAGTGTATTTCCCGACTAAACGGGTGGAATGAGCGGGAACGTACAGGGAATTTGGTGGCAACGTTGCGGGGACCAGTCGCAGATGTGTTAAACGTGATCGCGGAGGGGATGTTGACCAGCTCCCACATTTGCGAGGCGTTGAGCCGTCGGTTTGGGTTCGCGGCAAACTGTGATCTGGTGCGGGCCCAGTTCCAGCACCGCAGATTAAAGCCAGGTGAGACAGTGCAGGAGCTGGCACAGGACATTTACCAATCAGTCAGGATCGCGTATCGGGACCTTACAGTGGAGGCATGGGACAGACTGGCACTAGAGAAATTTTTAGCTGCTCTTCCTGACCCTGAGGTCCGAGCGCCAGTGGAGTTACAGGATCCACCCACCGTTCACCGAGCGGCCGAGTGCGCGGCCAGGCTGGCCTCGTGGAGTCGGCCGGGTCGGGTTCCAGAGAGGCCATCGGTGATGATCCGACAGGCGGAGATCCAGGATCAGGGAGGGGGGCTGGGAGAAATTGGCATTACCCAAATGTTTCAGGAAATTTGCCAGAAACTGTCAAGTTTGATAAATGGTAATCCGGTAGTTAGTGCGCCAAAGCGGCGGGGTCCAGCCCAGCCCATAGAGCAATTCGATTATGGCCGAGGGGGTCCGGAACCGGAAGAGACATTTCACCGATACTCACGTGGGCCTTTTATGGGGAGTTGTTTCCGGTGCGGGCGAAGAGGACACATGCAACGATATTGCCGGTACCCGGCGATGGAGGGACCCTCCAAGAGACTTTTAGACTCGGAGAGGGTGAATCCTCCTGCTGAACCGCCAGGTCTATCCGAGATGCCCTTTCATAGGTCGGGTCCGGAGATCTCTGTCGGGGGTCGTGGAGACTAGATTGGGCTGAGCATATATGGCCATGCTCGGCTGCTGAGATTGTGGCGAAGTGCCCTCCTTTGGTGGAAAAAAATGAATTGTGGGAAAATTGGCATGGGTTTGTAAGTTCTGCTGGGTTTTAGAGTGACAATCGGGACAGTGGGTAATTGGTAACAAAGCGAGCACAAGTGGCTGTCCAATGGCTGGTGCGTGGATCGGGTGAGAAGTGCTGTGTGAGTTGTTTTAAGTTAAGAAGTGAAATGTATGGTGCATACATTGATTTTTTATTGGACATGGTGTGGAAACAGGGAAGGTCATGGTCGGCGAAGTGTTAGAAATGCAGGTGTCACATGTAAGGCCGATGGGGTGGGGGAGTCATGTGGGTTTTGTGGGTGGGGATGATGTGCTTGTCCACAGGGATTGCTGAAGCTCACGGTGAGCGTGAATTGCGACCCCCTTCAAGGAGATTCACCACCTGGTGGCTAATGGTGACAGTGTCTGGAGGCAACTGGGAGAGGGTCTGGTTGGGCGACCAAGGCGGATAGGACCTTGGCGACCCAGGAAGGCCAGAGGAGCCAGTGAGACCCCTTCCAGAGTGTTGTACGGGATTCGAGCTGATGGCTACCAGGGGGGAGGGAATCAAAGGGAGCGGGGCGGAGAAACGTCCGGGTTGGACTAAAGCTTACCTGTGGGCATGGTTGCACGTGAGATGCCCCCATCATCTTGTGGTAACCCACCCCACGGCCACGACGGGATTCAGCCTGCATGATTAAAATGAGGACCATGACCTATAAATGTGATGATGACCATGGTGTGAGTGTTGTGAAGATGTATGAGTCCCACTCGATCCCGCACAACTTGACATGTGCAGCAAGTGCATGATGTCCGCATAATTTTGGGGCAAGCAAATTTGAAAATTGGCTCCCCAGGGAACGCTGGGTCTATTAGCATCCACTGGGGGAGGCGGTCAAGTGTAAATATCCTGTGAATCGTGTCGTTAAGGCTTAGAGTAGGAATGTAAAGTATAAGTGTTGTGTTTTTGTGGAACCTTTTGTTTCCCCTCCCCAGATCACTGGAAAAGTGTTGGGCAAGAGCGATGATCCAGAAGATGGAGTGCAACTTCGCTCAGTGCTATCATGTGATAAAATAAAATAAAAAAAATAAAAATTAAAAAAACGAATGATTGTTTAGGCGAGGATAAGGCCATAAGGGGGTAGTACATTAAGCAGGATAGGTAAGTTAGCTGCGACTCGCTGCCCATTGCCCCTCCTACTTTATTTCGTTAGGTTAATTAGGTGAGTCAGTAAGTGTTAAGGCTGGTACGGTAGCGCCTGTGATATACCTTGCAGGAGCTGCGGTACCAGAGGAGGGGGCAGTGTTACGTTTGAGGGGGGGGTATGCATTCAAAGGGTAATTAGGATGTTTAATTAGGTATGCCATGCTGTTCGAGTTTACCAGGATCTCGATGTAATAAGTAGCAATTCAGTGGTGATAAGTTGTCTAGTAAATGTTCATTTCTTCAAGGGGGAAATGATAATTGTCACGTAATTAGATAGGGACACGGGATAGGGTAAGTGTGTCTGCGTAAACCCCTTTTAGTAGTCCCTGGAGGCTGGCCGTTACGTCACAGGACAGGGCTGCGGATGGCTCCGCCCCGTGATCACGATTGGCGGAAGGCGACGGCGGTGGGCCAATAAAACGGCTCGATTGGAAGTGACGAGGACAGGAGGATAAAAACGGTTCTGTTCGTGGTCGAAAAGGAAGAGGAAGAAGATCGGGACAAAAAGATCGTGTTTTTTTGGTGTGGAGGCTGTTGCGCGGAGAGCGTGCTTGTTGTTGTGCTGATTCGATCATGTTCTTCATCGTGTCTTGGAGCCTTGCTGAGCCTCGTGCCTCACCTTGGTTGGCTCTGGGGTTCTGCTGACTCGGAGTACGGGGTCGAACGGCGGGCGGACCTGCCTCCCTCTCCTGCTCGCAATTTGGTGCCAGAACTGGTTCCCTGGCGGCTGTGAGCGGACTTGGGCCAGGACCAGGAGGTCGACAGCACCACGGTTTCTCCTGCCCCCCCCCTGACGAGAGCAAGGCCAGCTCGTCCGACGCTGATCCAGGGACAGTTGCGTCCACACCACGGTCCAGCCTGACCACCAGAAGTAGCTACGTTGTGTGTGGGTGTGTGTGTGTGGGTGTGTGTGTGTGTGTGTGTGTGTGTGTGTGTGTGTGTGTGTGTGTGTGTGTGTGTGTGTGTGTGTGTGTGTGTGTGTGTGTGTGTGTGTGTGTGTGTGTGTGTGTGTGTGTACTTGGCGCCTTTGAGGGTTTGAGAATTGTATATTCATTGGAATTGTCTGTGTTTTCTCCACGGCCGATCCCACACCATCCCGTCGAATCGCCCCGGATCCCTTTTCTTGCCGAGTCTTGTTATTTCTGGTTAAAAATAAAAACAAATAAACATCATCAACTCAGTGAAAAGTGACTCATGCCACCTTCCTCGTCCCGTTTGCGGTAGAGCGATTAGAACCGCCATGTTTGGGTTATAAATAAATAAACCGCCTCCATCGTTTCGGCTCATTCTACGTTGGCGGGACTGTTCAAGTCCCGTGGACGTCACAATATGTACATATATATATATATATATATATATATATATATATATATATATATATATATATATATATATACATACTGGTGCGGACGGCCACGTAACTCGAATCGCGGCACGTCGACCACCGGACGGAGAATCCCGTCGTGACCCTCTCGGACTAACGCCGGGAACTAGTCACGGGTGGGCCTTTCGGCCTCACCACGATCGTGCCAATCGGCCCCCCGCGTGGGATAGGGTTGCTCGCCAAATTCGACCTACCTAAGTACCCACACGGAGGGTAGACCGGGCGATCGCACCTCGCCGCAGGTCGACTTCGGACACGGGCCACTTTAAGCGACCCGTTCCATACTATCGGGATAACCGAGCGGTGTTATCGTCAACCCCGACGGTTCGATTAATTATCGGGCGTTTTAGCCCACGACCAACCCTTTACGTGAAGTAAGATGGAGATTCAATAAAGGAAAAGACGAAGCGAAACGGGAAAAACAGTTCAACATAAAGCACATTTATTTCGCGATGGCACACGGATAGCACACATATACAATTATACACCAAAAGCAAATGTAAAAGAAGAAGAAACACACAATAATGCACAAAAAGCAAAACACACAATGCAGATCTACCACCGACTACCGAGCACACGGCAACACTTATACAGTTTTACTTCACAGACGGCGCCGACAACACATATACTCAAAGCAAAAGAAAAAGGGACCACCCTCAACGATGATGGGGGCAGACGGGCCTGGGGCCGAGACCGCGTCGAGCCTACCCGTCTGGTGATGAGCCGCAAAATGGCGGTGGCGCCCCGACTCCGCGGGCCTCGCGGACAGTGTCTGGAATGGGGTGGGAACTGGGCCCCCCTCTCACACTATCTCAGCGCGGGGGGAAACAGGAGGGGGTTGTTGATGCTCGGGGGGATGAGGATATCTCGCTGGCTCGGGTCCCGCGACGAGCGTCTCCACCGCGACCTCGGTCGCGTTATCGGCCTCCCCTCTCCGCAGCTCCCCGACTCTGACACGAGCGCCCTCTCGACTGCCTTCGCCGCCGCCGCCACCTCTCCAACTCTCCCACTCTCCACAGCTCCGTCCAACTGCTTTCTCCGACTCTTCTCTTGACTGACTCTTCCCAACTCCGAATCTTCCCAACTCAACTGCACCGACTCTTCCCAACTCAACTGCCCTTTTTGGCGAGCGAACGCGGCCCTTTATAGCCCCCGTGGCTTCGCTCCTTCACCTTCGACCCTTTACCTCTGGCTGGCTCCCCATTGGACAGAGGAAAAGTGGGCGTGAATGCTTTTTGATCCGCGAATCTGCATATAGCGATTATACTCCGACGCACCTGGAGGCGGGGCCAAATCGCCCCACGTTCGCCGATAGGACGGAACAGAAGTGGGCGTGAGTCGTTTTTGATCCGATTGCTTCGGAAAGGCTGGTGTTTTTGCACCCGCTGCTCGGTGCGCGCCCTGCACGAGTCCAGGATCGGCGCCCACAAGCGGCGCGGGAATGGCGGTGATGCGATGGTTGCGAGAGCGAGATGTGACGGCAAGGGTCGTGGCTGTTGTTGTGAAGCGGCGTTGCGGTTGGTGGTTGTTGTGTGATGGCTGTTGAGACGTGGGTGGTGGTGGTTGTGATGGTAGTAATGGCGGCTGGTCCAAAATAAAGATAGTTAAAGAAAAACGGCTATCTCGAGGGGTCGCAGCCCGAATGAATGACATTTATTCCCTCTAAACAACGGGTTTGGGCCTAACTACACATATACCTACAGAGACATCTCACCTGAGGGACCTGAATGGTGGTTTGCGAATTTCGTCAACCACAACAATACATATGCCTGGTGTTGGGTTGGTGGGTTTGAGATCCTAGGATGCTGAGATCAAATCCCCCTCGGCTGTTGACTTAATTCCAGATGGGGTTGTGGACTTAATTCCAGATGGACTTAATTCCGACCTTCCGAAGTCGGCAAAATGAGTGCCAGCATGCTGGTATCCTGTGTCGGAGTGGCGACCCGTCCAGGATTGTGCCAAATAACCAAGGAGACTGCTTGGGCAGCACCAACGCTCTGCACAGAGTATGATCCCAATGGATGGATGGATGGATACATACATAGTGTAACGGATCTGGAACCCATATGCATTCAAACATACAGATGTCCCAAGAGTCAGTTATTCCATGAAGTACATGTGAGACAGGTCCCTTCCTTTTGTCTTGTGAGAGAATTAAGGTGTGCATTGCGATGTCCTTTTAGATAGGTTGTTACATCTAACGACCATCTAACGACCATCCAACAGACCATCTAACAACCATCCAACAAACCATCCAACAAACCATCCAACAGACCATCCAACGAACACCCAACAGACCATCCAATAACCAACCACAGTACCTTCCAGCACTTGCAATTCTCGCCTCGCTGGCCACAGCATACGGGAAAAAACGTCCAGTCCGCCGTTCCTTTGCACTTCTACAAACGTTCCTTTTCAACATTGGATCTTCCCCTTGATGAGTCCACACGCGTGGAAGGAGGGGGGGCGGGCCTCCTGGTTTGGCTGAGGCCCCGCCCAGAAAGAGCAGACCCCATGAAGACCCTGTCCAATCGGGGTGGACGGTGATGTCTGTTTCACCCAGCCCCTGCCCCATTTGGGGAGGTCCATAAAAATACGACGTGATCCTCAGAGTGGATGTTTTTTGGAGGAGTTGAGTTGGTTGGTGTGTCGCGCGGTTTGAGCTGGAGTCTGGGGCGTTCGAGTGGAGTTCTGCATTTGGCTGGCATTCGTTGGAGTTTTCCTGGTTCCCATCTTTGACCCTGATCTCCGCCCTGGGACTCCGACTGCTCCGCTCGGGTTCCTCCACGGGCACGAGCCCCAGGCTTGTGACTGTGGGCTGAGCCGCACGACCAATAGCGGTTGCCACACTGTGGAGCACCCCCTCCCTTCAACGTGCAGGTACCCAAGTGAACTGCGACCCCCAGCTCGTCTCTCCCTCTCTGGCTGCGGGGGTCTTTTAATAAATCATCTGATTGTATGGGCTGTAAGTAGAAGTAAGTAAAACTTGTAAGTAGAAACTATATTAGTATTTTTGAACATTGTAAATTCTTGATTGTATATTCCGTGATAAGTCTTGCTCTGTGTCTTCTTTATTGTAAATAAAATACTGCAGAATTGTTCCCAGTTCGTTTCTGTCCTTTCTTTAATTGGCCCAGCATGGTTCGGATCTGAGTTTTAGCCGGATTTTTATACCCGATAATTCGTTCATTCCAGCCGGTACGACCTTGGCAGATCCGCTCGCTGCATCCAAACCGGAAAGGTAGTTGGCAGTTGGTAGTCAGTAGAGTGGTCTGGTTCGGGCAAGGCGTACTGAGGGCGTGGTTCCCCGGAAGACGACACCGCATAGTTAATTAGGTAAATTGGTTCGAGACAAAAAGACCCTCCGGTACGCGGTGGAGGTATTGGCATCCACGGTCGGTTAAGCGACCCGTCACCTCACTGAATTAACCAAGAGGGACGGCCTACAATTCCGGAGAGTCTGGTGGGAGACGACGTAACCTCCCCCCACCTCGTGGTCGTTCTCACCACCGGACCTCCAGCCCGCAACAATATATATACAAACATATATATATATATATATATATATATATATATATATATATATATATATATATATATATATATATATATATATATATATATATATATATATGCCTGGTGTTTGCTCAGTGGTTAGGGCAGCGGCTTGGGATCCAAAAGGTCCTGAGTTCAAGCCCCGTTGGGCCACTGAATTAATACACCAGGGGGTTGACTCAGCCTGTCGTCCTTCCGAGGTCGGCGAAATGAGTACCAGTGTACTGGGCCGGTGTATACCCCGGTTAGAATAGGTGTACCATATCCCTGTGTTGTAAGAGGCGACCAGGGTTGCGTCAGCAAGGGCATCCGGCATAAAACCTGTGCCAAATCACTATGCGGATCAGAAGGATGATCCGCTGTGGCGACCCCCAACGGGAGCAGCCGAAAGAAGAAGAAGAATATATATATATATATATATATATATATATATATATATATATATATATATATATATATATATATATGTATATATATATATATATATATATATATATATACACATATATATTTCTAAAGTTTTATATATATATATATATATATATATATATATACATATATATATATATATATATATATATACATATACATATATTTCTAAATATGCATTCATATATATATATATATATATATATATATATATATATATATATATATATATATATATATATATATATATATATATATATATATATACATACATACATACATACATATACATATATTTCTAAATATCTATATATATATATATATATATATATATATATATCCAAATATACATATACATGCATACATATATGGATATATATATATATATATATATATATATATATATAACTTCTACTCTTGATTTGCATGTTTCTATTTTTACATTTGTGTAAAATTTTATATATATATATATATATATATATATATATATATATATATATATATATATATATATATATATATATATATATATATATATATATATATATATATATATATATATATATATATATATATATATATATATAGAGAGAGAGAGAAAGACCCACCCACATCTCTCACCTGTGAATGGATGGAATATCCAGTCAGCTCTCACCGAATCAACTAAACCCATGTGGCTGGGATTATATAAATAATTGACTACTCCCACACTCCTCGAGCCGAAGAAGTTGCGTAAAGCAACCCAGGAAGACTTACATAAGGTAAGTGTTAATGCTGTTTCAAACCCTTCCCAGAGTTCCTCAACAACTATAAAAACATTCACAAATAGTACACACATGAGAATCCCTATTCTCCACACCTGCTCAGCTACCGGACCAGTTTCATCACTTGTTGGCGAATCATCAGCGATAGCATTGGCAGCAATATACATACATACATATATGAGACTCCCAGTGAGGCTCCCAAGCATATACCATGTGCAAACGTCAAAAGCAGTCTATATTTTAATTTCTTGCAACCTGGGTTTAGTTGATTAGGTGAGAGCTAATTGGATATTATCTCCATTCAATGGTCAGAGATGTGAGTAGGTCTTTCTTTGTTTTTATTGTTGTGGTTGATGAAATTCGCAAACCACCATTCAGGTCCCTTAGGTGAGATATCTCTGTAAGTATATGTGTAGTTAGGCCCAAACCCGTTGTTTAGAGGGAATAAATGTCATTCATTCGGGCTGCGACCCTCTAGATAGCCGTTTTTCTTTTACTATCTTTATTTTGGACCAGCCGCCATTACTACCACCACCAACCACGTCTCAACAGCCATCACACAACAACCACCAGCCGCAACGCCGCTTCACAACAACAACAACAACGCCAACAGCCACGACCTTTACCGTCACATCTCGCTCTCGCAACCATCGCATCACCACCATTTCCGCGCCGCTTGTGGGCACCGATACTGGACTCGTGCAGGGCGTGCACCGAGCAGCGTGTGCAGAAACATCACAGCCTTTCCGAAGAAAACGGATCAAAAACGACTCACGCCCACTTCTGTTCCGTCCTATCGGCGAGCGTGGGGCGATTTGGCCCCGCCTCCAGGTGCGTTGGAGTAATATCGCTATATGCAAATTCATGGATCAAAAAGTATTCACGCCCACTTTTCCTCGGTCCAATGGGGAGCCAGCCAGAGGTGAAGGGTCAAAGGTAAAGGGTCGAAGGTGAAGGAGCGAGGCCCCAGGGGCTATAAAGGGCTGCGTTCGCTCGCCAAACGAGGCAGTTCGCAGTCGGTGGAGTTGGGAAGAAGAAGCAGTAGTAGTCAGTCAAGGCAGTTCGGAGTTGAGTTGGGAAGAGCCAGTCAAGAGAGGAGTCGGAGAAGGCAGTTGGACGGAGCTGTGGAGAGTTGGGGAGGTGGCGGCGGCGAAGGCAGTCGAGGGGGTGCTCGTGTCAGAGTCGGGGAGCTGCGGAGAGGAGAGGCCGGCAATGCGACCGAGGTCGTGGTGGAGACGCTCGTCGCGGGACCCGAGCCAGGGAGATATCCTCCTTCCCCCGAGCATCAACAACCCCCTCCTGTTTCCCCCCGCGCTGAGATAGTGCGAGAAGGGGGCCCCGTTCCCACCCCATTCCAGACACTGTCCGCGAGGCCCGCGGAGTCGGGGCGCCACCGCCATTTTGCGGCTCATCATCAGACGGGTAGGCCCGATGCGGTCTCGGCCCCAGGCCCGTCTGCCCCCATCATCCTTGAGGGTGGTCCTTTTGTTTTGCTTTGAGTATATGTGTTGTCGGCGCCGTCTGTGAAGTAAAACTGTATAAGTGTTGCCGTGTGCTCGGTCGTCGGTGGTATATCTGCATTGTGTTTTGCTTTTACATTTGCTTTTTGTGTATTATTGTGTGTTTCTTCTTCTTTTACATTTGCTTTTGGTGTAATTGTATATGTGTGCTTTCCGTTCAGCGCGAAATAAATGTGCTTTATGTTGAACTGTTTTTCCCGTTTCGCTTCGTCTTTTCTTGAATTGAATCTCCATCTTACTTCACGTAAGGGGTTGGTCGTGGGCTAAATACGCCCGATAATTAATTGAACCGTCGAGGCCGACGATAACACCACTCGGTTATCCCGATAGTACGGAACGGGTCGCTTAAAGTGGCCCGTGTCCGAAGTCGACCTGCGGCGAGGTGCGATCGCCCGGTCTACCCTCCGTGTGGGTACTTAGGTAGGTCGAATTTGGCGAGCAACCCTATCCCACGCGGGGGGCCGATTGGCACGATCGTGGTGAGGCCGAAAGGCCCACCCGTGACTAGTTCCCGGCGTTAGTCCGAGAGGGTCACGACGGGATTGTCCGTCCGGTGGGCGACGTGCCGCGATTCGAGTTACGTGGCCGTTCGCACGCCGGCGGGCGCGAATCCGCAACAATATATTTACTGCTTTTGACGTTTGCACATGGTACATGCTTGGGAGCCTCATTGTTATGCATTGCTGTCTACACTATCACTGATGATTCGCCAACAAGTGATGAAACTGGTCCGGTAGCTGAGGGAGTGTGTAGCATTGGGATTCTCATGTGTTTACTTTGTGTGACCGTATTTATAGTTCTTGAGGAAATCCAGGAAGGATTCGAAACAGCGTTAGCACTTACCTTGTGTCAGTCCTCTTGGGTTGCTTTTTGCATCTATTTCAGCTGGAGGAGTGTGGGAGGAGTCAATGATATGTGTGTATATATATATATATATATATATATATATATATATATATATATATATATATGTATATATATATATCTTCTTCTTCTTCTTCCTTCGGCTGCTCTCGTTAGGGGTCGCCACAGCGGATCATCGGTATGATACGCATAGTGATTTGGCACATGTTTTACGCCGGATGCCCTTCCTGACGCAACCCTGGTCGCCTCTTACGACACAGATATATATATATATATATATATATATATATATATATACTATACATATACTGTACATATACTATATATATATATATATATATATATATATATATACTGTATATATGTATATATATACTGTATATATGTATACACACATGTATATATACCCCCTTTCAAAATGTTCACCTTTTGTTGCCTTAATTCCTGGAATTAAATTACTAAAACAAGACTTTTTCCACATCATACCCCAAAACTTCCAAGTGCAAAACAAATTCTACAAATTTCAGAAAATTAATTAAAAATACAAAACTGGAATATCTTGGTTTGCTCAGTACCATATCTCGCACTGTCACATGACTCAGTACACATTTTTTTTTGCTACGATTTTCAGATGGACATACATACATACATACATTCATACATACCGACATATATATATATATATATAATTGCCTTATTTAATTACAGTAGGATACTGTCTTTAAGTTAATCCTCACTGCCTTCTCAGTGCAAGTTTTACAAGCAACTTACTCTGACATTTTCCGTGTTACAAGAGTAATCTATTCTACGCGGCCACACGATCCATGCTATTCTTACCACAAGCTGTGGATCAAAACACCCCCCAATCCTCCCCCCCCTGCCGCCGCCCCCAATTCCACTTCCTCCACCTTTGTTTCTATTATCTGGAAACAGGCAAAATATTACGCCTGCCACCTTGTGTGGACAGTTGATCAAATTAGGTCCGATCACATTCTTCACTAAAATACAAACTGGAACAGAGGCCCCTGAGTACCGGCAGAAAGTGGACGCAGTGACGCACTGCTCCGGCCCATGCTCCCATACCTGACCTGACATCCTTCACTAACATTTGCCAGCACAATTAACTGACTCACAAAGCCCATTACCAATGAGTCCCACAGTACATTTCCATCTTTTATAATTTGTTGAAAAAATAATACAGACCACACAACGTTGAAACACTACAAAACCAACAAATGGACCAGATTTTCCACTTATAAGGAGTGTTCAAAGTATTCTTGAAATAAAGCATTTATTTGCACCCAAGAACTGCTATTTGTTTGTCCATCATAAACTTTATATGTATACCTGTATGCCATTAGTTTCATTAATCTGAAATAGTTTGTTTTTTCAGAGTATAATCCAGGAGGTTACAAGGTCCACCTCGTTGCTCAGTTTCACTAAGATGGTTAATTGTATCAGTGAAATATTTTACACAAAGAAGGTTCCAGCTTCAAAGAAATCCATGCATGGTGGCCACATATGACACACCTGCACTGTTATATCCCACAACAGGCAAATTGGTGGCTAACTTTGTGTGTGCATGACATGAGTCCTTTGAAGATGACCCCACGTCAGGATGACTATTGCCCAGGTCGAGGCATTAATCATGGAGGATAAACCTGTTAAGGTTATCAAAATAACAACAGTGTGTAATTTCTCAAGGTAGCTTGTTTACTATCACACAGGAACACTTAGGAATGTCCAAGCTGCCAGAAACTATTTACTCAAAACCTCTGTATTTACAATATACAGTAATGGTTGGCAACACATTGCAAGCTCATTGAATTGTACAAAACAGATCCAGCTGACTTGGTCACTCATCAAGTAACGAGTGAAGAAATGTGGCTTCCCCACACGGATTCTTAAACCCAGTTGGAATCTATGCCATGAAAGCACAAGGGATCACCGGCACCCAATAAATTTAACACCCAACCCTCAACTGGCAAGTTCACGGTCTAGATTTTCTGGAGATGGCAAGGGAATCCTGCAGATTGATGACATGCCTCCGAAACTACAATCACATGGACATATTATGCCAGTCACAAGCAAAAATTGCAGCAGGCCAACGTTTGCCGTCAAGGACAAACGCCGATTGGTGTTGACCAACTGTGCTCCCATTTCCTGACAATGCGCCTGTGCACAAGGCCCATGTTATAAAGACCACCATTCGTCACTGTTACTTTGAGCAACTGGATCACCCACCCCTTCCTCCTGTAGAGCCCAGAACTGACAGAATTCTGTTTTGACATTGGAAATCCCACGTGCCTGGCAGTCGAGTCACCAACCATGAGGAACTGGCTAAAGCATCTGAGACATGGTTGAAGGATAAATCTAAAAACCTGTATTTTACTGGCATACACAGTTTTGAGGACAAATAGACAAGTGCAATGAAAATTGTTAAAACGCCGGTGTTTCTCAGACTTTTATATTTTATTCCAATAACGTTTTCAGAAGCTTCTTATATTCACAGCACCCTAGGAGCTCACATCGATGTTTTCAGTTATCATAGAAGCAATACATCTCACTTAACATTAAAATAGGTTCAATTGCATCTCCAACCCTGATTTGAAGGATAGTTCGAAAAGGATGATTATCCAGAGGGTAAAGAGTTCCAACATGTGGGGCCTATTTTCAAAAAGTCCCAATGACCAACTGATTTCTGCTTGGTTTTTGGTGATGTCAGAACATTTAGACTTGTTGAGCAAAGTATACGAGATAGTCAGTACCATGAGATGAGGTCATTCCAGTAAGCAGAAGCAAATCCATGGAATATCATAAAAGTATCAGTTGTACCTGTTGTCGCAATTCGACAATTTATCACTGGATACACACGTGTTCACACACTAGATAAGAGGTAATACTTGTCAGTTAAGGACATCCAATAAGGATTTATCTTGTAATTATTTTGAAGTTTTATTTGTGCATTTGTACGTGACTCTTTCATGACCGTACTGTAGCATCTCGAGGCCCCGAATTTTGGGTGTAGGTACTTCAGAATCTGGACAAGGTTCCACGCGACCATACCTGAGCCTTGACGTCCGCTTTGAGGCCACTAAACGCCGCTATAAAGTGTATATTGGGATGTGGGATCCGGCAGTGATGCCGCCAGCCCACAGGCATAAGGTAACCACCATGAGGCCAATAACTTTAGCTTTTCAATGTCCAACACATCCTGAAATCACCACTGGGAAAAGCTCACCCAGCCAGGTACTCCCTCACCTACCCCCCCCCCCCCCTTCCACCCTCTGACACTGCTGGGCAGCCCCTACTAGTTATCAATAAAATAATAATAGCACACAACAAACCAGTGATAATTCATTACAAATTTCCAAGTAATATTCTGTGCTTCATAGCACTCTGAGATCATAAATTTGGCTTGAAATCTCTCTTGTCTTTTCATCCTGAAATTTACTGACAGATTTTTGGCCATTTTAGATGTACATCTGTTTCCCTCTCACCCAACGCACCATGTAATGGGAATTGTGCATGAGGTTTTAACTTGATCTTTTATACATGCCATTTCCAGGTAGCTATCCACGGCTGTCGTTAAGTTTTCGACTGAAGAGGAACATCGGATACTTCATCCTTCAGACATATATGCCCTCGACACTTATTACAATCCTCTCCTGGGTATCCTTCTGGATCAGCTATGATGCCTCTGCTGCCCGTGTCGCGCTTGGTAAGCTTTACTCGGTGCGCCAAGCTCAACTGTTTTCTTAATACAAATCAAAAAAATGTTTCATATCAAGGATTTTATTTATTCATATAGAAATTGAGACTCATAGAGAAGGTAAGGGATTATTTAGCATTTATTACATGTTTGACATCGATATTTTAAAGTAGTTTTCCACTCTATTTTAAGATATTCTAAATGCACATGTTATATGATGGATCCTGATTATGATTGATTGAAGCCATTGAGGAGAAAAAGCCAAATAGGAAATTACAGGAAAACTCAAAGCTTTGTTCACTATTAAAGCATAAAGGATGGCAAAAGAAAGATGTGAACAAAATGAGTGCAAAGCGGTGAAAAGAGGTGTTGTGGAAAGGTGAAGTGATTGATGAGTATCATTCTAATTGGTGATGTTCAAATGATTTGTTCTCAATGAACATTCAATGATAAGCGTGTCTTGTTTAAGGTTCATTCGTCACTTTATGGCAAAAAAAAAAAATTCTTTTAAAACGCAAATAGAACCTTTTCTGCAATCCTTAAACATGAAGGTTTCCAGCATTACTCCTCAACCACTGATTCCGTCTTATGTTCCCTCATTTGTTCCTCTTGATTTGTCATTTTTCCCCCCTTCACTCTCCAATGCTATCCTTACTGTTTGACACTTCCCCCTCACTCGCCTACATTTTTCTCACATTTCCTTAGACCTCTCATTTCACTATCATACCACTATCTTCCTCTGCGACGATCCCCTTCCCTCTGCTCCATTTTCCATTGCTCCCCTCACCGTATGGGTCTTTATCATAACATACCTTTGCTCTAACATCGTTGATCACTCCTGCCAGATTAAAAACATCATCTCGCAAAGATATGTCACTTAAAAACTTTCTCTCCAAATTGTTGGCTGATATTGTTCATCTTTTTCCCCACGTTTTCGTTGTACTCCATTGATAAGGTTCTCAAGAAATGACGTTGCTGTCGAGATATGCATTATCCTTTAATGATGGTTATAATCACGATTTCATATAATGAGGATTCCACATGGACCCAAATGGTGGTGTTGCTTGAAACTACCAAAATGGATTTAGCTTAACAATTCGAGAATGTTAACTTCATTCGCAGAAAATAAAAAGTGCAACAAGATAACTTTTTAATACAGGTGCCAAGGCTCCTGGAAGAGAATAGAAAATCTTGTTGCCTTTATACGTCTTCCTTTTTTTTCAAAGTCAATAAGGTTTCCATTAACCCTTAAACTCTTGCAGCCATTTTACCAGCTGCTATTGAAACCTCCATATCCCCGAGCGGGCGGATTTTTCTCCAGGAAGCTCAGGGTTGGGGAGCCAAAAGTCCAAGGAGCTCAGGGTTCAAAGGGTCAATATCTTGTATTCAAGAAAATTCCTTTACCAATTAACTGGAACCTCATTTATGATATATATATATATATATATATATATATATATATATATATATATATATATATATATATATATATATATATATATATATTAGGGCGCTTTTAGCTACTATGGTAAAAATTCAAATTTGCAATAGAAGTTTGCAGAACCTTCCAAATGGTGAGGTTTCATGAAAAACTAAAATCTTCCAAGTTTTATTAAGATTAAATAATATTTAGGACTTGCGCAGGCACTTGACATCCTTCTCCATTAGTACAACATGGCTAAATTAAAAGGAAAATCTCTTTTGATGAAAACAATTAAAAAAAATTATCCTGAAAAGTAAATAATATGCCTTTATAAAATCAAAGTTTTCTTTGAGGCCTTTGGGTATTTCCGTCAGTCATCCTCCATCACTTGAACAAGGTACTGCACTTGAGCTTCATCTCTTGTTCGACCAGCTTTCGTGAAATCTTGGATGAGGGCGACGCCTCTTTCGGCCGCATCATTCACGACGTTCAAAGAGTCAACCCTCTGCTTTGCTTTGACGTAGGATTCAAAGCTCTTCCAGTTTGATGGATCCTTTTCCTCGAGAAAGTCTTCTGGCAGCTCGAGGAGCGTAAAGAGATTTTTAGTTTGGGAGGAGCAGAGGTCAGACAGCTTCTTTCCCTCTGGATTGGGAAGCCAGACTCGTCGAGATGGATCCTCTGAACCCTCCACATCCTTCATGTTTATTACCATGGCGATCTTTTCTGACGAATCTAAGTTGTCATCAAAGAGTGCAAGGCCGACGTTAACTTCGCTCAGGTACCACAGATGGCGGCTCATTGTTTTGTATGCAGCATGATTCAAGGAATGGAGGGCTTGAAGGAGCTGGAGGTCATTCTTTGGCGCGGAAGCAGCATTTCGAGCGTCGAACCAGGCCCTGATATAGTGCTTAGCAACAAAAAGACAGACCTGCTTGATCCCGCTAAACAGGCGTTCTGTGCGACATGTACTGCGGGATGATGACGCGCGTTTCGTGAGAAAATCCGAGAACTGCCCTTGAAACATCCAGATCTTGAAGCAGTAAATTGCACGAGCCATCCAACGCGCTCGGTGAACGGCGCCAGGTGCCCTGAATGTTGGAACCTGATGTCCAGAAGGGACGCCTCCAAGGAAAATGATCGTCAGTTGGAGAAGTTTTTTGTGGTCGTCTTGGGGATGCTTCTGCTTCAGAAGCTCTTGGGCATGCTGAATGACAGAATTGGCCCATGGATGGATATCGGTGGCTGTGCTTGCATCATCAGCAGCAGTCAAGTACTGCGTGAAATTAAAATGGAGCCAGCAGTCCCGGAAGGTTTGGAATAAGGTGATGTCTGGCCCTCGGGATGCTTCATCGACCGAAGAAGAGTAAATTGCTTCCAAAACAAGTTCTAAGACATGGTGCCGACACGCAAAATAAAGAAGTTGATGATCAAGGATGTTTTCAATACGAACACAGACCCCACCCCTGATTCCAGTATTAACAGCTGTCATGTCAAAACACATCCCTTTGACACGTCCAATCAGGTTCCACTCCTTAACTGTTGAAAAGATGACCACGGCTGTTTCTTCCGCCTTGGAGTCTTTCAGCATCGGAATTGCCAGGATTTTTGACACACCATTCCCAGTGACCAGAATTGGCAGCCTGTCAACTTTGTCTCTTCCAGTTAGGTCTGGCATCAGCTTGGAATCCCAGTGGACTACCAGGGGTGTGTCAACCTTAAAGCTCTGCTTTATCTCTTCAGCGCATTGCTTCCGGTGCTTAACACGAGCGGCACGAATGGCACTTGGACTGAGAGAAAGTTTATTGATGTCTTGTCCCAATTGCTTGGCAAATGGAATTAGAACCCGACTTGCAGAACGATCGCTAAGGAGAGTTCTATCCAGGGCCTCAGTTACTTCAGATGTTAATCCAGTTGTCCCACGTTTTCTCTTCGGAGGCTGGGAATCACAGGTGGTTGGATGGATGGAAGAAGATGGTTGTCGACTTGGACTAGATTCAGTAGAGCTGGAGGAGGAGGAAGACTGGAGGTTGGCTGTTTCAGAAGTTGCGGCCATCTCCAAAAGCGCCTTCTGTTTCCTCTTTTTCTCTTCATCCTTACGTTTCATAATTTTCTCTGAAGTCCTGGCAGTCTTGTAGTCAAGACTCCCGATCTTTCCTGGACGCTCCTTTTCACGCTGAGAAGCAAGAAACTCCTTGTCCTCATCGATTTTTATAAGATTCATAGCATCAGCGTGAGCGATGTCAAACAGCTCATCCAGGTCGGCCTTGAAATTGCCTTGTTTCTCTATGTTGGTAGCAGTCTTCCGATTGATGCTTTTCTTTAAACCCTGCCACGTTGTGTGTAATTTTCGCACATGGACTACCACATCAGGAAGGTGCTTAGTAGGAATCCCCTCTGTGGACCAGATGTTCATTAGCTCTAGTGATGTTTGATTCACACTTGCAGTTAGGGTCTCATTCATTTCCACATGAAGGAACATCAAAAAGTGGAGAACTTTGGCCTTAGAAGGAAGCTTCTGGCCAGGAAGTGTTGGATTAGGGGATCCAATCAGCCAAATGGCCTTTTTCGATCTCGTTCTGGAGGCCATTACCCCCAAAATATGCAGAAATTTCTAGTCTGAAAAAAAGATAAAAACATCATGGTTAAGTGGGAAATGTTACAGAGTGGTAAGTACACATTGAAAAGTAACAAGTTTTTGCCAAGCTTGCGCGTTAATTCATGCACGCATGAAGAAAGGCTCTGCTCACTGCTGTGCAATTGCGCAACTTTCAACAAGAAAACTTTCCGTTTCCGAAATTTGGACTGAGTTGGGACTTCATTATTTTTCGATTTAGCAATTTATGAGCTGATTTTCATTTCTTCACATCAATATTTAATATCATTTTAATGCATTTAATTATACGAATATATAAATTAAACCCTCAAAACAGTAAATTCAGATGATATCAAAATAAACTTTTAATTGATCTGCGAAAAGAGGAAAAAAATCATTTTTGGCAGTTTTTGATGCCCTTTGTGCAACTTTGCATCGCTTGTGCAAGTTCAAGAACATGACTCAAGAAAAAAATATTTTAACACAATGATTTCTAGTAGGAACCTCACTGAATGGAGGGTTCTGCGCATTAAAAAAAAAACTTTCATTTTTTAGAAGCACCCTAATATATATATATATATATATATATATATATATATATATATATATATATATATATATATATATATATATATATATATATATATACACAGTGCCATGGAAACACAAAACAAAAAGAGGAAAGGAAGGAAGAGGGAGTAGAGGTGGTGACGAGGTGGGTATTCAGAGTGTCGTTGGAGAGGAAATTTAAAGATTGACAATATAGCTCTTTCACTGTTCAACATATTAACAACTCAATTTGTTATTAATTAAATGTTTGTGCAATATATAAAATAAATCGCATTGATCAGGATTTTTGATTCAGGTTAAAATAGCATCAGATGAAGAAATAGAACAAATAGATTGTTCTCTGGAGGAGGTCGTCATACTCACCATGAATCGCATTTCCACAAACTGACTGTTTCTCTCCAGCATTTGCAATAACTGAGAAAATAAAAAATCTATACCAAACTATGTAGACCAAGTTGGAAAAGTTTTTTATCGCATCAAATTACCAATCAATAGATCAACCCATTTTAGATTAAATCTATTCAAAATATAATTTGGTGACGATGGTCAATGAATGCTGTGTTCCAGAACTCCAACCTCAATGTCTGGGCTTAAAGTCATGGAAGTTTGAACGAATACACATTAATGCTCTGTTTCAATCCTCGATGATTTATAACAATTAAGACATTTTCTGCGTCATTTGCCTCTCAAATCATGTTCTTCTTTCCACTCCATAATATCAAGCTAGAATTAGCAGCTGCTATTGGGTTTCTATTCGTGATCGTTTTGATTCTCACCAACTTGTCACCAGTCCTTGACTGTTGTTCAAGACTTACCCTGTTGGTCAGCTTTTCCTTTTTACTCACAGTACCTTTCTACTTATCTCCCTTCATTCTGTTGTCATTTCCATATGTCTTGACTTGATCTGCTGTATTTCTGTTCATTTCTTATCCATTTCTCTGTCGCTTCTCCACATACACCCTTCTGTTCCATTGTTCGTGTTTTGACCTCTCATCCCTTTGTTGTTCATCACTTCCATGAGCCTTCGGGGCCAAGGTGGATGTGTATTAGTTTGCCGAGCTTTGTTTAGCCATGGACTTTGATCCAAAATATGTCCTTAGGCTTAGCTTTGTTATGATGTTTGATTCTTTACCTTTTCATATAAGAAAAGGGATAGATCAACAGAGGTGACAGGCAGGGAGCCAGAAACACATCTGTGAATTGATTCTTTTCCCAAGGCAGTGGGCTGATGGTCCTGTCAAAAAAGTCATGTAGGCTGAACGATGTTGTGGGTAAGTAATGCAGCAGCTGATAATACATTAGGCGGTGGGCCATTCTGTGTTTTTCTCAGACTGCAACGTAACCAGTTTGGCCATTTAATGTTGATATCTATCCTGTCAGCCACAACTTTGTTTTTATTAAGTGGTAATGAGTACCTAAACCAGGAGGATGTGTATCAGGCACCCTCTGTTGGTCAGAACCACTGCATCAGATATTTTAATGTAACTCAGTGCTTTGTATACATCTATGTATGTATGTGTATGTGTGTGTACATATATAGAAATATATATATATATATATATATATATATATATATATATATATATATATATATATATACACATATATAATGTGTACACACACACACACACACACACACACACACACACACACACACACACGCACACACGCACACACACACACACACACACACACACACACACATATATATATATATATATATATATATATATATATATATATATATATATATATATATATATATATATATATATATATATATATATACATGTAAAGTAATGGGCAGTTATTGAATTGATGAACATGAAGATTACCAATTCATGCTCAATATTGTGGCTGGAGATGAGTGTTTGGTGCACCATCATAATCCTGAGTATAAGAAGTGGTCAAAGGAGTACCACCACAAAGGATCACCAGCACCAAAAAAAATAAAGATGCAAGCATCTGCCGCGAAAGTCATGCTTATGGCTTCTTGGGATGTGAAGGGGATTTGTTGCTTTAGTTTCACCAAATGACTGCACCTGTACCCCTCCCCTCACACTTCCTTCCCTTGTCCATGCACTGCCTTCATTCTCCATATTCTGCCTTCCCCTTCCCTTACACTTCCTTCATTCCCCTTACACTGCCTTCATTCCTTCCCCTCTCATGCTGCCTTCATTCTTTCCCCTCTCACGCAGTCTTCTTACCTTCCCCTCTCACACTGCCTTCATACCTTCCCCTCCTCTCACGCTGCCTTCATTCCTTCACCTCCCGTGCTGCCTTCTTTCCTTCCCCTCCCCACGCACTGCCCTCCCATTCTCTCCCCTCATGCTGCCCTCGCATTCCCTCTCCTCATGCTGCTTTCCCATTCCCTCCACTCATGCTGCCTTCCCATTCCACCTTCCCATTCCCTCCCCTCATGCTGCCTTCCCATTCCACCTTCCCATTCCCTCCCCTCATGCTGCCTTCCCATTGCCTCCCCTCGCACTGCCTTCCCATTCCCTCCCCTCGTGCTGCCTTCCCATTCCCTCCCCTCGTTCTGCCTTCCCATTCCCTCCCCTTGTGCTGCCTTCCCATTCCCACCCTCGCACTTCCCATTCCCACCCTCGCACTTCCTTCCCATTCCCTCCCCTCGTGCTGCCTTCCCCTCCCCTCATGCTGCCTTCCCATTCCCTCCCCTCGTGCTGCCTTCCCATTCCCTCCCCTCATGCTGCCTTCCCATTCCCTCCCCTTGTGCTGCCTTCCCATTCCCACCCTCGCACTTCCCATTTCCACCCTCGCACTTCCTTCCCATTCCCTCCCCTCGTGCTGCCTTCCCCTCCCCTCATGCTTCCTTCCCATTCCCTCCCCTTGCGCTGCCTTCCCATCCCCCCTCGTGCTGCCTTCCCATTCCCTCCCTTCATGCTGCCTTCCCATTCCCTCCCCTTGCACTGCCTTCCTATTCCCTCTCCTGACACTGCCCTTCCCATTTCCCCCTCTCATGCTAACTTCCCAATCCCTCCCCTTGTCCTGCCTTCCCAATCCTTCCTCTTGTGCTGCCTTCCAATTCCCTCCCCTTATGCTGCCTTCCCTTCCCACTTCCCCCTCTCCTGCTTGCTCCCGCCCCCCTCCAAGAGTGTATAGCGACGTTTGACGATGCATCATTCTCCCTCCCCTCCCCCCTTCCTCACCTACCCGAGCTCCTCTACCCCTCCACCCATCCTTCATCCTTCCTCCTCATTCCTCCCCCCTCTCTCCCTCCTCTCTCTCCCCTCCCTCACTCTCCCACCTCCTCTCACTCTCATCCCACCTCTGCCCCTCAAGAAGGGGACTATTTATGATTGACGGTTTCGTTTTGAATTTAAAACAGCTTCCCCAGAGTATAGTATGTATGAATCAGATTTGGAATGAGCCGACCGTAGGGGTGCAAAGGTCGCTACATGTACAAACATGCATGCATGCATGCATGCAGGCAGGTCTTTGGGTTGTAAATGCTCTGCAAGGTTTTATATAGAACACGGTGGTTAAAAAGAAAATGTGACTGTTTGGCCGTGTTTTATTGCCCTTTCCTTCCCCTCGTGCTGCCGTCCCTTCCCCCTCCCTCCTCTCCCTTTCCCTTTCCCCTCCCTTCTCTCCCTTTCCCCCCACCCCTCTTCCCCCCCCCCCGTATTCCCGTCAGCAAAACGATGAGTGGTATTTGTTCGTATATATATATATATATATATATATATATATATATATATATATATATATAATAAATACACATAAATATAAATACACATAAATATAAATACACATAAATATAAATACACATAAATATAAATACACATAAATATAAATACATCGATGCCTCCCATGTTCTTCGAGCTGAAGAAGCTCTGTAAAGCAACCATGAGAGACGACCCAAGGTAAGCCCCCCTTTGCCGTTTCAAACCCTTCCCAGATTTCCTCCATAGCTGTGAATAGGTAATTGGTTATGCCCTCCATTCACAGGTGAATGATGTGGGTATGGCTTCGTTTTTAATATATATTTTTTTCAAATGTAACATCATCTGCAGCAACAAGACATCTTCTGCCTTTGAGATCAGTGCAATGGTTAGACAGGGCTGCATGCTGTCACTATTGCTATTCATTCTGGTACAAGATTTGGTGCGAAAAGGGAACCCAAACCCGATCAACCATCACCCCCAACAATATCCACAACCCCCTCCCCCCTCCATCATCACTCCATAATCCCCCAGCAACCATCACCCCCACAATACCCACCATCATCCCACCCACTCACCTCTCCACACAATCCCACATCAACCATCATGTAGCAATACCCACCACAAGCCCACAGCCCCTTAAACCATCCCCCCATCAACCATCACTGGAATAATACCCACCACCAGCCCCCACACCCCTTCCACAATCCACCATCACATCCACAATACCCACCATCATCCTGCACCCCCCCTCCTCCACCATCCCACCACAATACCCACAACCAACCCACACCCCCCCCCCCGAGCACCATTCACCCTTCCACTGGGGCACAACATCGACATTGCATGACACAGCAAGAACACATCACGACAGCACAACAGCATGGACACGGCATGACCGCAGACACAAATGGCGTCCCGAGAAGGCATGAAACGGGACGATCCCATAACATACAAAACACCTGGTCAGCCTGCTACGGTGGGACAAATCATTCATCGTCCATTTTGTCCACAGTGTCCGAGTGTGCCTGAGTGTTGTCCGTGCTGTGTCATGTCGTGTCTGTGCTGTTACCGTGTCATATCTGTGCTGGAGTAGTAAAACTAATCCATCAATTAATCCAAAATCCCTCATAAACCGTCGATTGAATGGAAAAACAAAACCTACCAATCTGTAATGAACCAAGTGACCGGCGTTTTCATCTTCACCAACGCCTCCATTGTCACATCTTGGTCTGAATCTCTCGCACAAGGCTCAAAACCAAACGGCTACACAATTCCCCCGAAAGCGTTTCCATCCCTAATTTGTCTCCAATAGTTTCTACAAAATTCTACTGATCAGTTTCAACATTCTGAGAACCATCAGTGTTGCTCATGATGGTGGAATCGGTATCGGAATCCGAGCTCGACAAGCGACTGCTCCTCAATGTGAACCGCCACTTGGATCAAGGTGGAATCGAGTTGTGATGTCACTGGTGAAAAGGGAAAATGTTCCACAAAGAAGAGAAAAAGCAAGCGGTGCATTCATTGAGATGAAAGAATATGGAAATCAACGAAATACAGCAGAAGAACGAAGCGAAGGATTTTTGATCGCAATGTAATATCAGTGCTTCTATATGGATGCGAGTCCTGGGATGTCACCGAATTAAGGGATCACACAGAAAGTGGAGTCTTTCATCTACAGCTGTCACGATGCATCGTGTGGCTAGAACAGGCAAGTAAGAAAGAGGGAGAGAGAATAAAAGGAAGGGGAAATATCATGGAGGAAATCAAACTACGAAGTTCTGGATCCCTAAGCTTTGTAAGAACCCATGCAAGTAGAGGTGTATAGCGGGTGCCAGGCAGTGTTCTGCCAAACAGTTATTGGTTATAGTTAATTCAGACTTACAAGTTGCTAGGGAACAGTTCAGGAATTTTAAAAAAATAAAAATATACACAATGTCAAGGCTCATATAAGAGCTAACACACACAACGCACAGCAAGGAGGGCACGAGACAAGAGAGGCAGGAAAGGGTAGGACAAAACAGTGGGGAACATAGACATTAGGAGATCTGTGGCAGGGAGAGGGATGGGGCGGGGAACACGGGGTATACAAGATGGATATTACAGGGACTGTCAGAAAGGAAAGCAGGGAATTTGAAGGAGGTGGGTTTGGGGTGGATTAACGGGGGTAGAAAAGATCGAGGTTTTGGATGGGGGAAGATAAGAGGTGATGGTGTACGGCTCTTTTGAAGGCCTGGAGGAAGGAGTGGGATTGAAGAGAATGCGGGAGTTTATTCCAAAGGCAGGAAAAAAGAGGAATGAAAGAGTGAAGGTGAGCAGTAATTCGTGATTTTGGTAGTTTACCAGAAGGGGGATTCTGGCAGACCTTGAGCACCCTGCGGAAATATAGGAGGTACATATCACAGACAGAGCAAGGGGGGGGGGGGGGTGCGACACCGGAGAGGAGACGGAAGAAGACAGAAAGACCAACGACCTGCCTGCAGTGAGAGAGTGAGAGGTCCAAAGACTCAGCCTCACCGCAGGAGGTACCAATAATCCTAAATGCCGTGGTTTCCACAGCGTGAAGCCGAGAAAGGTGAGAGGCAGGAGCACCAGCCCAGAGGGGAGAGCAGTACTCCACCAGGCTGTGGACGAAAGCTTTGTATGTCAGGAGCTCAGGTGGGCCAAGGATGGACTTTGCACGATGGAGGATTGCCATTCGGCGACTGGCTTTGGAGTCGGCGATTTATCCAGATAGCCAGATTACCCACAGGAGTGGTAATGATTGTACAGTTGCTGCCTATCTGAATGTGTTGGTTAGAGTTGGACAGAATGGTTTTAGTACAAGCATATATCATAAATTTGATGATTTCAGTTTCCTGGTAGTCTTGTACACCTTTACAGGAAACAAGGCACCAATTAAAATGGGCTACAATGTCTTTTCATCTCAGCTACTTTGATTTGCAAGAATTTGTTCATAAAGGATGATTTTGTGGAACGTGCTGAGAAGGTTTTTAAGTTTGGTTGTTTTTCATGCAAACAAGTTCCTATTGCATTGCACTTGATATAATAATAATTAATTAATTATCTAAGTGAGATAAATTCTTCAAGTTATAGCATTGATCAAACATTATATACTGTATATTTATAGATGATATTAAATAATGGAGGTACAGTGTTTTAATAGAAATACAAGAAATAAATATTATTTATAAAATACATGAAAATAAGATTTGTAATAATTTGTTGATGGTTGCTAAGATACGCATCCACAAAAAGATCAGGTCAGGTATGGGAACATGCACCGGAACAGTGCGTCCACTTTGCACTGGGACTCCAGGGGCCCCCATCTGTCAATCCCCCAGGAAAATGCCTGGCCCATCCCAATCTCCTTGAGATGCTGATCAACCTGCTGCAACCATGAGGCACGTGGTCGGCCCATTGGCTGCCTCCACTCACGAGGCGGCCTCACCGAGATAATCTGGTGAGCAGGATCTGCGTCAGGAAAACGAGCCGCACGTCCGTACAGCCACAGCTGTCACTCACGGACTATGCAGGTTGCAAATATATTTTGAGTCTCTCTCAGCAACTGCTCGTCGGTCACAAAGTCTGACCAGCGATAGTCAAGTATTTTCTGAGAGACCTGGTACCAAAGGAATTAAGTCTCCATCTCACATCCCTGGTGAGAGTCCAAGTCTCACATCTGTAGAGCAAGACTGGAAGCACCAAGGACCTGAAGACTCAGATTCTCATCCTCCCGCACAAGTACCGGCAGGGCCACACCCCATTCCAGTGAATCCATGACTCCCCAGGCCCAACCCAGATGTCTATTGACCTCTGGCTCACAGCCACCAGAGGCGTGAATATCACTGCCAAGGTAAGTGAATCTCTCAGCATCCTCACCACAAACTGGTACAGACAAGATAGCGGCATCCAAGATGTCATTGAAAGCCTGGATCTTAGTTTTGACCCAGGAAACCTGTAATGCCAGCAGCTCCGACTCCTCATTCAGCACCTTGAGGGTCCCCAACAGGATATCTAGTGTCTCCACAAAGATGACTGCATCATCTGCAAAGTCAAGGTCCGAGATCTTGACATTCCCAAATGACGCACCGCAACTTGATCTCTCCGACATCCTCCCTAGAATCCAGTCCATACAAGTGCTGAAAAGTGTGGGGGCAAGTACACATCCCTGACGAACTCCAGTAACAACTGGAAATAAGTCAGAGATGGTACCACCACATATCACAGCACTCTCACTACCAGAGTAGAGTTCAGACATCAGATCGATCAGGTTTGGTGGCACCCCACGAAGACCAAGAATCTTCCAGAGGGCATCCCGATTAACTGAATCAAACGCTTTGCAGAGATCAACATAAGCTGCAAGCAGCCCCTGCTGAAACCCTCGTCTGTGCTTGGTGAGGACACGAAGAGCAAGGATACGGTCAATCATTGACCTCTTTGGTGTTTCGCCTGACTGCTCTGGGTGCTGATGCTCAAGCAGATGGTGGCAAACCCGATCAAGAATTATCCGAGTAAAGACCTTGCCTGGCACTGAGAGCTGCGTCACCCCTCAGAAGTTGTTGTAGTCCTGGTGATCACCCTTCCCTTTCCAGAGAGGGACAACAAGACCCCTCTGCCAGTCAGCTTGGATGATGCCTGCGTTCCAGGCAGAGCACAGAACTGCATGCAACAACATAAGTACAGCATTTCCACCAGCTTTGAGAAGTTTAGCATGGATGCCACAGATCCTAGGAGCTTTACCCCATTTCAACCGGTTCACCGCAGCCTGTGTTTCCACAAACAAAGGTGGACCACAGTTGGTTGGAGGGTCAGCAATAGGGAAAGTAACACCCCTGATATCCAACTCTACAGCCTGGTACAGCCGCTCAAAGTACCCGGCCCAACGGGCCTTCACTTTGGACTGCTCAGGCAAGAGCCCACCACCATCCGCTCTAACTGCAGTACACCGTGGGATGGGCTTGGAGGAATGCAATGCATGAATTCTCCTGTAAGCAGGATGAGAATCACTTGACCACAGGTGATGCTCTACCCCCTCACACATAGGCCTCCTTGTCCACCCTTAGCACACGTCCAGTTTTACGCCTCAGCTTCCTGAACAGCTCAGCTCTGCCATTCAGCCTGGCCCTGTGACTCTGGTCAATGGTATCCAGTGTCCCTTGAGAGACAAAATTCTTCTTTGCCCTGCGGTGAGTTCCAAGACATCCACCAGCAACATCAAGGATGGTGGTCTTGAGGGCACTCCACAACTCTTCAGGATTCTCCAAAGCACAAAAACTGCAAATCCACACTCAGCCTGTTTGCAAACTCCTCAGGTACCCTCTCATCCTTGAGCTTGCCAACATCCAGCCTTGGCTGGGATGGTACCATTCTCCTGGATTTAAGCTGCAACTTCAGACTTGCTACAACATGCCTGTGGTCAGTATTGAGGAACTGAGCACTCTGGTGACTCTGCAATTCTGGATCATCCTCCAGCGACCATCAACAAGCACATGGTCAGTCTCCTTTGCCACACCATCAGCATTGGAATACCAAGTCCAGTGATGAGACTCTGGGTGCTGAAACCATGAACCAGCCACCCCAAGTTCATGACTTCTTGCAAAGTCAAAGAACTTATTGCTATTCTGGCTCACAGTTCCAGACCCATGGGGACCAACACATGTCTCTTAACCATCCCTTTCAGTTCCAGTTGATGCATTGAAATCCCCCAAGACTAGAAGAGTATCTCTCCTGGGGCACTGATCAACCACTGACTTGAGCATGGCATATAACGCGTCCTTCACGGTGAGATCACTTGACTCAGTTGGAGCATATACAGAGACCAGGGAAATGACACCCAAGGAGTGACTAATCCTTATTCTCATATTACGCTCGTTGACCGGTTATACCTCAATTATCATTGGAGTCAGCTTATTGGACACAGCTACAGCAACTCCTTGGGCATGGTTACCACCAGAGTGACCAGATCAACAGTCGGTGTAATCACCCGCCCGCCATGATCTCGCCGCAATCCTGTCTCCGAACCTCAGAGTGCTGCAATACCGATGTCGAAACGCTTGAGCTCAGATGATAACAGAGTCAGGTGATCATCCTCTCTTCGGGAAAGGACATTCCAGGCACCCACCCGAAGGGACCACCTCAGGTTAACCCAAGGAGACCGCCATCTGGTGGATGACACCTCAGCACCACCCCTACACACACTACTGCAATTTGACCCGGGAAGGTTACCCCGTGGTTTCCCTTCTATCATCAAAGATTGGGGGCCCTGAAGGCGTTGCCCCCAGTCCCGTCATCGAGTGAACTGCCTTGCGGAGGGCAGCTGCACAGGAGGTACTCCTATGTCGTGGGTTTTCAGATTTTTTAACTTGTTTTTTTGGTTGGTATGTTTTTTATTTCGCTTATGAGAAATTGATCAAGTCTTGTGAGTGTTTTTAGACTCCATCATCACCTTTTATTTAAGTTTGGTTGTTTTTCATGCAAACAAGTTCCTATTGCATTGCATTTGATATAATAATAATAATAATAATAATAATAATAATAATAAAATTAATTATTTTAGTGATATAAATTCTTTAATTAATATTATTGATTATACATGTATATATGTATATATGTATATATATATATATATGTATATAAATATATATATATATATATATATATATGTATATAAATATATATATATATATATATGTATATAAATATATATATATGTATATAAATATATATATATATATATATATATATGTATATAAATATATGTATATATATATATATGTATATAAATATATATGTATATAAATATATATGTATATATATATATGTATATAAATATATATGTATATATATATATATATAAATATATATGTATATATGTATATATATATATATATATATATATATATATATATATATATATATATATATATATATGTATATATATATGTATATATATATGTATGTATATATATATATATATATGTATATATATATATATGTATATATATATATATATATGTATATATATGTATATATATATATATATATATATGTATATATATATATGTATATATATATGTATATATATATATGTATATATATATGTATATATATATATATATATATATATATATATGTATATATATATATATATATATATATATATATATATGTATATATGTATATGTATATATGTATATGTATATATATGTATATATATGTATATATATATATGTATATATGTATATGTATGTATATGTATATATATATATATATATATATATATATATATATATATATATATATATATATATATATATGTATATATATATGTATATGTATATATATATGTATATATATATATGTATATATATATGTATATGTATATGTATATGTATATATATATGTATATATATATATATATATATGTATATATATATATATGTATGTATATATATATATATATGTATGTATATATATATATATATGTATGTGTATATATATATATATATATATATATATGTATGTATATATATATATATATATAAATATATATAAATATATATGTATATATCTTCTTCTTCTTTCGGCTGCTCCCTTTCAGGGTCGCCACTGCGGATCATCCGTATGATCCGCATAGTGATTTGGCACATGTTTTACGCCAGATGCCCTTCCTGACGCAACCCTGGTCGCCTCTTACGACCCAGGGATCTGGTACACCTATTTTAACCGGGGCATACACCGGCCCAGTATACACTGGTACTCATTTCACCAACCTCGGAAGGATGACAGGCTGAGTCAACCCCCTGGTGTATTAATTCAGTGGCCCAATGGGGCTTGAACTCAGGACCTTTTGGATCCCAAGCCGCTGCCCTAACCACTGCGCCAACACCAGGCTCGTATATATATATATATAAATATATATATATATATATATATATATATATATATATATATATATATATATATATATATATATATATATATATATATATATATATATATATATATATATATGTATATATATATGTATATATATATATATATATATATATATATATATATATATATATATATATACATATATGTATAGTCATATTAAATAATGGAGGTACAGTATTTTGATGAAAATACAAGAAATAAGTAAATACATTATAAATAAGCATTAAATAGTTTGTTGATGGTTGCTAACATACGCAGTGCAGCATGTTAAAATCGGTTATTAATAACAGTTTGAGTCTATGGTTTGATGGGGGTGCTGTGTAATGGAAGTGTCTGCAAGGCAAAGTGTTTATCGCTTAATATATTAGCATATAAAGTGATGTATGATGAAAGTTATTCACATGTAGTAATACTTCAAATAAAACTAATAATTAAATAAGTTTGAATAAGGATATAGCATTGCTGTGTTGACTGATTGTTTAGACACTACTTTGAGGTTGTGGGTCCATTGATGTTGAGTAATCTACTGATGTGGACCTGCGACTCGGGTTGTGGATCCGCCATTTGGAGAGGTTTTGGGATGAAAGGATCGAAACCTCGATGAAAAACGGTGTCCAGCTGATGATCCGGGCAGTTGGGAAATCAGTAAATTGCTTATAAGTTATAACCTTAAGGCCCGGTCACACCTTGACGTTTTAGCCAACGTATGCCGATTTTTGAATTTTTTTTCTAAAACGCTGGCACACGTTGAATACGTTATGGGTAAGTTTTGATAACATTGAGAGCACGCTGAAAAACACTGCCAGACGTCATTGTACGCTGGCTTTAAATGTTGTACTTTTTGGTTGTCCTCAAATTTTTTCATGCTTGAAATTTCACGACGTATGCCGGCGTATGACTCACACGTTCCGCTACGCTGGCCACAAGTTGTATGCATGGTCTGCGATTGTTGACAGACGTCAACACATGCTACTTGTAAGTTAATCATAAGTTGAGACACGCCGAGGTAATGTTTAGCATACCCGAAACTTATTTCTAACCTATGATTAACGTGTTGTTGGCACGTTACGCGATCGTTGCCACACATCGACAGACGCTACTTTTAAGTTACTCATAGGCTGAAAGACGTCGGTATAATGGATCGTCCTTGCGTCAGCGTCCACGGCCACGGCCAGGACACTTATTTGCAGCATTCTTCAAACTTTTCTTCGGCATGACGAGGATGTTCACACTTCGATGTCTAGCTTGGCTATGATTCCAATTGTCCATCGGCAGCGTCTATTTAAAATAGTCGAGTTTGAGCGTTTTAACACGTTCAGAAGAAACGCTTCAAATTTCAAAACCCCAGCGTCAAAAAACAAAGGCGAGTGACAGCAATTTAAATCGTTCATTGTAAACAATGAGAATAGCTGAGTGGTACCGTTTAAAAGTCGTTGAGTGTAAAAAAAATCCAATTGTTGAGCGCAAGCGTCTACTTTCAATAGTGGGGTTTGAGCGATTTAGCACGTTCAATAGAAATGATTAAAATTTCCGAGCGCCAGCGTCAAAAAACAAAGGCGAGTGACAGCAATTTAAATCGTTCATTGTAAACAATGAAAATAGCTGAGTGGTACCGTTTAAAAGTCGTTGAGTGTAAAAAAAATCCAATTGTTGAGCGCAAGCGTCTACTTTCAATAGTGGAGATGCAGCCATTTCAATCGTTGAGTGGCAGCCTATGAATAGCAAACCCTACGTCACCGGCAAAGATAAACTGCCGCACGATATGGATAAGTTAGGCTATCGTTGGGCATAGTTTGTGAACGCCGGCTTCACGATAATTATTCGTTGGTATATCATATCTATAAGTAATCAAAGCGCTCTATGCACATTATTAGTTCATTGTGCATTTGTCCAACCCGTTATGAATAGACCTAAATCGTATAAACAAGCTATAGCTCATTGTTGAAAAAGCCCCATAAAAAATTAGCCGCGAAGAACTTCGAACAATGGTGAAAAGATATCTCCTACCCGTGAACACGCGGACGCAAGGAGGATCCATCATAACCCACACCCTCCCCCTCACACTCACCTACTACTGCCAACATGAACAAACTACTACTAATACTAATACTGATACTGATACTGTTACTGCTGACATGGACATCGACTCAAAAAGGACTCGAAAACACTGTTGGGTTCCCCTTTTATGAGCAGCATTTTTATATACCAATTCCCAAAACCGCTGGGAACACGTCTTTATATGGCAGTTGTAACCTAGAAACACGTTCATTTTTTTTTTTGTCGACTGGATGACGTCATTGGAATACGTCTACATACGTCGATGTGTGTTGGGACTACGTAAAGAATTGGTTCAAAGCACGTCAAACATAAGTTAGAAATAGGTTTCGCGTAAAAAAGACATTACCGCGACGTGTTTCGACTTATGAGTAGCTTATAAGTAGCCTTTGTGGACGTGTGTAAGCGTCCACATATCGTGTGTAAAACTTATCCCCATCGCATGTGGAACGTGTGTCATACGCCGAGTACGTCGTAAAATTTTGAACATGTTTAAAATTTCTTGACGTACTCTACTTACTACGACGTATGATAGCGTACTTTAGCGTTCTACTCATGTATACCAAACTTACTCATACTGTATTTGACGTGCCCCAACGTTTTAGACACATTTTTCTTAGGTCGGCATACGCTGGCAAGATCGCCAAGGTGTGACCGCGATGTTGTCACTTCCATTTCTACGGCAGTTATGATTCGAATCGTTGTGCGTCAGCCTTTTAATAGGCTACGTCACGACATCGTCGGCGATGCGTGCAACACGCTATGCCTAAGTTAGACTATCGTTGGGCATCGGTTGTGTAGGCCGACAACAGGTTCAGCATTCATTGGTATAAGTTATCTATAACACAACGAAACGTTCTGTGTCCGTTATCAATGCGTTATACATAAGACCAAGTCGCTATGAATACGTCCGAATCTTTAAAAAAAAACATCAAAAGTTCAACGTAAGCCAGCGTTTTACATACATTTTAATACGTTGCCATCGCTGGCTAAAACGTCAAGGTGTGACCGGGCCTTTAACTTCAAATAAAATAAATTTTGAAAAAGTACTTATCATTACATAATATATCTATGTTTGTGTGTTAATTTGTGTGTGTGTGTGTCTGTGTGTGATATATGTCTGGCTTCCTTCTTGGAACAGTAATTGGTCTTTATTTTGATTGCATATTACATATGGAGAATGACAACATAGTGAAACGAGAAGAGCACTCGGTAGAGCACATACCTCCATCACGTAATGCCTGATCCACGAGAACATATCGGGCCCAATACATTTTTGAAATACCACACCATACAGTACGACATCGTTTTTGGCCCTTTCTCTCAATGGTGAAGATTCACTTCAAAAATTATCAGATCCGGATCCAGATTCGGATCTTCACACACCAAACTTCCTTGTCACAATCAATTCTTCCTTGTCACACACCAAACATGTCCACCAAGTTTCATCCGAATCCGTCCACAGCTTTTTGATATATCGTGCTATGTTTATATATATATATATATATATATATATATATATATATATATATATATATATATATATATATATATATATATATATATATATATAATCGTTTTTGGCCCGATCTCTCAATGGTGATGAATCACTTAAAAAATTCGAGTCGCCGGATCCGGATCCGGATCTTCACCAAAATCTAATCAGTTCGTCCTTGTCTATGTGTTTGCTTGTTTGACTTCGACGTACTCAGAGAGATGATGCAGAGCATGATGAATATAATGAAGATCGACTTGCCGAAATAAATTTTCTTACTCCAGGAAGATGGAACTGCCGTGCCAAAACCTATGTTTTAACATTAAGATAAGTGTTTGACTTCGATGCAGTCCTGAATCTCTGGACGGGATGAGGTGAAAACTGGCAGTTGTACTCGGGATCCAACTCATCGACCAAGTTTTTGTCATAACCCGTCTACATCGTTTTGAGATGTCGTGCTCTATATAATTTTAGCCCTAAATCTCTCAATGGTAAAGAATCACTAAAATAATTCTCGTATCCGGATCTTCACCAAAATCTCAGCGATTCGTCCTTGTCACACACCCAACCTGTCCACCAAGTTTCGTCCGAATCCATTTAACTTTTTGAGATATCCTGCTCATAGACAAACAGACAGATAGACAGACAAACAGGCGTGAAAACATAACATCCATCCACCTTTGGTGGCCCAGATAAAAGTACGCTAATTATCTGCATGAAAACTATCGACATCACAGAAGTGAGGGAATAAATACATCTGTAAGGCCAAATTATTTGCTAGTAATACATGATTATATGAGTATCTGGTTCTTCTTTTTTGATCAATTCATGCCGGGTGACATGTGGAACTCCTCAGGAAATCAGGCCATTTCTGTGCCATGTATCTTGTGCCACGTATTCGAGTTGCGTCCAGGTGACTCTTGTGTGTCTCATTTCTTTTTCTACAGCTCCTCACCAGATCTCCCTCGGCCTGCCCACCTTCCGTTTTCCCTGGGGTGGCCATCGTAATGCAGTTTTTTTGTTGTTTTTTTTACCTCCACCACCGAAGGTGAAGGAGGTGATGTTTTCACCCCTTTCTGTCTGTTTGTTACTTGCAAAATCAAAGATTTTTCAAGTACATTGATCAGTCGATTTTGATGCTCTGCTTGTCTGTCTGTCAATCGCCTGCAGGTCACAATTCTAAACCGATCGCCATGAAACTTTACCAAGTTGTAGAGGTAGTCTCAACTGAGAAGCCCATTGATTTTGAGTTGAAAGGTCAAAGGTCATCTTGAGGTCAAATTTCTAAAATCGTCATTTTTTTCAACCGATTAACTTGAAAGTTGAATAGGATTTGCTAACAATACACTTCTCGAATTATATATGGTATGAATATCCTTGACTTAACCAATGGTAGGTGTTTGATAATTGTAAAAGATTGTGTTTGTTCTTGTTCATGAGTGAGCCAGCACATTGAACGTTTTTTTTGTCCTTCAATGTAAGTATTGTTTATGAATGTTATATGCCCAGTTCCACATGGCGTTGTTCCAGGCATCACCACCGTCCTCACAATGACAACGATCAGCACACATCTGCGTGAAACCCTGCCCAAGATTCCATATGTGAAGGCTATTGACATCTACCTCATGGGTTGTTTCTTCTTCGTTTTCATGGCATTGCTCGAGTATGCGCTTGTAAACTACATATTCTTTGGGCGGGGGCCACAACTGCAAAAAAACACTGCAGTGAAGGCAACATACGAACGAGTGCGTGCTGAAGCTCTTGGGGTAAGTTCTACATGTGAAAAATTGTGGTACTTTGCTTTTTGCATCATGCTTGCATTGAACAGATGCTGAAACAAAAAATCATCATCATCAAAATCATAATTCTCATCATCATGAACATAACCATGCACATTTTCCAATTTATAGTTTGGCCTGCATGATTGGCCGAAGTCGTTCACAAACTGGCTAGCCAAGTCGAATGGTCAAATGAAGGTGGATAGCGCAGGAAATTGAAAATGGCCAGGGTGTCCTCCATTCTCTGCAAAATACACCAAGGTATCATTAACGAACACTTGCATTAAATACTGAAAAACAAGTCCCCAGCTTAATGTTCAATCAAATAGAGGGAGAACTCATTGATGCCATAAATTTTTTATTTGTTCAGGGTGCCGGTGATAACTCGTCTACTCTTTGCGAAGGACACCATGGAATCTTTAACGTCCACCAACTAATGCCAGCAAACTGGTAGCCAGTTTAACATCAATCCGTGGCATGGCACACATATTGATGAATCAGCCTGTCTGTGTAACCCAGGATGACAATCTATAGCTGGCCCGAGATTCAAACCCAAGCTCGACAGCTTTGAGGTGAGTGTGCGTACCTCTCGGCCATCCAGCCAACATGTATATTGTTGTGGACCCAGGTTTGAGGTTTGCCACGAGTGGGAAGCGCTCGGGTTATTCCCGAACGTCCATTCCTGAGGCCACCAGCCACGGATAATTCCATGGGCTGGCGGGTTGCAAGTCAACCACAAATGCCAATTGGCACCACCAATACTGGCAGGGGTCTCACTACTTCACTTATTATTTTTCAATTGGATTGGTCGGATAAAGGGGAGCTCATGCCCTCAATATGTACTTGTCTTATCTTACCTGATCAGGTGCAGCCGAGCAGAGCTGTCAAGTACGCACCAGGCAACTTGTAGAGCCAACCAGTGGGGTAAAACTTCCTGGCTAACAAGTATGTGGACTATGCTACATCAATGAAGGAAAAGACGCTATGAGCTAGCTGAAATGTAACAAAGAACATTTATTGAAAGAAAGCGTGAGGAAAGGTATGTGGCACAGTGAATACAAGGGGTTTATTTACAGGGAACATTCATACATCAGGGACATGCAAGATTAGTGAGGTGCAGCACAAGCCTGAGTTATACAATAAAGCAAAGGAGAGACAGTGCAGAGCTAACCCAATACTGATACTTCAACAATCTTGCTTATGCGAACAAAACAGGCACCATCAGAGTCATTCCGGGGAAGGATAGCTCAGAGAGAAGATAAGAAAAAGACGAGCGAGTTTCGACATCTGCTCACCAAGCAGGATTGACGAACCCACGCTGATGAGGGGTAAGAGGATGAACACTGGTGGTGTCTATGGTGTGTATTTGAAGAGGTGCAAGTGAGGGTGTAGGTGAGGAAAATGAGGTGCATGGAGGAAAGTGGAAAGAGATGCGTATCTCTCGGGTCACCTTGAAAAGAAAGGTTTGTTGGGACTTGCCCTCGCTGATTTCCTTTAGCATCCAAAGCAGACAATTGGAAGAGAGAAAGAATCTGCAAGAAAATAGCTTAACATATGTGTGAGATTATCTGTACCTGTAATTGTGTCTATTGGCTTAGGCTCAATGAATGTGCCTGGTACGGCACCTGGATCGTTGCCCTTTATCAGCATGGGGCAGAAGCTCCTCGCTGGAATGAACTTGTCAAACTCAACAAGACATTAACTCGAGATCAGACCAAATTACTGTAGTGGGTACCAGGAGCAGAAGCTCCTCCCCTGGAGTGACTGCAGTGACTCACTTACTGACATAAATGTTTATTAACTACAATGTGGGTTAGAAAGTTGAAATTTTGCCTGCCGATGCAACTCGAAGCCAATATCCCAGGAAAAAAATCACAAAACTGTCGGAGAATTCCCATAAACGAAAATATCCGTAAATAAAATTTGGCCGGTCCAGCCTTGGTCTGCTCACCGTGGGTCACATGACCCAAGACAATGAAGCATACACTTGAACCAGTTGCTCGGCAACACTAACACGTGTCTCTTCTGGCTCTTAATTTATAACCTTTGCCATATTCACATTAAAAATTACTCTAGCTGTAAACTTTTAAATAAAGAGCTCATTCTAATGAATCATTCCTTATTTTCTTGAGTTATATAGCTGTTTGCAGAATGCAAGCATAAACCACTCCCCATCAAATATATGAAGCTCTCTCACAATCCATATCATCATAATATATAAAGCTTATTATCTCCACCACCGAAGATAATGTTTTCACCCCTGTCTGTCTGTTTGTTTGTTTTGTTTGTTTATCTGTTTGTTTGTGTACAGGATATTTCAAAAAGTTGTGGATGTATTCAGATGAAATTTGGTGGACAGGTTGGGTGTGTGACAAGAATGAAATGATTCGATTTTGGTGAAGATTCTGAATCCAGATCCGGATACGATAATTTTCTAATTTTTAAAGTGATTCTTCACCATTGAGAACTAGGACCAAAAACGATACAGTGGAATACACAAGCTGGCCATATGTCTAGAATCATTAAAATTGAGATAAAAGCACCAAATTGTATGGAGTTGTACTTTAGGCCATACCTTTTCATTTTAGCTACAGTGCCGTGATGAAATCTCATTTTGAAGGCTGGAAATACTTTGTTCACCTTTTAACCTTTGCTGTCAATACCAACTTAAGAAATAGGCTAATAATGACCAAACAAAGCAAATAAACCCATGCAAGCAATATATATTTTTTTATAAAGGGCAAAGACTAGAGAATATGAATATGAAAATAGCAGCGGCAAAAAATATGGGGGTCAAATGACCTCATTAGATATTCAAAATGGCCACCATTGACAGGGAACTACCAAAATATGTTCAATTGGACCCCATAAACAGGTCTTTCATGGCTAAATATCAAGAAATTGACTGTGGAAGCATAAAGAGGAGGCAAAAAAATCTACTTTTCAGCCAAAGTATAGCTTGTTATTGCCAATATTAATGAAATTAGGGTACAAATTTTGAAAAAGATTCCAAAGCCAGTTTTTTGGAAAAAAAAATGGTGTCTCAGTCACTGCAGTCCCATGATCACTCAAGTCAAAAAAATATAAAGTTGTACATCGCATTATCCTAACGAAACTACAGATTTCCTTGAAAAATGGTGAGCCAGCATTATAAATATTATAATTTGATATCAGCTGACCTCAATGAATGTTCAAAATGGCAGAAATTTCATGAGAAAGTAAGAATTATGAATTTAATGACCAAAGTAACAACACCTGATGTCGATTCCTGCCGAGATCACTGATAGCCAATGGCCACATGCCAGTACGCACCGGAACACCACGACAGACATAATAGACAAAACAATCGCCAGACGTTGACACCCGACTCACTACCATGATTAAGATAGTAAATATAAAATTATATGTATACGTACCTAGCCAGGATTCAAGTGCTGAATAGCTTTCTTAACTAATGTCATGCTGTGTTTAATCATGCCACTGAGTGGGCATTTTCATGGAAGAGTGGCATCAATGCAACTTTTGCTGCTGGATGGACATCAGATGGCATTCTTTGTGCATGGTAACCGGACCAGGATATTATGTCATCCTTCTTTAACTGGTCCTTGCTGAGAAGTTGCAAAACTGTGTCCAGCCACTGGTTTTCTTCCTCAATGCCTTGCTTGTAGGCTTCACACCACCCAGCCTCAGATGACCTTGCACAGGAGGTGAATGTGGAGAATTTATTTTGTAGTCCATCTGGAGGAACAATAGCATACTCGTCTGGCAAGTTGCCTCCTGTCTTCTGGTAAGAAGAATCCTGAATGAGTCGCATCACGCTTTTCCCCAGGACATTCTTTCGACACGTGGCTGGTCAAAGAAATCGCGGTGCCATGAGATGACCACTTTGCTGTGGCAGATTTGGGATTATTATCTAGATTGTCTAGTATTAACTGGAAAACTATCTTGTACAGATTGGGTGGACAGACACTGCCTTCCTCCTTCTAATGCTCATGAATGCTATTGGCAAAGTCTGTGGATATCTGTGTCACATGGTTGTACGATATTGACATGCCCAGCTTGTGCTGGTTTTCAACCAGGCTCCTCTTTCTGCTTTTCACATGCAGCTTCAAGCCATTGTAAATTGCAAGAGGTGTTTCTCTGTCAGCATTGTAGCACACAGTGTTTGCGTGGGACGACCTATGTTTTACACTGTTGTAGATTAGTAGCTGACATATTGCATATGATGCATTGTTTCTCCCATCTTTTATATTTGCCTGGTCCTCAATATTTGGCCCTTCCAGGATCATTTTGACCAGTGTTAATAGGTTGCTTGGCACTGATTCCTTCTGTCAATCTTTGGAGAAGGAACCAAATTAATTCTCCTATTTCTGCATCATATTCTTCCGGACTATGTTTGCTGCTTTGGCCATGACCATGGCATCTGGGTCATCCCTATTGTCACAAACATACTTCAAAGCTTCCCCAATATCTTTGTCATAAGCCAACAGCACTTCCCTTCTTTGAGGAACTTCTTTCACATTCGGGACCAATTCTAACAGTTTTACTTTGAGCCTGGTTGAGTTCACTTTTGATGATTATTCTGAATCATTGATGCAGCTGCATGCATCGGTCACGTGATCCTTTCAACACACTCATGTGTTGGAGTCTCGCATCACACATTTTGGCAAAATCAGACAGTTTTAACATGGGAGCTTGTATTTCTTCTGACTGAATGGAAATTTATCACCAAGTGTTCGTTGATATATGCCACCAACTCTGCCAAGACCACAGCCTCAGCAGATACTTCACTGGAAGAGGAAGAACCACTCTTCACCTTGCTGTCAGCATTACGTGCTTGGTTGTATACATCAACCAGAGAATTTCTATGATGCTGTGCATTTAGTGCATGCATATCTGATAATGCTAACTTTTCCATGAGCTTGGAATCATGGAGTTTTGTTGCACATTCTTTAACACGGGCATCAATGTTCTCTGTTCTTGCTTTATGTACGAGACATCCTGGTTGATCACAAAAGGAGCAATTTGGTTGCTGATAACTTACTTTGGTAGAAGTAACAAGACTGGGCCTTGAAACCCTCACTGAAGGAGAGGGTGTTGAGTTTGGGTCCATTTGTTTGTCTCTCTGTCTGTCTTTGTTTGTTTGGCTGCACAGGACTTTCGTGTTTTTCTCCTAAACCGCTTGTCGGATTGAGACAAAATTTTCACCATAGGAGCGACTACTCAAGTAGAATGTTTTATTGATAATTATGACATCATAGGTCATTTGGTGTGGCAGCCATGTTGGAAAAACGGAAAAACTTTGGACCTCTATATATCTGAAACCGCACGAAGGAAAAAAAAATTGAAACTTGGCACACGACAATTACTCCTCATGGGGAATAAGTATGACTTTTATGATGTCATAGGTGCCTTCGTTATGTCATAATTGCATGTGTAGAATGCTACATCTGATGAGTATGAAATTTTTTGAGTCATTTCGGGATAAAATGGTCTCCAGAAACAATTTTGATGATGTCATCAGTCACGTGATTTGGCAGCCATGTTGAAAAACAAAAAAACCCTTGAAAAATCTTGTCTGAACTGGCTGAACAGAACGAGCTGAAACTTTACATGTATTACCGCCTATCCATGAGGAACAAAAGGTTCACACATATGGCATCATAGGTCACATAGTTTGGCAGCCATATTGTATTGAAGAAAAATATTAAATAACGTTGCACACTCTGGAACTGCTCAACCAGTTGGCATGAAACTTCACAATTATGATTTAGTAGTGATGGTGAATCCATGTTTTATATTTCAACTTGATTGGACACATTTTCTGGCAGCCAAAATGATTTGATTTTTTTTTTGATCTGGGTTCTTTTTTTTTATGGCTCACTTGGCTGTGCCTGAATGGGTTTGAAGATAGAGGAGTAGCAGCTGAAATGAGAATCCTATCTAGGTTCCTCCTGATGACTTCATCTTTGCTTTTTGCTTGCTTGGGCTCCTTCTGATGATTCCAATGCAGGACTGTACCTATTTGGTCTTCCATTTGATTTGAATTGAATTTATTTTCATCCCATTCTAAAGTCAATTGAATAATAATGAAGAACGTCATGGGTCAGGGTCAGGTGTCCAATCAAAGCATGGTTGCATCAAAGCGGGATGTCTTAGTACCCGGTCATCACTGCCAGCAGTTATAAATTAGCAGTTCTAATTATGTCTCATTAATTATGTTTACGTAACACACCAGTACACAAATGCCACAGAAAATGCACCACACAAAACACCACACAAAACAAGTCCTGGCAAGGGTCTGCAATCTCTGATTGTTCTTTTTCTTGTTTTCTTTGGCATGGATTCATACAATGTGTGTTTCAAGAGATTAATATTTGCCTTTTGAAACTTGCCTCTAGAAAATTTTTGGTAACAAGTTTTATGGTAAACAGCTTTGTCAGCCTTGAGGGTATCAGCAGTGCCATCACCACCATCTAACCTGCTGAGGCTGGTTGCCATTGAGACGAGGCCGCACTTCTCAAATTGTTTCAAGTTGTTTGCAATTAACCTGCAGGTTATGCAGGTTGACAAGTGATTCTTCACCATTGAGAGATAGGGCCAAAACGATGTATAGCACGATAGCTCAAAATGCATTGGGCCAGATATGTTCTCGTGGATCAGGCATAATGGGGTGGAGGTGTGCGCTCTACCGAGTGCCCTTCCAGTTATACAAAGTAATTGGCCCAATATGTTCTTCTGGATCAGGCATTGTGTGGTGGAGGTATGCACTTTACCAAGTGCCCTTCTAGTATTTTTTTTAATGTATTCACATAGGATGCAAAAAAGTACTTGCTTGCAGTGTGTAAGCATGGCCATCCATCCATCCATCTATCGGGACCATACTCTGAGCAGAGCATTAGTGCTGCCTAAGCAGTCTTCTTGGTTATGGGGTACAACCCTGGACAGGTCACCACTCTGACACAGGATACCAGCAAGCTGGCACTCATTTTGCCAACCTTAGAAGGATGACAGACAGAGTTAACCACACCTGGTATTAATTCAACAGCCAAGGGGGATTTGAACTCAAGATCCTTGGATCCCAGGCCCACCAACCTGACCATTAGGCCAACACTAGGCAAGTAAGCATGCCCCACTAGTATATAATAAAATGTACAGCCAGTCAGACTGAGTAAACCTCCAGCTTGTGCAGCAATTTTACAGTTTATTGTAGGAGAGAAGTTTTCCTTCCTCCAGGCAGCTTATCAATGTAAACTGAAGTTATGAGACAGGCATCATTAGAATAAAAATTATTTTTGGTTTTCTTTATAAAGCTCCTTTGAAAATTAACTTAATGCAAAATAATATTGTTTGTAGCAGATATCATCTTTAGTTGTCTGCATGGTAATTGCATTGGTTGATGAAAGGTCATACGTTTATTATTCTGCTTTAGTTTCTCTGTTTACATTTAGTTATTCAGTGGTTGAATTTATGACATGGTTTAGTTTAATGATCTACACTAAATTTTTATGGTTTCTTGAACATGTTTTATTTCTGCAGAAACAACCAGGCCTCTGCAAACAGCAGCCTACCGAGATGGTGAGTCTCTTCACCTCTCGATGTAACACGAGTGTTTGTTTAAATGTGTAAGACATGATGTGCAAGCCATTTCTGGATGTTCATTTCAAAAATGCACTCACCAATCAGATCAACGCTTACTGATATTTGTGAGGAGTAACTCACCCAACTACTCAAAGACAAGTGTTTACGGTCAAGCTTTGTTCTAAGGTGGGAACTATTGGCTAACATGTCGAAATATAAGCCTGGAAACTTCTTTCATGTATTATTTGAAAATATGAACAATTATGCCGGTTCATATTGCCACAAATCAATATGCAATAAATTAAATTTGCTCCAGAATGAACATAACTCCAAACTATTAAATGTTTGCTTATGTTTGTGTTTCTGAATTTGGGATGTCCAAGACTGCACAAACATTTCTGTTTATCATGAAACTGGAATAAACTTAGTTCTATGATCCTGATACTGTCAGTTTGGGGACCATTAAACATATTGTTACAGCTGCCAGACCATTCCGGTTGGACCATCGCAGAGGTCAGGTAAGTCCACAGCTCCAAGTCAGATTGCAGCCTTTCAGCTGCGCTACCAAATCCATTGGAACCGTGGAGCCACGCAAGCCCTGCGCTGATAGGTGACCACGTAGCCGATTTAATCATGCCGAGCAAATCTTATGATCACATGGCGTGATCTTTTCCCCAATCAATCTGCCTTTAACATGATTTATGAAGCCACCAGGACAATCATAATTCACCCAGAGACCAGGTCAGGTTTATAATGTGTATTAAAAGCACAAGAGAGACATAAGTACAAAAAGAAGCAATAATAATAACCATAAAACCTCTTAGCTCTCTACCAATATGTGCCCTCAAACAAACGGGAACTTTAAGTAGATTTACCGTATCTGGGTCCAATCAAACACACCACAGGAAGTAGACATAAGAAATTGACAGGACAATTAGAGGTTTGGCAAACCAGTTTGGTGTGAAGTTCACAGCGCTCCACTCAGCAGGGGGGTAAGGAACGCAACCTGGCATGCACGCGTGGCCTCGGCAGGTGGGTGTGGCCTCCTCTGCAATGTCTGGTCTCGCACACTCAATAAGGTCTCATTGAGGACCTCAATAAGGTTCACGTCATGAACACGCAGGCTCCTCACTGCATTGAATTTTCCCAGTCCTCCCAAGATGAATGCAGGCAGGGAGAGAGAGAGAGAGAGAGAGAGAGAGAGAGAGAGAGAGAGAGAGAGAGAGAGAGAGATAGAGATAGAGATAGAGATAGAGATAGAGATAGAGATAGAGATAGAGATAGAGATAGAGATAGAGATAGAGATAGAGATAGAGATAGAGATAGAGATAGAGATAGAGATAGAGATAGAGATAGAGATAGAGATAGAGATTCTGTTTTTTTTGTCCCATCAGGTGATGACAATGCCCTTTCCCCCTCATAGTGACAAGGCTGGGATAGTGAAATGATACCTAAATGAGGAAAAACAGCCTAATGTGTTGTGAAAAGAAACATACAAAAGATAACAAAAAGGTAAAAGACATGAAATAAGAGTACATTTAAGTATTATCTGATCAGTTCATTTCAGTACTTCTACGCTTACGCTAACCACTCAATAAGGAAATAACTATGCTATATTAAGCATTTATGAACCCCTGAGTGTCATTTCCACAACAATATTAAATTTATGAAAAATGGCAAACCATTTAACAATCATCTTACGTCCTATACACACAGCATACGAGGTCCATCTAAAAAGTAACGGGACTGAGCCTGCTGTGCGCTCCACTTTCAGAACTTGAATGAATGGGTTGTGTCACAGTCTTTCACAACATTCCAGAAATATATATGATTGGTGATGGTTGACCTCATTGTGTGATTTTTTTTACAGGTCGTGCTTTACACGTTGTCTAGTCTGAGTCATCGCGCTATGAGTCGTGAGCAAAGAGCCAATCTGAAGTTTCTTGCCAAGCTTGCCAAAACATCTTCCGAATCCTTCGCAATGCTGCAGCAAGTCTACGGGGAAGAAACGATGTCGCGTACACGTGCATTTGAATGGCACAAGAGGTTCAAAGAGGGACAGGAGGAGGCCTGAAAGACCTTCACCGAGCAGAACGGCGGACAACATCGAGCGTGTGAAGCAGATGGTGCGCGTAGATCATTGACTTACAGTGCGGATGATTGTTGAGGAACTTTCCATTAACAAGGACACTGTCTGGAGCATCATCACTGAAAATCTCGAAATGCGCAAGGTGTGTGCAAAGATGGTCCCCAAGCTGTTGTCTGAGGACCCGAAACAGCAAAGAGGCACTGTCTGTCAAGACATTATCAAGCGCCTCAAGGACGATCCAGACCTGCTGGGGAGAGTCATTACTGGCGATGAATCGTGGATATTCGTACACGATCCTGAGACCAAATGGCAGAGTCGTCAGTGGAAAAGTGCAGCATCACCAAGATCAAAGAAAGCAAGGATGTCGAAGTCGAAGGTCAAGGTGATGCTCATTGCATTTTTTGACATCAAGGGCATCGTCCACTTCGAGTTTCGACCACAGAGTCAAACAATGAATCAATACGTGTCCAAGGAGATCCTTTGGCACCTCATGAGATCAGTCTGGGACAAGAGGAGGGATCTGTGGGAGAACAATGCCTGGGTGCTTCACCATGACCGCCCCTGCTCACAGTGCCCTGAGCATCTGACAGTTTCTGGTGGAGAGGAACGTGGCAACGATGGAGCAACCCCCCGTATTTGCCAGACTTGGCCCCTTGTGATTTTTTTCCTATTCCCCAACCTCAAGGAAATGATCAAGGGGACCCGATTTCCTGATGTGGAGGCCATCAAAAGGGCCGTGATGACAGAGCTCCGGAGGATTCCAGAAGAAGCCTTCTAGGGGTGCATTGAAACATGGAAGAAGAGGATGGACAAGTGTGTGAGACTGGAGGGAAACAATTTTGAAGGGGACAAGCTGTGATTTCAATATATTGTTACGAATTCGCCGCCCGCCCAGCGTGCGGACAGCCACTTTAGCCAATGGCGGCCGTCTCGCCCACCGAACGGACAATTCAGTCGCGACTTTCCGGAACAACACCGGAAACCAGTCACGGGTGTGCTCCAAGCGCACACCATGGCCTAGTCAACACTCTACCTGCACGCAACAGGGTCAATCGCCGAATTATCGATATACCTAAGTATTCGCGCGGGCAGACGACCGAGAGACCGTACCTCAGCGAGGTCTGCTTGGACATGAACCGCTTAAGTGGTTCGTTCCGTTCTGGGATAACCGAGCGGTGTCTTATTGCGAGACCTCGTTGGACCCAATTCTTTTATCGGCTATTAAAAAGCCCGTGACCATTCCGAAATGCAATACGGCGGTTCAATGGCTAAAGAGGACACAACGAACGGGTTAACATGTAAACACGCACATTTATTCACACACGTATGCAGTAAGGTATGCAAAACACTAACATGCACGTATACAGAAAAGTAATGGAAAAGGTGAAACATGCCTGCAGTTGATTTATGATGAATGCGGGACGAGACAAGACACGAGCAAGACAAAGCACTACAACCGTCTATTATTAATCATGTACAAACACTTATACGGTTCTACTTGCGGGACACGGCACCACAACTTTCACACAAAGAAAAGGAAGGAAAAGACCCCCTCACAGACAAGGGGGTCAGACTGGACCCGGAGGCCTTTATGTCCAAGGAGCTTGGTTGACCAAAGGAACTCCAAGAGGCCGCCGCAGGTTACCTTCACCCTCGTGGTGACTTTCTTGGGCGACTCTCGATGGTCCTTCTCCAGCGACCCACCGACTGCGGGGACTCTGGACTCCAGGCTCCAGCGCAGCTACCCACAAATCCGCACTCCGACACAAGCCCAGATCTCCACCAACTGACTGACTGACTCCACCGACTCACTTTGACCCAGGCAGAGAGCGACCACTACCTCCAGACCTCCAGACCCACAGCCCCACTCACTCGACCTCTTGTTCCGCGTGCCCTTTTATCTCGACGGCGCATCGCCCCTCCCTTCGCGGCGCGTGGGGGAGGAAAATTCCAGGAGAGATCGGCCTGGCTCTTTTGTTTTAAGAACTGCCTCCCCGCGTTTCTTGCGCACGTGCTTTTCATTGGGGGGGGAGGGGTGAGGCCGTCGTCCGTTCTCTCCCGACGAATGTCAGGCTTCTTGCAACTCTGCTGAGGTGGCAACGTGGTGGTGGTGTGGTTGGCGTTATGGTGGCGTGGCTGGCGTTTTGTGGTGGTAGTGAGGGTGGTGTGGTTGGGCGGTGGTGGTTAAGGTGGTTGTTGTGAAGGCGGCTGTTCATTGTCTGTGGGGATGTTGGCGGTTGACGAGAAGGTGGTTATGGTGATCGTGGTTGTTGTGGTTGGTAGCGCTTTGCGGTGGTAGTAATGGCGGTTGGTCCAAAATAACGATAGTAAAAGAAAAACGGCTAACTCAAAGATCACAGCCCGGTGACACGAATAATTCCCATTAAACAACGGTGGGGAAATCAAACTGAACACGGACTTATCGGCATAACTGAACTAAGGACCTATATGGTGTTCTGCGAATTTCCACCGCCGTAACAATATTTTTTGGAATATTTTGGAATTTTGGAATAAAATTTCTGTGAAGTCAGTCCCGTTACTTTTTAAACGGACCTCGTACATAGTTATTGATCTATCTTCCTCCTTCCCCGCTTGAGGGGATTGTTATTGTCCAAAGAAAGTGCAAACATAAAAGACAGGTTTAACATCCCCACAAAGTGTATGATGCAAAGCTTGATGGTAAAGCACCAAATGGCAAGTGGTAGTGAGATCCTATGTTGCGTTGTAAATTAAATCCACAGTAAAGAAATCCAATTGTTTGGGAAGCGACCACGACTGAATGAACAGTAGAGGAAAACCTCCCAAATTAACATCGGATATGTGTACATGGCTTGTTAAGGACGATCATTCAGCCGTAAGACTAAATCAACGAGTTTGCTCAATAACGAGGAAAGGGCATTTAAGTACAAAAACTCTTTGTCTCTCCTTTGTCGTCATTGTCTGATCAATATACAGTACTACTGATGTATCAGATAAGGAACGTTGCACGTGTAACATAACCATTTGTTTCCATAATTCTCCTTTAAACTGAATCATTATATTTGTAAATACAATGTCATTTATAAGATATAATCTTGATCGCCTTTCTCTCCATTTAGCTCCTCCACACATTTCATACAACTGCACTCTCGAGATGATCCCTAGGCCATTTTGTTCCTCATTATAAAGCCAGCCCGTTCCCTTTGTATAATTGGTGACATGTTCTAGAGCATGAAATGGTATTCCAATTAACATTTAGTTTTGGACAAATCAAAAGCTGATATTTTCTGTGTATGTGTAGTTTTCTTTATTTTACCATATTTTTGTTATTGAATCCTTCTCTCTTTTACAATGTTGAAAACTCGTCACTGTCATGTAGAATATTATATATTTCTCAATTATTGTTACAATAATAATAATAATAATAATAATATAATATGAGTTCCCTTGCAATGAACCTTGAAACAGGATGGATGAGGCCATTAGGCACATCAAAGAGTCTTGGCTATTATTACCAACCTATATGGTTGTTTGTCCATGCTCTATCCTTTTGAAATGCTGAGCATCAAGCAAGGACGCAGCACATACCATTTTTACAGTCTTTGGTATGACTCGGCCGGGGTTCAAACCGCCGATGCTCTAACCATTCTGCAACTGAGACTGGTCCCACAGAATACAAGATTATTTTTATTGTCCTTTTTAGATGCCGAGGAAGAGATGGATATAAATCAAATATATTTATACAATAAAGGGAGTTGGCAGGATGTCCGAGAGGTTTGCACATTGGCCTCGAAGCTGTCCAGCCTGGGTTTGAATCTTGACCCAGCTATAAACTGTCACCCCAGTGTTTCACAAGCAGGGTGATTCATCAGCGTGTGTGCTGTCCTTCGGATGGATGTTAAACCAGCGTGCTGTCTGACGGCGTAAGTTGCTGTACGTTAAATACCCCATGGTGTCCTTCGTGAAAGCGAGCTATCACAGGCATCATGAATTTCCTTCTGGAGCCAACGGTCATCCACAACAGAGATGGTGTCTCTTAAATAAAACGCCCAATGTCGGGAAGGAAAATTTATTTTTCTGCCTGACCTAGTTACGCCTCCTGCACAGTGGTCCTGTGAAGAGGTTTCCTTGTTTCAGGACAAGGTGAAGGTTTTGCCAGTTTTTCCTCTTGTTCTTGTTCTCCATGGTCCTTCACATTTAGGAGCTCTCGGCCTTGTTTAGGGTGAATTTAAATGAAATAAAATATTTTTTTAAATACCATGGCCAAATTTTAACTCCTGCCATAACTGCTGTTGGGAAGGCAATGGTAAATCACCCAGTATAACCCTTGCCCAGGAAGGCACCGATGCTCTGTGGGAGAGTACAATGGGAGAGAGAGAGTATATAGACTCAATTTTAAGTTTATACATGTTCAGAAGTAATTGAAGAGATTGTGTGCCTTGAAACATCAAAGTTGATACATAAGTGTATTTTTACACAAACGACACAATATATTGTTCTTTGAAGTCAAATTCTAAACAGTAAAGAATATTTATTCATACATGTTAAAGAAGGTGCCACATCTTCATAATGTTACAATGTAATTTCGTACCAAGGGCTTACTGCACCTCTTCTCATTACATGGTGACTGGCCAACTCACCAGGATGGCCACTGCCTGAACATTATCTTCTCCCACAACTACAACCATACTAATCCCCTCATGTCTTCCTTCTCCTTCTCCAATCACCACACTTCCACTTCCATATCTATCAAAACTCCCTTTTTGCCTGACTCCCATTTGCATGTTCCATAACACTGAATTCTTTGACCAGGCAATGTCTCCACTCTGATTCCTGCTTACCTCCCACTTCCTTTTTGACCTTCATAGATCCTTGCTTTCTCCCCTGTCTTCTTCCTTCGACCATTTTACTCTCATGATATTTGCATATCCAACTCACAACCCTCGCTCACACCAAACTCTATTTTCACACTCAGGACAAACGACACACATCTCCTTCTCTCACTTATGCTGCCTAAAGCTTGCCCTCTCCTCTTTAAACTCGACCTGCAAAGCAGTTTAATGATGCTAATTTCTCACTTATTACCACATCTCTCTAAACCACATCTCTTCTCTCATGTTTCAGCTCCCTATTGAAATCCACCACCACTTCAACCCCCCACCTA
>NC_140973.1:28896681-28899181 GCF_056783735.1 Eptatretus burgeri
ATATATATATATATATACATATATATATATATATATATATATATATATATATATATATATATACATATATATATATATATATATATATATATATATATATATATATATATATATATATATATATATATATATATATATATATATATATATATATATATATATATATATATATATATATATATATATATATATATATATATATATATATATATATATATATATATATATATATACATATATATATATATATATATATATATATATATATATATATATATATATATATATATATATACATATATATATATATATATATATATATATATATATATATATATATATATATATATATATATATATACATATATATATATATATATATATATATATATATATATATATATATATACATATATATATATATATATATATATATATATATACACATACATACATACAGGATAGAACATTATAAATAAACTAACGATACCCGTGCACATGCACAGGATAGCAGTACAACATAGCTGGTAGCAGACGACAGACCGTACACAGGCAATGACAAAAATACGCATTGTGCAAAATGCAAGTGGTACTATAGAACGCCAAGACTTCCCAAACATTCTCGGCATGTCCGCTAAGTGCCGCAGCAATTTCATCGGGATCGTGTGACAGCGAGCCGAGTTTGTAGTGTGCAAGCTTGGTATTATAATAGAGATGTGGAAAAATCACAGGCCCAGACCAGGAATCAAACCCAGGTCCTCTGGAAAACCATTCCAGTGCTCTGCCATCTGGGCTATCTGGGTGACCCACTGACTGAGTAACATAATTCTTCCACACATACAGGTGCCGCTCTCTTTCCCCCACTGCTTCTGGGGCACTCACTGCCAACCATAGGAGCAACTCGGGCCTGCTCTCGAGAGGATCTTCCCCCTGAAGGGGGACACATCCATGTCTGCTATTAAACACCACAGGGGGCATAGTAATATAATGAGAAGTGAGCAAGATATAACATCATAAATATATGTGGAGAAGTTACATGCCCAGACCCCCAGGTGCATATACATATACATATACAGTCAACCCCCGCTTTATCGCAGTTCACCTATCGCTCCCCTGGTTAATCGCGGGTTTTCCCTTGGAACGTAACTATTTTTTTCTGCGGATTCCCCCGGTACATCGCGGTAATAATGTATAAAACATAAATTATTTAAGCATTAAATTATAACGCGTGGTGCTCGACCAGTCACACAACGCACGAGACAAAGTTTCGCTTGTGAACTTCGAATATTTTCTACGTTTTTTCTCCAAGCCCCACGATGCCGCCCAAATGCCCTGCACCTTCTCAGGCTTCTGGCAAGGAACTGAAGCGCCAGAGGAAGGTCCTGGAACACTCCAGGAGAAGGTTAAGGTGCTCGAAATGCTTCGGGAAGGAAAAAGGTTTGCCGCCGTTGGACGAGCACTGCTCGTACCCAGCACCTCAAAACCGACCAGATCAGATGAGTCGATCTCCAGCACCTCAAACCCAATCACTCCCAAACCGACCAGACCAGACGAGTCGATTTTTTTGGGGAGGCGTCCATTCATTGCGGATTTTCACTTAGCGCGGGGAGGTTTGGAACGTAACCCCCGTGAGAAACGGGGGATTAATATATATATATATATATATATATATATATATATATATATATATATATATATATATATATATATATATATCCCAACCCCACCCCAACTCTCATTTCGTTTATCTCCTTCACCACCAAACTACTAAAAGATTACGACTTCTCCTTCTTCCTTCAAGAAACTTCCTTTCCAACCCAGACCTCTCATCTAAGATCCACACAAAACTAAACTCCTCAAGGCTATTTCTGACTTGATAACTGCTCTGCAGCTAAAATTGGATAGTGACAAGGCTGAACTCCTCATCCTCCAGCTCAATTCCTGCCTTCCTCCCCATTTCACAGTGACTTCGGCAACATTACCTTCACCCCTTCTTCTCATCTGATCAATCTTTGATTCATGCTGAATTCGTTCACAGATTGAATCAACTGCCAGATCATGCCACTTCTTCCTTTGCAACATTTGCATTATTCCTCCAAAACTCTTGCTGGCCAAATCCATCACATCATTACCATCACGTGCCCCTTATCACTCATCTCAACTCTTACCTTTTGGCTGTTCTTCCTCTGCCCCTCTTTTTACCCCACTTGTTCATTCAAAATCTCTATAACTCGAACTTCTCCGAACCACCCACTTTACCCCCATCCCAACCATTCCTTTTCATAATCCACCGGCTCAGCTTTCCAAATTCTACAACATACACCACAAAACACTTACCAACTTTCAAATTCTCCACTCCCCATCTCATCCCCTCTGTTCCACTCACGATCACATGTCTCCTTTGCTGCTCCCCTCTTTAAACAACTAGCTCCGACCTTTGTGCCTTCTGTCTTTCTGTCCCCAACGTTTTGAACTCCTTCCACCAACCCACTCTCCCCCT
>NC_140973.1:28904181-28939181 GCF_056783735.1 Eptatretus burgeri
CCAGAACCAAGCTGTCCAGAGACAAACACCGCCCGGATGCGACCGGAGACATACAACGCCTGGGGACGTCCGGAGACAAACACCACCCGGACGTAACTGCAGCCAAGCTGTCCGGAGACAAACTCCCATCAGGACATAATCACCGCCCGGACGCATCTGGAGCCAAGCTGTCCAGAGACAAACTCTTGTCCAGACATAAACACCGCCCAGACACATCTGGAGAAAACTCCCATCCAGACACGTCCAGAGACAAACACCGTCCAGACATAACAACCATGTCCGTCGTCATCCAGAGACAGACAGACAGACAGAGAGAGAGAGAGGAGGGGAGAGTGAGAGAGGTGGGGAGGAGGATGCTGCACTATATTGGGAGGGGGTAGAGCAAGGATGGGACAAAGAGAGAGAGAGAGAGAGAGAGAGAGAGGGAGAGAGAGAGAGAGAGAGAGAGAGAGGTGGGGGTAGGGGAGTAAGATGAGAGAATACGCTATGCTTTATGAACAACACACACACACACACACACACACACACACACACACACACACACACACACACACACATTAGTACTTTGCTGAAATCGGCAGGTTGGAGTCAGTGTGATTACCGACTACAGTACGTACTGTATACAACCCAAAAACCTTGAATAGCTTTCACCAAAAAACAACATTGCATTTACATTGATGATTCAGGGATATGTTCAAAAAACTACTCTTTCGAAAAAGCTGCTTGTGACAGGTGGAAAAAATTTGGCTCAGTAATTTAGAATACGTGTTAATACAGCAAACGGCTCAGAAATCGGGTGTTATTTCACAACCACTCGCTCAGAATGATGGAACACGAACCACTCGCAAGGGATGATGGAGCACGAACCAATCGCTCGGGATGATGGAGCACGAATCATTCGCTCGGAATGACAGAACACGAACCTCTCACTCGGGTGGAGCACAAAACACTCGCTCAGGATGATGGAGCACGTGCCACTCGCTCAGGACGACGGAGCACGTGCCAGTCGCTCAGGACGATGGAGCACGGACCACTCGTTCAGGACAATGGAGCACGGGCCACTCGTTCAAGACGATGGAGCACAGGCCACTCGCTCAGGATGTCGGAGCATGGGTCACTCGCTCAGGACGACGGAGCATGGGCTACTTGCTCAGGACGGGGGAGCACGGGCCACTCGCTCAGAATGACGTGCCACGTCAAAAGCATCTGCAGTGAGTGAACGATTCGCTCAGAATGACATAGCACTGTACCGCTGTTGACTCTTAGGTGCTCGCCAAGTGGTTTTAGCACTCAAGCAAGCACTCCGATAAATGGTTGATAAGGAACGGCCGGCGAGGCTGTAGCTGCATGCCATATAGGATCTCTTTCACTTTAAAGCCAGTCTTCACCACGCACGCAGCAGTTAATGAAATAAAAATGAATGAAAAACTATGGATAGGCAGTCCCTCTGGGGGACAGGGTGCGAGATCTAGCAGTGAAATCATGTAGCTCAGTGAAGCTCGTTAATTTTGGCACGTTCCTAAATTTTTTGTTCACTCAACATAATTCTCCAAACAGTAGAATAAGATAACTTTTATGCTTTGGAAATTTCACATTTTCTTGTGTATGTCTGGAGAATGAGGGAACATAGACTTGCACGCTTAAAGTAAATAGGAGTATCAGCTTAGTTATAAGACTCGTTATTTCTTTAAATTATCAGATTTCACTCCAGATTTTGACACTTATTTAGTCAGGACGATATCTGATCCTCAAAATCGAAATTATATTTTGATGATATACTGTACTTAGTCCGTAAGAGAAGATCATGGAAAATCTTCTCATATAATGCATGAAATCACTCCAAGCTCCGAATTTGAAAACTATATCACTAACAAAAGTGATGTATACAGCGATTCGTGTATACATCACATTCGATAATATGAGTGTGAAAATGAGTGAGAAAAAGTGGTGAGTTTGGCCATGTAGTACGAGTGAGAAAAAGTGAAGAAAATGGAAAAAATAACTATCGTTAAGAAATCGTTGTGGCCTGTTCCAAGTTAACGCATGGTTGAGCAGGCCAAAAAACATGGCAGCTTCAGGTCCCAGCGAAGTTACCTAGGATACACCTTAAAACCCCAAAGAGCAGTGTGGCCAAGGATGCACCTGATAAAGAATATAATTAAATAAGGCCATTAATTATCTTCAAAAGGGGTGTTTTAATTAAACCAAACAATCAACAATTTTCACTCATTCACTTCCTTGGAGTTTTCTTAGTGTGCATGCAAAGTTTCAGGCTGCTAGGTTTCATGGTTTTGGAGTTATGAAGGACACACACACACACACACACACACACACACACACACACACACACACACACACACACACACACTGACATTTATTTGTACAGATATATACACTACATGGCCAAAAGTATACCGACACCCCTTCTAATTTGTGTATTCGGCTATTTCAGCCACACCCATATTGCTGACAGGTGTATAAAATCAAGCACACAGGCGTGCAATCTCCACAGACAAACATTGGCTGAAGAATGGGCCATAATAAAGAGCTCAGTGACTTTAAACGTGGCACCGTCATAGGATGCCACCTTTCCAACAAGTCAGTTCGTAAAATTTCTGCCCTGCTACAGCTGCCCCGGTCAACTGTAAGTGATGTTATTGTGAAGTGGAAACGTATCGGAGCAACAACAGCTCAGCCGCGAAGTGGTAGGCCACACAAGCTCATAGAATGGGACCGCCGAGTGCTGAAGCACGTAGCGTGGAAAAATCGTCTGTCGTCGGTTGCAACACTCACCACCGAATTCCAAACTGACTCTGGAAGCAAAGCACAAGCACTGTTCGTCGAGAGCTTCATGAAATGGGTTTCCATGGCCGAGCAGCCACACACAAGCCTAAGATCACCATGCACAATGCCAAGCGTCGGCTGGAGTGGTGCAAAGCTCATGGCCATTGGATTCTGGAGCAGTGGAAACGCGTTCTCTGGAGTCTGGCAGACGAATCTGGGTTTGGTGGATGTCAGGAGAATGCTACCTGCCCAAATACATAGTGCCAACTGTAAAGTTTGGTGGAGCAGGAATAATGGTCTGGGGCTGTTTTTCATGGTTCTGGCTGGGGCCTTTAGCTCCCGTGAAGGGAAATCTTAACGCTACAGCAGACAATGACATTCCAGACGATTCTGTGCTTCCAACGTTGTGGCAACAGTTTGGGGAAGGCCGTTTCCTGTTTCAGCATGATAATGTCCCCATGCACAAAGCGAGGTCCATACAGAAATGGTTTGTCGAGATCGGTGTGGAAGACCTCGACTGGCCTGCTCAGAGCCCCAACCTCAACCCCATCAAACCCCATTTTTTGTATACCTTGTTGAGGCTCGTATGAGAGCTAACACACAACGCACAGCAAAGTGGGGGGGGGGGCATGAGACAAGAGGGGCAGGAGTGGGAAGGACAAAACAGTGGGGAACAGAGACATGAGGAGATCTGTGAAAGGGAGAGGAATGGGGTGGAAAACATGGAGTATACAAGATGAATATTGCAGGGACTTTCAGGAAGGAAAGCAGGGAATTTGACAGCAGGAAGGACAGCAGGGTTTGGGGTGGATTAACGGGGGTAAAAAAAAACCCGAGAATTTGGATGGGGAACGCGATAATAGGTGGTGGTGAACAGCTGTTTTGAAGGCCTGGAGGGAAGAATGGGATTAAATAGAGTGAGGGAGTTTATTCCAAAGGTGGGGAAAAAGAGGAATTAAAGAGTGAAGGTGAGCAGTGATTCATGATTTTGGTAATATTACCAGAAGGGGGTTGTTGGCGGACCTTGAGCGCTCTGCGGAAATGTGGTGGGGCCAAATTGCAGACAGAGCAGAGGGGGTGAGACCAGATAAGAGACGGTAGAAGACAGAAAGACCACCGACCTGCCTGCGGAGAGAGAGTGAGAGGCCCAAAGACACAGCTTCATTGTCGGAGATACCAATTGTCCGAAATGCCTTGGTTTCCACAGCGTGAAGCCGAGAAATGTGAGAGGCAGGAGCACCAGCCCAGAGGAGAGAGCAGTACTCCATCAGGCTGCGGACAAAAGTGTTGTATGTGGTCAGGAGCTCAGGTGGGCCAAGGAAGGACTTAGCACGACGGAGGATTCCCAGTCGGCGACTGGCTTTTGAGGCGAGGTTGGAAATGTGGCTTTCCCAGGAAAGGTCATGGCAGATAGTGGGACCAAGAAGCTTGAAAGAAAGGACTTCTTCCAGAGGATTGTTGAGAAAGTAGATGGGGGGGGGTTCCAAATGGTCCTTTCGGAGAGACATAATGAGAGTGTGAGATTTGTCAGAATTGAAAGACATGTTCCACGTGTTGGACGAGTTTGTGGTTTTACGCAGATCTTCAGAGAGTGAAGAAATTGCTGCTTGCCGGTCTGAGGGATGACAGATGGTACGGCAGAGGGTGGAGTCATCAGCAAACAGATAAAGAGGATTTTCCAGAGAGTCGGAGAGGTCATTGATGAAAACCAGAAAAAGAGCAGGTCCCAGAACGCTGCCTTGAGGAACTCCTCAAGGTGTTCCTCAAGGGATGAATCTTTGGGATGAATTGGAATGCTGACTGTGAGCCAGACCTTATCGCCCAACATCAGTCTGACCTCATGAATGCTCTTGTCGCTGAATGGAAGCAAATCCCCACAGCAATGTTCCAACATCGAGTGGAAAGCCTTCCCAGAAGAGTGGGTTTGTTATCGCAGCAAAGGGGAGGATCCAACTCCATTTTAATGCCCATGATTTTGGAATGAGATGTTGGGCGAGCAGGTGTCCACATACTTTTGGCCATGTAATATATATATATATATATATATATATATATATATATATATATATATATATATATATATATATATATATATATATATGTATATATATATACACACACACACACAGACACATATTGATATATAATCATGCACTTATTATGCATGATATATTATACATCCATCCATTGGGAACACACTCTGTGCAGAGCGTTGGTGCTGCCTAAGCAGTCTCCTTGGATATTGGGCACAATCCTGGACGGGTCGCCACTCCAACACAGGATACCAGCAAGCTGGCACTCATTTTTGCCGACCTCAGAAGAATAACAGGTCGAATCAACCCCACCTGGAATTAATTCAACTGAGAAGTGGAATTTGAACTCAGGATCCTGGGATCCCAAACCCACCACCATTACCATTAAGTCAACACCAGCCATGTGGGTGATATGAACATTGGAAATGTTGTTTTATTTGCAACACCTTGCACAACTCTTTCACCACCTGCCCTGTGAAATGTGTCCCTTGATCACTTGAGATTTTGCAAGGTATTCCAATTCTGCATATGAAATATTTCCTCAAGATTTTTACAACCGTGGTTGCATCCGCCTTTCTGCATGGATAAGATTCTCCTCATTTAGTGAACATGCCAACTATGACAAGCACATATTCATATCCACAACATTTGGGCATCTGAATAAAATTCATTTGCATATGTATGAATCGGCCTGATGGTGGTGGCTGTGCTACAGCATATAAGACCCGTCGCTTCACTGACAGGAATACCAATCTTTGCTGCAATGGCTAATCTATGGGGCAAGAACAAAAAAGGATTCCTGGGAGAGCTCCTGCCACCCTGTGCGGTGATAACCAGCATCGCAAGTCAGCATTTGCAGTTTTGTCACGTGTGCCTCTGATGGACCCAAGCATAAACCTTCCTTTTTCCTTTTTAAAAATTGTTTTATTTTTATTTTTGCATCACAAACCTCCCTGGGTGTTCCCTGAATCCACCGTTGTTAGTTTCATTGAAATCCGTTAATCTGTTCTCAAGTTATAACACGACAAACAGACAGACAAACACGGATCCTTTTATAATGTAGATCACACACACACACACACACACACACACACACACACACACACACACACACACACACACACACACACACACACACACACACACACACACACACACACACACACACACACACACACACACTAGCAGTGAAAAGGAGGCGGCATGACTTCCTGCTCATGCCACCTCCCTCTCGCCGAGGACAGAGGGGGCCGAGGGCCGCGTCAAGTACATCGGTTTGGAGGGCAGTGAGGACCAAGCCAAAAATGGAAACTTACATGGGACGAGCTGTGCACGAGGCGATTGAGCTGGATGATTCAAGACCAGGAAGGGCTCCGTTGATGGCAGCATGGCTGGTGAGACAGCTTGGTCCATGAGTCATGGTTCCTTGCTCTGGTTAAGCTGGATGCTTTGGGGCTGAGGGTGAAGGGGGGAGGGGATCCGTTAGGCATGGTATGGATGGGTAGACGACTTTGTCCAATGATTCGTGGTTCCTTGCTGTGTTGAAGATGAATGCTTCAAGACCGGGTAAGGCTCCGTTTGGCCTTGGGAATTCGCGGGTGGTGGTGGCGGCAAAGCATGTGCATGGATCGTGGTATTCATGAACACGTGACGTGTTGTGCTTGTGTACACACGTTATGTGTGACATAATAAACACACGTTGTACGTGACAAATTTCACGTTATACGCCCTCGTTATATGTGACATATTATACATACTGTTGCGGCTCTGTGAAGCCGGCACTCCTCCAAGGCAATGGCACTCAATATATAGCAGTCCCAAGAAAATTATTTCATTAGTATTCGTTCAGTTAGCCCTGCCAATATGTCTTGTCGGTATGTGGGACACGATGCGTTGCATCGGGCTTTTAGTTAGGTCTTCAAGTCCCTTTGCTATTCTTTCATCTATTTTATTTTACTTCAACTTCACACACGACATCTTCACACATGCATGCATGCCACAGACCAAACAGGTGACGTCAATGGAGAGTCTACACGTGCCATTTCCTTGTTCACACTGCAGGCCATTCCCCAGGCAAAAATATCATTCCTTTCGTGTCGTAATTCTCTGTAGACTACTGTAGTAGGAGCTGTTCCCAGCTATAGTACATGAGAGTACTACTCTCATCTACTATAGTTCTAAGTGTAGCATTTTTGCCTGGGCCACCAACGGCCATTTCACCTCAGACCCACCATGCTCACCAGGACGCTACAACCCTCACGACAATCACGACGCCTCCCAAAAATCCTCACAAAAACCTACGCTCGACCTCCTCGCTGCAATCACTACAAATGCTTCAGCCTCCACCACAACCACTTCAACTGCTCCGAATGTTTCAACGTCCTTGCCACAAACAGCACAGCAGTTCCCAACCTCACTACAACCGCCGCAACAACAGTTTCTTCCCTGGATGCTCACCGCGGTCCTTTGGAATGCCGGGGAGTAGAGGACATTGCCAATATCTGCGAGTTGGAACACATTGGCATGCAGCTCGAAGCGCAAATATGCGCGGAGGCTCGTTCAATGAGGTCTAAGTAGTCCTGGCGCCCTGCTAAATCACAACACTTCATTGGAGCCTCGCGTACGTTCATGGCCGGAGAGCACTCCCAAAAACCTGCGCCCAATATAAATCCAGTTGCTTTGTTGCGTGGCCATGCCTGGGAGCACATGAAGCCATCTTTGGCTCTAGAGTCTGGCGGGGCAGGGCTACTTCTCAAGGTGGCATCTGCATGCCAATAGAAGCACTCAGTTATGCCTTCAGGGCATTTTTATCCGATCTTTGGCTCCTCCTTCGCCCTGGCACTATAAAATAGTGACAGAGGTCTCCGAGACAGACGTTCTCCAAGTCAAACACCACTCACTAATAATTTCATCATGACCATTAGCATTCACAGATTTTCCCCCGTGCTATGTTGAGCTATCCTCTCACACGTCTGACTCTCCCATCTGCTGTCTCATCTGCTGGAGACGCAAATCACTGAAATAGCAATTACAGAAACGCACTCCTTTGCGCCTCCTCTTTTGCATCACATTTAAACCTCCTACTCATGCACCATAGATACCCCCACTTTTCTTCCCTCCTCCTCCCTCCTCAGTGAATGAGAAGCGCAGGTCCGTCGGCCACGCCAGGTGTTGAACGAAGTCGAAATCCCCTTAACTGCCTCTCCTCTCTAATTGCTCTAATTGCTCTAATCTCCTCTCTAATTTAATTTCTTGCTCTCTAATTACCTCGTGTGGGTGTGTGTGTCTGATGGCACCTTTAATGTTCGCATAAGATAAAAATCTGTAAGTTCTTTAGATCAGTTTAGCCAGCCCTGTGTCTTCGTTTTTGTCCTTAACTGCATTTCTTTTGCCGCACCCCACAAATCCTTGTGTTTCCCTGCTGTACATATTGCCTGTAATAAAACCCTTTTGATTATTGCCACACATACTTTTCCTCACCTTTATTTACACCACTGCTTCCCAATTCCATATCCAGGTGATGCATGGCGCTGAAAGAAGGGAGTACTCAGTTTTTACTCCATTTGTTTGTTTTCTTGCTTTCTTGTTTGTTTGTCTGGGTGATATCTTAGCCATCCTTTGAGCTAGGAAGTTGAAATTTGGGGACAAATGTGAAGATGTGCTTGGGCAAAAATATATATTTTTACTTTTTTATTAATCAATTAATTGATTAATTACTTAATTATTTGCGATTTATTTATTACTTATTTATTTTATTTCTCATCTGTGCAAGAGCTCAGGCACCTTTTGAATGAGGAAGCTGATACTTGGACACGACAGTGAACAAGTGATTTGGCTGTAAAGGGTATTTTTCATTTATTGATTAATCAATTAATCATTCCATTGTTTATTTTTCAATTACTTAATTTTCCAAAAGTTACACATTCGGATGAAACATTGGTGGTTTAGGTATGCTATTCGGCAATTGATTCAGAAATTAATTATTTTATGATAATCATTTTTTTTTAATTATGCAATTAATTCATTAATCAATCAATTATTGTACACAGCTCCCTCCCAATTCCGACTCCATGTGCTGCAAGGTGGCATTGCCAGGCACCGAAGGCGTCCCGGTGATGTCGCACCCTGGAGGATTTGTTATTTATTTATTTATTTGTTTGGCAGGGGGTGGTGTACTTTAAATGTACCGCTACTTGTAAATAAATTCCTTGTGTCAAAATGCACTCAGCCCGTTTCGTCTTTTCCTTCATTGGTCCTGCATAGTCTGCACGTTAGTTTATCTCGGAAGTTCTACCCCATAATTTGCTCTTGTTCGCTAGTGCACACTCACTGTGTCACTCGACAGTAATCCGGGTGTGCACTGAGGGCATGAGACCCCACTTGGTTCAGCTGTCCACAGGTAAGGTATCACGCGAGGTAGTGTAACCCTGCCAGGATTGGCAGTGCCAATCGGCGTTCGTGGTTGCTTAGCAACCCGCTGGTGCACAGATTTATCTGTGCCTGGCAGCCTCTGGACCGGATGTTCGGGAGATCCGAGTGTTTCCCCTCGTGGCGAGCCTCGAACCCCTAGTCCGCAAAAATATGATATAATCACGTTATACATGACATATTGCACATGTTATAAACATACATTATAAATACTAGTGCGTGCCCGTACGTGTGTGCCCGTACGTGTGTGGCCATACGTGCAAAAAAACCCCAAAAATTAATTGTGACGTCAATAGTGACGTCATAGCACCGTGTCCTGTCATTGGTTGATGAATAAATGGCCGTAACTTGGGAACCGCTTGTCCGATTAATATCAAACCTTGAAAAGGCACATACTCAGGTCCCCATCAATATACCTGGCAAGTTTCAATTAGATCGAACCAGTGGTTGTCGAGAAACGGCGGTCGCAGACACACACACATAAAGACAGACAGACACACAGAGATTGCTGGAATTATAGATAGATTGTACATACAAATATTACACACACACACACACACACACACACACAAACACACACACACACACACGTTGATAATTTGAGACCTGAGAAGACTCCGTTCCACCTTCTGACACCCGCATATGGAGATACCAACCAATTTTATTTGTCTAAACGCTTCCCAGCACTCACTGTTGAACTCTTAAAGTTTGACGAAGATCCGCTTGGCCATCTCTGAAAATCTTGGCGACATACAGACAGACAAACACATAAACATCTCAGAGTAATGCTGAAGAAGCAGAACAAAACATTTTCAATCTCATTTTATTGAAAGACTGCATTATGACTTGTGTCAACGTTGTCGTTAACAAAGATGCACTAAAGGTAAAGAACAGAAATATTGCCAATACTGTTTGAGGGAAGGTAAAATCCTGATCAGCAATCAAAACAATGGATGCCATTGGGCGATAAAAGCTAATGAATAAGGGAATGAAGTAGAGAAGCCTTTATATTCGTTTTAAATCTGTTCAATTTTAGATATTTATGGCGGTTTTTGTCACAAAAGATATCTGTGCAGTCAAGTGCATTGAGGGGTGATGAGACTTTTGTTTAGAGATCGAACACACGTTTGAGTTGGCGCATGAGAAAGCAGCGAGCATTCTACCTGTCATCGTTGTGTTGTGTTTAAATCCCAGAGTCAAAACATCATTGCTTATGATGTGTCGTATATCATTAAGGGAGCTGGTGAAAGTTTAAAATGGGATTGTCAAATAAAAGCTGCTCACTGTAACAAATAGCCAGTCATACTGACGATGTCGTTTGTCTTTGCTCGTTTCCATTCACCGTTTCCTTGCAAAGTTGCCATAATGGTCATGGTAAGCCTTTTGTTTTGAAAAATTGCAGCTTTTAGCACTATACTTTATTTGTTTCAATTCCAATCAATGTAATTACCCAGTGAATGCGAGGGAATTACTGCTGAGATAATCTTGAATTTCCATTTTGAAAATTGCCATTTGACCTTCTCTGGATGTCAGCTTCTGGTTAAAAGTTCCTCTTCAAATACAAATTAAGAACATCTAAAAATGATGCAAACTGCACATAATTGCTGTAATATTGAGTGTTTCGTTGAGGTATAATTAACAGGTCCAGTTCACAGATTCACCACTAAAACTAGCTACGACTCGAATGGATACATCAATAGGTTGTGTTTTAGTTGTTTCTTTCATTCAGCCTGATCACAAGAGGAGTCACCGGACGTGCCAAGCTCTTCCATGAATGTCGACTTGTGAACATAAACAACGTCTGACGGCTCTGTATATTTTTACTGTATATTTGTTGCACACATACTGGACTTATTTGAATGACTTCATCAACTGATCTTATTATTATGATCATAAACAGATTGGGCCTGTCAGGATGATGTAGAGGTAGCACACTTGACCTTGAGCTCTCCCGTTTGGGTTAGATTTCCGACCCGACTATAGGACTGTTGGACTGGTGCAGCATAGACAGGGCGTTCCATCACAGTGTGCCGTTGGTCAGATGGACGTTAAGCTGGGTGTCCTGTCCACGAGCATTAGCTGGGCAATCTCACGGCGTCATTCATACAGATAGGTGAATGTCACCACCATCCTGGCCAAATTCTAAATCCCTGACCAAATGTGTAGAGGCACTGTATCACCAATGATGCAATCAGTCACCCAAATTTGTATTCAAATCTCGGTCTGAGATACGTTCATTAATTGTACTTCTTTTTTTTTTTTAAACAGAGTTAAAACTGTTTATTTGTGCAATCCACAAAAATGTTTAGCTAATTTGTTAACGCTCTTAATTGGGTTGTAAACAAGTGTAGAAATAACATATGGTCTTTTCCTGCTTTATTAGACGGACTCTCAAGGTAACATCCTGCTCACTGCACTGGAGATAAAGAACGAGATGAGATCTGGTAACCCTGGAGATGGTGCAGAGAGTCAGACTCCCGCCGCCCTATCTGACCCTTGTGGAACAAGCCAAGGACCTCAATTCGACCCTGGAATGCAATGCCGGAATCCAGTGACCCCGGCACTTAGCCATTCATCCATTGCCCCATCCTGCCGCTCTGTCAAGAAAGGTCTTCACCGGCGCTCATCTCAGCTGAAGATTAAGATTCCGAACCTCACAGATGTTAACTCCATTGACCGTTGGTCACGGTTAATATTCCCTATTGCATTTGGCTTTTTTAATGTTGTTTACTGGCTCTATTATGTAAGATAAAACATTGACTTGGGGACACATCACACCTTGTCTGGAGTTATTCTGGTGGCATTTCATATTATTATTCAAACCTGTGAAATTCCGAGCTTTGTTCCTTCTTTACTTAAATTGTTGTAATTTTTTTTTTCTCTCCTAGAAATATTGAGCCTGAGAATGTTGTATCCTAACATTCAGAGCCATGTCTGCCCCTGAATTTATTGAATCTAGGATCCACAGTGCCATTTATTAGCTGTGAAAACATTCTTGTTGTGCTCATAGTGTGCTGTTGCTTGCACAAAACAATGAACAGGGTGGTTTTAGCATTCCATAATATGCTTTCTAACATTCCAACAAAAGCAGGGCCTGAGAAGCAATAAACAAACTCTGTTTAAGAACGGGTAAAGACAAAGCACAGACAAAGTACGCACTAATTACGAGCGACAATGTTTGTCTCTAAGCTGTGCTATGAGATATTGTAAATCCCTGTCCATTTTGCACTCACCATCATGTAAAGACTCGCCATTGCTTGCGATGAACGTGCATTGCTTGCAATGTCCACATGAACACATGAACCTTATGCATGAATTTTTTTAACCATACTTTATCTGAGGTCATGCTTAACCTATTGCTGCTTTGTAAATAATCTACAAGAGAAAAAAACAAAAAAAACAATCGATTACCTGCGTGCTTGTAAATAATAAGCGTCTATCTCAGTTGTCCGCTGGTTTTGAAACTTGCACAGATTGAAAGCGAGACACTCTGATTTGGCTTATTTATACTTCTTCACTTATTATTAAAGTACTTCCAGCCTCAGGTTAACTTTAATCAAGGACGAGAAGAAGACGGTGACTCGATTTCGTGGCAAATTAGTTTTTAATCTCAATTCAATACCTGATGGAAAAAAAGATTAAATTTGCTAAATTTTGTTGTTTTTTTAGTTCACACATTTGATTTAACGAAGATCAGACCAAACTACATTTTTCTATATGTTGCTTTGAAGGCTTGGAAATATTGATTCCTTATTATCGACCATTTTGATGAAGCTTGGCATTTCCTGAGTTATTCGCGTGCTGCCACCGAAGTCTTGCTTTGTAATCCGTGATTTTTTTTGGACAGAATGCATGATAGAGCATGTTTGTATCAACCTACGAATATGTAAAAATGTAATATGTCTCTGGAGAAATTGAATATATGAGAATAAATATTGAAACATTTCTTGCTTTGCTTTTGACGAGTCTCGTGTTTGTGAAAAGGCCTTGGATCAGAGTCATTGGCTGTTGAAGCACAGTACAAATCATGCAGGTGCCTGACAGGTGTAACCTTGACAAGTCACACATTGCCAGGAAGCTGTGACTGTAGCATTTGACACTTCGGGCACTGGGTGCAGCACACCATGCCAAAGTGAGAACAGCTACAAAATCTTCACGTGTACCGGATGACCTTGGAAGGTGGACAATAGACATGATCTGAAGGAAACTTACAAAGAGGAAGAAACTATTTGTTTGTTGTGCCGGTGTCACATCGACAACCTATGAACTTAATCGATAAATTAATTCTATGCGATGGACTTTGGTATTTTCTTTTCTCTATGACATCAAGATACATGGAAGAGCAAAGTAATGGAGGTTATGAACTGTGACAGTAATGCAGCAGGACAACTCTTATACACTAAGCAAAGGAATGAATAAACAAGAAAAGCAGGAGAGGGGGAAGGAAACACATCAACTTGCAAGTAAGAAGGTTGGGTTAAGAAGACTAAGTGGGGATAATAGAGATTATGAGTAATGAGGAGGAATGACAACATGATTGTGCACAACCATTCCGAAGGAGGGAAGAGTGGTATAATGCAGCCTCTGGAAGGTAGTTCCACATATGGGAGAAGTGAGGAACGAAAGAGTTGAGGTGCGCTGTCAGCCTGGATTTTTGAAGTTTTAAGTTACTGGACAAATGTATACATTCTGTAGTTGTTGGGGAGGATCAGAGGGCCAAGAGAGCTTAACCAAAAGAAAGGCAGTAAAAAAAAACAAAAAAAGAGGTTACCAACCTGCTTGTGATGCGAGCGCAGCAGATCTTGCACTTTGGCCTCATCGTGAAGTTTTGTTGATTTTTTTCCAGGTGCCAAGTGTTAATTTTTTTGTGATGCCAAGTTTTTTTTTTAAGGAAAGACTGGAATGACTGAGGATACCCAGTTTGTGACCAGCTTTACTCTACGGCAGCCCAGAAGAGGTCATGGTTGGTGCTGAAGCCAAGAAGTTCAAGAAACTGAACCTCTGAGTGGTTGATCATAGACAAAGATAGGTGGATTAATTTGATGATCCTTCCAGAGTGATGAGGTGAGGCTGTAAGATTTTCTAGGATTGGACATGTTCCATTTATCAGACCGGCACCTAATAATTTCTAGATCAGCAGAGAGAGAGAGAGAGAGAGAGAGAGAGAGAGAGAGAGAGAGAGAGAGAGAGAGAGAGAGAGAGAGAGAGATGCAGCTGCTGTCTGCTGAGTAGAGGAATGGGGTGCTATATGGCCTAATGTGGAGTTGTATACAAAAAGGAAGAGAGGATTGGTTGGTATTTGTAGCAGAGTTGATATCCAGAGCATTTGAGATTATTCATATAGATGAGAAACAACAATGGGCCCAAAACACCTTCTTGGGTAACTCCAACCTCCACTGGGAGAGGGAAGGAAGGGTTCTATTGATACCAATGAGTTGACTACAGGAATGTAAGAAGTTGGAATTCAAGGAGGAAGGCAGCCTTGAATGCCACAGGTAGAGAGCTTGGCAAGCAATACAGGATGCCAGACTGTCTTGAATGCCCAAGATATGTCCAGGCAAATTATGCCGCCATCTTGTTTGAGATTTTTTGACAGAATCTGCAAACAGGCCATTTGAGGTGAGGGAGTGGATGGCAAGGGGGTGGGGGGAAGGGGAAACACCAGAGATGGAGTGGACAAGACTGTATCATGATTTTGAGTAATGAGACTGGCTGGAGAGTTCAGCCTTTATATTTGTAAGATTATGTTTTCTAGCTTGATCAGGATAGACACACTTGTTGAGAGACTCATGGAATGAACTAAAGTTGCCTTCAGTTGGGCCAACTTTCCATGTGGAGAAAGCAAACTGCTTGACTGCAACCGCCTCACCAAAGGATTCAATGTGCCAGGATCTAGACTCTAGACTCTAGAGGATGGATAAGATTTTCGTAGGTGGGATTGGATAAACTGGTGCATGAGAGAAAGTGGGCTTTTGCTTTCCCTTTGGAATTTAGATAGACAATGACCTCATCTCTGGAGTGGCGAGAAACGGGTTGGAGAGGGGAGATACACCAGAGATGGAATGGACAAGGCTCCACCATGATTATGAATAAAGAGACTGGCTGGAGAGTTCAGCCTTGAGATTTGTAAATTATATTTTCTGGATTGCCTGAGGATGAACACACACTTGTTGTGATCCTTTCAGTGACTGAAAGTTGTTCTCAACTAGATTAACCATCCAGGTTGAGAAAGGAAGCTACAAGACTGCAATAGTCTTACCATGAGTGTCAGTGTCCCAGGGCCAAGAGGATGAAAAGTATAGCCATAGACGGGATGGGATAAACTGGTGCACAAGAGAGAGTCATCTCGCTTTTGTGAAAGTATACCTTTGAGGAATCGACATAAGACGATGTGGAGATAGCAGCTCAATCATTTGCAGTCCATGCCAGTTTGCCTGTGCAGACAGCCATGTTCTGTGTTGTTGAGGTCACTCAATAACATTAGCCAGAGACATAGGGGCTTTGATAAGAGGATGGTCAGAGGAGCCAAGAGAAGCAGATGTTGGCTTGAAACATTGTTGTTACCAGTTCTGGAAGGGATGACATACCCTGATCAGAGATGCAGGATTATAACATCATAGAATGGGTTACGTCCTTCTTGAGGCCATGAAAAGCAAGGCCCTTAAAATCAATGGGATCTTTCATGACGAAGCTGAGTATCTCGGCTTGTTACTTTCTCATTGCAGACATGTTAGAGGCCTCTCTGTATTCTACTGCCTCCTTTTTGTCTTGCACCCTCTGCCCTCTCTTAGCTCTGTCCCTCCCAGACTTCTGCAGGACACATACGGTCTGCCAGCAACCCCTCTTTTGGTCAAACTCCCAAAATCCAGGCACACTGTTCACCTCCACTATTTTTCTTCTTTTCTCTTGCCTGTGGAATCAACTTCCCAAGTCTATTCAGTTCCATTCTTCCCTCCAGGGCTTCAAGACACCTTTTATCGATTACCTCAGGTCATCCCCCATCCATACTCATGATATATTCCACTCCCAAGTGACCCCATTCCCAAGCACTCCCTTTTCCAGTTATTGTGATTTTTTCCCCTCTACCTTACGCCTTTTCGTTTGTTAGTTGCCTGTTGGTTTGTTCCTTTTCGATTTCATCCCCGCTTTCCCCTTCCTCTTATTTCTGTGCGTTTCAGCTTGTGTGCAGCTTGTTCAGACAATGTGTCATTTTCCCTTCTCCCCTTGATTTCACTCTCACTCACTTCTACTCTGCTATTAGTGTTTCCCCTTTTCATTTTGTTCCTTTCCATTCTGCTCTTGCTATTCCACAAGCCTCAATCATATGCACAAATTTTTTTTTTTAAATAAGAAAAAGACCCACAGATTCATAGAAGGCCTTAGCTGCAATATATTGGCTGATAGTTGCAGCAGAGTTGATATCCATCCAGCTGGAATGGTGACAGTTTAATTTCTGGAGACGAGGAACAGAGTTTTGGGATGTATAGTTATGAGTGTATTAATGTTGAAGGCAATGGAGGTATTCGTATGTGGTGTACAGTAAAGACAGACATTTGATGTTGCGGAGTAGAATGTGCAGCCAGTAGTGTAGCAGTGGGCTAGGAATTAGTGTGGTGCACATCTACTACTACATAGAAGCACAAAACAAATGAGGATCTTCTTAGAGAGAGAGACAACTCCAATAATGCAAATGTAGTTCCATAGTCAGAGCAAACAGATTCCTTCACACCACCTCTACAAGTCTTGCTTTATCACATCACATCTCCAAAACACCTTATGTGATACACAATTTGGTCTTAGTGCCCATATAGCCTGTGCCTTCTTCAAAAATGTCCACATCTAAGATAGCTTTGACTCCGTCAAAGCAAATGTAATGCCAAGATCAACCATCAAAATCAACCGTGGACTTCTGGTTCAGGATTTCTCCACATGTGGGTTTGTTCCACAGCTACTCCTTTGACCTGAAACAAAGTTTAAGTTTTCTGAACCAGATCCGTTGTGTTTTTGTTATTTATTGGTTCTGTGTGCTGTTTTTATTTTCATCAAATTTTTCCCATGATAAATCGTCCCTTGTTGTCGATATTTGTTGAATTCATTTTAATCAACAGTCTGATGGAGTACTGCTCTCCCCTCTGGGCTGGTGCTCCCGCATCACACCTAACTCGGCTTCACGATGTGGAAACGAAGACATTTAGGATCATTGGTATCTCCAATGCTGAGGCTCTATAAGCCTATCCCTTCCCCATCGCAGACAGATCGGTGGTCTCTCTGTCTTCTACCACCTCCTTTCTAGTTTTGCACGGTCTGCTTTTTCCATGCTTTACCCCCCCCCCACCCCCCAAGGATGCACACAGTCCACCACCAACCCCCTTCTGAAAACTATGCAAATCTCAGGTCACTGCTCACCATCTCACAATTTTTAATTCAGGCTGTAAAAGCAAAATGTGACAAAAGTCAAGGGGTGTGAATACTTTCTGAAGGCACTGTACATCCAAATTCAAACCCCAAACCTTTGCCCTCCATTTTTATTTTCCATTCACAATGTTGCAAAAGACACCCTCGAACAGCATAAAAACATCACATTGGCCAGGCCTGCTTCTTGATAAAGATGGCCATTTTGAAAATAGCTCCATGCGATGAGAAAGACAATGTAATGCAAGCTGATGTGGTGACATATGGAGAGACAAAGCTCTTTCTTCCAAGAAAAATGGCACTGGAGCAGAGACATCCCATGGGATAAGGCCTAGGCCATATTGTGGTTGAAGTTTAGCCCAAAAGTCATCCCAAAAAGCACCTCTCGTAAAATAAGCTTCAAGGCTCCTGGGAATGGTGAATGTGAAGAGATGTTGCACCAGCCATGCAATAAAAATAGCATTCCATCTCACCAAGCCAACATTTTTATCACCTGGAATAACAACACATCTCAACAAGGAGACATTATAAAAATACACTTTTGCTATTTTCAAATACAACAATTATGGTCAACCTCCTATGAACATGTTTCTATATAGTATCAGTGGATTGCAATTACTTTTATAGATACACTTAAAGGTAAACAATCTAGGATGATGATAATGTTGCGATGAATTATTCGTTTTACGATTGTAAAATTAATCATCAAGGGAAATATTTTTTTCGAATCATCATGTGACAGTACCATATTTTATTACAATCCGGTTTGTCATTTCACACGAATGAAAAACAAGATCATAACATCAAAATGTACTTCAATTTTTGTTTATTTTTTTGTCAACTTCAAAAAACATTTATTTCCATAGTTGCCAATATAAGTACCGTAAAAAAATATAAGAAAGTAATATTTCCCAAACTTGGTGAACTCGGAAGGATACAATCAAAATAACAGATACAGAGGCAAATATGGCTCGGCATATTCACAAGTCGAGGCTTGTATTGATATGTCTATGGACTAACAACATAAATGACAAACGATAAATTCAACCAAAACTAAGGAATGACAAATAATTAGCAAAAAAAAGGTCAAGAATACTGTGAATAAACAGATAAATAAACAATGAAATAACAATAAGGTGAAGAGTTGCAAAAGTGAATAACAAATCAATGTGTCAGAAAGGAAACTTTTTAATAATAGGAGATCAAATTTAGTTGAAAAGACTTAAACCAATCCACAGATGACTGTACCTTTATTGCTCCATCAACACTATTCCAAAGACGTGACCCATAATAACATCGTGTATTAATAGAGTACGATGTGCGAGTGAAAGGTAGAAATAAGTTATATTGTGATTGAGTGAAATGAGTGTAGATATCATGGACTGCTGTAAAGTAAGATGAAAAGACTTGTTGAAGAAGATTGTTGAGATGCTTGTACATAAACATCCCTGAATGTAATATATTAATGTCAAAAAGTGTCAAAGTGTTAAGTTTGGTGAAAAGAGGTGCAGTGTCGTCTTATGGATGAGAATGGGTACAGATCCTTGTAGTGCACTTTTGAATAACTGAGAATGAGTGCAGCTAATTGATACCAGAGCATGCCCAGTCAATGTTACAATAGTTCAGGTAAGGGAGAATTATGGTATTATACAGAGAGAATAAAATACAAGGAGGAAGGAAGGTACGACGTTTAGACAGTACGCCCATGTTTTGAGAAACAATCTTAGCAGTCGATGAAATGTGATTCGTCCAGCTAAGTTTGTCATCTAGGGTAACACCTAAAAAATTTTGTGGATTGAATAAAAGTAATGGGTTAATTGTCCATATAGATTGAAGAAATTGTATCAGGCAGAGGTTTGGTGAATTTTCTAAAGAACATACACTTGGTTTTATTGGGATTTATGGAAAGTTTATTCGATTGAAACCAGGATGAAACGTTAATGAGCACATGATAAAGCGTAATGACCAAAGAGTCATAATATAACAAGGACTGGAATACATGATAGTTGCATCATCAGCAAAGTGAAAAAGATAATAAAGAAGAACAAGTATGTAGATTATTAACATAGAATAGGAAAAGAAGAGGTCCAAGTATAGATTCTTAGGGAACTCCATGGCTGATAGGTTTCTATGAAGAATTAGAGCTTTTTAACCTCTGTAAATTGTTGCCTACGAGTAAAAAAAGTATTTAAACCATTCAAGAGCACAACCTCTAACACCATAAAAATCAAGTTTGGAGAGAAGAATATTCTGATCAATCGTATCGAAGGCTTTGGACAAGTCAATGAAAACACCAGCAGTATACAATCTGTCAGAGAAGTAATTTGAAATTAAATCTGTCATATGAAGCAGAGCCATATCTGTGGAGGGTTTACTACGAAAACCAAACTGCTGATCAAAGACGATGTTAAATTTCGGTGGAAATTTGGTTATAGGGTTATAAACAAGCTCTCCAAAATTTTAGAAAAACACAGAAGAACACATATGGGTCGGTAATTGTGAATGACCTGTCGATCGCAACTTCTGAAAAAGGGAGTAACTTCAGCAACCTTCAGATTCAGAGGAACAGAACCAGTAAGGAAAGATAGATTGAATATATGGCTAAGGGGTGAGAAATAAAAGATATGACCGACAATATCAAAGAAGAACGAATTTCATCAAAGCCACAACTCGTGGCACTATTGAGCTTCCTGCCAATCACAATTATTTCAAAATAATTTGTGGGTACAAGGAAAAAAGATGATGTATTGGAGTGATGCAAATAGTCCCTGAAGTTCATGTTAGTTGGTGAGATTTTATTAGCTCATTATGCACCGATGTGAGTAAAATAAGAATTGAGGTAATGAGCATTATTTCTCTTCGATTGGAGTGAACCTCCTGCCCATGGGCAACTGGCTTTTGAGGCGAGGTTGGAAATGTGGCTTTCCCAGGAAAGGTCATGGTAGATCGTGAGACCCAGAAGCTTGAAAGAAAGGACTTCTTCCAGAGGATTGTTGAGAAAGTAGATGGGGGGGGGGGGGGGTTCCAAACAGTCCGTTCGGAGAGACATAGTGAGAGTGTGAGATTTGTCAGCATTAAAAGACATGTTCCACGTGATGGACCAGTTTGCGATTTTCCCCAGATCTGCAGAGAGCGAAGAAGCTGCTGCTTGCCAGTCTGAGGGATGACAGGTGGTACGGCAGAGGGTGGAGTTATCAGCAAAGAGATATAGAGGATTTTCCAGAGAGTCGGAGAGATCATTGATGAAAACCAGAAAAAGAGCAAGCCCAGAACGCTGCCTTGAGGAACTCCAGCCTGGACAGCAAGAGGGGATGAGAGAATTCCATTTAGGGCCACACGTTGGCTGCGACAGGAGAGGCAAGTCTGCGAGCCATGAGTGGAGATGGCCTTGGATACCATAGGAAGAGAGTTTGGTGAGCAGGGAAGGGTGCCAGACCATGTCAACAGCACGCAATATGTCTAGGGATATGGCTCTGATTTCATGTCTGGCATTGAGGACTTCCATACATTGTTGGGAGAGCAGAAGCAGCATATCCAGGGTAGAGTAACCTGGTCTGAAACCAAGTTGATGATCGGAAATCAGGCCATTGGAGAAGAGGAAGGATTTAATGTCTGAAGTGATGATGGATTCCATAACCTTGCTGATGATTGGGAGAAGGCTGATTGGTCTGTAGATGCAGCGATCTGTTTTTGCACCTTTTTATGCAGGGCAGTAATGTTTGCTGATTTCCAAGCAGATGGCAGATGAACTTGAGCAAATGAGAGGGTGAATAGAACAGAGAGAGGGTGAGCAAGAGCAGAGGAGCAGGTTTTTAGGACATGTGGGCTGATGCCATCTGGACCGGTTGCAGAATCTGAGTCGAGGTTTGACAGCAAACTCTCCACTTTGTCAGAAGAAAAGGACACATCATCCAGGGACAGTTGGGTGCGACTGGGTAAGGTGGGTACAGAAAGCGATGGGTTTTGGATGCAAGATTTCGATGCAAACACCAAGTTTAGGCATTCAGCCTTTTCACGTGCGGTATCAGCAGTGCGGCCATTTGAGGTAAGGGAGGGGATTGAGGGGGAACATACACCAGAAACAGATTTGATTAGACACCACCAGGATTTGGAGGAGGGAGAGAGGTTTGAGAGTTCAGACTTGAGCTTAGAAAAATGTTGTTTTCTGGCTCTCCTGAGGGTAAACACACACTTGTTCCAAGCTTTATGGAAGGAACTGAGATTACCCTCAGTTGGGTTTTCTTTCCATGAAGCAAAGGCAAGTTGTTTCAGGACAACTGCCTTGCCACAAGCTTCAGTGAACCATGGGTGGGAGGAAGGGTAGGACAACTGAAGATGAGAGGGGAAAAATCTGTGCATGAGGGAGAGGCACGTTTCTTTGAAAGAATTCCCAGGATGAGTTGATGTTGGAGAAAGTAGCGATAGGAGACGAGTCTATAAGTTTGATGGCTGCTTGGAGACCCTGCCAGTCGGCTTGAGTGAAAAGCCAGACTCGACGGCGGTGAGGTGGTTCTCTGATAAAAGCAAAGGAGATGTCCAATTTGACAAGCACGTGGTCAGAAGAACGAATTGGAGCGGAGGAAGAACAGTGGATATTTTCAGGGAAATTTGTCAAAATCAGATCCAGAAGAGGACCATTGGTTGAGATTCGGGTCTGGAAGTTGACCAATTGAGTCAGTTTCAATGAGTCACAGAAGTCTTTTGCTGAAGTGCCATGACAGGTGAGAGAGGTACCCACACCTATCCAACTGGCATGATGACAATTGAAGTCACCACATATGAGGAAGACAGAGTTCGGATGAGAGGATCGAAGTTGGTCGATGTTTTCGGATAGTGAGGTGTAAATGGAGTAATCACTGTTTGGTGGACGGCACAGTATATATATATATATATATATATATATATATATATATATATATATATATATATATATATATATATATATATATATATATATATATATATATATATATATATATATAAACATGAGGTGGGAGTGGAGGGAAGCGATAGCCAGAGGTATTCCTGGGGGTGTGGGGGAGTGAGGGCAGTCCATGGAGAGTGAGGAGTAGAGTCTTTGATGAAGAGAGAAACTCCTCCACCAAGACGAGGCTCAGATCTGTCATACTGGAGGAGGGAGTAACCAGGGAGAGATACTTGGGAGTCAGAGATGTCGTAAGGGAGGAAAGTTTCTGTTCGGCAGATTATGTCTGGTTTGTTAGTGGCAACCTGTATGGAAAGATCTGAAAGGTTTGAGCGAAGGCCCCGGATATTTGAGGTCCACACTGTTCATGACGAGGGAGGGGAGGAGGCTTTGGGTGCAGGGGATGGGAGGGGAGGGGTGTAGGACAAGGGAGGAGGGTGGGAGGTAAGGAGAGTTGTTGAAAGAGTGTGGGGGATTGCAGAAGAGCTTGGGGATTGGGCTGGATGAGGAGGAGAGAAGGCTCTGTGGTGCTGGGGTAAAGAGGGAGCAAGAGAGGGGACAGAAAGCAGTTGAGGATTTGAGGAGGTGGAGTGATGAGATGGAGGTGAGAGGGCAGGGATGTGGAAGGAGGCAGCTATGTGGACGTGAGGAGGGGCAACTTCCAGAAGGGGGAGAGAGGGGGTTGCATGGTGGGAGAAGGGTGAGTGGGCAGAGTTGAGGGAGAAAGGTGAGGGGGAATTTTTGAGAAAGGTGAGAGGGAAGCTTGGAGGGAGAAGAGTGTGATGGTTGCTTTGAGAGGGAGGGGTGAGAGGGGCGAGTTGGCACTGAATTTGGAAAAAAATAATGGTTGATGGAAAGCGAACATTCATAGCAAACTGGGTTTTTTTAATCATTAGGTCAGAAATGCGATTAAAGACATTTCTTGATGAATGCAATAAAGGCGAATTAAGAGAATGGAGAGAAGAAACGCTGTAACAGTTGGATTTTTTGAGACAAGGTATAAAGGAAAGGTCGAATTGAGAACAGTCTGTTTAAATAGAAAAAGAGTGGTGAATTATGATACAGTAAAGAGAACCACACGTGTGAAAGAGGAAGATGAAGCATTATAAGAGATCGTTTTTTTTAACTATCATTATTATTTTTGAGAGAGTTTTCATCAGATTGGGTAAAGGAAAGGTTGAAGAAAAAAATCGTAAGGTGAATGGAGAATTTGGTTCAGTAAACACAGAGGGTGGAAACAGATCACATTGTTACGGGAGAAGCACGTGGCTATGGGAGGTGTGTCGTCCAAAGTGATTTTATTTAGTTATTTATTTTAAATGAGGATTGCGTAACATTCGGAAAAGGAAAGGTTGAAGTAACCTTTGCCAAGAACCGCTTTATTAACTTTGCCAATAATTTTATTAATTTCATGCCAAGTATTCTTCAGAACAACAAATATTCTTGAGGGAGGGGTAATGCGAGTTGGTTGGTCAGTCAGGGGATAAAATCCATATGAATAAAAAGTGTTAACAAAGTCGTCAGTGGGTTCATGATCAGAACAATTAAGTAATATAAGTTAAAATTAAAATCTCCCATTAAACGACACAGTTTCTTTCCTCAAGCAATAACATCAAGACAAAAATCAAGACATTTTTGAAAATTTTCAGGATGAGAACCAGGAGCTCTTTCAAGGTTACCTACAATCAAATTACAGGAAAACTCATGTTCACTTTCAATAAATATGCTTTCTTCATGGTCAGAAGATGACATAAGGTCATCAGGTATACAAAATTTCAAGGAACTATGAATAAACATATCAATTCCCCCTCCAATTATACCAGAACGTGAAGAACGAACAAGGTAGTAATTACACATTGTAATATATGGAGGAGGAGATTCTCTGAACCAAGTTTCAGTAAATCCTTAAAACAGAATAGGAATGATTTAAGGTGGACAAAAAATCTTGATTATCATAGAAATGTCTCCAAAGGTTTCTGGAATTCTCCAAAATGATGGCGAAACAGCCATCATATTGTATATCGAAATCATTGAAAGTATCACCTTCCAAGTTGTAACAAGTACCATTTTGAAAATTATTATTAGAAAATTAATTTACATTCGGAAGAAAGGTCATACATCAAAACTACAAACACAAGGTATCACAAAATACCAAAAGAGGGAGGGAAACAGTGTGGAGGATACCACAAAATAACAGGTAGAGATACACAGAAGCAAACTCGAAACAAAATAATTAAATGGAGCTACATACTGCACAGGATATGGTGTAACTGAAGTTCATGCAAAATAGGAGTAGATTATCAACTCAGAAAAATTCATAGGAATGGGAATGATATATAAAGATATGTACACATGTGCACATACATACAATAAATACAGTGTTCACTGTCATGGATTAAGGAAATACAGTGTTCACTGTGATAGACAAAGTAAATACAGTGTTCACAATGACAGTGAACACTGTATTCACTTAATCTATGATAGATGAAGTAAATACAGTGTTCACTATGATAGATAAAGTGAATACAGCATTCTTAACCTTTCTTCACCTTTTCACGCGATCTTCACCTTTTTTCACCTTTCTGCTGGGGGAGACCAATAACGTGGAGGTTGTTGTGACGAGAATAGCGATCAGGTTATTTTAGTAATTAATCATGATCAGCCATAATTTTCTCCATCTTGGTCATTGTAACCTCTGCCAGTTCTTCCCCATTTGACTCGAGTGTGGAAATCCATTTACCTTGAGATTCAATGGATTCGTTGATGTTGCATCGACTTTCAATGCATTGTCTGGAACTGATAGGGATGGTTATGAGACGTGTGTTGGTCCTCATGGGTCAGGAACGATGAACCAGAATAGCACTAAGTTCCTTGACTTTGCAAGAAGTCATGGACTTAGGGTGGCTGGTTCATGGTTTCAGCGCCCACAAGCTCATCGCTGGACTTGGTATTCCAACGCTGGCGGTGTGGCAAAGGAGATTGACCATGTCCTCATTGACGGTCGTTGGAGGATGATCCAGAACTGCAGGGTCTACCGGAGTGCTCAGTTCCTCAATACTGACCACCAACTTGTTGGAGCAACTCTGAAGTTGCACCTGAAATCCAGGAGAATGGTACCATCCCAGCCTAGGCTGGATGATGGCAAGCTCAAGGATGAGACGGTAGCTGAGGAGTTTGCGAACAAGCTGAATGAAGATTTGGGGGGTCTGGGTGCTTTGGGAGGTCCTGAAGAGTTGTGGAGTGCCTTCAAGACCACTGTCCTTGATGTTGCCGGTGGATGTCTTGGAACTCACCTTAGGGCAAAGAAAAAAATTTTCTCTCAAGGGACACTGGATACCATTGACCAGAGTCGCAGGGCCAGGCTGAATGGCAGAGCTGAGCTGTTCAGGGAGCTGAGGAGTAAAACTGTACGTGTGCAAAGGGTGGACAAGGAGGACTATGTGCGAGGAATCTGTGAGGGGGTAGAGCATCACATGTGGTCAAGGGATTCTCGTCCCGCTTACAGGGGAATTCGCGCATTGTGTTCCTCCAAGCCCATCCCTCGGTGTACTGCAATTCGAGCAGAAGGTGGTAGGCTCTTGACAGAGGAGTCCGAAGTGAAGGCCCGCTGGGCTAGTTACTTTGAGCGGTTGTACCAGGCTGATCCACCATCCGTCGAGTTGGATGTCAGGGGTTACAATCCCTGTTGCTGACCCTCCAATCAACTGTGGTCCACCTTCGCTTGTAGAAACACAGGCTACGGTGAACCGGTTGATATTGGGTAAAGCTCCAGGGATCTGTGGCATCCATGCTGAACTTCTCAAGGATGGTGGAAATGCTGCACTCATGTCGTTGCATGCAGATCTGTGCTCTGCCTGGAATACAGGCATCATCCCAACTGACTGGAAGAGGGGCCTTATTGTCCCTCTCTGGAAAGGGAAGGGTGATCGCCAAGACTGCAACAACTACCGAGGGGTGACGCTGCTCTCAGTGCTGGGCAAGGTCTTTGCTCGGATGATTCTTGATAGGGTTCACCACCATCTGCTTGAGCACCAGTATCCAGAGCAGTCAGGCTTTACACCAAAAGAGGTCAACGATTGACCGTATCCTTGCTCTTTGGGTCCTCATCGAACGCAGACGAGAGTTTCAGCAGGGGCTGCTTGCAGCCTATGTTGATCTCTGTTAAGCGTTCGATTCAGTGAATCGGAATGCCCTCTGGAGGATTCTTGGTGTTCGTGGGGTGCCACCAAAACTGATCGATCTGATGTCTGAACTCTACTCTGGTACTGAGAGTGCTGTGAGATGTGGTGGTACCATCTCTGACTTATTTACAGTTGTTACTGGAGTTCGTCAGGGGTGTGTACTGGCCCCCACACTTTTCAGCACTTGTATGGACTGGATTCTGGGGAGGATGTCGGAGAGATCAAGGTGCGGTGCATCGTTTGGGAATGTCAAGATCTCCGACCTTGATTTCACAGATGATGCAGTCATCTTTGTGGAGACTTTAGATATTCTTTTGGGGGCCCTCGAAGTGCTGAATGAGGAGTCGGAGCTACTGGGATTACGGGTTTCCTGGGTCAAAACTACGATCCAGGCTTTCAATGACATATTGGATGCTGCTGTCCTGTCTGTGCCTGTTTGTGGTGGGGTTGTTGAGGTTGTGGAGAGATTCACTTTCCTTGGCAGTGATATTCATGTCTCTGCTGGCTGTGAGTCAGATCTCAATAGACATCTGGGTCTGGCCTGGGGAGTCATGGATTCACTGGATAATGGGGTGTGGTGCTGCCGGTACCTGTGCGGGAGGATGAAAGTCTGAGTCTTCAGGTCCTTGGTGCTTCCAGTCTTGCTCTATGGATGCGAAACTTGGACTCTGACAAAATATCTGAGACGGAGACTTAATTCCGTTGGTACCAGGTCTCTTCGGAGAATCCTTGGCTCTCGCTGGTCAGACTTTGTGTCCAATGAGTGGTTGCTGAGAGAGACTCAAATGAGATTTGTGACCTGCATAGTCCGTGAGCATCAGCTGCGGCTGTATGGACATGTGGCTTGTTTTCCTGATGCTGATCCTGCTCACCAGATTCTCTCAGTGAGGGAGTCTCGTGAGTGGAGGAGGCCAATGGGCCTACCACGTGCCTCGTGGTTTCAGCAGGTTGATCGGCATCTCAAGGAGATGGGGATGGGCCAACCATCTGCCTGGGGGATGGCCAGACAGAGGCCATCAACTTCAACTTTTTCATGAGCCTCAGCCTGTGTAAGTAAAATATAAGCTTCCTGAAATGTTCACTGTAATCTCATCGATTGGTTTTATAATTAGTGAAATATTGTTATAAGCATCAGTTCAATTATATTAATTATTGTGAGATATTTCTCACCACTGGTGAACATAAACACGTTTGGATTAACTACAATTAGTTTCTCACAATGAGTTGTTTTGTTGTTTGCTTTACAGATAAGCAAGGTTGGTAAACACAAAGAAAAGATGTAATCAAACTTTTAAAATGAAATCTCACAAACAGCTTCTTAGTGCTCCAGTTATTATTTCTAATTATCATTCAAGTGTAGTTGTGAGATATGAACGACCATACATCTTAACACCGCTGATGTAAGATGTTCACCACCATCCTTATTGGTCTTTAAGATAATTAAACATGGTGCAAACTAACAATGCAAACTAATAATTACAGAGAATTTTAGATTGAATAATCTTTGCTGATTACATACGAGAATAACATTTTGAATATGTCCATACACAAATCTGCTGGTCATAATCATCATCATCCAGAATGTGGCATTTTAAACAGGACAGCAATAAAATAAAGATAAATTCCAAACATAACCTTGATTGTGAGTGCAACACACATTGGTTTGGATTGGTCAACATAAAAAAACACCTTAATCACTTTTTATTTGAAGCAATTAAGCATTATGGATGATATATTATTTGGGAAAGCAATTATGCAAAACACACCACCATTCCATTTGTATTAAGACCTGTGTGTAATCTCATATAAAACACCTGATTTAAAAATTGTTTTTGTTTCCAATAGTGTGTTTTGACAAAGTCAACCAATGAGCAAGCTCTTGAAGTCGGCACAAACACTTTACTCTTCTATTTGAAGAATCTGTACCATAGTGTTTTCCATTATTCTACCGTTGACAGTTCAGCACCATCTTTGTTTTCTGACACTTGTCTGAGCTCAATCCATGATCATTTAATTGTATGCCCATTCGTAGCAGGAACCACTCATATGCACTGCTGTGTAACAGTCTTGGACACATGCAGGAGTTACAACACTGTTGGACCCGCGAGCAAATCCGCAGTTTTTTAAAGGTATAATCACGTTTTTTTTTTGGTGTGTCGTCACAATTTTTTTGGGGGCATATTCACGGTAATACATGGGATTTTTGATTTTCCCTAAGAATCCTAACAGTTCCTTACCCCCTTTTTCTCCATTGAACCAAGCCCCGACATTCGCGAAATTTTTCAGGAACTGCGAATGTCGGGGTCCGACAATGCTCTATATATATATATATATATATATATATATATATATATATATATATATATATATATATATATATATATATATATATATATATATATATATATATATATATGGATTTTATTAGCAGCAACAATTTACCCAAAGCCTACACTATTGTTTTTCTACTGTTATAACAATGTTGATTGTTCTCAATGCAGCTTAGTTTGGGTGAGAATAAACCAAGCTTGTCATTTAACAATCTTTGATTAACATTTATCATAATCTTCAAAAACTTGGGATTAGAGCAACTCATAGTAAACCATACATGAGCAGCTTATATGAAGTGTTGTTGTAACTAATCCACATTTACCAATCAAATTGAATTGATGACTCATTATCAGGTTTTCCTCATCATTAACATTAGGTTTTCCTCTCTACACATCATTGAAGGTAAAAGCCGATGTTACATAATGCAAAATACAGATCTATCCGGATTAACTGTTAGCTTATTTAAGCCAAAATTGCAGTAGATCACCATAAAGAAGGAAGAAAATTGAGTGGAACAGCTCGCATCACTCGATTTTCTTGGCGTGTTATCTGAACCACAGTCACCAAGTACAGGGAAACATCATCTGTAATTGACAAACCCAGGACTGGAAGACCTGAAAAACTGTCCATCAAGGATGAGAAATACATGAAGATAATAAACTTAAAAGGAATAGAAAGAAGACAAGAATTGAATACAGGACTTTCAAAATGACATATGAATGATAATGAGGCTTTTCGAGCATGTGCTCTGTGTGTATTTTCAGCGACTCACTTCTACTAGCCAGAGCACTTTTAACCTGCTGTTGCTCATGCAAAATCTGTAATTCACATAATCTTTTAAACATATTGTTCAGCATTTAAGCAAAAGAGTGGCAATTTCGAGACGGTTGACCATAATTGTTGTGTTCCTCGATGTAAATCGGACTCATGAAAATATAGAAAGTACGAGAAATATCCATGGATGAGAGGTGTCGAGTTCTTACCATTCCCTGTTAATACAAGTGAGCGGCAGTGGCTGCGAGCACGCACATGCACACTTCTCCTTTGAGCAATAGATGGAAATCTCATATAATTTATCTTGTGTCCCCAGAAGCAAACAAACATCAGTGTTAAGAAACACCCAAACTGGATATGGTGCCTCCCTCCAAGTCTTTCATTGTGTTGAGGCACACCCCTTTTTCTCAGATACTTTTCCAAATATTTTTGGCTTCTGTTAGAAACTTAATGAAACATTTTATGGAACAATCCTTATCATGCAAGCATGACAGAAGTTCACATGCCCCAAAGATCAGTATTTCTAGGGGGGTTTGAGCATTCTAGGGCAGATTACATCATTTTGGAAGTCCCGTATTGACAAGAGAAATGGCAGAAGGCTCAGGTGTTGTCTCTCCTTCAACAGTATGAATGTCACTTTTGAGTTTGGTACTTAAATCGTGTATTGCAGCAAGAAACCCTCTGTTAAGAAAGAGGAACAAGACAAAAATATTTACAACAGAAATTGGACGATGCAACAATGGTCAAAGTTTTAGTTGTTTGGATTTAATCGAGACAGTATGAGAGCCAATGAAAAACTGAAACTTATAAAGAGCCTTGTTTGAAACCAACAATTAAACAAGGAGGAGTTTCAATTCAAGTTTGGGGGTGCATATCCTCAAGTGTTGTTGGAAAATTACTGAAAATTGATGCATTGACTGCAGCAAGATGCAAACAAATTTTAATCCACCATACTATCCCCAGTGGTGCAAGACGTATTGGTCCAAACTTCATCTTCAGCAAGTAAATGATCCAAAACATTTAGCAAGAATAATTAAAACTTATTTACATAAGAAACAGGAAGCGAGAGTCTTTAATTGTATGGAATAACCACGTCAAATTCCAGATCTCAATATCATTGAAGCTGTATGGGACTATTTAGAAAAGAAATGTAGAAAAAAACAAGAATCCCAGCAACTTAGATGATCTTTGGTAGGTCTTGGAAGAAACAAGGAACACTATTCCAAAATAATTTACAAAACTATTTGAAAGTGTCCCAAGAAGAATATGAATGGTTTTGAATAAAAATGCTGGACATAATCGCAATGAGTTCATGTCAAGGTACAGTATATAATGTATAAATTTGGTTATTTGAATAAGGTTTTCTTTTTCATAAAGGTGTATTTGCATCAAACACAAAGTTTTAGTTTTCTTATACCAGTACATCTGCGTAGAAAAATGCAAAATGCTTAATACTTTTGCCCTTTGTATATTCATCAAATAACTCATGAATAACTTTGTGGTGATCATTCAATCTCACTCTTCCATTCACTAACTCATCATATTCACTCTCCATCAGCTTTGGCCAACCTTCATAACTGAGTGTGATGTCTTGTACTCTCAGATCGCAGAACTTAGCAGTGTATCATTTACATGTGCACCTTTTTCTCTCCACTATATTGTAAGTATATCATCTCACAATCTTCATAAGCCTCAGATTGTTTAAAAAGTTGAAATCGTGCATGCAACCCCGTAACAAGGTCTGGTCAATAATCGAGGGAGTTAAGAATATCAATGACCAATTTTATTTGAAGCTCTTTTTGATACAAGTATGCACTAAGAACGAGACAAAGACAGACAAAGTTTTTTTTCCTCGCCCTCAACCTAACAGCCGAGAAATTGTGTGCATATGTATTTTGGGTGGACATCATATTATGATTATTATTTTTTTGCATTCAGGAGAAAAAGCCTAAAACACACTTTTCAATCAGAAGGTTGCAACCAAGGAACTGTCCATAGAACTCTGAGATATAATTGTGCGGAGGCAGAGATCTGGGTGCGGAAGGGCACAAAACAATTTTGAAAGTGTTGAAAGTTCCCAAGAACACAGTGAGCTCCATTATTAGGAAATGGTAAGAATATGGAACTACCGTACCTAAAGCTGGCCGTCTGCCCAAACTGAGCAACTGGACACCGAGCACAACTCATCACCCATCTAACACCATCCCTACCTTGAAGCATGGTGGTGGCAGCATCATGCTATAGGGATGCTCTTCAGTGGCAGGGACTGGAAGACTTGTAAGGATAGAGGGAACAATGAACGAAGCCAAATACAGGCAAATCCTGGAGGAGAACCTGCTTCAGAATGCAAAAGACCTCAGACTGTGGCGAAGATTTATGTTTCAACAGGACAATGACCCCAAGCATACAGCCAAAGCAACACTGGAATGGCTTCAGAACAAGAACGTGAAAGTTCTTGAGTGGCCCAGCCAAACCTCAGACTTGAAACCCATTGAGGATCTGTGGAAAGATGAAGATTGCTGTTCACCGATGCTACCCATTCAACTTGACAGAGCTTGACCAAATCTGCAAAGAAGAATGGGAGAAGATCCCCAAATCCAGATGTGCAAAGCTGATACAGACAAACCCAAGAAGACTCGAGGCTGTAATCACTGCCAAAGGCGCTTCTACAAAGCATTGACTCAGGGGAATCAACACTGATTAACACAAGACATTTCCGCTTTTCATTTTCAATTAATTTGCAGAAATATCTAAAAACATGTTTTCACTTTGTCATTATGGGTTGTTTTGTGTAGAGCGGTAACAAAAAAATTTAAGTTTAATGGATTTTAAATTCAAGCTGTAGCACAACAAAATGTGACAAATGTGGAGGGGGATGAATCCCTTCCAAAGGCAGTGTATATCTCCCACCTTCCTTTAAAACTCTGAAGCACCCCACACCCCACTCCATCCATCCTCTCCCATGCCGCTCTTTCTCCCATACTTGGCCATCTCACTCTCTTCCTCTTCACATCCTTTTCCTTGCTAAAATACAACCCCAGGACATAAAACACTGTGGTTTGCTGTTGTCTTACGTGCCCCCTTTTCAAAGGCACTGCATTGTTGTACGTCATCCTCACAAACCTTACGCACACAGCCCATCTGCTATGATAAATCCTCAACCCTCCAGTTCAGTGCCGTATATAAAGAGAGTCTGGCCAACTATTGTCTCGATCATGCTGCGCTCTGATTGGTCAATACCCGGTCACGCGCGTTGCTGGCGCCATGTTGCAGCCCAACTCAACGCGAGTGAATTTTGGAGCGAAATTAGAATAGTTTTCACCGTCTTTTCACATTTTCTCGTCAGATTTTGACTTTTTTGATGACACAATGGTGTTCTGTGCGTCCCGGGCAAGGCGTGAAAATGCACCGCTTCGCCAGGGACCCGGAAAGACGTCGCCGTTGAGCCGTAAATGTGAAAAGGGAGAACTGGACTCCACACGACAATGCCTACCTTTGTGCGGTAAGTGGCGGTTTGCAGTTCTCATCCGACGTCGGATCAGAGTATCTAGGTTAAAGTCAGATTGAATGAATGCCTGTCGGATCGGATCAGATCGGAGCGCTGAAACAGCTCGGAATCTGAAAGAATGAGACGTAATCCGATGCCGAAATTTCACTAATGCGTAAGTAGTCAACACCAGATTTGCAATATATCCGATCCATTACACACCACGAGCCCTAAGTAACTTTCTTACATTGGTTTTATCCATATTAGCTGAGGAAATAGTGTTTGCAGTTTTCCCGTAAAATTCAATCCCTTAAACTGACGACAGTCGTCAAGTGGAACAAAATGCACTGACAACGTAACTGGACAACAACAAAATGCACTGATAACATAGCTGGACAACAACAAAATGCACTGACAACGTAGCTGGATGACTGCAGCTGCTCATTGTTTTTCATTTCTAATCTTTATCTGATGTATATTTCCCCGGGATTCCTGGCGTAAGTTTCTCTGGAAATCGTTCCCACATTTTGACTGGGAATCTCAGGAATTTCCTGTCCCGGGGTTCTCGACTGCTAATCGTATTTGGAAACTTTCATCGACTTCGAACTTACTGTCAACACGTACTTCAATTTTCCGTTTTTTTGTTTTTTCAGAAGCATTTCGACGACAGTCAGTATGAAAACAGGAGGGTTGATGGTTCAAGACCACTCAAGCACAATGCCGTCCCGACTGTCTTCCCACATATTGTGCCTGTCACGAAAAGGAAGCCGAGGAAACGACCCCATGACGAGATGACACCACGTAAGGAGCCCGTCCCAGATCACGCATACGCAAAACAAGACATGCCGGTGAATGACGGCGACAACCAAGATGTCCAACTCGTTGACCTTGCCTCCGATGCCCCTGTAACGCCGGCTGAAACCGACCAGGGTCCTGATTACGACACCAAGATCGCAGCAGTGGAGGCGAAAGTGGTCTCTCTCAAGTGGTGGTTACATGAGGCACAGTGAGACAAACGCAAACAAGCCAGGGAGCTCGTCACTCTAAAGGCGAATGTCCAGAAAGTTTTCAACCATGATCAGATCAACAAGCTGTCTCGTCTCAGCACAAGGGGTACTCAGTGGTCAGCAGAAACCTACAAGAAGGCTCTGTAACTCCGCTTTGCATGTGGCAGTACCGACTACAAAGTCCTGTTGTCGCAACACCAGCCGCTGCCATTGCTTCGTTCGTTACGACGGAAGATGGAGGTTATTCTGATGGAACCTGGTATTCTTTATAAAGTGTTCGACTTCCTCCAGATGAAGGTTGCTACCATGAAGGAACCGGAGCGTGAGTGCTGCCTAATGCTGGATGAAATGACAATTGAAGTGGGATTGCAGTTCGACAGATCATCCAGTAGTTTGCGCGGAAATGTAACTTTGCCAGGACATGGTGGCGCTGCAACTCATGCCCTTGTATTCATGCTGGGGCTGGCATCACCTCCAGATGGAAGCAAACAATTTCCTATCATTTTATGGGCAATTTGGTGAACGGAGCCTATTTCCAGCCACTTGTGACTGAAATCGTACAGCGGGCTCATGTCATTGGGCTCCACGTCAACGCAGACACATGTGACATGGGTAATGCCAATCGAGCAATGTTCAAGA
>NC_140973.1:28944181-28959181 GCF_056783735.1 Eptatretus burgeri
TTCTCGCGTAGTAGGTGACATTTGTTGCTTGCAGGTCGTGCAGCAAATGCTGTGATGGGACTCAATCTGTGTCCTGCTGGCTCATCAAGTTAGGGGATTCGATTTAATATATGTAAAACACAAACCCACACACCCGAGAGAAAAATGTAGACCCCCTTTCAAAATTTTCACCTTTTGTTGCCTTATACCTTCAAATTAAATTGCATTAAATGAGACTTTTTCCACCTTTATTTACACATCGTAACCCACAACTTCCAAGTGAAAAACAAATTCCATAAATTTCAGAAAATTATTTAAAAATACAAAACTAGAATATCTTGGTTGGATGAGTGTCCACCACCCATCAGGATGAGTTACTACTTGATGGAAGCACCGTTGACCGCAATTACAGATGCGAGTCTGTTGGGATAGGTCTCCACCAATATGACACACCTTGATTGGGCAATGTTTGCCCATACTTCTGAACAAAACTGTTCAAGTTCATTCAAGTTGTGTGGGGAGTCTTGATGGACAGCCATGTTCGAGTCATGTCACGGATTTTTGATTGGATTTTGGTCGGGGCTCTGACTGGGTCACTCAAGGATATTTATATTGTTACGAATTTGGGAATTCGATCGCACTCAACATACAGGTTCCTTTCGCTCAGTTATGCCGATAAGTTCATGTTCCCGAGATAGTTTACCTTCCATTGTTTAATGGGAAGAAATCGATTAAGTGCGCTGTGCGATTCAATTTAATAGTTAGGGAGCGATCATAACACAATGGAGATGCCCATCCCCCTCTTCTGCGAAGAGGAAGAAGAGCCTTCCCGTCCCGTGATTCATGACGTCAACAACTCCCTCCCACCCGTGATTGAGCGGGGGATGGATCACAAGGGCATGAGTCACGCCGGGAGCGGGGGAGGGGCGGATAGGAATAAAAAAATGGATACTCTGCTTTGTTCAGGCTGGCTTTCAGTAGAGCTTCGGCTTCTGCTTTGGCTTGGCTTGGGTTCGGGAAGAGGCTTTTTGAAGGCTTTCTGCTTTGGCTTGGCTTTTAGTAAGCTTTTTGCTTCAGCTTGACTTTGAGCAGGCCTTTGGGTTGCTCGGCTCGGAGTTCTTGGTTTGTGTTGAGATAGGCTTTGTTCATCGGAAGAGAGTTGAGCTGGTTGCTCGGCTCGGAGTTCTTGGTTCGTGTTGTGAGAGGCTTTGTTCATCGGAAGAGAGTTGAGCTGGTTGCTCGGCTGGCTCTTCTTGGTTCGTGGAGCTCTTTGTTCTCTGCTTGGTTCCCGGCTTGGTGCGACTCATTGGCCTCATCTTGGAGGTGGTTCTTCGAGATAGCGACGCATCGACGGGAAGGATCGGCCCCTCGTCTCACCAGCACGTGTTTGGAAGCGCGAGAGGATTCGCTGGAGCTCGGGAAAGATCGCGGCTCACGGCGATTGGATCCAGCTCGCTCTCGCTGGAGCCTGGGTTCGAGCAGCTTGAAGACCACACGAGGTGGAGAGGTTCGAGATAGGTTCTGGATTTCGGCTTATCTGTCCCTCCGAGCTGGAGTCCGTTATTTAAGGCATCAGCCACCATCAGGATTTTTCTGTATTTGCCCCATCCATTATCCCCTTCTATCCTGACAAGTGCCACAGTCCCTGCTGATGAGAAACATCCCCATAATATTATGCTGCCACCACCATGCTTCACAGTGGGGATGGTGTTCTTTGCGTGATGTGCTGTTAGGTTTGCGCCAAAAGTAGCATTTTGCATTGAGGCCAAAAAGTTCCATATTAGTTTCGTAAGACCACAAAACGTTTTGTCACATGGCTTCAGAATCGATGGCGCGTTTTTTTGCATACCTCAAACGGGACTGAAGGAAGGCATTTTTGAGTAATGGCTTCCTTTTTGACACCCTAACGTCCAGGCCAGACTTGTAGAGTGCTTGGGATATTGTTGTCATGTGCATACAGTGACCAGTCTTTGACATCAACGCCTGTAGCTCTTTCAAAGTTGCCGTTGGCATCTTGCTGACTTCTCTAATCAGTCCCCTCCTTGCTTGGTCATCCAGTTTTGATTGACGGCTGGTCTAAGCAATTTCTTGGTGGTACCTTACACCATCCACTTCTTGATGATTGTCTTGACTGTACTCCAAGGGATATTCAAGGCCTTTGAAATATGTTTATACCCATCCCCTGACCTGTGCCTTTCCACAACTTTATCCCAGAAAATTTTGAAAGCACCTTGGGTCTCATGGTTGAGACATTGCTGTGAAATGCACTATCCAGCAGAGGAAACCTATGGGAACAGCTGATTTCATTCTGAAATAATCAGAATCACCACAATTTAACACAGTTGGAGGCCAAGTAATTGGTGTGTGATTTTGAAGGTGATTGGTTGCATCTGAGCTAATTTACAAAGGTCAAAATTTTGAAAGGGGGTGTAGCCTTTCTGAAGGCACTGTATACCGACACATATATGCATATGTAAAGATATGTATATATATATATATATATATATATATATATATATATATATATATATATATATATATATATATGATGTCCCAAAAAAATCTACAACTTTTAAAATGCTTTGTTTGATCCTAAAAAAGCAGTAATTTTGACACTAATGCTTCATTTCTTGTTGCAGAGACCCTGAAGTTTATTTTGATACCAAGCAAGTGCCAGAAAAATGCAAAGGCTGACAGTACAACATCGGACGAAAATTGTTGAACTTTGGCACCAGACGGAAAGTGTCATACAGGTGCAACGTCTTCACTCGAGACATTTCGGTATCCACTTGCGCCATGCACCAAACTTTCGGACAATAAAGTGCACCATCGCAAAGCTTAACAATGTGGGAACAATCTGTGACCTTCACAAGGGTCACAGTGGTCAGAAGAGGACAGGTCGTAGTGAAGAAAATGTGGAAATGGTGAGACAGGCGTTCAGAGTCCAGAAAAATCGATTCAACGACTTTCTGCCGAGACAAACATTCATAAGAGCACCATTCAGAGGATCCTTCACCAAGAAATTCATGCCTTTCCAAACAAGACGTTTTCTCAACCAACATTTTGAGGGCCGCTTTATATCCCTCTACAAAGACATTGAGTGGCCACCGTATTCCCCTGACCTTACTTCTCCATACTTCTTCTTGTGGGGGTATCTCATGGACAGGATCTATGGAAACCCTAGGCCTCAGACTCTTGATCAGCTGAAGGAAAACATCCACCGAGAAATCCAGAACATTCCTCAGGAAACGTTTCCCAAAGTGATGGAGAACATGACAACATGTTTGCAGGCAGTGATCGGACAATGTGGAGCCTACGTCGAACATGTCATCTAAAAGAAAACGATGATTCCATCCCAAAATTTAAATTTTGGTGGCAATTTTGACATTGGTACAATAAACTTCAATGTTTCAGCTTTCTATGCAGCCATATATCTTTTAAAAAAATATGTTATGACCATCTTCTTTGCAGATGAAAAGTTATATATTTTTTTGGGACACCCTGTACATATATATATATATATATATATATATATATATATACACATATATATATATATATATATATATATATATATATATATATATATATATATATATATATATATATATATATATATATATATATATATATATATATATATATTTTTATGATATATATATATATATATATATATATATATATATATATATATATATTCTTCAGATATATATATGTATATATATATATATATATATACATATATTTAACACCTCCACACTCCTCCAGCCAAAACTGCTGCATAAAGCAACCCAAGAAAGCCTGCACAAGATAAGCACTTTGCTGTTTCAAACCCTTTCCAGAGTTCCTCCACAGCAAAAAAAGACGTTCACACATCATACACATGATAATCCCAATGGTTAACATCAGTTAAACATCAAATGGAGCCGCCTATCCAGATTTCGGGCTTATTTGCCCTCATCAGGATGACATACCAATAAATATCTAATCAATGGTGACCCCATTCATCATTTAAACATGACGATGCTTACCATAACAGTCACGAGGTGCATCTGATGTATAAACTACGAATGTGGTCATCATTTGTTAGCTATTTATTGGTATGCTAATAAATATAAATATATATATATATATATATATATATATATATATATATATATATATATATATATATATATATATATATATATATATATATATATATATATATATATATATATATATATATATATATATATATATATATATATATATATATATATATATATATATATATATATATATATATATATATATATATATATATATATAGTTACGGTTGTGGAAATTTGCATTACACCATAAAGAGTCCTCAGGTGAGATATATCGGTAAGTTCATGTGTAGTTATCCCAAACCTGTTATATAGAGGGAATATATGTGATCCATTCGGGCTGCGACGCTTCAGTCAGCCGTTTTTGTTTGGCTATTGTTAATTTGGTGCAAGAACAACAACGAACATCGCCACAACCAACATCTCACGATCACGCCATTCACGAGACAACAACACCTTCCACAACTACGCTACCACATCTTCGCCACTCGCCATTCAACGAGCACCGTGCGGGCACGTGCAAGAACAAAAACCAACAATGCTGACGGGGTTTTCCGGGCCTAATTTCCCTGCCTGATGCTTCCGCATGAATCCCCCCCCCACCACGCTTGGTGTGAGGGGGAGGGGTGCGGAAGCTCGCTCCGGATTGGTGGATGCACGGCGTGAGGCGGTCGGAGTGGGGGCACGCCCCCCTTCGAGAGCTTTCTGGAAGCGTCTCAAAGGAAGGAGGAGCCAAGAATGGCGCGGGGCGTGGGGCGGAGCGAAGGGCGGAGCCGGCCCCTACAAAAGGGTGGGCGTGAAGCGTTGTTGGTTGGTTGGTTGTTCCCTTGTCCGCGTCGGAGGCTGAAGGCTCTTGGTGCGTGTAAGCGATCGACAAAAGGTGTGGAAGTCGCCTCCGTCTGAAGTCTGAAGTCGTTGTTGGGTCGTCGCCGAGCCGTGTCGTTGTGGTCGAGTGTCTCTGCGTCGGTGTGGAGCTCGTGGAACTCGTGGAACCCAAGGAGCTGGTTGAAGTCGAGCTGTGTCATCATCGAGTCGGCAGTGGAGGACGACGAAGAAGACAGAGCTCGGAGTTGAGGTCGTGGGAGGAGGGCTCAACGGCCGCACCAAGGGAAGTCCTTTCTTTTCTTTTGGGTTGTGTGTAAATGTGTGTGTGTGGCACCAGTCTTGTAAAGTAGAACTGTGTAAGTGTTGCCATGTGTAAGTCTTATTCGGCATTAACTCTGCGTCGTTCTTGCTTTCGTTTCTTTTGTATTACTGCATGATTGTATGACAGTAATATACGTGCTTGTTTGAGTGTGAATAAAAGTGTGCTTGTCCAATTGTTCCCCGTTTCGCTGCGTCCTTTCCTTTGTTGAATCTCCATCTTGCATCACGTAAGGGGTTAATCGTGGGTTTTAATACACCCGGTAATTAATCGGAACCATCAAGGCCGAACATAACTCCGCTCGGTTATCCCTGTAATACGGAACGAACCGCTTAAGTGGTTCGTGTCCGGAGTTGGCCTGTGACGTGTTCCCATACCTCGGCAGATTACCCGCACGGTTACTTAGGTATATCGACATTCAGCGATTCACCCTATTTCGCGCGGGTAGACTGCGGACTGGGTGGTGGTGGGGTTAAACCCCCACCCGTGACTGGTTTCTGGCGGTAGTCCCAGGAGGGTCACGACTGAATTGTCCGTTCCGGTGGGCGAGGCGGCCGCCATTCGAGTCTAGCGGCCGAGAATTCGTAACAATATATATGTATGTATGTACAGTGTATATACATATATATATATATATATATATATATATATATATATATATATATATATATATATATATATATATATATATATATATATATATATATATATACATATATATATATATATATATATATATATATATATATATATATATATATATATATATATATATATATATATATATATATATATATATATATATATATATATATATATATATACATATATATATATATATATATATATATATATATATATATATATATATATATATATATATATATATATATATATATATATATATATATATATATATATACATACATATACATGAGCCTGGTGTTGGCGCAGTGGTTAGGGCAGCGGCTTGGGATCCAAAAGGTCCTGAGTTCAAGCCCCGTTGGGGCACTGAATTAATACACCAGGGGGTTGTCTCAGCCTGTCATCCTTCCGAGGACGGCGAAATGAGTACCAGTGTACTGGGCCGGTGTATACCCTGGTTAAAATAGGTGTACCATATCCCTGTGTTGTAAGAGGCGACCAGGGTTGCGTCAGGAAGGGCATCCGGCGTAAAACATGTGCCAAATCATTATGCAGATCATACGGATGATTCACTGTGGTGACCCCGAACGGGAGCAGCCGAAAGAAGAAGAAGAAGACATATACATATATATTAGGCCCAAACCCGTTGTCTAGAGGGAATAAATGTCATTCATGAGGGCTGCGACTCTTCAGGATAGCCGTTTTTCTTTTACTATCTTTATTTTGGACCAACCGCCATTATTACCACCACCAACCACGTCTCAACAGCCATCACAACAACAACCACCAACCACAAACCCGCTTCAACACAACCGCCACGACCTTTACCGTCACAACTCGCCACCATCGCATCACCGTCATCTCGCGCCACTCGTGGGCACCGAAGCTGGACTCGTGTAGGGCGCGCACCGAGCAGCGTGTTCAAAAGCATCGCGGACTTTCTGAAGAAAAACGGATCAAAAACGACTCACGCCCACTTTTGTTCCGTCCAATCGGTGAGCGAGGGGCGATTTGGCCCCGCCTCCAGGGCGTTGGAGGGCGGTCGCTATATGCAAATTCACGGATCAAAAAGCATTCACGCCCACTTTTCCTCGGGCCAATGGGGAGCGAGGTGAAAGGTCGGAGGCAGAGGGTCAAAGATGAAAGAGCGAAGCCACGGGGCTTATAAAAACGACTGCGTTCGTCAGACAAGTTCAGTTGAGTTGGAAGCGGAGGAAGACTTGAGTTGAAGTGGCAGTTCGCAGTTGGCAGTTCGCAGTTGGGAGTTCGCGGAGTCGGAGTGAAGAGGACGGAGCTGTGGAGAGGCGGCGGCGGCGAAGGCGGTTGAGGGGGTGCTCGCGTCGGAGCTGTGGAGAGGCGGCGGCGGCGAAGGCGGTTGAGGGGGTGCTCGCGTCGGATTCGGGGAACTGCGGAGGGAAGGCCGGCGGTGCGACCGAGGTCGTGGTGGAGACGCTCATCGCGGGACCCGAGATTTTGTGAAATCCTCCTTTCCCCGAGCATCAGCAACCCCCTCCTGTTTCCCCCCGCGCTGAGATAGTGCGACAAAGGGGGCCCCCTTCCCACCCCCCTACCAGACACTGTCCGCGAGGCCCGCGGAATTGAGGCACCACCGCCGCTCCGCGTCTCATCATCAGACGGGTAGGCCCGACACGGTCTCGGCCCCAGGCCCGCCTACCCCCTCATCCTGGAGGGTGGTTCTCTTTTCTTTTGCTTTGGGAATATGTGTTGTCGGCGCCGTCTGTGAAGTAAAATTGTATAAGTGTTGCCGAGTGCCCGGTAGTCGGATAGATCTGCATTGTTGCATTTGCTTTTTGTCTTCTTCTTTTACATGTGCTTTTGGTGGAATTGTATATGTGTGCTTTCCGTTCATCGCGAAATAAATGTGCTTATTATTGAACTGTTTTCCCGCTTCGCTTCGTCATTTCTTTCATTGAATCCCCATCTTGCTTCACGTAAAGGGTTGGTCGTGGGCTAAGACGCCCGATAATTAATCGAACCGTCGAGGCCGACGAATAACACCGCTCGGTTATCCCGATAGTACGGAACGGGTCGTTTAAGTGGCCCGTGTCCGAAGTCGACCTGCGGCGAGGTGCGATCGCCCGGTCTACCCTCCGTGTGGGTACTTAGGTAGGTCGAATTTGGCGAGCAACCCTATCCCACGCGGGGGCCGATTGGCTCGATCGCGGTTAGACCGAAAGGTCCACCCGTGACTGGTTCCCGGCGTTAGTCCGAGAGGGTCACGACTGGATTGTCCGTCCGGTGGGCGACGTGCCGCGATTCGAGTTACGTGGCCGTTCGCACGCCGGCGGGCGCGAATCCGCAACACTGGTGTCAGGTCGTGCGATATAAACTCATCGCCCTCCTCGCGGCACTGGTATCGGAGAACGGGAAAACGGGCTCTCCTGTCTCCAATTAAATTCACGGGAATCGGTCCAGGGGTGAGAGGAGCGACCCCCGATTCCCTCCAAATTACGACCGAGCCAAATTAACCCTTTAAGAGAAGCAAGATGGCGTCTCAAGGCGAGCGGGAGCCGGGGGTATTAGAAATGTATATGTGTAGTAATGTAGAATCCATGGTCCAGGATGAAATCCCCGTGCAGGAAATGTTGGTTGTACAGGAAAACGAACTCGCCCAACTGAACCCAGAGCCCGAAATGGGTGCGGCAGCGGCCGCGGTGTATGACACCTCCCCTCCCCCTCTCCACCAAAACCCTTCCCCAACCCCTGCCGAAACGGCTCACCCAAGCGCACCCGACATGGCCCAGCTATGCGCCATGCTGGCGGAAATGACAGCGAACATGATCAAGCAAATGAACGAAAAGATGGATACATACACAAATGAAATGAAAAACGGAATGAAAGGAATGAACGAAAAGATGGATACAAATACAAATGAAATGAAAAACGAAATGAAAGGCATGAACGAAAAGATGGATACAAATACAAATGAAATGAAAAACGAAATGAACAAGCAAATAAACGGAGTGGAAGCAAACATGAAGGAAGAAACGAAAAAGCTGCGGGGTGAGACACAGAACATGGGCCGATGCCTGCAGGCGGGCATGAAGGCCGTGACCAGGGAGATAGAAATGGCGACTCCACGTGTAGGAACGAACGAGCTGGGTGGGGGTGCAACGGCTGACAGGCCCGCGGTGGAGGCGGGTGAAAAAATAATTCGGGGGGCGTGTTGGGCGAGGGTCGTGACGATGACCGAAAGGGAAAAATTAAATGGGAAGACCAAAACGTGTGAGACGAGACACGAGGTGACGACAACGGAAATAATAGTTGAGACAAGGGAGGTAAAGGGTGAAGAGTTGGCAGAGACACGGGAGATGGGAACGATAGAGGGAAGACTACACGATGAAGACGGGGTAAGTGACGCACACACACACACGGAGGTAGTGGAGGATAATGGGGGTGAGCTCGCGGAGCGTGTAGGGACCCAGTGCGAGCACCTGGATGGCCTCCTCCAGGAACGAGGGGAGGGAGTATGCCCCCTTGAGGCGAGTCACGACCAGGTGAGTTCGGTCGTGCTTTGCGAGGTCGAGGGGAGGAGTGCTGTGGACAGGTGCACGGAGAGCTTGGGGGGTATAGAGGCCCCGGAGACCCTTGTGGGGACACGAATCCCCAGTGTGGTTGTCCCTGTGTGTGTGGTGCAAGGTGTGAGTGCGTCCCCGTGTGTGGAAGCGACCCCGTGTGTGAGTGGTGTGGTGGCGATGGTGCCGGAGTACGTGCTTCCAGCACGCCGTGTGTGGATGAGGCACCGCGGGTGAGTGCCCCCGCGTGTGTGAGTGAGGCACGGTGTGTGAGTGAGGCACCGCGGGTGAGTGCCCCCGCGTGTGTGAGTGAGGCCGTGTGTGTGAGTGAGGCACCGCGGGTGAGTGCCCCCGCGTGTGTGAGTGAGGCACGGTGTGTGGATGAGGCACCACGAGTGAGTGAAAGGCCGCGAGTGCGTGGAGCCACGTGTGCGAGGGAGGTAGCATCCGTGAGTGAACGGCCGAGTGCAAGAGAGACCGTGTGTGTGAGAGAGCGGTATGTAAGGGAGATGTCGGTTGGCATGCGGGAGCACGCAGCCGCGTCTCCCGGTGTGAGTTTGATGGAATGGAGTGTGAGCGTCGTAACACGCGGGAGTGCGTGTGTGGAATGGCGACGACGGCGACATGTGAGGAAAGAAAGCCGAGTAGCGGCTGTAGTTGTTTCGGGGACCGTACCGGGTTCACCCAGCAGTGAGCACGAGGTCCGTGCTGTGCAACGCAGGAGGCCCCCACGTGCTCGCTTGCGAGAGTGAAGTCCCGGTCCGGAAACGCAAGCGGTGGATTTGCCGATCCCGCGGACGGACAAAGTTTAGGCAGGATTACGGATTTGGACCGGACGGGTTCTCCACGCGATCGTGTGTGTTAAGCTCCAACGGGCAAAGCACATGTGTTCGCGTGGGGAACCCCTCGAGACGTGGGGCTTGTTTTTTTTATGCGCACGGTGACGCCATGGCTGCACGTGGGGTTGGAATCCGGCAGGAGGGGTATCCCTGCCGGATGGTACCGTCCAAGGAGGGACGAGGAACACGTGCAGCTGCATGACGTCACGGGCAGGTGTAAAGGGCGCGAGCTGCGAGTTGCCGCGCAGGTGCTGCGCATGGAAAAAAAAAAAAAAAAAAAAAGCAAGCCTCACTTTCGGGTGCACAGGATTCCTGGGCAAGGGGTGGAAGACCCCCTTACCCTAGGGCACAGGATGGAAACTAGTTAGGGGGAAGGGTTAGCTTAGTTAGACCGACTTCATGGGGCAGGGGTAAGTCCTCATGGAGTCCGTGGAATGGATTAGGTGGAGGGATTTAGTGAGCTTTAGGTTGGGAAATAAAATTAATTTTTGAGTTAGGAGACAGTGACAGACTTGTGAATGTGTAGAGGGGACGTAGTTTAGCTACGTAGTGTTAAATGGAACGTGCTACAGTTTAAGGGACGACGTGGGAGCACGAGTTAGTTAGGGGATGTAGTTAGGAGGATGGCAGAGTTCAGCGGTGAGTGTGTTGAAGAGTTGGTGAGTTATGAGGTGAAGACATGGTGAGTGAGTGAGGCCAGCGGGTCTGTGTGAGTGGAGCGAATGGGGAATGCATGGTGCGATGAGTGATTGGGGGGAGGAGTGACTCCCGCCCAAGGGACCCCGGGGTCAGTGTAGAGTGAGTTAGCTGGGTTAGTCAAATTGAAAAATGGAGGTCGTTTTGTTGTTGGTGGGAAAGTAGGCTCGATACCCATTTGGAGGGGTGCAGGAGCCCTGTTGACGGGCTTGGGAGCGTGGCTGCGAAAGGTGAGTATCGCTGAGTGGGTACCCCGGGCACCAGGCTAGTCGGCCGTGGTAGGCCAAGGGCCCATGGGGGGCCGGGATAGCGTAGTGGGCACGGGTGCGCCTGCTTGGTGCGGGGGCCCGGAGCGCCATTGGCCGCGTGGGCAGTGTTGTGGGCACGGGTGACCCTCGGAAAGGGGCCTAGGAAGCCAGCCTGCCACGTGTGCGTTTCAGGGGAGGTGCCATGGGGGGCACTCCCCGGTGTTTAGGGAGCTGGTAGGCTCGGAGGCAGTGTAGTGCCCGGGGGTGCCATAGCGGGAGATTCGGCAGAGGGTCGTGCCTGCCAAAGGGAGCCACGTGTCCCAGCCATGAGACCGTGTGAGGGCACGGAGAGAAAATTGGGGGGCGAGGCCCGAAATTGTGAGGACACCAACACAGGCGACGGGAATCTGGGTTGTTAGAACCAATAGTTTAAGCGAGAGGCGCTTGTTGAAAGCCCCGGGGTAGTTTAACAGTTAAATGGTTAGGGTAGATTAGGAGATGTACCCCTCCGCACCATCCATCCCCTCGCTGTCGTTGTGGGCCGCTGGACCCACTTTGGTTATAGATCGCTGAACTCTGGGGAGGCCATTCTGGGGCTTCGTTGGGCCTCGACACAGGACGTTAGCTCTCCCTTGTTCCCCTCCAGGAAGGGAACGTAGGGGTTGGGAGTAGGCTCGGTGACAGGATAGGTTAGCCGAACAAAGACAGTACAGGGGGTTCGGGGACGATTTATAGTGGGGAAGTAAAAATTAAAAAAAAATAAGTTGGGGCAAAATTGGGGTTTGACAAATTAAGGGAGTGCGTATGTACAGTGACAGGCAAAGGCGATAGGTTGGGAGGGAGACCGTAGGTTAGGTCCGAGCCCGCCTTCCGAGTGGCCAGCACCACCGCACTCCCTCCACCAACCTCCACTGAACGGCAAAGGCTGGCCAGCTTCATCTGCTGGCTGTGTTGCTGTAAGGCCTGTGCCGGCCCACCTCATCTGCCGGCTGGCTGTTTTTCTTCAAGGCCTGTGCCGGCCCACTTCATCGGCAGCTGTTGTGTTGCTGCAAGGCCTGTGCCGGCCGGATCATCTGCAGCTGTGGTACTTCAAGGCCTGTGCCGGCCAGTTCATCTGCGGGCTGTGTTTGCCTGCTGCCTTTGCCATGCCATGCCCACTGCCCACGTTCACCAGCCCCGTTCAATTTTGCTTTGCCCCCCCCCCTGTTCATTTCCATGTGCGCCAGGATCCGCAAGGCAACAGTTTGCAAGCTGCGAGAACTGCCCTGTTGGCAGCTACAACACGGGCCTGCAGTGGCGGCCCGTGCACGGTGTTTGCGTCCATCCATTCACCCATCCATTTGTTGTGTTCATTGCGTGTGCCACTTGAGCTGGCACGGAGACTGCATTTGTGCAGCCCATGCACCGTTGTGGTTCACTGCGTTCAGTTCAAACCATTCATCCATCCATTCGTTGTGTTCATTGCGTGTGCCACTTGAGCTGGCACGGAGACTGCATTTGTGCAGCCCATGCACCGTTGTGGTTCACTGCGTTCAGTTCAAACCATTCATCCATCCATTCGTTGTGTTCATTGCGTGTGCCACTTGAGCTGGCACGGAGACTACGTTTGTGCAGCCCATGCACCGTTGTGGTTCACTGCATTCAGTTCATCCATTCATCCATCCATTCGTTGTGTTCATTGCGTGTGCCACTTGAGCTGGCACGGAGACTACGTTTGTGCAGCCCATGCACCGTTGTGGTTCACTGTGTTCAGTTCAAACCATTCATCCATCCATTCGTTGTGTTCATTGCGTGTGCCACTTGAGCTGGCACGGAGACTACGTTTGTGCAGCCCATGCACCGTTGTGGTTCACTGCGTTCAGTTAAAAAGGGAAGGCCTTGGACTGCGTGTGAGCAGCCGGCCACGTTCCCTGTCACCTGCATTGTTTGAGCCAGAGACTGCATGCGGGCAGCCTGGCTCCCTGCTAACTGTTTTCTTTTTGCAGAGTTCAGTGATCCTGGGCCATGGTTTACTGTAAAATTTGTAAGTTAAGGTAAGATGTACTGTAAATATGAGTGCGCCCCCGGCATGTTTGTCTTAGCGCCAGCAATTTTATTTAAGTCGTCCGTGTCAGTGAGTTTGTTTAGGTAGTTACGCAGCCCTCAGGTTATTTATTTTGGGGACACGAATACCATGAATGTCGCACTCAGGGATCCGTAGGTAAAATGTACTAGGGGAAAACTACACATGATGGCACACGAAAATTTGACGACTCGGGACGAGTCTGTAAAAAGGGGAGGGGGTAGTGTTGTGGTTGACCAAATTCGCAAACCACCATTCAGGTCCCTTAGGTGAGATATCTCGGTAAGTATATGTGTAGTTAGGCCCAAACCCGTTGTCTAGAGGGAATAAATGTCATTCATGAGGGCTGCGACTCTTCAGGATAGCCGTTTTTCTTTTACTATCTTTATGTTGGACCAACCGCCATTATTACCACCACCAACCACGTCTCAACAGCCATCACAACAACAACCACCAACCACAACGCCGCTTCACCACAACCGCCACGACCTTTACCGTCACAACTCGCCACCATCGCATCACCGTCATCTCGCGCCACTCGTGGGCACCGAAGCTGGACTCGTGTAGGGCGCGCACCGAGCAGCGTGTTCAAAAGCATTGCGGACTTTCTGAAGAAAAACGGATCAAAAACGACTCACGCCCACTTTTGTTCCGTCCAATCGGTGAGCGAGGGGCGATTTGGCCCCGCCTCCAGGGCGTTGGAGGGCGGTCGCTATATGCAAATTCACGGATCAAAAAGCATTCACGCCCACTTTTCCTCGGGCCAATCGGGAGCGAGGTGAAAGGTCGGAGGCAGAGGGTCAAAGATGAAAGAGCGAAGCCACGGGGCTTATAAAAACGACTGCGTTCGTCAGACAAGTTCAGTTGAGTTGGAAGCGGAGGAAGAGTTGAGTTGAAGTGGCAGTTCGCAGTTGGCAGTTCGCAGTTGGGAGTTCGCGGAGTCGGAGTGGAGAGGACGGAGCTGTGGAGAGGCGGCGGCGGCGAAGGCGGTTGAGGGGGTGCTCGCGTCGGATTCGGGGAACTGCGGAGGGAAAGGCCGGCGGTGCGACCGAGGTCGTGGTGGAGACGCTCGTCGCGGGACCCGAGATTTTGTGAAATCCTCCTTTCCCCGAGCATCAGCAACCCCCTCCTATTTCCCCCCGCACTGAGATAGTGCGACAAAGGGGGCCCCCTTCCCACCCCCCTACCACACACTGTCCGCGAGGCCCGCGGAGTTGAGGCACCACCGCCGCTCCGCGTCTCATCATCAGACGGGTAGGCCCGACACGGTCTCGGCCCCAGGCCCGCCTACCCCCTCATCCTGGAGGGTGGTTCTCTTTTCTTTTGCTTTGGGAATATGTGTTGTCGGTGCCGTCTGTGAAGTAAAATTGTATAAGTGTTGCCGAGTGCCCGGTAGTCGGATAGATCTGCATTGTTGCATTTGCTTTTTGTCTTCTTCTTTTACATGTGCTTTTGGTGGAATTGTATATGTGTGCTTTCCGTTCATTGCGAAATAAATGTGCTTATTATTGAACTGTTTTCCCGCTTCGCTTCGTCATTTCTTTCATTGAATCTTGCTTCACGCTTCACGTGAAACGTGAAACTTCACGCCCCATCTTGCTTCACGTAAAGGGTTGGTCGTGGGCTAAGACGCCCGATAAGTAATCGAACCGTCGAGGCCGACGAATAACACCGCTCGGTTATCCCGATAGTACGGAACGGGTCGCTTAAGTGGCCCGTGTCCGAAGTCGACCTGCGGCGAGGTGCGATCGCCCGGTCTA
>NC_140973.1:28961681-28976681 GCF_056783735.1 Eptatretus burgeri
CAGGAAGTAAAAATGCCATTAGTTAAGCATCGGATGTTCAGAACAAATTCAAACAAATACGCATTGCTATACGAATCAAAATTAGCTTTTGGATATCGGCTCTTAAAAAAAATTAGGATCCTCATGAAATTTATCTTTGTCTTCATGAGTATTTGTATAAATGCATCAAATGTATTTATAAGTCTATTATCTTCTAAAGTCAGTCATGCTGTTGTATATTGTCGATGATATGAGGCAGTGGACAAGTCTGCAAAGTACAGGGGGTGTTGAACCTGACATCCCAGCCTTACCCAGCCTGAAAAAGCAACTGCTCGGATGGGAATACCAAACCAATCACCAAATAGTACAAGGTCCATATTAACCAATAAAGTCCAATTTACAAATTGAAGCTCAGAGAGCAAAAATTTACAATGGGTAATACAAAAGGGGGTACACAAGGGATTATTCACGACACTGTTAGGTGTACGGGAAAGTGTGTACACTCCAGGCAGTGTATATTGAAGTAAAATCACCACTTTTGTCTTTGTGCTCTCGGTTCTGCATTGGCAGGGCTGCACTTTGTAGCCATGGGTGTGAGGCTACATGTGAAATTTATTTCAGAGCCTCGGGTTGCACAAGAAGCCCGTGTTTACCTGAATCCCACCCCACCCCCAACCCTTCCATTTTCTTAGAATCCCACACCATCCCCACCAACACATGTGGGCATGGTTCACTCGGTGTGGGATTGACAGAGATCATTTTACACAGGCACAACATGGTAAGATACACCGATGTGGGCAGCACAAGACTCCATGTGGGTGAAAAAAAGAGAGAAGCTTGCAGCATCAAAATGTACAACGTGTGAGGCTGGGCCCCATGCCAAAGGAGGGGGGGGGGAAGCAGTAGAGTACTCCATCGAGCTGTGGATGAAGACTTGTAAGTTGATAAAAGTTCAGATGTGTCAAAGAAATACTTTGCATGACGGAGGATGTCCAGTGAGGGAGAATGCTTTGGATGACTGGTTTTGCAAGCCAATTTAGATATGTGGTTTGCCCAAGAAAGATCATGTTTGACCATGAGGCCCAAAAGTTTCTTGTTTTTTTAAAGTTTAATCAGAACGTTTGTTAAGGAAATAGATATGAAGTTTTGCCAGACAGACCTTTTGGAGAGACAGAATGAGAGTGTGAGATTTGTCAATACTGTATTGAAAGACATATTCCAAGTGAATTATACTGTATATGTATGTATATATATATATATATATATATATATATATATATATATATATATATATATATATATATATATATATATATGTATATATATATATATATGTATATGTATATATATATATATATATATATGTATATATATATATATATATATATATATATGTATATATATATATATATATATATATATATATATATATATATATATATATATATATATATATATATATATATATATATATATATATATATATATATGTGTATATATATATATATATATATATATATATATATATATATATATATATATATATATATATATATGTATATATATATATATATATATATATATATATATATATATATATATATATATATATATATATATATATATATATATATATATATATATATATATATATATATATATATATATATATATATATATATATATATATATATATATATATGTATATATATATATATATATATATATATATATATATATATATATATATATATATATATATATATATATATATATATATATATATATATATATATGTATATATATATATATATATATATATATATATATATATATATATATATATATATATGTATATATATATATATATGTATATATATATATGTATATATATATATATATATATGTATATATATATATGTATATATATATATATGTATATATATATATATATATATATATATATATATATATATATATATATATATATATGTATATATATATATATATGTATATATATATATATATATATATATATATGTATATATATATATATATATATGTATATATGTATATATATATATATATATATATATATATATATATATATATATATATATATATATATATATATATATATATATATATATATATGTATATATATATATATATATATATATATATATATATATATATATCACATGCTGCCACGGAGTGACACTGAGGATAAGCTCTCAAAAAGTATAAAATAATCCAATTGTTCAACGTCTCAAACAGCCTCTGACAGTCTATCCTCTCACCAGCCTTCTTGTGGTGGGGTTGTTCTGGTGGTGAAAGGTGAATTACTGGCACCTTAAAACCAGTTGCTTTTGTCAGATGGTGCTCATTAGCCTTGGTCAGCACCTCGTCTCGGAACATAGGGGCAATTCCACTGGGCACTCACCTGTTAGCGGCTGGATAAGATAACCAGGGAACCACTTGTAGGTATGGATGACCCACAAAATATGTAACGGAGAAGAAAGTAAATACCTTTGGATTGTTTTTTTTTTATGCCGTGAACAAATTTTGGTAAATCACAGATGATAAAGGGTGAAGTCAAGTTTCATCAATATTGTGTGTCTATTTCAGAGAAGAAAGCAAATACAAATTTTGGGGGGCAAACCCCCATAAAACGCCAATTTTTTTATGTCGTGAACAAACTTTAGTACATCACGTGTGATGAAGGTGGTGGTCAAGATTCATTGGAATGTAATTTCTGAGAAGGAAGCAAATACCTCTTTTGGGGGGCAATCCTCCCTGGAGACCCCCTTAGACCATAATTTTTTTTAATGGTGTGAACATTCTGTGGTACATCACAGGTGATGAAGGTTGTAATCAAGTTTCATCGAAATTGTGTGTGTAGTTTCGGAGAAGAAAGCAAATACATATATTGGGGGGTAACCCTCATAGACCCCCTTAGGGCCAGATTTTTTTTTAATACCATGAACAAACTTTGGTACATACACGGTGAAGAATGTTGTGGTTAATTTTCATCGAAATCGTATGTGTAATTTCAAATAAGGTTTCAAGTATTTGTGGATGGACGGAGGACGGAAGACGGATGACGTGCCATGCCATCCCTGAAGCTCCCTGTAACTACGTTCCAGGTGAGCTAAAAATGAAATCAAATCCAAATCCGCCGCTGCCTTGCGGTTCAGGTTTTGAAACCAGAGGCTAAGGGGTAAAGGTGGCAATCCTTTTTAAAGGAAGTAGAAGATGGAGTCAGGATTGGAGGAAGATGTATCAACAACCTAAGTTATGCTGAAGATACTACTCCGTTGGCAAAAAGTAAAGAGAACATGATGAAACTACTGCAGACAGTGAAAAGGGGCAGCGAAAAGGCTCGTCTTTATTTAAACTTAAAAAGACTAAAATCCTGTCAAACTGAGAAGATCAATGGATTCAGATATTCAGGGAGATGATCATTTGGAAATAGTGGAAATTTTCATCTTTCTGGGTTCTAAGATTGAAGTCCTTGCTCTGGTATTTCCAGTTGCAATGTATGGCTGACGTCATTGTGACGATATCGTCATGGCGTTTGTCCAGATCTGAGAACTTCAATAATCGTATTCGTAGAAATCCCGAATGCTTAAAACAACGGTGATGCTTCCTAGTTGTGATTGGTGGGGCGAAAGACAATGTGTCCACGTGGCAGATGGCAATTGGTGGTTCCAGATATGATCTGTCATCCTCACTAATCACGGTTAGAGGTCTATCATTAACCAGTATACAAGCCGAAAAGCTTCAAAGTCACTAAGCCGATAGAGCAGTGATGTGTTGCCCTGATGAGCCCCAATAAGGGTGAAACTAGTTGGTAGCTTTGCTTTTCTTCTGCTTGATGTCAGCATTTGACCTTGACATATATTTGCAGTGCCCAAGACCCTTCTGGGTTTGCAGTCATGACGTCGTCGTGACAGTATTATCAAGGCATTTGTCCAGTCCTGAGAACTTCAATAAATGATCATACACATGTACGTACATGTTGGAACATTTGCAGCTCATGATTCATACTGGTAAAACATAGTGCACTGATCATTAAAATCATAAATTCTTCATTAAAGCCTGACTTTCGAGAACAAGCGAGATCTCTTCCTTGGAGGTGTTAAGAGTGGAGTGGTGGTGACACCACCTCGAGTTGCATTGGGGACGGTTCCAAGTCCTCCCCAATCGCAGCGCTCCCTCCATTCAAATTATTTTGCCACTTTTTTGGCATTGTAATTGATTGCATAGTACTTTGTATGTGGGATGCAAATGGAAGTGCCAATTAATGGAGTTTCAAGTATTGCACTGCCAAAGTGGCCATCACACCTGTCATAAAATGAGTTGTGTGCACAGCATTGTTGACCACGCAAAAACACACTGCAGTGACCATGAACAATGCCGAACGGAGATACTGCACATCACTCAACTACTCTATGAAAACCACTTACCCAAGTGTGTTCATCAAATCCTGTCACCGAAAACCCAACCGCAGCAGCAACAGTCCAACCACTAACACACATGAGGGCACTTCCATACATACAACACACTTCTGAAACCACAATGTGCATACTACATCAGCATTGTATAACATTAACATCACCCACAAAGCACAAGCATCCTTACTTCTTTGTTCGTATGCAGCACAAAGCTGCGTGGTAGCATCGTTTTGTGCTGATGCTGTGCTGCTGATGTAATGTCATCTGCTAGTGAGGGCAGGAATTTGAAATTTGGCCATGGGGCCGGGAATAGCTCACCTACTATTCACAAAGGACAACATGGGATCTTTAGCGTCCACCAACTAATAATGGCAGATGGGACACCAGTTTAACATTCATCCGAGTGATGGCACACACATTGATGATTAACCCAACCTGTGAAACACCGGAATGACAGTTTATAGCTGGGTCGGGATTCAAACCCAGGCTCAACAGCTTAGAGGTGAGTGGGCGTACCTCTAGGCCAACCCAACAGCCCAGCATCCTTTCAAGCACAGCATTGAAAACCTAAGGACCACGTGAACACACTTGGCCAAAAGAACGTCAACGATAACATTCCATGTGAAGACTGTGAAACCAGGTATATTGGCCAAACATCCAAATGTTAAACCACACGGCTATCGGAACACTAACGTGCTGTTGTCCTGCAGATAAAGGCCGTGCAACGATGTTATTGGATCGTGACATGTATGAGGACAAAATGCAGACATTATTGACTGATACTACCACTGATAAACACATAGCCAAGGACCCAACAAAGAAAGAAGAGCGAAATTTGAACGCATTGCTTGGAGAATAAAACGATCAGGAAGGTTCAGGTCAGGTCAGGTATGGGAGCATGTGCCAGAACAGCACGTCGCTGCGTCCACTTTCCGCCGGTACTCCAGGGGCCTCCGTCTGGCCATCCCCCAGGCAGATGCCAGGCCCATCCCCATCTCCTTGAGATGATGGTCAACCTGTTGCAACCATGAGGCACGTGGTCAACCCACTGGCCTCCTCCACTCATGAGACTCCCTCGCTGAGAGAATCTGGTGAGCAGGATCAGAGTCAGTAAAACGAGCCACATGTCCATACAGCTGCAACTGACGCTCACGGACTATGCAGGTAACAAATCTCATCCGAGTCTCTCTCAGCAACCGCTCGTTTGACACAAAATCCGACCAGCGATAGCCAAGGATTCTCCGAAGAGACCTGGTACCAAAGGAATTAAGTCTCCGTCTCAGATCGTTGGTCAGAGTCCAAGTCTCGCACCCATAGAGCAAGACTGGAAGTACCAAGGACCTGAAGACTCGGACTTTCGTCCTCCCGCACAGGTACCGGCAGCACCACACCCCATGATCCAGTGAATCCATGACTCCCCAGGCCCGACCCAGACGTCTATTGACCTCTGACTCGCAGCCAGCAGAGACATGAATATCACTGCCAAGGTAAGTGAATCTCTCCACGACCTCAACATCCTCACCACAAACAGACACAGACAGGACAGCAGCATCCAAGATGTCACTGAAAGCCTGGATCTTAGTTTTGACCCAAGAAACCCGTAATCCCAACGGCTCCGACTCCTCATTCAGCACCTCGAGGGCCCCCAAGAAGATGTCTAAAGTCTCCGCAAAGATGACTGCATCATCTGCAAAGTCAAGGTCCGAGATCTTGACATTCCCAAATGACGCACCGCAACTTGATCTCTCCGACATCCTCCCTAGAATCCAGTCCATACAAGTGCTGAAAAGTGTGGGGGCAAGTACACATCCTTGACGAACTCCAGTAACAACTGGAAATAAGTCAGAGATGGTACCACCACACTTCTCAGTACCAGAGTAGAGTTCAGACATCAGATCGATCAGTTTTGGTGGCACCCCACGAAGACCAAGAATCCTCCAGAGGACATCCCGATTCACTGAATCGAACGCTTTACAGAGATCAACATAGGCTGCAAGCAGCCCCTGCCGAAACTCTCGTCTGCGTTCGGTGAGGACACGAAGGGCAAGGATACAGTCAATCGTTGACCTCTTTGGTGTAAAGCCTGACTGCTCTGGACGCTGGTGCTCAAGCAGATGGTGGCGAAACCTATCGAGAATTATCCGAGCAAAGACCTTGCCCGGCACTGAGAGCAGCGTCACCCCTCGGTAGTTGTTGCAGTCTTGGCGATCACCCTTCCCTTTCCAGAGAGGGACAACAAGGCCCCTCTTCCAGTCAGTTGGGATGATGCCTGTGTTCCAGGCAGAGCACAAAACTGCATGCAACGACACGAGTGCAGCATTTCCACCACCCTTGAGAAGTTCGGCATGGATGCCACAGATCCCTGGAGCTTTGCCCCGTTTCAACTGGTTCACCGCAGCCCGTGTTTCCACAAGCGAAGATGGACCACAGTTGATTCGAGGGTCAGCAACAGGGATTGTAACACCCTTGACGTCCAACTCCACAGTTGGGGGATCTGCCTGGTACAACCGCTCAAAGTAACCGGCCCAGCGGGCCTTCACTTCAGACTCCTCTGTCAAGAGCCTACCACTCTCTGCTCGAACTGTAGTGCTCCGAGGAAGGTTATCGAGCTTGGATTACCAATACCTGCACATCAGCAACAGCATCGCTCCAATCGCACATGGATTGCCAAAAATCCATAAGGATGGTGTTCCATTACGGCTCATCGTGTCTTGTATGAATGGTCTGTCATATGCTTTGTCGAAGTTTGTTGCCAACATACTAAAATCCCTCGGAGGAAAACCTGAAAGAGGAAAGTGAATAGCGATGAGATGACTGTGAAAAAATAAGACATACCACAATCCATCCACATGAATCCATGGTGTCTTTTGACGTTATATCATTGTTTACGAATGTACCCATGGCCTTGGTAGTCGGACAACAGCTGACGGAAGATGGGTGTTGGAAACCGTCCCCTGGTGTGTTGAGTGCCAAAGATGTGTGTGACCTCCTCAGTGTGTGTCTGTCTTCCATGTACTTTGTCTTTGATGACAAATACTACAAACAGGTATTTGGCTCCACCATGGGTTCTCCAGTTTCTGCAGTGGTTTCCAAAATGGCGATGGAGGAACTCGAGAAATGCGCCATTCCATCCCTGTCGATACAGCCACAAATATGGTATCAGTTTGTAGATGACACGTTTGTTACCTGTTACAGCAATGTTATTCATATAATCCTGGAGGACATTAATGAAAAGTTTCTTTCCACCAAATTCACCTATCAAAGCACGGAATGGGTCACTGCCTTTTCTGGACACCATGGCAACGAGGAACCCCAACAGAAGTTTAAGCACGACAATATATAGAAAACCCACCCAGACAGATCACAACTATGACTTTGGGTCATGCCATCCTATAATGCATAAAACAGCTGTGGTGAACACACTGGTAAAAAGTGAAAGAACCATACTTTCCACCTTGGAGGGCAAGATGAAGGAAATACAACATCTACGATGGGTCTTAAAAGCAATGGTTAACCAGATCATATCTGCCCAAAAAAGAAAATACTACGAGCGGCTCCAAGAATATGGGGGATACTCCAGGAACCACCCATGGGTTTCTGCGTACTCCCTTTTTTTACTTGGCTTGGCCAAAAGCATCAGCAGGATTCTAAAGTCAGGGGGCTTAAGGTGAGCTTCCAACCGGTTTATACCTTGAGAAGAGCACCTACCACTGTCAATAAAGGACAACAAAGTGGCCTTCATGGAGGACAACAATGACCTCTTCGATGTTGCCCACAATAACGCCGTTGAAATGATCCAGATTAAGGAGGGCAAAGCTTTCCAAAAGGCACAGAGAAAGAACGGACAAAGACGGAAGCTTGGCGGGGGTCGAATTCACGTCGACAAAGTTTGAAGAACAAATTCAGAAGAACAGGGAGCTCTTAGTGAAATGTCTCCAAAAATATCTGAAGAGATCCAGGCTTTCAGTGCCAAAGTATCCACTGCGGATTTTAAAACAGCTCCAGTTCCAGGACTGAAACATCATCTGGATCTGAATTTGAGGAAGCTCCTTCTCCCCTAAAACGAGGATGCCAATCCCATCATTGACGCTTGAATAACTATGGCTGCCTTGGACCATACAAAGACAGCAGATGGAAATACACCGTACCACTTTAATGTTGAGGCCCTTTGCAACAGACTTGGGATGCAATGCTGAGGATCTGGCAATATAATCGCTGTTCTACACAATGTTTTACCCTAAATTTACTTTTTTCTTTTCCATTTCCTACTTCACGACATGAAAATGATTGCAGTGAATGTTAGATCAGGTCATTGAATGAATTAGACCCTTCATGATATAACATGTTAGATCAGGTCATTGAAAGGATCAGACCATGCATGACTTACAAGTTAGATCAGGTCAATATAATATGTTACTCAATCATTCCCCTCTCATCATTCTGCACTGAATCATTCTCCTGTTAGATCAATTTATTATGCTACTCCATCATTCTACTGATGACGGAGATTTGGAAACCATGCGTCATCATTCCAAATTCCCCAAAATATAATTTACTTCCTTGAGTGTGTCGGGTAGGGGGCAATATGGCTTGTCACAAAAAAACCCTTGGGGAGGGGGCTTTTTGTTTCGTAATAACATTAATATTATGCTATTATAATCATATCATAAGTGTTGTTGTTACCTCCACTACCGAAGGTGGAAGGGGGTTATGTTTTCACCCCTGTCTGTCAATCGGTCTGTCTGTTTCTTTGTCTGTTTGTCTGTGTACAGGATATCTCAAACAGTTGTAGACGGATCTGGATGAAATTTGGTGGACACGTTGAGTGTGTGACAAGGAAGAATTGATTCGATTTTGGTGAAGATCCGGTGTCCTATAAAATTCCCATCCCCATAAAATACTCATCCGGATGGATATTTTATGCATAAAATACTCATCCGGATGAATATTTTATGGGGATGGGAATTTTATAGGACACCGGAACCCAATGATGAACCTCTGGAAGTTTTGACAAAGATACGTTTGGCCACCTCTGAGAAAATGGTGACAGACAGACAGGCAGACAAACATCTCTCTTATAGTATGGATTTTCAAAAAAACATTGCTTAAACGCTTTAAAATAAAGTATTCTTGTGAAAAAGGTGAAGTAATAAGCATAATGCAAATAATCAAATGTTTAATTTGTTGTAACAAGCTTTGCAATCGTCAAAGACAAACTAAAGATACGACAACAACAAAACAGTCACTTTCTTGACACATCAGTTTAGAATACCTCAACAGGTTAATCCATCCTTTATTCGTAGAATTTACCTGAAGATAAATTGGTTTTAATTAAACAAAATTACTTGATCGTACTTTTCGGAGTTTGTCCTTTAAAAATGTGTTTTCCTTTTATTTTTGTCTCGACAGTTTGGCTCACAATTGACCATCCACAGACCTCTTTATATTGTATAGACACTCAAAGCATGAATTGTAGAAGAGTATTTATCCTTCTCCTGCCTCGGTGTTGTTGGCGATTCATGAAGGAGGAGGCACGGCCAGTGCTTTGCACCATGTTGGCATGAACATTGATGTCTAATTTGGTGTGACACCGAGGTTCATGGTCACAGCATCCACACAACAGGTGCAAATGAGTCGGTGATAATGAAATGCACCAAGGAACTCTATTTAATTTTGCAGGGTTATTTTTATTCCTTTTATTTTATTACAAGGGAGAAGGACATACTATTAGTGTGTTGTACTTGGAGTTATGGAGCAGCAGAAGTGGACTCACACCACCTTCTCATGATTTCCAAGGTGAAGATGAAGCTTAGGAAGTTGAAGCCTACTGGAATGAAGCAATTTAATACTCAAAAGTACTGAAGAGATGATGAAACGATTTTATGTTGGCTTTGAGTTTATGTTGGCTTTGAAATGTATGTTGGCTTTCTCTGTTGGCAGAGAAGAATAGATTTGAAATGTTGCCAGATGAGGTTGAGGATCCAGAAGAAAAATTCAAGAAACTGAAGGAAGGGCTAAGTGAAATAGCTAAAAAGCAGGTTGGAATTTAATAGAAAAAAGGAAAGGAGCAGTTAGGTATTCGTAGAATTTAGAATAAGAGTTGCAGAGGAAGTTTGAGAGCACAAGATTAAGTTTGAAGTGGAGACGAGAGGCAGCAAGAAAAGGAAGATCAATATAATAAGGTACTGAATGGGAATAAAAGGAGATTTAGAGTGAAGTTGAGGGAAGACCGAGAGAAGCAATGGAGCAGTGTTGTGGAAGAAATGGATGAAGCATCATGTAGCCACAATTCCAAGAGGCTATTTGATGTCCTGAAGAAGAGAACTGGGAAAGGATTATGGAAGGTAATTGGGTTGGACCCAGTGAAGGCAGCTGGATGGCAAAGGGTATTGAAGGAGAGGAAAGAGATGTTGGAAAGATGGGGGGAACATTTTCATGCATTATTAACAATGAAGACCCATAAAACATTCATTAAACTGTCGGTGATATTGAGAATAAGGACACATTAATTGTGGATGAGGAAATGGGATGAGAGACTAGATATCTGGGATCACAAAGCGATCACTCACATTTAAGGTAAAGCATGCGATCTAATGATGGCCATATTTTTTTCGGACTGCCATATGACCTTGACTTTCAATATTTAGGGATAGAGAGTATAAGGAAATGTATCCCCCATCTGAAATATATCCATAAAAATCAACATGAAAATTGGAGGGCAATTATTCAAGTTATGATCAAAAATGTGTTTTTTAGTTAATTAGGTCACAATCCCAAAAAAGTAGGTCAAGGACACCAATGAAATATCAGGTGCGTGACTTCATACAGGACAAATATGATGCAAGAACATCTTGGAAAGCCATGCAGTCTCTGAGATTCCCCATTGGCGAAATTGAAAGAAAAAAAAAATAGAAACACGTTATTTTTTCAGACCGTCATTTTACCTTGACTTTTAACTCGGAGGGGTATGATGTACATGAAACACAAATGTGCCTTGCTCTAGGCTATCTCAAGAGGGAAATTTCATTCTGATCGGCCAAACCTTGGTTGAGTTTTGGTAAAAAAAAAAATGTAAACCTTCCGATAATTAGGTCATGACTTTAAAATTATGTCAAGGTCAAAAAAATATTTCAACTCCATATTCCCATTATTGATGCATAAATTAATTCTGAAAGTTCCAGCCAACTCCGAGATACAGCTCAGACGTTGGCAGAAAAAACCCGAAATGTTGGTTTCGTGCTCCCAGGGGTCTAAGAAACTGAGTTACTGTTAAATATTGGAGGCACTAGTTGAAGAAACAAACTTTAAAATAGGTACAAGCATCCTCTTCTCCTATTGGGGGAGTTTTCATTTCAGACAATGCGGTGAGAAGACCTATTGAAGAGATACAGAGTGAAAAGGTTCCAGGTGTTGACCATTTCTCTGTAAAGCTGTTCAAGTTCAGAGGAGTGGAAGTGATGATGCGGCTGATCAGTGATCTGAGTGGTGTGGAGGATGGAAAAAAAACTCCGAAGGATTGGTGCAGGGTCGTGATGTTCCCATTCCTCAAAAAGGGAAGTCGACAGGACTGTAATAAAACACGAGGGATCAGCTCATTAAGTGTGCCCAGGGAAGATTTTCACTGTGGTGTTGCTGAACAGAATCACTTACGCCCTAATGGTGGCACTCCCTTATAATCAATGTGGGTTTAGAGTGGGACGAGGATGCAATGATCAGACAGTTGATTGAGAACTACAAAATGGTGAAGGAACTCAATGTGTGATGTGCAAATAGGCATATGACTCTACATGGAGGGAATGACTTTGGAAGGTGCTGGATAAATATGACATTCCACAGCAAGTGATCAGGCTGATCAGAAGTTTGTTTGACGATACAGAGGTCCATGTGAGAATTGGGGAAGAAAGCAGAATAGTTTAAGATGAAGACTGGAGTGAGGCAGGGATGCATTTTGTCTCCCAGTTCGCTTAACGTCGTATGAGACTATGTGTTTCATGTAGTTGATGGAGAATGACAAGAAGGGGAAGGGGGTCCAGATTGATGATCATATTCGGTGAGACTTGATTATGCAGATGACGCAGTTTTGCTGGCTGAGACAGTTTCAGGAATTGAAGCACTTCTCAGAAGGATCAGTGATAAAAGTGAGAGATTTGGTTTGAGAGTGAGTATTCCTAAAACAAAGTGGATGTTGGTGACAAGGCAGAATCAAAGGGGAGATGAATAATTAAGTATAAGGAATGAAATGATGGAGCCTTGGTGGCATTATGGTTAGATTGTCTGCTCTGAGTATGGAAGGTTGGTGATTTGAAGCCCAGCTGAGTCATACGAAAGGCTTTAAAAATGGAATGTGCTGCTTCATTGCTTAATGTTCAGCATTTATAAGAATATATATATATATATATATATATATATATATATATATATATATATATATATATATATATATATATATATATATATATATATATATCTGGCATTTGATGAGTCGTTCTCAAAAACGATCTGCTGATGAATATATACAGTGGCCTGCAAAAGTATTCACCCCCTCCAATGTTTTCACATTTTGATGTCACCTGAGCTTATTTCATGATGCTTTCAAATCAAACTTAACATATAGTCTTCACAAACTACTCCAAAGTAAGAAAACTAAAAAATACAGGTAAAATGTAAATAATTTAGATTAACAGAGAAAATCGGATGATTATCAGTTGCATAAGTGTTCAAACCCTTTGCTTAATTAACCCTCAACCACTCCATGAGCAAATTATTTGTTTGAAAGGTTACAAAATAAATGTAATAGTTTTCACCTATATGTAATCAATGGTTTAACTTAAAAATTAAGCTCCCCCGCTAATCTAAGGAGGTTTAAGGTGCAATTCACTTGGTCAACCAACAAGGCACACATGAAGACCAAGGAGCTTTCCAAATAAGTCAGACATAAATTGGTGGAGAAGCACCATTCAGGAGAGGATTATAAGAAGAATTTGAAGTCGCTCATTATCCCTCATAGTACGAAGAAATCCATCAATTCACCGGATGTAAAGGGAGTGGAAGATATATTATACTATGCAGACTCTCGGCAGATCAGGTATGATACGTCTTCCACTCCTCTTCCACTCCAATTCCATTGCCGGATTAAGTAATCCGGCAATGACTTTGAAAGATTTACAAGGCTATATATCTGAGATGGGGGTGAGTGTTCCTCAATCAACAATATCCCATTCCCTTCACAAAGCTGGCGTCTGTGGACAGGTGGCAAGAAAGATGCCATTACCGAGAAAGACGCATCTAAAAGCTCATCTGGAGTTTGTGAAAAAAAAACATCTTAATGATACTGCAGGCATGTGGTGAAAAGTTTTGCAGTCAGCCGAGACAAAAATTGAACTTTTTGTCTAAATTCAAATTGGTGCAAAGTACAGGAGAATCCTTGATGAAAACATATTTGAGTCAACCATGAATCTGAAACTGGGTAGGAGATTGATATTTCAGCAGGACAATGATCCTAAGCACAAAGCTAAAGCCACACTGGAATGGCTGAATAAGAAGAAAATAAATGTTCTTGAGTGGTCCAGTCAAAGTCCTGACTTGAACTCAATTGAACACTTATGGCGAGACTTGAAGATTGCAATCCATCGATGATCCCCATCAAACTTGGCAGAATGAGAGCAATTTGCACGTGAAGGATGGGCAAAGATTTCACCATCTCACTGTGCAAAGCTGGGAGAGACCTACCCAATAATACTCGGAGCAGTTATTGCTGCAAAAGGTGCTTCCACCAAGTCCTGACCGAAGGGGCTGAATACTTTTGCAACCAATGAATTTTGATTTGTAAGTTTCATTTTTTTTTTTTTTGCAGGTATTCCTGACATGTAACTTCCTTCAACTATAAGTATTTAGTTTGATCTCTTCAGTTATGAATACAAAAGTTCATTTGGAAAATTAGAATGTTTTCACTTAATTCGTAATCTTACTAAAATATGGAATTTGGTGTCTGTTTGTCTGTCTGCATGATTTTTGACAGATACATTCGGTGATTACTTATCCAATTGCAGCCAAGTTTGACAGAAGGACTAAGGGTCACACGATGGAGGTTGTATTGATTTAACTTCCCTCATCCCCAAGGGGGGGGAGCGGGAGTAAAGTCCATATTCAGGTGTATAATAGGTTACCATAGCTTTCTGGACGTAAAAATTATTATAACCACAAACGTTTCAGTCAATTATGTCAAACGTATAGTTGCATTGTTAAACAGTCATTATTAAACAGAAAGTAGCAACGAGAAAACTCGATGTGATTAAGGCATTCTATACTTATCGCATCTTCCTCAGATTAATGGATCAGAGCAGTCTCTACTTACTAGGCCTCTAGGTAAGCGGCAACGATCTTTCGCTATTTAACTTGCCCCCCCCCCCTCCCCAAGGTGGTGGTGGGTAGGGGGGGGGTTGTAGCGTCCTTGGAGGAAGTCCGTGTTCAGGTGTATAACCATGCTAAGATAGCTAATGATGGTGTTCTTCCAGGGCCGCTTCTCATAACAAAAATAACTAGAAGGGCACGCGATAGAGTGCAT
>NC_140973.1:28981681-28994181 GCF_056783735.1 Eptatretus burgeri
TCGTCTAACAGTCTTATTTCCATTACCAAGAAGTTGAAGAGAGAGGAGAGAATACCAAGAAGTTTTTATTTTTCTTTCTTATTTTTTAATATTATAAAAAGGATATTTTTGTTCCTAGAAAAAGGAAGGAAGGGGAATCATACCAGTATCATATATACTTGTTGTGGATTTGTGGCCCTGAAAAGGGGCCGTTTGGGTTTGATGAAGCTTTTCAGCTAAACCAGAGGAAATCCTCATCAATGCTTTCCTCGTTGAAGATGGCACGTAACTTCTTGTCCGAATCAGGGAAGAACAAGTCCACGTTGCTATTACCGTCGTTTGCAGCCTCCTCCTCACAAATGATGCTGTCCTCTGTGTCGCCCATGTTGTTGGAGATGCAGCATTTCAGAAATGCTCACTTGATGATGTCCGACGGTATCTCCTCCCACACCTTGATGATCCAGCTATAGATTTTCGGAAGGTCGACCTTTCTCATACTCCTGATGAACGCTGGCAGTCTCCCAGTCAACAAAATGCTGAGCCAATGTAGCGACGGGAGTAATGGTGAAAGTTCAGCATTTCCTAGCATTGCGTCAGCATGTCAGGAACACGCTTGGTTGATTAATTATGCCTGCATTGGATGTTCATGTCGAAAATGATGCATGTAAAAAGATAGTCACCAATACAAGTCCCTCATCTATCCACCCCTTCTGCTGCACAGGAACAATGATGCCAGCTGGAAACTTGCCTTTGGACAGTGTCTTCCTCTTGAACACAACATACGTCATATGAGGGAAGCTTGCCATGCAAGCTTATTTGAGGTGGGTGCTCTGTTATTGGGCTCTAGCTATTGTGACTAATTCTTCTTTTGATGTGAGACCAGGTGTTCCCTGTTCTTTTGTGTGTAATGGTGTTTTCAGATCCGCTCGGCTCAATGTATGCCATGCAACTAAACTCCAGGTGTCTCCATTTTTCATTTATTTAATTTCCACACACAATTAATAAAACACTACAAACTATTAACCTTAACCAATTTTCAGTCAGAGTCTGTCTTTGTTCGGTCTGTCGGACGGTTGTTCTTTGTGGATTATGCGGTTTTACCATGCGAGACATAATCCGTGGTGATGCTCCCCAAAACAGTCAGGTGGTGCTTCTGATATATAAACAACGAATGTGGTCATCATTGGTTAGATGTTTATTGGTATGCCATCCTGATGAGGGCAAACAAGCCTGAAATCTGGATAGGCAACTCAGTTTGATGGTCAAATGATGTTGACCATGTAATCTTTGTCTGTTTGAAAGAGTTGCTGGGCCAAGGCCTCCAGATTGGAGGTGACACTTTGGTGTAGGATGTTGTCCAATGGAGATCAGGGGAGTGCTTGTTACACTCTGCATGTTTTTGACATATATATATATATATATATATATATATATATATATATATATATATATATATATATATATATATATGTATTTTTTATGTTGAACGCTTCAGTCATGGACTAAATAGTCCTCATTGAGGCCAAGCCTTAAATAAAAGAAATGCATTGATAGAAAAGTAAAGAATGAGAGAATAGTCTCAGGGTTTTTGAGGAAGTAAAAAATCTGCTTTTTGAAAAGGGGAAGGTCATCAGTGTTTGGGAAGACATGAGAAGGTAAAGAGTTCCAGAGTTTGGCAGTGGAGGGGAAGAAACAAACATCGTAACGGCCCACCCCTGAGTTGCCAATGGCCACACAATAATAATGTGATGTATGGATATATAGTTGTGGGGATGACCATAAGGATGTAACAGGACTAAAATTGACTTATTACTTCATTTATAAACATCTAACATAAGTGTGTAGTTTACGTGTAAACCGAATGGACGTGTCCAAGCGTGTTCGGAAGCTGATAAAAGTGGCCCCCTCCCTTCTGTAATGTGCCAACATCTCTCCCATCATTCTCACCTATTATTCCTTTCAATCGTTTCCATTCATAATATGTCTGTATTTGCTCTTGTAAATCATTTGCAGCTCACAAGCCAACATGTTTCCACCTCGATGAAGGTGAAAGAAAGACCTTGGGGCCTTGCGTAATGTGAGGGTTACGCTGGCGATGGGAGTTTTGTGAACCCATTCAAAACCCGAGAAACGGCTGGAAGCTATGAGAAGCTGAGCAGTGAGCCAATGAGGTGCAGCTATGCATGGTCATGAGGTAAGTAAGGCTGATGGGTGGGGGAGACAGACAGATAGAGAGTGGAGTGGAGTTAACAGTTCAGTCCCGCAGAGTGAAGAGAACCAAACATTTTGGGTTAAGTCTTGTGGAGCCGAGAGAGAGAGAGACAGAGAGACAGAGAGAGACAGAGAGAGAGAGAGAGACAGAGAGAGACACATGGACCATAAACATTGAGGATGACGGTCCAAGAATCAGGCAGTGAAAAACAAACGTGTGCTTTAGCCAGGAGCTAAAACATTTTTTTGTCTACAGTCAAGGCTCATGTAAGAGCGAGTACACTCAATGGATCAGGATGTAACAGGACAAAAGGAGCTTTATCTAATTAACATGTCCAAAGAGACGGCCCTGATCTCATGGCTGACATTGAGGACTTCCATGCATTGTTGGTGAGTCGAAGCAGCATGTCCAAGGTGGAGTGATCAGGTCTGAAGTTGGTGATCAGAGATGAGGCTGTTGGAGAAAAGGAAGGATTTCATATCAACTGCGATTTTGGATTCTATAATCTTGCTGATATTTGGAAGTAAGCTAATAGGTCTGTAGTTAAGGGGATGTCTTTGTGCACCTTTTATAGAATGCAGTAATATTGTCTGATTTCCAAGCAGATGAAAGATGACCTCTGGGAAAAGATAAGGTGAAAATGGCAGAGAGAGCAGCAGAGCAGGTGTTCAGGACATGTAAGCTGATGTTGTCTGGTCCAGTAGCAGAGTCAGAGTTGAGGGTTCACAGAAACTTCCCCACCTTCTCAGTTGCAAAAGACACAGATTCCAGGAGCAGTTGAGTATGACTGGGAAGTGTGGGTTTAGAGAAAGAAAGAAAGAGGGGGGTTGGAGACAAGAATTGGAATCAAACACAGAATTGAGGCATTCGGCCTTCTCACGAACAGAGTTGGCTGTGGGGGGGGGGGCTAGGTGGGCGAGGCTACATGGAAACGGAAAGCTACATGATCTATAATCTAGTGTCGGTAATAATCAACCAAAAATGACATCCAATTTTTGCAAACCAAAATTGATCGATTCGTAAGAAACAAGAATATATTGTTACGAATCTACGCCCGCCCGGCGTGCGAACGACCGCGTTTCTCTAATAGCGGTCATAGCGGTCGTTTCACCCACCGAACGAGCAATTCAGTCACGACCTCCCGGAACAACGCCGAGAACCAGTCATGGGTGTGCTTTCAACGCACACCACGGCCCAGTCCGTATTCTACCCGCGCGCGACAGGGTCAATCCCGGAATATCGATATACCTAAGTATTCGCGCGGGTAACCTACCGAGGGACCGTACCTCGGCGAAGGTCTGTTTGGACACGAACCGCTTAAGTGGTTCGTTCCGTTCTGGGATAACCGAGCGGGTATTATCGCCAGACCCGATTCTATTATCGGTATTCAAAAACCAACTCGCATTCCGAAAAACAATATGGCACTTCAATGGGGGAAAATGATACGACGAACGGGGTACACATTCAAAGAAGCACATTTATTTCTACACACATACAAACAATCATGCAGTCATTACAGGTAAACAAGCAATGCGCGGGACGGGTACAAAATACGAGCAAGGACAAAGCACTACAACCGACTATTGTTATTATTCACAGGCACTTAACAGTTCTACTTGTCGGGACTCGGCGCCACATCATTCACACAAAGAAAAGACCACCCTCATAGACAAGGGGGTCAGGCTGGGCCCGTAGGCCTTTATGGCGCGGGACTTGGCAGACCGAACGAGTCCCACGAGACCGTGCAGGTTACCTGCACCCTCATGGTGCCTTGATGGGGTGAGTCGCGACATCCCGTCCCCACGGCAGCTATTCGCGCTTCACGCACCTTCCCCGTGGCAGGCGAGCTCTCTCCGGCTCTCGCCACACAAACGCGCAGGCTTGCGCGAAACGGCAGGCAGGGTTGTGCCTCCAGCCCGCATCTCCTTCGCGACGCTCGGACCTCCCCCGACTGACTGCTCCAAGCTCCAGACTCTGACAAGAGCCCAGACCTCCACGCAGCTCCTTGGTTTCTCCGAACCCCGACAGACACTCTCTTCCACCCGACCGACTCACCACTTGGCGCTCTGCGTGCACTTTTATTCCCCCGGCGCCCCGCCCCTCTCTTCGCAGCACGCGGGGTGGGGGGGGGGACATTCCAACAGAGATCGGCTGCATTAGTTGTTGTTTCCCAATCGTCAATCTTGTTTACCAGAGAAATCGGGGGGCGGGAGTTGAGTTCCAACCGTCAATCTTGTTTACCAGAAAAATCGGGGCGGGAGTTGTTTCCCAACCGTCAATCTTGTTTACCAGAAAAATCGGGGCGGGAGTTGTTTCCCAACCGTCAATCTTGTTTACCAGAGAAATCGGGGCGGGAGTTGAGTTCCAACCGTCAATCTTGTTTACCAGAAAAATCGGGGCGGGAGTTGTTTCCCAACCGTCAATCTTGTTTACCAGAGAAATCGGAGCGCGAGTTGTTGTTGTTCCCCTTTGGTGTTCGTGGAGATGTCGGCGGTTGTGGAGAAGTTGGTTGTGGTTGTTGTGGCTGGCATTGTGGTTGGTGGTTGGTCCAAAATAACAATAGCAAAGAAAATGGCTACCTGAAGATTCACAGCCCTGTCCACACGAATAATCCCATTAAACAAAGGTGGGGAAATCTAACTGAACACGGACTTAGCGATATAACTGATTTTGGGGACATCCTTTATGGTGTCCTGTGAATTTCCACAGCCGTAACAATATAAACGGATCACGATACAATAATGCAGGATTTTTCATGCATTTAATAGATAACGTGGAGCCTGGTGTTGGCTTAGTGGTTAGGGTGGCGGCTTGGGATCCCAGGGTCCTGAGTTCAAGCCCCGTTAGCTGCTGAATTAACACCAGGGGGTTGACTCAGCCTGTCATCCATCTGAGGTCGGCGAAGTGAGTACCAGTGTACTGGTCCCGGTGTATGCCCCGGTTAGAATAGGTGTACCATATCCCTGTGTGTCGTAAGAGGCGACCAGGGTTGGCGTCAGGAAGGACATCCGGCCATAAAACATTGCCTCAAGAAAAAGCCTAACCCCTGCACAGCAGGGAAAAATGGCTGTAAAAACTGTCAGTATAATAGATAACGTGCATTAATATGTTGAAAGCTTTGTTCATTTTTTTCCCCTTTCTTTGAGACACAGTGGCAAAATATTGAGTCCCATAATTCACATGCAGGCTGTACTTACCAGAGTTGTAAATGAAACTTTCTTGCCTTTACAGTGCAACATTTATCTGGATTACTGGCTTTAATTGTGAAATCCAAGGAAAATGCTTTGATGCTTTTAGGCTGTGTCAGAGTGGCGTGCGTCCACGATCGTAACCTGAGCCATAGAAACCGCTTCGGCACCATCGACGAACACTTTGTATAGAGCATGGTTCAGGATCCGGTCTGATCAGATCTGCTCTACCCTCCCATTTTGGAATACAATTTGGACTAATTATGTACTTGCACTTGGTCCTCCAATCATAACACAAGAATCTAAGAGGAGATACCAAAATGAAGTGGTGATTCTCAAGTTTATTAACCTTAAAAAGAGAGGTTTGTTTCATTGATTTTAGATGATGCTATTGATGTGACGATTAACTTCATTTTAAAAGCAAGAATAATTATTATTTAATATTTTTGACATACAACAGTCCTTCTATTAAGGAATTTCGTTGGATAAAGAAATATTGAGGTGATATAAAATAGCTTCCCATGCTATTAACATTTAAAGAAGAGCAGAGCGTTCACTGAATGCCAGCGTGGGCAGGTGTTAGCTGGACACGTCCTGATATTTCGAAAGAAATGTGTTCAAACTGTCCATGACAAATCCAGTTACACAACGATGCAGATTCACACTTAGGCAGCTGGGTTGCTAGTTCTCCATGGAGGATGAAAATGCGGCAATGGGAGGGATATGAGGATAGAAGGAGGAGGTGAGAAGACTTCGTGAAGCAGGTGGTCCACTTCCAGTCCAACAGCTCACAAATCGACAGAGTTCCACATGCTGTTAGCATCACGTGAATACAGTTAAGATGCAAAGCAGACTGACTTGATTGCCAATAAAGCCAACACAATGACAGTTGTGCGAAGCAGAGCATGTCCTTACCAATATCCGAGACAATCGACTGCCAAAGCCTTTACTTGGGGCAGATATAGCTGAGCTCCATATATCCAACATTTGCAAATTACCTGTCAAAGACGATGCAACTTGCCTGTCAAACTGAAATCCATTGCTTGGCAGAATTATCTTGTGTTACCACATAGCGTCCTGGCAGGATGGCCGAGAGGTACACACACTCGCTTGTCTCTCAGCTGTCGAGCCGAGGTTTGAATCCCGACCCAGCTACAAACTATCATCCCCGTGTTTCACAGGCAGGGTGATTCATCGATGAGTGTGCCATCTCTCGGATGGACGTTAAACTGGGTGTCCTGTCTGCTGGGGTGCTAGCATTATGTTGTGGACATTTAAAGGTCCCTCTGTGTAGTTTACGACGAATTGGTGAGCTTATTCCAAATTCTTGCCCTAACCTACAGAGGGCATGTACATCAGCGTCACAGCTGTGCCCTCAGCCATTTATGCAACTCCACAGCTTTGTGCTGCATACAAAAGAAGAACCACACAAGGTTTTATTTATATAATTGTAGTGGCCTGCAATACCTCATGTAGTTGTGTTTCTCTTCCAAAAGCTATATTAAGATTGTTACAATTGAGAAACTCTTCATCAATGCTGTTTCGAAGAACTCGTATGATGATAAGTATACAATTGCTACAGATAGATATTTTTGTTCTTGAGTGTGTTTTATGTTCTTGAATGAGTGTTTTCATTGTGCTAAATTTTTATTGGCCGTCCCCTGGGTTTTGATGGGATTTTGCAAGTGTGCGTGTGCGTGCGAGTGTGTGCGTGTGCGTTTGTCCAGGCCATAACATTTTTTACCAATCGAGCTTTTGTCATCAGATCTTCAACAAACGTTTATGAGAATACGGAGAACACAAATGAATAAAATGTACAATATATTTTAAACTGCCGTTTTCGTCAAGTTTCGTTCGAGTACAAAGCTTACGCCGATTAATGGGTTTTGCATTTTGAGATGCTTTCCAGTTATTAGTCACATTTTTAACAGAAACCTTTGTCTGTTCTGGCAAAATATTGTGAGCAAGCTGGGGCTCCCTTCTGCACGGATCGATTCACGACTGAAAAAGATCCGACGACAAGTTGCCGTCATGGTGCTCTGTCGGTGGAGTTTTCACAGAGGGACTGCTGTCTCTGCCAAATGGTAGCACTTCCTTACAGATGTTAAACATTCCATATTGGTGTCGTTTAAAGAGTCGTCCATTTGGTCAGTATATCATGCCTATACCTGCTTGCAATTTCACTGTCCTGATCCTATTGTGAACGACCGCTGCACCTAACCTTAATGGTGATGGGAAACGGATGAAACGGTGTGCATTATAATTGGTGAAAAATATAATTATTATTTATGAGTAACAACAAACAGAAATATAATGCGAGGGAACAAACAGAAAAGTTTGTTCATAATGCAGATACAATGATAATCACGAGATCAATTCCAACGCAGGTGTAAATGTTTAAATAAATGGTTGTAATGATATCATGCATTGTGAAAATCGAAGGGAAATATTGTCTTGTTGACACTTTTACTACTTAACTGTGAGAAAACAGATGTTGAAGAAATCGTTAACAAAAAAAAACAAAAAAAAATCACATTTTGATAAATATTGTTTTCACTCGAAGATGAACCAAATTAATTGATGGGCAATTTAGTGGAACAATGCGCTGTTTTACAAGGTTATATATCATCATGTTAACAGATGTTTATTTTGCATGACTCAAAATTGAGAGAGCAATGCCGTCATCTCATTGAAATGCAGGTGCTATCATGGGTGTGTGCAGGTGTTTGCTTACTGAGTGTGAGTGAATGCTCCAGTCCAGGAGTTTTTTCCTTTATGGAAGTAGAGGATCCATGATCCTAACTATGGGTGTTTTAAACCACTGAACCATTTCAATGTGGATTCTAATGAACGAAATATAACTACGCACATTAGTTGTTGTGCAAAAAACGCGTTGCAGCAACAGCAGCAAACATTTCCACAGGACATGCATACTGGCAAGACTGGTAGGTTGGTGACGTATGGATCAATGATTGTATACCTGTGTCAGATTTCATCGAAAGGTGAATGTACAGTCTTGTGTTTGTTCGTTCCTCACCCGACATTTGAGTTCACCCACCTCACCCCAAATACGAATAAATGAATCTTTTTTTTTAATGTTTTTAGATCCTCGTAGGGGATCTCTAAATCTTACTCATGTTGTTGTTCTTCATCTTCTTGTGGACTAGTTTGTTTCACAGCCTACAATTTTTATCGAAACTTCCTGAAAATTGGCATGTACTGTATATGTAAAAATACCCTGCGCAGACAGTAACCATCTCCGATTTTGAAAATTCCTCCAAGAAAAAAAAGTTATGACGTCAAAATATCTCCGCTAATGGAAATCGACTAAAACATTATCTCCGAAACGAGGCAAGCTTTTTGAATTCTGTTTGCGGGAATCGAACAGGGCATTAGCAGAGATAAATTACCGCACATATGATACATACATCACCATGACGTCATATCAAATTTTATGACGTCATTCCTATTTTTTGTTTCACAACCGAGAGTTTTCATTGGATCTTCATGAAACTTGCAATGAATATGCAGAAAGCCCACGCGCAGGCAGTAACCATCTCCGATTTTGGAAATTCTTCCTAGAAAAAAAAAGTTATGACGTCAAAATATCTCCGCTAATGGAAATCGCCGACACCATTATCTCCAAAACTAGGCAAGCTGATTGAATTTTGTTTGAGGGATCAAGCCGGGCATTAGCACAGATAATTTATGGCAAACCTGATACATCACAATGACGTCATCATTAAGAGGACGAGGATCTTAGCTCATTTGAGCTTGTTTTTAAAACGGCCACTATTATTCCCACTTGTTAAGTTGGCTGTAGGGAGATGGGGTGGGGAGGGGTAGTGAGGGAGTGTACTTGGCTGAAGTCCTTTACGAACCAGGTGGCCTAGCCTGATGTTCAACAAAGTAGTTGGGGAAGGAATTTGGAATTTGCCCATGGTGCCGACGATAGTTCACCGACGCTTCGTGAAGGACACTGTGGGACCTGTAACATCCACCCACTAATACCAGCAGATGGGACCCAAACTTAATGTCTATCCAGAAGATGGTGCACCTATTGCTGAATCACCCAACCTATGAAACATCAATGATGACAGTTTATATCTGGGTCAGGATTCAAACCAAGGCTACACAGCTTCGAGGCGAGTGTACATACCTATAATTCATCTCAGCTGAAGAATGAATGAATAACTTAATATTGTGTGTGTGAGTGAGAGAGAGAGAGAGAGAGAGAGAGAGAGAGAGAGAGAGAGAGAGAGAGAGAGAGAGAGAGAGAGAGAGAGAGAGAGAGAGAGAGAGAGAGATATTGGATGACCTTTTGACACACCAAGCTGCTTGCGGATCTGCAATTGAAGGGTCGATAACTCGATGACGGACGATGCACAATGAATGATTGAGATGGCCAGTGAATGAAGCAATCAATCAGGTGAAAGAATTTGTGATAGGAAGCAAAGAGTGTGAATTGAAGGATGTCTGACTGGGAGGTTATGCGTCATGGGGTACATCATTGGCTCACTGCAAGGACCGTTTTTATACATAATTTACATCAATGATTTGAGCAATGCGGCAAAGAGTCAGATTTTCAAATTTGCAGATGACACAAAGCTTGGAGGTGAGACAGAAAGCAGACAGGGTGGTGATCAGAGTCAGGAAAGTCTGTATACGTAAATGGATTGGGCAAACGATTGGCAGATGCAGGTTAACGAAGATATGTAAGGTGCTGGGGATTGGTAAGAATAATGAAAATAGGGATTACATGATGCAATGGACAATCTTAGAGTTTGTTAAACAGAAGGATCTGGGGGTGGTAATAACTAAGTGGGGTAAGCAAATGACAGTGTCAGGCATCTATCGCTAAAGCGAATGGGGTTTCAGATGTACAGGTAGATAAATTACAAAAATCAAGAAATATTGTACATACTGTACAGGAATTTAGTGAGATGATTGGATATACTGTACATACACTCGCCAACAAGTGATGAAACCCATCTGACAGCTGGGGGGGGGGGGGTCGTGTAGCATTGGGATTCTCATGTATGTGCTACTTGTGAATGTCTACAGCTGGAGAGGAACCCAGCCAGGGTTTGAAACAGTAAAGGGCTTACCTTGCGTAGCTTTTCTTGGTGGCTTTATGCAACTTTATTTGACTGGAATAGCATGGGAGTTTATACTGTATAAATGTAAATATTAGCAAATACAACCCATCGCTTCACAAACAGGATTATTTAGGAGGGATGGAGCAAGAGCGGAGGGGAGAAAGAGGGAGAGAGGGGGGAGTGGAGGGAGAGGAGGGAGAGAAAGGTGAGGGAGAGAGAGATAGGAGGGAGGGGGGAAGAGATATAAGGGAGGAGGAGAAGAGGAGGGGAGGAGGGAGGGAGGAAGGATGGGTCAGTGAGGAGAGGAGAGCAAGGAGGAGGTAAGAAAGGGGGAGGAGTCAGGAATGGGGGGTGGGGAGAGCGATACCTCACCAAATGTCACTATGCACTCCAGAAGGGATGTGTATGTACTCTGGAAGGAGGGGGATGTAAGAGAGGAGGGTGGGGGAGTGAAGTGGGGGTGGGGTAGAGGAAGTGGGGAGGGGGTGTTTGGGAAGAGATTAGCATGAGGAGAGGGGGTTCTGGGCTTGCACTTGGAAGGGGGACTTGTGGAGAAGCGGCAGTGGTAGTGTTGGATTGAACAAAATGGGGTATGTTAAAACAGCACGTTAATACAACATGAAGAGACCACCCAGAGGGTTGGGTTTGGGGGTCCATGGGGGTTGGAGAGGAGAGGGGGTTGGGTGGAGGTAAGCATGAAGGGAGGGGGATGGCAGTGTGAGGGAAGGGGAAGGAAGGCCGCATGATAGGAAGGGAAGGCAGCATGAAGGGAAGGGAATGCAGTGGGAGGGGAAGGGAAGGTGGTGCCAGGGGAGGGGAAGGGAAAGTGGTACGAGGGGAGAGGAAGAGAAGGCAGTATGAGGGGAGGGGAAGGAAATGGCGATAAAACGAGCCCAAATAGCAACATTTTCTTTTTACCTGCAAGGTCGATATAAAACCGGGTGGGAGTATTTAAAAACAATGCTATCTACCTGGCAAAGGCCTGTGTGTATGCATCCTCACACATGCGTCGACCTTTGCATCCGCCCCCCCTCCCCCCGGTCAACTCACTCCAAATATGATTCGTACATGCTGCACTTTGGAGAAGCCATTTTCAATTCAAAACGAAACTGTCATTCCTTAACAGTCCCCTTAGCAGAGGGGGAGGTGTGGAGGAGGAAGGTGAAGGGGAGGGGGAAGGAGAGGGGGAGGAGAGGGGAGAGTTGAGAGAGGAGGAAGGAGGGAGATAGGATGGAGGAGTAGAGAGGGGGGAGGGGGAGCGACAAGGAGTGGGTCATTTTATTGATTTCTGCGTTGTTTAGCCCAAAATCGCTGGGAACTGACACCTTCAATGAGCATGAATTATCAACAAGTGTGTGTGTGTGTGTGCGTGCGTGTGTGCGTGCGTGTGTGCGTGCGCGTGTGCGTGTGCGTGTGTGACATCTCCATATGCGGGTTTCAGAAGGTAGAAGAGAACTCTCCCAGCTCCCAGGTCTCAAAGTACCCACCTTTGTATGTGTTTATGTATGTGTGTACAAGTGTGTATCTGCATTCATATCAATTGCTGTTAATGACTGCTATCTCCACACATGGGTGGGTATCAGGAGATGGAATGGAGACATGCCAGGTCTCAAAATGTGAGTGTGTGTTTGTGTGTGTGGTCTTTCAGCATAACATTCTCTTTGCTAACCCCACCTCCTCCCCCAACCTGTGTTGTGTCTGTGTCTGTGTGTGGGTGTGTGTCTCTCCCCCCCCCTCCGACCGCCTCCTTCCTCACTCCTCTCTCTGCCTTCTCCCTCCTCACTCTTGCACCCTCCTCTATCCCTCCCCTCCTTCCTCCCCTCCTCTCTCCCCTCACCCAACATCCCCCCCTGTTGAGGGGACTGCTAAGGACTAACGGTTTAATTTTGAATTTAAAACGACCTACCCTGCTACCCATTGTGTAGCATGTACGAATTGGATTCAGTATTCGCCGACCGGAGGGGTGCAAACGTTTCTGCGTGTGTGAGCATGCAGGCATGCCTTTGCCAGGTAGATAGCGTG
>NC_140973.1:28999181-29009181 GCF_056783735.1 Eptatretus burgeri
AGTTGGTGAGGTGACGAGAACAAGCCAATGAGGTTTTGGTTCAAGTGCAGATCCAGATCCATACTATCCAGGTATGTAAGTAAATCAGAAAGAGGTTCCCATCATTCTCCTACCCATTTGTATGCAGTACTAGGCTGTGGGTATCACATTGGCTGAGGGTGCAGCTGTGCCACTGATGCAAGATACTAATTTCACCAACCTCAGAAGGATGATAGGCTGAGTCAACCCCACACGGTGTTAATTCAACGAAAACAGGGGTTCAAAATCAAGTCCCAGAGGTCTTAAGCCAACCCAACCACCTTAACGATTAAGCAAACACCAGGCTTTCCTTCATTCTCTAATGTGTATTATTGGCCTCCTTTGTCTCTTTGAGTAAGTGAGCAAAGAATGCGAAGTTCGCTTTGTGATAACCTATTATGTTAGAGTGAATGATTTATCATCTGTGCAGGCTAATGTAACCATTTAATCCGTGCTAGTTTGTAAAAGTTATTAATGTTATAAGTTTGGCTGAATAATTGAATTACATGGGAATTCCGAATACAAATGTGCAGAAGTTAAATACATCCGTTGATTGTAAATGTGCTTGCTCCGTTCTTTCTTCTCTGCATGTTCGTGGTGTGTGTTTAAACTTGCATAAAGTAAATTTAAGATCACAATCTCAAGGACTATAAGAAGCTGCATTGCTCAGCTAATCCTTGAGATTGGTTAACAGGAAGAAGTCTTTTGTACCAAGGGTTCCACAACACATCATTGCCGAAGAAAGTCATATGGACAACGACGATGTGCCAAACCCCCGGCTCATGACTAAATGTATCTTACGCGGGTAGACAATTGGCTCGGCCGTGGTGGGGTTGAAGATCCACCCGTGACAGGGTTCCGGCGTTGCTCCGGAAGGTCACGACTGAATTGTCCGTCCGGTGGGCGAGCTGCTACTATTAGTGGAAAGCGGCAGTTCGCATGCCGGCAGGCGCGAATTCGTAACAATATATATATATATATATATATATATATATATATATATATATATATATATATATATATATATATATATATATATATATATATATATATATATATATATATATATATATATATTGTTGCGGTCTTCGCGCCCGCCGGCGTGCGACGGCCACGTAACTCGAATCGCGGCACGTCGCCCACCGGACGGACAATCCAGTCGTGACCCTCTCGGACTAACGCCGGGAACCAGTCACGGGTGGACCTTTCGGTCTCACCGCGATCGAGCCAATCAGCCCCCGCGTGGGATAGGGTTGCTCGCCAAATTCGAACTACCTAAGTACCCACGCGGAGGGTAGACCGGGCGATCGCACCTCGCCGCAGGTCGACTTCGGACACGGGCCACTTAAGCGACCCGTTCCGTACTATCAGAATAACCGAGCGGTGTTATCGTCGACCTCGACGGTTCGATTAATTATCGGGCGTATTCAGCCCACTACCAACCCTTTACGTGAAGCAAGATGGGGATTCAAAGAAAGAAATGACGAAGCGAAGCGGGAAACAGTTCAACAATAAAGCACATTTATTCTCGGCACACGGGAAGCACACAAATACAATTCCACCAAATGCACACAAAAAAAAGAAAACACAATTCCATTTACACAAAAAGCAAACATAAAAGTGAAAACACAGTGCAGAGCTAATACCGACTACCGAGCACACGGCAACACTTATACAATTCTACTTCACAGACGGCGCCGACAACACATACCCAAAACCAAGGAAAACAAATACCCTCAAGAATGAGGCAGGCCTGAGGCCGAGACCGGGTCGGGCCTACCCGTCTGGTGATGAGACGCGGAGCGGCGATGGCCCCGCAACCCGCGGGCCTCGTGGACAGTGCCTGGCAGGGGGTGGGAACGGGGCCCCCTTGGTCGCACTATCTCAGCGTGGGGGGAAACAGGAGGGGGGTTGCTGATGCTCGGGGTATAGAGGATCTTTATTATCCCTGGTGTGCGTCTCCACCTCGGCCAGGTCGTGCTGCCGGCCTCCCTCGGGCGTGCAGCTCCTGGCACCGACGCGAGCACCCCCTCGTCCGGCTCTCTTCAGCTTCTCCAGCCACTGCAGGCTTCGGGCTCCAGACTTCCACACTCGTCCCCTCCGTTCCGACTCCTTCTCGTTCTCGTTCTCTTTTCGTTCTCGTTCTCCTTCGTTCCGACTCCTTCTCGTTCTCGTTTGCGACCCTCCCCTGACTGACGAACACCGTCCTTTTATCCCCCCGTAACTTCGCCTTTGACCCCCTCCCTTTGACCTTTCACCTCGCTCCCCATTGGCCCGAGAAAAAGTGGGCGTGAAGGCTTTTTGATCCACAAATTTGCATATATCGATCGCCCTGGGGGTGGGGCCAATTCGCCCCTCGCTCACCGATTGGACGGCAAAAAGTGGGCGTGTGTCGTTTTTGATCCGTTTTTGAAGCAGAAAATCCGTGGTTTTGTACACGTTTTTTCGACGCGCGTTCTGCATGAGTCCAACACCGGTACCCACAGCGGGGCAAGAACGGTGGCGATGCTACGGTTGCGAGGTGTGACGGGAAGGTCGTGGCGGTTGTGGTGAAGCGGCGTTGTGGTTGGTGGTTGATGTTGTGGTTGTGATCATGGCGGTTGGTCCAAAATAAAGATAGTAAAAGAAAAACGGCTATCCTGAAGAGTCGCAGCACGTATAAATGACATGTATTCCCACTAGACAACGGGTTTGGGCCTAACTACACATGCACTTACCGAGATACCTCACCTAAGGGACCTGAATGGTGGTTTGCGAATCTGGTAACCACAACACTACCCCCTTCCCTTTTTACAGACTCGTCCCGAGTCGTCAAATTTTCGTGTGCCATCATGTGTAGTTTTCCCCTAGTACATTTTACCTACGGATCCCTGAGTGCGACATTCATGGTATTCGTGTCCCCAAAATAAATAACCTGAGGGCTGCGTAACTATCTAAACAAACTCACTCACACGGACGACTTAAATAAAATTGCCGGCGCTAAGACATACATGCCGGGGGCGCACTCATATGTACAGTACATCTTAACCTTAACTTACAAATTTTACACTAAACCATGGCCCAGGATCACTGAACTCTGCAAAAGAAAAGCAGTTAGCAGGGAGCCAGGCTGCCCGCATGCAGTCTCTGGCTCAAAACAATGCAGGTGACAGGGAACGTGGCTGGCTGCTCACACGCAGTCCAAGGCCTTCCCTTTTGAACTGAACTCAGTGAACCACAACGGTGCATGGGCTGCACAACGCAGTCTCCGTGCCAGCTCAAGTGGCACACGCAATGAGCACAACGAATGGATGGGTGAACACAAACACGGTGCATGGGCCGCCACTGCAGGCCCGTGTTGTAGCTGCCAACAGGGCAGTTCTCGCACCTTGCAAACTGTTGCCTTGCGGATCCTGGCGCACATGGAAATGAACAGGGGGGGAAAAAGCAAAAATTAAACGGGGCTGGTGAACGTGGGCAGTGGGCATGGCATGGCAAAGGCAGCAGGCAAACTCATCCCGCCGAAGAAGGCCGCTGCAGGCAAACACAGCCGGCAGACGAACTGGCCGGCACAGGCCTCGAAGAAAAACAGCCAGCAGATGAACTGGCCGGCACAGGCCTTGCAGCAAACACGGCCAGCCGATGGCACAGGCCTTGCAGCAAAACAACAGCTGCCGATGAAGTTGGCCAGCTCTTGCCGTTCAGTGGAGGTTGGTGGAGGGAGTGCGGTGGTGCTGGCCACTTGGAAGGCGGGCTCGGACCTACCTACCTGTCTCCCTCCCAACCTATCGCCTTTGCCTGTCACTGTACATACCCACTCCCTTAATTTGTCAAACCCCAATTTAGCCCCAACTTATTTTTTTATTGTTTTTATTTTTACTTCCCCACTATAAATCGTCCCCGAACCCCCTTTATCGTCCTTGTTCGGCTAACCTATTCTGTCACCTAGCCTACTCCCAACCCCAACGTTCCCTTCCCGGAGGGGAACAAGGGAGAGCTGACGTCCTGTGCTGAGGCCCAACGAAGCCTCAGGATGGCCTCCCCAGAGTTCAGCGATCTATAACCAAAGTGGGTCCAGCGGCCCACAACGACAGCGAGGGGATGGATGGTGCGGAGGGGTACATCTCCTAATCTACCCTAACCATTTAACTGTTAAACTACCCCGGGGCTTTCAACAAGCGCCTCTCGCTTAAACTATTGGTTCTAACAACCCAGATTCCCGTCGCCTGTGTTGGTGTCCTCACAATTTCGGGCCTCGCCCCCCAATTTTCTCTCCGTGCCCTCACACGGTCTCCTGGCTGGGACACGTGGCTCCCTTTGGCAGGCACGACCCTCTGCCGAATCTCCCGCTATGGCACCCCCGGGCACTACACTGCCTCCGAGCCTACCAGCTCCCTAACACCAGGGAGTGCCCCCCATGGCACCTCCCCTGAAACGCACACGTGGCAGGCCGGCCTCCCGGGCCCCTTTCCGAGGGTCACCCGTGCCCACAACACTGCCCACGCGGCTAATGGCGCCCCGGGCCCCCGCACCAAGCAGGCGCACCCGTGCCCACTACTCTATCCCGGCCCCCCATGGGCCCATGGCCTACCACGGCCGACTAGCCTGGTGCCCGGGGTACCCACTCAGCGATACTCACCTTTCGCAGCCACGCTCCCAGGCCCGTCAACAGGGCTCCTGCACCCCTCCAAACGGGTTTCGAGCCTACACACCCACCAACAACAAAACGACCTCTATTTTTCAATTTGACTAACCCAGCTAACTCACTTTACTCTGACCCCGGGGTCCCTTGGGCGGGAGTCACTCCTCCCCCCAATCACTCATCGCACCATGCATTCCCCATTCACTCCACACACACAGACCCGCTGGCCTCACTCACTCACCAAGTACTCACCTCACAACTCACCAACAACTCTTCAACACACACACCGCTGAACTCTGCTATCCTTCTAACTGCACCCCCTAACTAACTCGTGCTCCCACGTCGTCCCTTAAACTATAGCACGTTCCATTTAACACTACGTAGCTAAGCTACGTTCCCGCTACACATCCACAAGTCTGTCCATGTCCTCAAATAAATCATTTTATTTCCCAACCTAAATCTGGCTACAATCCCTCTAACTAATCCATTCCACGGACTCCATGAGGACTTACCCCTGCCCCATGAAGTCGGTCTAACTAAGCTAACCCTTCCCCCTAACTAGTTTCCATCCTGTGCCCAGGTCAAGGGGGTCTGTTACCCCTTGCCCAGGAATCCTTTGCACCCGAAAGTGAGGCTTGTTCTTTTTTTTTTTTTTCTACATGCGCAGCGCCAGCGCGGCAACTCAGAGCTCGCGCACTTTGCACCTGCCCGTGACGTCATGCAGCTGCACGTGTTCCTCGTCCCTCCTTGGACGCTACCATCCGGCAGAGATACCCCTCCTGCCGGATTCCAACCACACGTGCAGCCATGACGTCACCGTGCGCATAAAAAAAAAACACAAGCCCCACGTTTCGAGGGGTTCCCCACGCGAACACATGTGCTTTGCCCGTTGGAGCTTAACACACACGATCGCGTGGAGAACCCGTCCGGTCCAAATCCGTTTACCTGCCTAAACTTTGTCCGTCCGCGGGATCGGCAAATCCACCGCGTGCGTTTCCGGACCGGGACTTCACTCTCGCAAGCGAGCACGTGGCGGTCTCGTGCGTTGCACAGCACGAACCGCGTGCTCACTGCTGGGTGAACCCGGCACGGTCCTCGAAACAACTACAGCCGCTACTCGGCTTTCTTTCCTCTGTCGCCGTCTTCGTCTCCATTCCACACACGCATACCTGCGTGTCACGACGCACACAGTCCACACCATCACATTCACACCGGGAGACGCGGCTGCGTGCTCCCGCATGCCAACCGACATCTCCCTCTCATACCGCTCTCTCACACACACGGTCTCCCTGGCACACAGCGACCTTGCACACGGCCGTTCACTCACGCGTGCCTCACTACTCACACAAACCATACTACTCACACGTGGTGCTCCATTCACTCGCGCGGGGGCACTCACCCGCGGTGCCTCACCCACACACGCGAGGGCACTCAACCGCTGTGCCTCATCCACACACCGTGCCTCATCCACACACGGTTCCTCACCCACACACGCGGGGGCACTAACCCGCGGTGCCTCATCCACACTGGCCGTTTCACTCACACACACGGCCTCTTCCACACACGGTGCCTCATCCACACACGGCGTGCTGGGAAGCACGTACTCCGGCACCATCGCCACCACACCAATCACACACGGGGTCGCTTCCACACACGGGGACGCACTCACACCTTGCACCACACACACAGGGACAACCATACTGGGGATTCGTGTCCCCACAAGGGTCTCCGGGGGCTCTATACCGCCCAAGCTCTCCGTGCACCCGTCCACAGCACCCGTCCCCTCAACCTCGCAAAACACGACCGAACTCACCTGGTCGTGACTCGCCTTAAGGGGGCATACTCCCTCCCCTCGTTCCTGGAGGAGGCCATCCAGGTGCTCGCACCGGGTCCCTGCACGCTCCGCGAGCTCATCCCCCAATTTTCTCTCCGCTACCTCTGTGTGTGTGTGTGCGTCACTTACCCCGTCTTCCTCGTGTAGTCTCTCCTCTATGGTTCCCTTCCCGGCTACCGTCACTGCCAACTCTTCACCCTTTACCTCCCTTGTCTCAACTATTATTTCTGTTGTCGTCACCTCGTGTCTCGTCTCACACGTTTTGGTCTCCCCATTTAATTTTTCCCTTTCGGTCATCGTCACGACCCTCGCCCAACACGTTCCACGAATTATTTTTTCACCCGCCTCCACCGCGGGCCTGTCAGCCGTTGCACCCCCACCCAGCTCGTTTGCTCCCACACGTGGAGTCGCCATTCCCAGCTCCCTGGTCACGGCCTTCATGCCCGCCTGCAGGCATCGGCCCATGTTCTGCGTCTCACCCCGCAGCTTTTTCATTTCTTTTCTCATTTGCTGTGTATTCGCATCCATCGTCGTTTTCACTTCATTCATTTGCTTGTTCATGTCTTTCATTTCGTTTTTCATTTCATTTGTATTTGTATCCATCGTCGTTTTCACTTCATTCATTTGTTTGTTCATTGCCGCCAGCATGGCGCATAGCTGGGCCATGTTGGATGCACTCAGCTGAGCCGTTTCGGCAAGGGTTGGGGAAGGGTCTTGGTGGAGAGGGGGGGGGGAGGTGTCATACACCGCGGCCGCTGCCGCACCCACCTCGGGCCCTGGGTTCAGTTGGGCGAGTCCGTGTTCCTGCACAATCAACATTTCCTGCTCGGGGATTCCATCCTGGACCATGGACTCTACATTATTACACATATACATTTCTAATACCCCCGGCTCCCGCTCGCCTTGAGACGCCATCTTGCTTCTCGTGAAGGGTTAATTTGCTCGCTCGTAATTTGGAGGGAATCGGGGGTCGCTTCTCTCACCCCTGGACCGATTCCCGTAAATTTAGCCGGAGACAGGAGAGCCCGTTTTCCTGTTCTCCGATACCAGTGCCGCGAGGAGGGCGATGAATTTGTATCGCACGACCTGACACCAGTGTTGCAGTCTTCGCGCCCGCCGGCGTGCGACGGCCACGTAACTCGAATCGCGGCACGTCGCCCACCGGACGGACAATCCAGTCGTGACCCTCTCGGACTAACGCCGGGAACCAGTCACGGGTGGACCTTTCGGTCTCACCGCGATCGAGCCAATCAGCCCCCGCGTGGGATAGGGTTGCTCGCCAAATTCGAACGACCTAAGTACCCACGCGGAGGGTAGACCGGGCGATCGCACCTCGCCGCAGGTCGACTTCGGACACGGGCCACTTAAGCGACCCGTTCCGTACTATCAGAATAACCGAGCGGTGTTATCGTCGACCTCGACGGTTCGATTAATTATCGGGCGTATTCAGCCCACTACCAACCCTTTACGTGAAGCAAGATGGGGATTCAAAGAAAGAAATGACGAAGCGAAGCGGGAAACAGTTCAACAATAAAGCACATTTATTCTCGGCACACGGGAAGCACACAAATACAATTCCACCAAATGCACACAAAAAAAGAAAACACAATTCCATTTACACAAAAAGCAAACATAAAAGTGAAAACACAGTGCAGAGCTAATACCGACTACCGAGCACACGGCAACACTTATACAATTCGACTTCACAGACGGCGCCGACAACACATACCCAAAACCAAGGAAAACAAATACCCTCAAGAATGAGGCAGGCCTGAGGCCGAGACCGGGTCGGGCCACCCGTCTGGTGATGAGACGCGGAGCGGCGATGGCCCCGCAACCCGCGGGCCTCGTGGACAGTGCCTGGCAGGGGGTGGGAACGGGGCCCCCTTGGTCGCACTATCTCAGCGCGGGGGGAAACAGGAGGGGGGTTGCTGATGCTCGGGGTATAGAGGATCTTTATTATCCCTGGTGTGCGTCTCCACCTCGGCCAGGTCGCGCTGCCGGCCTCCCTCGGGCGTGCAGCTCCTGGCACCGACTCGAGCACCCCCTCGTCCGGCTCTCTTCAGCTTCTCCAGCCACTGCAGGCTTCGGGCTCCAGACTTCCACACTCGTCCCCTCCGTTCCGACTCCTTCTCGTTCTCGTTCTCTTTTCGTTCTCGTTCTCGTTCTCGTTCTCGTTCTCCTTCGTTCCGACTCCTTCTCGTTCTCGTTGCGACCCTCCCCTGACTGACGAACACCGTCCTTTTATCCCCCCGTAACTTCGCCTTTGACCCCCTCCCTTTGACCTTTCACCTCGCTCCCCATTGGCCCGAGAAAAAGTGGGCGTGAAGGCTTTTTGATCCACAAATTTGCATATATCGATCGCCCTGGGGGCGGGGCCAATTCGCCCCTCGCTCACCGATTGGACGGCAAAAAGTGGGCGTGTGTCGTTTTTGATCCGTTTTTGAAGCAGAAAATCCGTGGTTTTGTACACGTTTTTTCGACGCGCGTTCTGCATGAGTCCAACACCGGTACCCACAGCGGGGCAAGAACGGTGGCGATGCTACGGTTGCGAGGTGTGACGGGAAGGTCGTGGCGGTTGTGGTGAAGCGGCGTTGTGGTTGGTGGTTGATGTTGTGGTTGTGATCATGGCGGTTGGTCCAAAATAAAGATAGTAAAAGAAAAACGGCTATCCTGAAGAGTCGCAGCACGTATAAATGACATGTATTCCCACTAGACAACGGGTTTGGGCCGAACTACACATGCACTTACCGAGATACCTCACCTAAGGGACCTGAATGGTGGTTTGCGAATCTGGTAACCACAACAATATATATATATATATATATATATATATATATATATATATATGTATATATATATATATATATATATATATATATATATATATATATATATATATATATATATATATATATATATATATTGTTGTGGTTACCAAATTCGCAAACCACCATTCAGGTCCCTTAGGTGAGGTATCTCAGGTATTATATATATATTGTTTATATATATATATATATATATATATATATATATATATATATATATATATATATATATATATATATATATATATATATATATATATATATATATATATATATATATATTGTTGTGGTTACCAAATTCGCAAACCACCATTCAGGTCCCTTAGGTGAGGTATCTCGGTAAGTGCATGTGTAGTTAGGCCCAAACCCGTTGTCTAGTGGGAATACATGTCATTTATACGTGCTGCGACTCTTCAGGATAGCCGTTTTTCTTTTACTATCTTTATTTTGGACCAACCGCCATGATTACCACCACAACCACAACATCAACCACCAACCACAACACCGCTTCACCACAACCGCCACGACCTTCACGTCACACCTCGCAACCGTAGCATCGCCACCGTTCTTGCCCCGCTGTGGGTACCGGTGTTGGACTCGTGCAGGGCGCACGTTGAACAGCGTGTACAAAATCACGGATTTTGTGCTTCAAAAACGGATCAAAAACGACACACGCCCACTTTTTGCCGTCCAATCGTT
>NC_140973.1:29016681-29034181 GCF_056783735.1 Eptatretus burgeri
GAATACATGTCATTTATACGTGCTGCGACTCTTCAGGATAGCCGTTTTTCTTTTACTATCTTTATTTTAGACCAACCGCCATGATCACAACCACAACATCAACCACCGACCACAACCACCGCTTCACCACAACCGCCACGACCTTCACGCACACCTCACAACCGTAGCATCGCCACCGTTCTTGCCCCGCTGTGGGTACCGGTGTTGGACTCATGCAGAACGCGCGTCGAACAGCGTGTACAAAACCACGGATTTTCTGCTTCAAAAACGGATCGAAAACGACACACGCCCACTTTTTGCCGTCCAATCGGTGAGCGAGGGGCGGGTGGCCCCGCCCCAGGGCGATCGATATATGCAAATTTGTGGATCAAAAGCCTTCACGCCCACTTTTTCTCGGGCCAATGGGGAGCGAGGTGAAAGGTCAAAGGGAGGGGTCAAAGGCGAAGTTACGGGGGGATAAAAGGACGGTGTTCGTCAGTCAAAGGAGTCGTAAAAGTCGGAACGAGGGAGTCAGCAGAACGAGAACGAGGAGTCGCAAGAGGGAACGAGAGAGTCGGAGGGTGGAGAGTCGGAGAGTCCAGAGGCGGAGAGTAGGAGAGTCGGAAGCAGGAGAGTCGGAAGCAGAGGGTCAAGACTTCGCGGGCGGTGGAGCTGCTCGTCGTGTGCGTTGGAGTCGGAACGGAGGGGACGGAGCTGTGGAAAGGCGGCGACACCAGACGAGGGGGTGCTCGCGTCGTGCAGGAAGCTGCACCCGAGGGAGGCCGACAGCGCGACCTGGCCGAGGTGGAGGCGCTCGTCGCACATAATAAAGATCCTCTATACCCCGAGCATCAGCAACCCCCTCCTGTTTCCCCCCGCGCTGAGATAGTGCGACCAAGGGGGCCCCGTTCCCACCCCCTGCCAGGCACTGTCCACGAGGCCCGCGGGTTGCGGGGCCATCGCCGCTCCGCGTCTCATCACCAGACGGGTAGGCCCGACCAGGTCTCGGCCCCAGGCCTACCTCATTCTTGAGGGTATTTCTTTTCCTTGGTTTTGGGTATGTGTTGTCGGCGCCGTCTGTGAAGTAGAATTGTATAAGTGTTGCCGTGTGCTCGGTAGTCGGTATTAGCTCTGCACTGTGTTTTCACTTTTATGTTTGCTTTTTGTGTAAATGGAATTGTGTTTTTTTTTTTTTTTTGTGTGCATTTGGTGGAATTGTATTTGTGTGCTTCCCGTGTGCCGCGAATAAATGTGCTTTATTGTTGAACTGTTTCCCGCTTCGCTTCGTCTTTTTCCCCATTGAACCCCCATCTTGCTTCACGTAAAGGGTTGGTAGTGGGCTGAGTACGCCCGATAATTAATCCAACCGTCGAGGTCGACGATAACACCGCTCGGTTATTCTGATAGTACGGAACGGGTCGCTTAAGTGGCCCGTGTCCGAAGTCGACCTGCGGCGAGGTGCGATCGCCCGGTCTACCCTCCGCGTGGGTACTTAGGTAGTTCGAATTTGGCGAGCAACCCTATCCCACGCGGGGGCTGATTGGCTCGATCGCGGTGAGACCGAAAGGTCCACCCGTGACTGGTTCCCGGCGTTAGTCCGAGAGGGTCACGACTGGATTGTCCGTCCGGTGGGCGACGTGCCGCGATTCGAGTTACGTGGCCGTCGCACGCCGGCGGGCGCGAAGACCGCAACACTGGTGTCAGGAGTGGGATACAAATTCATCGCCCTCCTCGCGGCACTGGTATCGGAGAACAGGAAAACGGGCTCTCCTGTCTCCGGCTAAATTTACGGGAATCGGTCCAGGGGTGAGAGAAGCGACCCCCGATTCCCTCCAAATTACGAGCGAGCAAATTAACCCTTCACGAGAAGCAAGATGGCGTCTCAAGGCGAGCGGGAGCCGGGGGTATAAGAAATGGATGTAGAATGTGTAGGATCCATGGTCCAGGATGAAATCCCCGTGCAGGAAATGTTGATTGTGCAGGAACACGGACTCGCCCAACTGAACCCAGAACCTGAAATGGGTGCGGCAGCGGCCGCAGTGTATGACACCTCCCCCCCCCCTCTCCACCAAAACCCTTCCCCAACCCTTGCCGAAACGACTCAGCTGGGTGCATCCAACATGGCCCAGCTATGCGCCATACTGGCGGCAATGAACGAAAAGATGAATGCGAAAATGATCGAAAAAATGGATGCAAACACAAACGAAATGAAAGAAATGAACAAGCAAATAAACGGAATGGAAGCAAACATGAAGGAAGAAATGAAAGAACTACGGGGTGAGACGCAGAACATGGGCCGATGCCTGCAGGCGGGCATGAAGGCCGTGACCAGGGAGATAAAAATGGCGACTCCACGTGTAGGAACAAACGAGCTGGGTGGGGGTGCAACGGCTGACAGGCCCGCGGTGGAGGCGGGTGAAAAAATAATTCGTGGAACGTGTTGGGCGAGGGTCGTGACGATGACCGAAAGGGAAAAATTAAATGGGGAGACCAAAACGTGTGAGACGAGACACGAGGTGACGACAACAGAAATAATAGTTGAGACAAGGGAGGTAAAGGGTGAAGAGTTGGCAGAGACACGGGAGATGGGAACGATAGAGGGAAGACTACACGATGAAGACGGGGCAAGTGACGCGCACGCACACACGGAGGTAGTGGAGGACAATGGGGGTGAGCTCGCGGAGCGTGTAGGGACCCGGTGCGAGCAGCGGGATGGCCTCCTCCAGGAACGAGGGGAGGGAGTATGCCCCCTTAAGGCGAGTCACGACCAGGTGAGTTCGGTCGTGCTTTGCGAGGTTGAGGGGACGGGTGCTGTGAACGAGTGCACGGAGAGCTTGGGGGGTATAGAGGCCCCGGAGACCCTTGTGGGGACACAAATCCCCAGTGTGGTTGTCCCTGTGTGTGTGGTGCAAGGCGTGAGTGCGTCCCCGTGTGTGGAAGCGACCCCGTGTGTGAGTGGTGTGGTGGCGATGGTGCCAGAGTGCGTGCTTCCCAGCACGCCGGGTGTGGATGGGGCACCGTGTGTGAGTGAGGCCGTGTGTGTGAGTGAAACGGCCAGTATGAGTGAGGCACCACGTGTGAATGGTGAGGTGGCGATTGTGCCAGGGTGCGTGCTTCCCAAAACGGCCAGTGTGAGTGAGGCACCGCGGGTTAGTGCCCCCGCGTGTGTGGATGAAACGGCCAGTGTGGATGAGGCACGGAGTGCGAGTGAGGCACCGCGGGTGAGTGCCCCCGCGTGTGTGAGTGAGGCACGGAGTATGGATGAGACACCGCGGTTGAGTGCCCCCGCGTGTGTGGATGAGGCACCGCGGTTAAGTGCCCCCGCGTGTATGAGTGAGGCACGGTGTGTGGATGAGGCACCGCGGGTGAGTGCCCCCGCGTGTGTAAGTAGTATGGTTTGTGTGAGTGGTGAGGCACCGTGCGTGAGTGAACGGCCGTGTGCAAGGTCGCTGTGTGCCAGGGAGACCGTGTGTGTGAGAGAGCGGTATGAGAGGGAGATGTCGGTTGGCATGCGGGAGCACGCAGCCGCGTCTCCCGGTGTGAATGTGATGGTGTGGACTGTGTGCGTCGTAACACGCAGGAATGCGTGGGTCGAATGGAGACGGAGACGGCGACAGAGGAGCGAAAGCCGGGTGGAGGCTGTGGTTGTTTCGAGGACCGTGCCGGGTTCGCCCAGCAGTGAGCACGCGGTTCGTGCTGTGCAACGCACGAGACCGCCACGTGCTCGCTTGCGAGAGTGAAGTCCCGGTCCGGAAACGCACGCGGTGGATTTGCCGATCCCGCGGACGGACAAAGTTTAGGCAGGTAAATGGATTTGGACCGGACGGGTTCTCCACGCGATCGTGTGTGTTAAGCTCCAACGGGCAAAGCACATGTGTTCGCGTGGGAAACCCCTCGAGACGTGGGGCTTGTGTTTTTTTTATGCGCACGGTGACGTCATGGCTGCACGTGTGGTTGGAATCCGGCAGGAGTGGTATCTCTGCCGGATGGTCCCGTCCAAGGAGGGACGAGGAACACGTGCAGCTGCATGACGTCACGGGCAGGTGCAAAGTGCGCGAGCTCTGAGTTGCCGCGCAGGTGCTGGGCATGAAAAAAAAAAAAAGGGAAAAACAAGCCTCACTTTCGGGTGTACAGGATTCCTGGGCAATGGGTGAAAGACCCCCTTACCTGGGCACAGGATGGAAACTAGTTAGGGGGAAGGGTTAGCTTAGTTAGACCGACTTCATGAGGCAGGGGTAAGTCCTCATGGAGTCCGTGGAATGGATTAGGTGGAGGGATTTAGTGAGCTTTAGGTTGGGAAATAAAAGGATTTTGAGGACATGACAGACTTGTGAATGTGTAGTGGGGACGTAGCTTAGCTACGTAGTGTTAAAAGGAACGTGCTGTAGTTTAAGGGACGACGTGGGAGCACGAGTTAGTTAGGGGAGGTAGTTAGAAGGATGGCAGAGTTCAGTGGTGTGTGTGTTGAAGAGTTGGTGAGTTGTGAGGCATGTGCTTGGTGAGTGAGTGAGGCCAGCGGGTCTGTGTGTATGGAGCGAATGGGGAATGCATGGTGCGATGAGTGATTGGGGGGAGGAGTGACTCCCGCCCAAGGGACCCCGGGGTCAGTGTAGATTGAGTTAGGGGGTTAGTCAAATTGAAAAATGGAGGTCGTTTTGTTGTTGGTGGGAAAGTAGGCTCGAGACCCATTTGGAGGGGTGCAGGAGCCCTGTTGACGGGCTTGGGAGCGTGGCTGCGAAAGGTGAGTATCGCTGAGTGGGTACCCCGGGCACCAGGCTAGTCGGCCGCGGTAGGCCATGGGCCCATGGGGGGCCGGGACAGAGTAGTGGGCACGGGTGCGCCTGCTCGGTGCGGGGCCCGGGGCGCCATTAGCCGCGTGGGCAGTGTTGTGGGCACGGGTGACCCTCGGAAAGGGGCCCGGGAGGCCGGCCTGCCACGTGTGCGTTTCAGGGGAGGTGCCATGGGGGGCACTCCCCGGTGTTAGGGAGCTGGTAGGCTCGGAGGCAGTGTAGTGCCCGGGGGTGCCATAGCGGGAGAATCGGCAGAGGGTCGTGCCTGCCAAAGGGAGCCACGTGTCCCAGCCAGGAGACCGTGTGAGGGCACGGAGAGAAAATTGGGGGGCGAGGCCCGAAGTTGTAAGGACACCAACACAGGCGACGGGAATCTGGGTTTATAGAACCAATAGTTTAAGCGAGAGGCGCTTGTTGAAAGCCCCGGGGTAGTTTAACAGTTAAATGGATAGGGTAGATTAGGAGATGTACCCCTCCGCACTATCCATCCCCTCGCTGTCGTTGTGGGCCGCTGGACCCACTTTGGTTATAGATCGCTGAACTCTGGGGAGGCCATCCTGAGGCTTCGTTGGGCCTCAGCACAGGACGCTAGCTCTCCCTTGTTCCCCTCCGGGAAGGGAACGTAGGGGTTGGGAGTAGGCTAGGTGACAGAATAGGTTAGCCGAACAAAGACGATAAAGGGGGTTAGGGGACGATTTATAGTGGGGGAGTAAAAATAAAAACAACAAAAAAATAAGTGGGGGCTAAATTGGTTTTTCACAAATTAAGGGAGTGGGTATGTACAGTGACAGGCAAAGGCGATAGGTTGGGAGGGAGACAGGTAGGTAGGTCCGAGCCCGCCTTCCAAGTGGCCAGCACCACCGCACTCCCTCCACCAACCTCCACTGAACGGCAAAGGCTAGCCAACTCCATCGGCTGGCCGTGTTTTTCTTCGAGGCGGAGGCCGGCCAACTTCATCGGCAGCTGTTGTTTTGCTGCAAGGCCTGTGCCATCGGCTGGCCGTGTTTTGCTTCAAGGCCTGTGCCGGCCAGTTCATCTGCCGGCTGTGTTTGCCTGCAGCGGCCTTCTTCTGCGGGCTGTGTTTGCCTGCCACCTTTGCCATGCCATGCCCACTGCCCACGTTCACCAGCCCCGTTCAATTTTTGCTTTGCCCCCCCCCCCTGTTCATTTCCATGTGCGCCAGGATCAAGGCAACAGTTTGCAAGCTGCAAGAACTGCCCTGTTGGCAGCTACAACACGTGCCTGCAGTGGCAGCCCGTGCACCGTGTTTGTGTCCATGCATCCATTCGTTGTGCTCATTGTGTGTGCCACTTGAGCTGGCACGGAGACTGCGTTTGTGCAGCCCATGCACCGTTGTGGTTCACTGCATTCAGTTCAAACCGTTCATGCATCCATTCGTTGTGCTCATTGCGTGTGCCACTTGAGCTGGCACGGAGACTGCGTTGTGCAGCCCAAGCACCGTTGTGGTTCACTGAGTTCAGTTCAAAAGGGAAGGCCTTGGACTGCGTGTGAGCAGCCAGCCACGTTCCCTGTCACCTGCATTGTTTGAGCCAGAGACTGCATGCGGGCAGCCTGGCTCCCTGCTAACTGCTTTCTTTTTGCAGAGTCAATGATCCTGGGCCATGGTTTAGTGTAAGATTTGTAAGTTAAGGTAAGATGTACTGTACATATGAGTGCGCCCCCGGCATGTATGTCTTAGCGCCGGCAATTTTATTTAAGTCGTCCGTGTGAGTGAGTTTGTTTAGGTAGTTACGCAGCCCTCAGGTTATTTATTTTGGGGACACGAATACCATGAATGTCGCACTCAGGGATCCGTAGGTAAAATGTACTAGGGGAAAACTACACATGATGGCACACGAAAATTTGACGACTCGGGACGAGTCTGTAAAAAGGGAAGGGGGTAGTGTTGTGGTTACCAGATTCGCAAACCACCATTCAGGTCCCTTAGGTGAGGTATCTCGGTAAGTACATGTGTAGTTAGGCCCAAACCCGTTGTCTAGTGGGAATACATGTCATTTATACGTGCTGCGACTCTTCAGGATAGCCGTTTTTCTTTTACTATCTTTATTTTGGACCAACCGCCATGATCACAACCACAACATCAACCACCGACCACAACCACCGCTTCACCACAACCGCCACGACCTTCACGCACACCTCACAACCGTAGCATCGCCACCGTTCTTGCCCCGCTGTGGGTACCGGTGTTGGACTCATGCAGAACGCGCATCGAACAGCGTGTACAAAACCACGGATTTTCTGCTTCAAAAACGGATCGAAAACGACACACGCCCACTTTTTGCCGTCCAATCGGTGAGCGAGGGACGGGTGGCCCCGCCCCCAGGGCGATCGATATATGCAAATTTGTGGATCAAAAAGCCTTCACGCCCACTTTTTCTCGGGCCAATGGGGAGCGAGTTGAAAGGTCAAAGGGAGGGGGTCAAAGGCGAAGTTACGGGGGGGATAAAAGGACGGTGTTCGTCAGTCAAAGGAGTCGTAAAAGTCGGAACGAGGGAGTCAGCAGAACGAGAACGAGGAGTCGCAAGAGGGAACGAGAGAGTCGGAGGGTGGAGAGTCGGAGAGTCCAGAGGCGGAGAGTAGGAGAGTCGGAAGCAGGAGAGTCGGAAGCAGAGGGTCAAGACTTCGCGGGCGGTGGAGCTGCTCGTCGTGTGCGTTGGAGTCGGAACGGAGGGGACGGAGCTGTGGAAAGGCGGCGACACCAGACGAGGGGGTGCTCGCGTCGTGCAGGAAGCTGCACCCGAGGGAGGCCGACAGCGCGACCTGGCCGAGGTGGAGGCGCTCGTCGCACATAATAAAGATCCTCTATACCCCGAGCATCAGCAACCCCCTCCTGTTTCCCCCCGCGCTGAGATAGTGCGACCAAGGGGGCCCCGTTCCCACCCCCCTGCCAGGCACTGTCCACGAGGCCCGCGGGTTGCGGGGCCATCGCCGCTCCGCGTTTCATCACCAGACGGGTAGGCCCGACCAGGTCTCGGCCCCAGGCCTACCTCATTCTTGAGGGTATTTCTTTTCCTTGGTTTTGGGTATGTGTTGTCGGCGCCGTCTGTGAAGTAGAATTGTATAAGTGTTGCCGTGTGCTCGGTAGTCGGTATTAGCTCTGCACTGTGTTTTCACTTTTATGTTTGCTTTTTGTGTAAATGGAATTGTGTTTTCTTTTTTTTTTGTGTGCATTTGGTGGAATTGTATTTGTGTGCTTCCCGTGTGCCGCGAATAAATGTGCTTTATTGTTGAACTGTTTCCCGCTTCGCTTCGTCTTTTTCCCCATTGAACCCCCATCTTGCTTCACGTAAAGGGTTGGTAGTGGGCTGAGTACGCCCGATAATTAATCCAACCGTCGAGGTCGACGATAACACCGCTCGGTTATTCTGATAGTACGGAACGGGTCGCTTAAGTGGCCCGTGTCCGAAGTCGACCTGCGGCGAGGTGCGATCGCCCGGTCTACCCTCCGCGTGGGTACTTAGGTAGTTCGAATTTGGCGAGCAACCCTATCCCACGCGGGGGCTGATTGGCTCGATCGCGGTGAGACCGAAAGGTCCACCCGTGACTGGTTCCCGGCGTTAGTCCGAGAGGGTCACGACTGGATTGTCCGTCCGGTGGGCGACGTGCCGCGATTCGAGTTACGTGGCCGTCGCACGCCGGCGGGCGCGAAGACCGCAACAATATATATATATATATATATATATATATATATATATATATATATATATATATATATATATATATATATATATATATATATATATATGTGTATATATATATATATATATATATATATATATATATATATATATATATATATATATATATATATATATACACATATATACATCAAAGGGTGGAGGAGCTCCTTGTGAGCCAACGGCCATCCATATCTAGTGCCCAACTGTGTCTGCGGACGTCCTCCTGCAGTTGGGTTACTTATTATTAGGAGGTTGGTGGCAAGATTTGCACTCCGGCCACCGTAAAACCCTTCATTCCGCAAAACGCAAAAACGCAAAAAAATCTGAAAACCCACTCCGTGGGAGTACCTCCTGTGCAGCTTCCCTTCGCAGGGCAGCTCACCGGATGACGGGATTGGGGCAAAGCCTTCGGGACCCCCAATCTTTGATGATAGGAGGGAAACCACGGGGTAACATCCCTGGGTCAGATTGCGGGAGAGTGTGTCGGAGTGGTGCTGAGGTGTCGTCCACCAGACGGCGGTCTCCTTGGGTTAACCTGAGGCGGTCCCTTCGGGTGGGTGCCTGGAATGTCCTATCCCTAAGAGAGGATGATCACCTGTCTCTGTTATCATCTGAGCTCAAGCATTTGGACATCGGGATTGCAGCTCTCTCTGAGGTTCGGAGACCGGATTGCGGCGAGATAATGTTGGGTGGTTACACCTACTATTGGTCTGGTCGCTCTGATGGTTACCATACCCAAGGAGTTGCTGTAGCTGTGTCCAATAAGCTGACCCCAATGATAATTGAGGTAACACCGGTCAACGAGCATATTATGAGATTAAGGATTCGTCACTCCTTTGGTCTTATTTCCCTGGTCTCTGTTTATGCTCCGACTGAGGCGAGTGATCTCACCGTGAAGGATGCATTCTACGCCACACTCGAGTCTGTGGTTGATCAGTGCCCCAGACAAGATACACTTCGAGTCTTGGGGGATTTCAATGCATTGACTGGAACTGATAGGGATGGTTATGAGGTGTGTGTTGGTCCCCATGCGTCAGGAACTATGAACCAGAATAGCACTAAGTTCCTTGACTTTTCAAGAAGTCATGGACTTAGGGTGGCTGGTTCATGGTTTCAGCGCCCACAAGCTCATCGCTGGACTTGGTATTCCAACGCTGGCGGTGTGGCAAAGGAGATTGACCATGTCCTCATTGACAGTCGTTGGAGAATGATCCAGAACTGCAGGGTCTACCAGAGTGCTCAGTTCCTCAATACTGACCACAGGCTTGTTGTAGCAACTCTAAAGCTGCACCTTAAATCCTGGAGAATGGTACCATCCCAGCCTAGGCTGGATGTTGCCAAGCTCAGGGATGAGAGAGCAGCTGAGGAGTTTGGGAACAGGCTGAGTGGACACTTGAGGGGTCTGGGTGCTTTGGGGGGTCCTGAAGAGTTGTGGAGCGCCTTCAAGACCACCGTTCTTGATGTTGCCGGTGGATGTCTTGGAGCTCACCGCAGGGCAAAGAAGAATTTTGTCTCTCAAGGGACACTGGATGCCATTGACCAGAGTCGCAGGGCCAGGCTGAATGGCAGAGCTGAGCTGTTCAGGGAGCTGAGGCATAAAACTGTACGTGCACTGAGCGTGGACAAGGAGGCCTATGTGCGAGGAATCTGTGAGGGGGTAGAGCATCACCTGTGGACAGGTGATTCTCGTCCCACTTACAGGGGAATTCGCGCATTACGTTCATCCAAGCCCATCCCTCGGAGCACTGCAGTTCGAGCAGAGAGTGGTAGGCTCTTGACAGAGGAGTCTGAAGTGAAGGCCCGCTGGGTCGGTTACTTTGAGCGGTTGTCCCAGGCTGATCCCCCAGCTGTCGAGTTGGACGTCAAGGGTGTTACAATCCCTGTTGCTGACCCTCGAATCAACTGGGGTCCACCTTCGCTTGTGGAAACACGGGCTGCGGTGAACCAGTTGAAACGGGGCAAAGCTCCAGGGATCTGTGGCATCCATGCCGAACATCTCAAGGCTGGTGGAAATGCTGCATTGGTGTCGTTGCATGCAGTTTTGTTCTCTGCCTGGAACACAGGCATCATCCCAACTGACTGGAAGAGGCGCCTTGTTGTCCCTCTCTGGAAAGGGAAGGGTGATCGCCAAGACTGCAACAACTACCGAGGGGTGACGCTGCTCTCAGTTCCGGGCAAGGTCTTTGCTCGGATAATTCTTGATAGGGTTCGCCACCATCTGCTTGAGCACCAGCGTCCAGAGCAGTCAGGCTTTACACCAAAGAGGTCAACGATTGACTGTATCCTTGCCCTTAGTGTCCTCACCGAAAGCAGACGAGAGTTTCGGCAGGGGCTGCTTGCAGCCGATGTTGATTTCTGTAAAGCGTTCGATTCAGTGAATCGGGATGTCCTCTAGAGGATTCTTGGTCTTCGTGGGGTGCCACCAAAACTGATCGATCTGATGTCTGAACTCTACTCTGGTACTGAGAGTGCTGTGAAGTGTGGTGGTACCATCTCTGACTTATTTCCAGTTGTTACTGGAGTTCGTCAGGGATGTGTACTTGCCCCCACACTTTTCAGCACTTGTATGGACTGGATTTTAGGGACGATGTCGGAGAGATCAAGTTGCGGTGCATCGTTTGGGAATGTCAAGATCTCGGACCTTGATTTTGCAGATGATGCAGTCATCTTTGCGGAGAATTTAGACATCCTTTTGGGGGCCCTGGAGGTGCTGAATGAGGAGTCGGAGCCGCTGGGATTACGGGTTTCTTGGATCAAAACTAAGATCCAGGCTTTCAGTGACATATATATGTGTGTGTGTGTATATATATATATATATATATATATATATATATAGATATATATATATATATATATATGTGTGTGTATATATATATATATATATATATATATATATATATATATATATATATATATATACATATTATATATATATATATATATATATATATTGTTGTGGTTACCAAATTCGCAAACCACCATTCAGGTCCCTTAGGTGAGGTATCTCGGTAAGTACATGTGTAGTTAGGCCCAAACCCGTTGTCTAGTGGGAATACATGTCATTTATGCGTGCTGCGACTCTTCAGGATAGCCGTTTTTCTTTTGCTATCTTTATTTTGGACCAACCGCCATGATTACCACCACAACATCAACCACCAACCACAACGCCGCTTCACCACAACCGCCACGACCTTCACGTCACACCTCGCAAACGTCGCATCGCCACCGTTCTTGCGCCGCCTGTGGGTACCGGTGTTGGACTCGTGCAGGGCGCGCGCCGAACAGCGTGTACAAAATCACGGATTTTGTGCTTCAAAAACGGATCAAAAACGACACACGCCCACTTTTTGCCGTCCAATCGGTGAGCGAGGGGCGAATTGGCCCCGCCCCCAGGGCGTTGGAGGGCGATCGATATATGCAAATTTATGGATCAAAAAGCATTCACGCCCACTTTTTCTCGGGCCAATGGGGAGCGAGGTGAAAGGTCGAAGGGAGGGGGTCAAAGATGAGAGGGCGAAGCTACGGGGCTGATAAAAAGCGACCGTGTTCGTCAGTCCAGTGAGTAGGAGAGTCGAGAGGGAACAGAGAGTCAAGACTTCGCGGGCGGTGGAGTTGGCAAGAAGGAGCTGGTCGTCGTGTGCGTTGGAGTCGGAACGGAGGGGACGGAGCTGTGGAGAGGCGGCGAGGGCAGACGAGGGGGTGCTCGCGTCGTGCAGGGAGCTGCACCCCAGGGAGGCCGACAGCGCGACCTGGCCGAGGTGGAGATGCTCGTTGCGGGGCAATAAAAATCCTCTATACCCCGAGCATCAGCAACCCCCTCCTGTTTCCCCCCGCGCTGAGATAGTGCGACCAAGGGGGCCCCTTTCCCACCCCCTACCAGACACTGCCCGCGAGGCCTGCGGAGTTGAAGCACCATCGCCGCTCCGCGTCTCATCACCAGACGGGTAGGCCCGACCCGGTCTCGGCCTCAGGCCCGCCTCATCCTTGAGGGTATTCTTTCCATGGTTTTGGGTATGTGTTGTCGGCGCCGTCTGTGAAGTAAAATCGTATAAGTGTTGCCGTGTGCTAGTGTAATCGGTATTAGATCTGCATTGTCGCATTTGCTTTTTGTGTAAATTGAATTGTATTTTTCTTTTCTGTGTGCTTTTGGTGGAATTGAATATGTGTGCTTTCCGTTCGTCGCGAATAAATGTGCTTTGTGTTGAACTGTTTCCCGCTTCGCTTCGTCATTTCCTTCGTTGAATCCTCATCTTGCTTCACGTAAAGGGTTGGTCGTGGGCTGAATACGCCCGATAATTAATCGAACCGTCGAGGTCGACGATAACACCGCTCGGTTATCCCGATAGTACGGAACGGGTCGCTTAAGTGGCCCGTGTCCGAAGTCGACCTGCGGCGAGGTGCGATCGCCCGGTCTACCCTCCGCGTGGGTACTTCGGTAGGTCGAATTTGGCGAGCAACCCTATCCCACGCGGGGGCTGATTGGCTCGATCGCGGTGAGACCGAAAGGTCCACCCGTGACTGGTTCCCGGCGTTAGTCCGAGAGGGTCACGACTGGATTGTCCGTCCGGTGGGCGACGTGCCGCAATTCGAGTTACGTGGCCGTCAGCACGCCAGCGGGCGCGGAATCCGCAACACTGGTGTCAGGTCGTGCGATACAAATCCATCGCCCTCCTCTCGGCACTGGTATCGGAGAACAGGAAAACGGGCTCTCCTGTCTCCAGCTAAATTCACGGGAATCGGTCCAGGGGTGAGAGAAGCGACCCCCGATTCCCTCCAAATTACGAGCGAGCGAAATTAACCCTTCACGAGAAGCAAGATGGCGTCTCAAGGCGAGCGGGAGCCGGGGGTATTAGAAATGGATGTAGAATGTGTAGAATCCATGGTCCAGGATGGAATCCCCGAGCAGGAAATGTTGATTGTGCAGGAACACGGACTCGCCCAACTGAACCCACAGCCCGAAATGGGTGCGGCAGCGGCCGCGGTGTATGACACCTCCCCCCCCCCTCTCCACCAAAACCCTTCCCCAACCCTCGCCGAAACCGCTCAGCTGAGTGCATCCGACATGGCCCAGCTATGCGCCATGCTGGCGGCAATGAACGAAAAGATGAATGCGAAAATGATCGAAAAAATGGATGCGAATATGAAAAACGAAATGAAAGGCATGAATGAAAAGATGGATACAAATACAAATGAAGTGAAAACGAAGATGGATGCGAATACACAAAAATTGGATGCGAATACACAACAAATGAACGGAATGGAAACAAACATAAAAAAAGAAATGAAAGAGCTACGGGGTGAGACGCAGAACATGGGCCGATGCCTGCAGGCGGGCATGAAGGCCGTGACCAGGGAGCTGGGAATGGCGACTCCACGTGTGGGAGCAAACGAGCTGGAAGGGGGTGCAACGGCTGACAGGCCCGCGGTGGAGGCGGGTGAAAAAATAATTCGGGGGGCGTGTTGGGCGAGGGTCGTGACAGAGGAATCGACGGTGACCAAAAGGGAAAAATTAAATGGGGAGACCAAAACGTGTGAGACGAGACACGAGGTGACGACAAAGGAAATAAAAATAGTGGAGACAAGGGAGGTAAAGGGTGAAGAGTTGGCAGTGACGGTAGCCGGGAAGGGAAAGATAGAGGAGAGACTGCACGGTGAGGACGGGGTAAGTGACGCACACACACACACGGAGGTAGTGGAGGACAATGGGGGTGAGCTCGCGGAGCGTGCAGGGACCCAGTGCGAGCACCTGGATGGCCTCCTCCAGGAACGAGGGGAGGGAGTCTGCCCCCTTGAGGCGAGTCACGACCAGGTGAGTTCGGTCGTGCTTTGCGAGGTTGAGGGGGCGAGTGCTGCGAACGGGTGCACGGAGAGCTTGGGGGGTATAGAGGCCCCGGAGACCCTTGTGGGGACACGAATCCCCAGTGTGGTTGTCCCTGTGTGTGTGGTGCAAGGTGTGAGTGCGTCCCCGTGTGTGGAAGCGACCCCGTGTGTGAGTGGTGTGGTGGCGATGGTGCCGGAGTGCGTGCTTCCCAGCACGCCGTGTGTGGATGAGGCACCGTGTGTGAGAGAGGCCGTGTGTGTGGATGAAACGGCCAGTATGAGTGAGGGACCGCGGGTTAGTGCCCCCGCGTGTGTGGGTGAGGCACCGTGTGTGGATGAGGCACCGCGGTTGAGTTCCCCCGCGTGTGTGAGTGAGGGACGGTGTATGGATGAGACACCGCGGTTGAGTGCCCCCGCGTGTGTGGATGAGGCACCGCGGTTGAGTACCCCCGCATGTGTGAGTGAGGCACCGCGGATGAGTGCCCCCGCGTGTGTGAGTGAGGCACGGTGTATGAGTGAGGAACCGCGGGTTAGTGCCCCCGCGTGTGTGGGTGAGGCACCGTGTGTGGATGAGGCACCGCGGTTGAGTGCCCCCGCGTGTATGAGTGGGGCACGGTGTGTGGAAGAGACCGCGTGTTTGAGTGTCGCCGTGTGTATGAGTGAGGCACCGCGGGTGAGTGCCCCCGCGTGTGTGAGTGAGGCACGGAGTGTGGATGAGGCACCGCGGTTGAGTGCCCCCGCGTGTGTGGATGAGGCACGGAGTGCGAGTGAGGCACCGCGGGTGAGTGCCCCCGCACGCGTGAGTGAACGGCCGTGTGCAAGGTCGCTGTGTGCAAGGGAGACCGTGTGTGTGAGAGAGCGGTATGAGAGGGAGATGTCGGTTGGCATGCGGGAGCACGCAGCCGCGTCTCCCGGTGTGAGTTTAATGGTGTGGACTGTGTGCGTCGTAACACGCAGGTGTGCGTGGGTCGAATGGCGACGACGAAGGCGACATGGGAGAAACGAAAGCCGAGTAGCGGCTGTAGTTGTTTCGCGGACCGTGCCGGGTTCACCCAGCCGCGAGCACGAGGTTCGTGCTGTGCAACGCACGAGACCGCCACGTGCTCGCTTGCGAGAGTGAAGTCCCGGTCCGGAAACGCACGCGGTGGATTTGCCGATCCCGCGGACGGACAAAGTTTAGGCAGGATGACGGATTTGGACCGGACGGGTTCTCCACGCGATCGTGTGTGTTAAGCTCCAACGGGCAAAGCACATGTGTTCGCGTGGGGAACCCCTCGAGACGTGGGGCTTGTGTTTTTTTTTTTTGCGCACGGTGACGTCATGGCTGCACGTGTGGTTGGAATCCGGCAGGAGGGGTATCTCTGCAGGATGGTACCGTCCAAGGAGGGACGAGGAACACGTGCAGCTGCATGACGTCACGGGCAGGTGCAAAGTGCGCGAGCTCTGAGTTGCCGCGCAGGTGCTGCGCATGAAAAAAAAAAAAAAAGCAAGCCTCACTTTCGGGTGCACAGGATTCCTGGGCAAGGGGTGAAAGACCCCCTTCCCTGGGCACAGGATGGAAACTAGTTAGGGGGAAGGGTTAGCTTAGTTAGACCGACTTCATGGGGCAGGGGTAAGTCCTCATGGAGTCCGTGGAATGGATTAGTTAGAGGGATTGTAGCCAGATTTAGGTTGGGAAATAAAATGGGATTATTTTGGAGACAGAGACAGACTTTGGATGTGTAGAGGGGACGTAGCTTAGCTACGTAGTGTTAAAAGGAACGTGCTACTAGTTTAAGGGACGACGTGGGGGCACGAGTTAGTTAGGGGATGTAGTTAGAAGGATGGCAGAGTTCAGTGGTGTGTGTGTTGAAGAGTTGGTGAGTGAAGTGGAAGCATGTGCTTGGTGAGTGAGTGAGGCCAGCGGGTCTGTGTGTATGGAGTGAATGGGGAATGCATGGTGCGATGAGTGATTGGGGGGAGGAGTGACTCCCGCCCAAGGGACCCCGGGGTCAGTATAAAGTGAGTTAGGGGGTTAGTCAAATTGAAAAATGGAGGTCGTTTTGTTGTTGGTGGGAAAGTAGGCTCGAGACCCATTTGGAGGGGTGCAGGAGCCCTGTTGACGGGCTTGGGAGCGTGGCTGCGAAAGGTGAGTATCGCTGAGTGGGTACCCCGGGCACCAGGCTAGTCGGCCGCGGTAGGCCAAGGGCCCATGGGGGGCCGGGATAGAGTAGTGGGCACGGGTGACCCTCGGAAAGGGGCCCGGGAGGCCGGCCTGCCACGTGTGCGTTTCAGGGGAGGTGCCATGGGGGGCACTCCCCGGTGTTAGGGAGCTGGTAGGCTCGGAGGCAGTGTAGTGCCCGGGGGTGCCATAGCGGGAGAATCGGCAGAGGGTCGTGCCTGCCAAAGGGAGCCACGTGTCCCAGCCAGGAGACCATGTGAGGGCACGGAGAGAAAATTGGGGGGCGAGGCCCGAAATTGTGAGGACACCAACACAGGCGACGGGAATCTGGGTTGTTAGAACCAATAGTTTAAGCGAGAGGCGCTTGTTGAAAGCCCCGGGGTAGTTTAATGGTTAAATGGTTAGGGTAGATTAGGAGATGTACCCCTCCGCACCATCCATCCCCTCGCTCTCGTTGTGGGCCGCTGGACCCACTTTGGGTTAGATCGCCGAACTCTGGGGAGGCCATTCTGAGGCTTCGTTGGGCCTCGACACAGGACGCTAGCTCTCCCTTATTCCCCTCCGGGAAGGGAACGTAGGGGTTGGGAGTAGGCTAGGTGACAGGATAGGTTAGCCGAACAAGGACGATAAAGGGGGTTAGGGGACGATTTATAGTGGGGGAGTAAAAATAAAAACAACAGAAAAAAAAAATTAAATTGGGGTTTGACAAATTAAGGGAGTGGGTATGTACAGTGACAGGCAAAGGCGATAGGTTGGGAGGGAGACAGGTAGGTAGGTCCGAGCCCGCCCTCCAAGTGGCCAGCACCACCGCACTCCCTCCACCAACCTCCACTGAACGGCAAGAGCTGGCCAACTTCATCGGCTGGCCGTGTTTTGCTTCAAGGCGGAGGCCGGCCAACTTCATCGGCAGCTGTTGTTTTGCTGCAAGGCCTGTGCCATCGGCTGGCCGTGTTTGCTTCAAGGCCTGTGCCGGCCAGTTCATCTGCTGGCTGTTTTTCTTCAAGGCCTGTGCCGGCCAGTTCATCTGGCCGCTATGTTTGCCTGCAGCG
>NC_140973.1:29041681-29161681 GCF_056783735.1 Eptatretus burgeri
CTGCTTCTGTAGGAGAGTTATTATCAGAATGGTCGTAAACATTAAAAAAACAATGTTAAAGAGAGGCATCCCTCTGGATGACCATCATGTTAAAGACAGGCATCCCTCTGGATGACCATGATGTTAAAGACAGGCATCTCTCTGAAATCCAGAGGAATCCTCTGGAATCCAGAGTCTGGATGACCCAGGGTGATCTGTAACAGAGAAATTGCATCTCTGATTAGGCTTGTCAGACGTATTCCTTTTGCCACAAGCAGTGTTGCAGCATGAATGGAATCTCCCTCGGATGTTATCCTCGATAACTGCCTGGAACTGTCTCCGTGCTGCAGGTTACAAAACGGCAGACCGGAAAAAAAAAACTCCCTTTTCTTAACCCAGAACACCAAGCAGTCTACTTGGCATGGTGCCAAGTATGTCAACACTGGAATCTTGGAACCTGGAAGAAGATCCATTTGACTGATGAGAGCCGATTTCACCTGCACGTGATGATGGTTGAACTCGAGTTTGGTGGCAACCTAATACAGCTTTCATACCCAAGAACATTACAGAGTCCATCCAGTTTGGTGGTGGGTCCGTTGTGATATGGTAACTGCCTTGCTATTGTTAACTTGACCTTGGAGTGTACAGGATAACCTGACAAGCGAAAAGTACTACAGGAACATTTTGGATCATGATGTTGTTCCAAATTTTGACAGCCGCCCACCTCTCACAAGACCTGTACGAATGCGTAACAATTCCACACTTCACAGTTCTCATTCAGTCACCTACTTGCGAAACATGCGATCACATATTTGCCCTGGTCATTAAGGAGTCCATAATTAAATCCAATAGAGCAAGTTTGGAACATTTTTGGGTATAGATTTAAGAAAATGGACTCTCCTGTACAGACGCTGGAAAGGTTACTTCAGTGACTGGTCCATGGGACTGACTCGATCTGTAAACTTTCCGGCCCTGACTTATGTCAATGGCAAATCCTCATTGCTGGATTTGGTTATGACGAACTTCCCTGCTAATGTCTCCTGCTCTTCCTCCGCTCCAATCGGTTGTCTGATCATGTGCTTGTGAAGGTCAACATCTCTCTCTCTCTCTCGGTCTCTCTCTCTCGGTCTCTCTCTCTCGGTCTCTCTCTCTCGGTCTCTCTCTCTCGGTCTCTCTCTCTCGGTCTCTCTCTCTCGGTCTCTCTCTCTCTCTCTCTCTCTCTCTCTCTCTCTCTGTCTCTCTCTCTCTCTGTCTCTCTCTCTCTCTGTCTCTCTCTCTCTCTCTCTCCCTCTCTCTCTCTCTCTCTCTCTCTCTCTCTCTCTCTCTGTCTCTCTCTCTCTGTCTCTCTCTCTGTCTCTCTCTCTGTCTCTCTCTCTGTCTCTCTCTCTGTCTCTCTCTCTGTCTCTCTGTCTCTCTGTCTCTCTCTCTCTCTCTCTCTCTCTCTCTCTCTCTCTCTCTCTCTCTCTCTCTCTCTCTCTCTCTCTCTCTCTCTCTCTCTCTCTCTCTCTCACTGTTCTCAGAGAACAGCCTCAGCACCAGCAAATCTGGTAGTTCACTCAGGCAAACTGGCATGGACACAAAAAACAGCCATTGCACTTCAGGACTTGTCTCCTATATCTACTGCCTCCGATATTAACTCAATCGAGGAATTCTTTCACAGAAACCTTCTCTCCCTTATGCACAGATTAATCCGATCTCATCTTCAGTTATCTTACCCATTCTCCCACACATGATACACTGAATCCTGAGGTGAGGCATTTGCCTTGAAACAATTTGCCTCCTCCTCCTAGAAAGCAAATCCAACTGAAGTCAAACTCAGATCATTCCACAAAGTCTGCAAAAAGTGTGTTGATGCAAGGATGCAAGACAGACTTAAAAAAAAAAACTTTCCAGAACTCCAAGTCATTTCCATAACAATGTCCACTCTCAGGCGAGGCCAAAAACAACATCTAACCAACCTCAAGTTTGAACTTTCAAACGTGTTTCCCTCCTTTAAAACCTGGTGGCACCTTATTAAGTCTGTCTCTGGAGTATGCTCCCATTCTCTCCCTTCCCTCACTTCAAATGGTACCACAGCTGATTTTGCTTGTGAGAAGACTGAATGGCTCAATTCTGTATTTGCTTCCAAAACTTGGTCCCAACCCCTCATTCTGTATCCACTTCGCAGTCACACCCAACTGCTCCGAGACTCTGGGTCTTTTGCACTGGAGAGGGTGGAGAAGTTTCTTGCATCTCTCGACTCTGGTTTTGCAACTGGAACAGATGGCATCAGTTCATATGTCCTCAAAACTTGTTCTGCTGCTCTTGCACATCCTCTTTCTGCTTTGTTCATCCTATCATTAAGCCTGGTGTTGGCTTGGTGGCTAGGGTGGCTGGCTTAAGATCCTAGGGTCCAGAGTTCAAGCCCCGTTGGCTGTTGAATTAACACCAAGTGGGTTTAACTCAGCCTGTCATCCTTCCTTGGTTGGCAAAATGAGTACCAGTGGACTGATAGAGGGGCACAGCATCAGTGGCACAGCTGTGCTTCCAATAAATGATAGCTACCTGGCAGCCAAGCTGTCATCCACAAGAACAGAACAGAACAGAATCCTATAATTTGCCCGATGTCATCTTCCATCTGTTTGAGATCAGCAATCATCACCGCACTACATCACCAAGGTACAATTCCGTACAAAAACTGATCCGTTTTTAATTACAGACCTGTTGGCTTACTTCCAATCATCAGCAAGGTCATGGAATCCAAGATGACAGAACACATCAAATCCTTCCTCTTCTCCAATGGTCTGATCTCTGACCATCAGTTCTGATTCAGACCAGTTCAGTCAACCTGAAGATGGGAGCTAAAGGCAGATGGCAGCTGTAGTGGGGCAACTTAGCATAACAATTGTACATTTTGTGAGGAAAGCACCAAATTTGGCACACCAGTAGCCCATCATATTATGAACAGATTTGGATATTGGGCCATGTCAAAATTTTTGATGGCAGTGGAAAATGGCTGCCACAGCCATCAGTGGCTGAATTTGAGATGGTCCAATATCCAAATCTGTTCATAATATGTTCGGCTACGAGTGTGCCAAATTTGGTGCTTTCCTCACAAAATGCACAATTGCTCTGCTATATTTAGCTAAGTTGCCCCACTACTGTCAACCACAGCAGCTCACACCTCTTCACTGCTGCTGACAACCACACCAACTCCACCTTCTTCTGTTGCTTCACTGCTGCTATGTCTGAGCTTGACCGGTTTATATAGCCGAAGCCCCCGAATCTCCTGGGATGAGGCTTACCCGGTCTCGTGAGGGACGCACACACGTCTCTGCAGTGAATAAGTCACTCACGTTTTGTTGCCATCTCATCAGAACATGCATGGCAGTCCTGCACATGGACTTGCCATGTTCATAGAACATGCAGTGATTGCACCGTATATATGCCAAGTTCATTGGTGGACACACACACACACACACACACACACACACACACACACACACACACACACACACACACACACACACACACACACACACACACAACGTCATTGTGCAACTTTAAACTTTCATTATTCTGGTTGGACACACATTGTTACACCTTAAAATAATATTAAGTTTTCTCCAGAATCCAGGAGAGACAGATGTGATCCTTGTGTCCCAGCCCATAGTGGAGAAGAGCCTTATTTTGGGAGGGTTCGTCTGAGGTTTCAAGGAAATAATTGAATGATGGAGGATGCCCAGCACAGTATGTGGCTGGCTTTGAAGACCTGATTTGCTATATGGAGCCTAGGAGGGGTCATGACTTATAGTGAGGCTGAAAAGTTCAGGAGATTCAACATCATCATGTTATGCTTCAGAGATTGAGCTTTGTCCTAATGTTTAAAAATAAATTATTTTTGTACAGACCAAAATATACATTTCGTTCAAATACTATTTACTTATTTAGAGAATTGAGAAGAGAAATGCCAGCAGTGTTGGTATTACTCCAATCATATCAACATTGAAATGACAATTGAAAACTGCCTCTTTTGAGCAGTGGTTCATGGTAATTCCCAATGGAGATTTATATTTCTTTTTGGTTGGCTTGACATCGACAATATAGCTTGTTAACAAGCACACTTCCCTCTGTGTTGGCTGGTTTGGTTTTTATTCCGAGCATTAATTTCAGCTCCCATCTTCATTATTTGCAGGCAGAGTGTTGCATCAATGCATATGCCGTCCTTTGTAATGGATGTTGATTCATCCGTCCCGCCTCCTGAAATTGCTGGAGAATGTGAATTAAACATACCATCGTACCTTTTGAAGAGAATAGGCCATTGCTTGCTAGCACCCTGGCGAAATTTTGAATTTCTACTCGAATCCACAGGGGCCCCATCAGCAGCAGAGCTGCCCACTAAGCAATGTGCAACCAGCAGACCTAATTTAAAAATGAATTCCGAGGAAAATATACATTTGTCAGAAATACAATTGTTATCCCCATTGTAATTGTTTTTATTGAACAGTCTCTTACAATCATCTTTGTGCAGAATTTTGTATTTTGTCTTTTTTTCATTAAGGTCTCAACACTACTTCTGTTATTCATGTTTTTATGTCTTTAGTGAGCTACTCAAGGTAAACCAACTTTTATTATATCTGAGTCCTGATTCACAATCGTGCCTCAACAGCAACCAACAATCTACCTTCCTTTTTTGTTGCCATTGTGGAATGCACTGCTTTGCATCTCTTTCCTCTGCCCGAGCCCAACTCATCCTCCCTCCACCCCCACTCACTTCTCCGTCTCTGTCTCTCGAATCCCTCCCATCGCCCCCAAGCCAGGTTCGGTGCTGCCAAAGCAGCCACGCCGCATGGATTACACAAAATGATTTGCTTTTGCCTTCCCAGCAGTAACCAGGACAGGAATTTCGAGTGTGTTCAGGATGCTGGCGATAACTACTCTTCATGAAAGACACCCTAAAATTTTCGAAGTCCACCAGCTAATGTTATTCAATGGGGCAGCCGGCTTAACGTTTATTTAAAACACGGCACACTTTGTTATGCACTTTTGCAACATGCTTCCTTCAAAACACCAATCGCTCACGTGTTGCAGCGTAAGCAGTTGCGTTTACAGTCGGGTCGGGAAATCAACCCCAGACAAGGCAGCTCTGTTACAAGTGCACGATTTCTGCACCATCCTGTCAGACATAACCTGACTATGCAGTGACATTTCAGGAATGCAAGCATTGAAAGATTTTGCTGAATTTGCCAAAGTGCGAGACATTGTTTTTCTCTTCCTAATACTACAGTGATGAAACACTCCCCTGAGCTTTGATCGGGGGATATTAAAGGTCAGTTTTCATGCTGATCAGGAGACGCTGGCTTATGAGCTCTGTCAATAATGTCATCACAATTGCTGAAACACAAAGATAAATATCAGCCTGGGTGCATAATCCCAGGTGAGAATAAATGTTCAACATCGACCCATACATTTCTTATAAGGAATAGAAAAGGTGATATTTGTTAGAAGAACATTAGGAATGTGTGGTAGAAGTGGGGAGAGATGGCCAAGGTGGTTTGGAGGAAATACGTTTGTGAGTGGAGCCAAGGAGGTATATGTGGAGCATGATCGACTCAACATATCGAGTTAACTTCTTGCTGGAACAAACAATACATGTATGTATATATATATATATATATATATATATATATATATATATATATATATATATATATATATATATATATATATATATATATATATATATATATATATATATATATACCATATATATATATATATATATATATATATATATATATATATATATATATATATATATATATATATATATATATATATATATATATATATATATATATATATATATATATATACCATATATATATATATATATATATATATATATATATATATATATATATATATATATATATATATATATATATATATATATATATATATATATATATATATATATATATATATATATATATATATATATATATATATATATATATATATATATATATATATATATATATATATATATATATATATACCATATATATATATATATATATATATATATATATATATATATATATATATATATATATATATATATATATATATATATATATATATATATATATATATATATATATATATATATATATATATATATATATATATATATATATATATATATATATATATATATATATATATATATATATATATATATATATATATATATATATATATATATATATACCATATATATATATATATATATATATATATATATATATATATATATATATATATATATATATATATATATATATATATATATATATATATATATATATATATATATATATATATATATATATATATATATATATATATATATATATATATATATATATATATATATATATATATATATATATATATATATATATATATATATATATATATATATATACCATATATATATATATATATATATATATATATATATATATATATATATATATATATATATATATATATATATATATATATATATATATATATATATATATATATATATATATATATATATATATATATATATATATATATATATATATATATATATATATATATATATATATATATATATATATATATATATATATATATATATATATATATATATACCATATATATATATATATATATATATATATATATATATATATATACCATATATATATATATATATATATATATATATATATATATATATATATATATATATATATATATATATATACCATATATATATATATATATATATATATATATATATATATATACCATATATATATATATATATATATATATATATATATATATATATATATATATATATATATATACCATATATATATATATATATATATATATATATATATATATATATATACCATATATATATATATATATATATATATATATACATACCATATATATATATATATATATATATATATATATATATATATATATATATATATATATATACATATATATATATATATACATATATATATATATATATATATATATATATATATATATATATATATATATATATATATATATATATACATACCATATATATATATATATATATATATATATATATATATATATATATATATATATATACATACCATATATATATATACATATATATATATATATATATATATATATATATATATATATATATATATATATATATATATATATATATATATATATATATATATATATATATATATATATATATATATATATATATATATATATATATATATATATATATATATATACATACCATATATATATATATATATATATATATATATATATATATATATATATATATATATATACATATATATATATATATATATATATATATATATATATATATATATATATATATATATATATATATATATATATATATATATATATATATATATATATACCATATATATATATATATATATACATACCATATATATATATATATATATATATATATATATATATATATATATATATATATATATATACCATATATATATATATATATATATATATATATATATATATATATATATATATATATATATATATATATATATATATACCATATATATACATACATATATATACATACCATATATATATATATATATATATATATATATACATACCATATATATATATATACATACCATATATATACATACCATATATATATATATACATACCATATATATATATATATATATATATATATATATATATATATATACATACCATATATATATATATATACATACCATATATATATATATATACATACCATATATATATATATATATATATACATACCATATATATATATATATATATAAATACCATATATATATATACATACCATATATATATATATACCATATATATATATATACATACCATATATATATATACATACCATATATATATACATACCATATATATATATATATATATATATATATATACATACCATATATATATATATATATATATATATATATATATATATATATATATATATATATATATATATATATATATATATATATATATATATATTATCCCTGTGTCGTAAGAGGCGACCAGGGTTGCGTCAGGAAGGGCATCCGGCGTAAAACATGTGCCAAATCACTATGCGGATCATAATGGATGATCCGCTGTGGCGACCCCTAACGGGAGCAGCCGAAAGAAGAAAAAGAAGAAGGATATATATATATATATATATATATATATATATATATATATATATATATATATATATATATATATATATATATATATATATATATATATATATATATACATACCATATATATATATATATATATATATATATATATATATATACATACCATATATATATATATATATATATATATATATATATATATATATATATATATATATACCATATATATATATATATATATATATATACATACCATATATATATATATATATATATATATATATATATATATATATATATATATATATATATATATATATATATATATATATATATATATATATATATATATATATATATATATATATATATATATATATATATATATATATATATATATATATATATATATATATATATATATATATATATATATATATATATATATATATATATATATATATATATATATATATATATATATATATATATATATATATATATATATATATATATATATATATATATATATATATATATATATATATATATATATATATATATATATATATATATATATATATATATATATATACATATATATATATATATATATACCATATATATATATATATATATATATATATATATATATATATATATATATATATATATATATATATATATATATATATATATATATATATATATATATATATATATATATATACCATATATATATATATATATATACCATATATATATATATATATATATATATATATATATATATATATATATATATATATATATATATATATATATATATATATATATATATATATATATATATATATATATATATATATATATATATATATATATATATATATATATATATATATATATATATATATATATATATATATATATATATATATATATATATATATATATATATATATATATACATACATATACAGTGGGGAGAACAAGTATTTAATACACTGCCGATTTTGCAGGTTTTCCCACTTACAAAGCACGTAGAGGTCTGTAAGTTTTATCATAGGTACACTTCAACTGTGAAAGACGGAATCTAAAACAAAAATCCTGAAAATCACATTGTATGATTTTTAAATAATTAATTTGCATTTTATTGCATGAAATAAGTATTTGATACATCAGGAAAACAAAACTTAATATTTGGTACAGAAACCTTTGTTTGCAATTACAGAGATCAGACGTTTCCTGTAGTTCTTAACCAGGTTTGCACAGACTGCAGCAGGGATTTTGGCCCACTCCTCCATACAGATCTTCTCCAGATCCTTCAGGTTTCGGGGCTGTCGCTGGGCAACACAGACTTTCAGCTCCCTCCAAAGATTTTCTATTGGGTTCAGGTCTGGAGACTGGCAAGGCCACTCCAGGACCTTGAGATGCTTCTTACGTAGCCACTCCTTAGTTGCCCTGGCTGTGTGTTTCGGGTCGTTGTCATGCTGGAAGACCCAGCCATGCCCCATCTTCAATGCTCTTGTTGAGGGAAGGAGGTTGTTGGCCAAGATCTCACGATACATGGCCCCATCCATCCTCCCCTCAATACGGTGCAGTCGTCCTGTCCCCTTTTGCAGAAAAGCACCCCCAAAGAATGATGTTTCCACCTCCATGCTTCACGGTTGGGATGGTGTTTTGGGGTTGTACTCATCCTTCTTCTTCCTCCAAACACAGCGAGTGGAGTTTAAACCAAAAAGCTCTATTTTGGTCTCATCAGACCACATGACCTTCTCCCATTCCTCCTCTGGATCATCCAGATGGTCATTGGCAAACTTCAGATGGGCCTGGACATGCGCTGGCTTGAGCAGAGGGACCTTGCGTGCGCTGCAGGATTTTAATCCATGACGGCGTAGTGTGTTACTTATGGTTTTCTTTGATACTGTGGTCCCAGCTCTCTTTAGGTCATTGACCAGGTCCTGCCGTGTAGTTCTGGGCTGATCCCTGACGTTTCTTATGATCATTGAGGCTCCACGAGGTGAGATTTTGCATGGAGCCCCAGACCGAGGGAGATTGACTGTTATCTTCAACTTCTTCCATTTTCTAATAATTGCGCCAACATTTGTTTCCTTCTCACCAAGCTGCTTGCCTATTGTCCTGTAGCCCATCCCAGCCTTGTGCAAGTCTACAATTTTGTCCCTGATGTCCTTCGACAGCTCTCTGGTCTTGCCCATTGTGGAGAGGTTGGAGTCTGATTGATTGAGTGTGGACAGCTGTCTTTTATGCAGATAACGAGTTCAAACAGGTGCAGTTATTGCAGGTAATGAGTGGAGAATGGGAGGGCTTCTTAAAGACAAAACTAACAGGTCTGTGAGAGCCAGAATTCTTACTGGTTGGTAGGTGATCAAATACTTATTTCATGCAATAAAATGCAAATTAATTATTTAAAAATCATACAATGTGATTTTCTCTAATTTTTGTTTTCGATTCCGTCTTTCACAGTTGAAGTGGACCTATGATAAAAATTACAGACCTCTACGTGCTTTGTAAGTGGTAAAACCTGCAAAATCGGCAGTGTATCAAATACTTGTTCTCCTCACTGTATATACATACCATATATATATATATATATATATATATATATATATATATATATATATATATATATATATATATATATATACATACCATATATATATATATATATATATATATATATATATATATATATATATATATATATATATATATATATATATATATATATATATATATATATATATATATATATATATATATATATATATATATATATATATATATATATATATATATACATACCATATATATATATATATATATATATATATATATATATATATATATATATATATATACATACATACCATATATATATATATATACATATATATATATATATATATATATATATATATATATATATATATATATATATAATATATTGTTACGGTTCTAAGAACCGTATGCATTCAAACATACAGGTGCCCCAAAGTTAGTTATGCCGTTAAGTATATGTGTAGACAGGATCCCTCCTTGTGTGTAGTGGGAAATCGAAAGGGTGCGTTGTGATGTTTTTTTTCGTTAGGTAAAGAATCATTTTATTTCCCCTCTTATGGAACCACGGTACCTTCCTCGCACTTGCAGCCCTCAGTTTGCTGGTTCCACCCAGTCTACAGAGACTCGTTTTTCCGAGGCAAAATCTCCACGTTCGCTGTTCCAGTTCCTTCTTGGCTTCCCCAAACGTACGCAGTATGACTGCACCGCCATTCACCTTCCCCAAACAAGCGTGGAGTGGGCGGGCCTCGCCGGTACCAGGCCGAGGCCCCGCCCAGAAAGAGCAGACCCATGGGAGCCCCGTCCAATCAGGGTGGACAGTGACATCAGTTTTGACCAAGACCCCGCCCCGCTGAGGGAGGTCGATGGACTATGAATGCACCCTCTCAGACGTGCGTTTGTGGGAGTTCAGTCAAAAGGCTCAGTTCAGTTCTGCATTCGCTGGGGCGTTCGTTGGAGTTTTGCTGGAGTCTTGAGTTGGGTGTACGAGGAGGATTGACAGACTGAGAGCTTTTTCACCAGTCTGTGGGTGGTGGTGCATGGCCGTTCTTCGTTGGTGGAGCGATCCGTCTGGTTGATTCCGATAACAACCGAGGACACCCGACCTCAACCGGGTCTCTCGCTGGGTCCTATCCGCAACCCTGATCCCCACTCTGGGACTCCGCTCGGGTTCCTCCGTGGACACGAGCCCCACGCGTGTGACTGCGGGCCGAGCTGCACAACCAGTGGCAGGTGCTGCACCACGGAGCACCCCCTCCCTCCAACGTGCAGGTACCCAGCCGAGCCTCGAACCCAGCTCATCTCTCTCTGGCTGCGAGGTTCCTTGGAATTCACCTGGGTTTTATTTTCGTCTGTGTGTGTGTCGCCGTCTGCCAAGTATAACTGCATAAGTGTTTTCGATCATTGTAAATCTCCTGTATATCCGCGATGAGCTTGCTCTGTGTCCTTCTTGCTGTAAATAAAACAATTGCAGAAATGTTCCCAGTTCGTTTCCGTCCTTTCTTTCATTGGTCCAGCATGGTTCGGATCTGAGTTTTAGCCAGTTCTTTGTTCCCGTTAATCTGCTCATCTGAGCCAGCACGGCTTTGGCAGTTCCGCTCGACTACACCCGAACCGGAGTTGGTAGTCGGTAGTTGGAACTCTACCACAGTCGGTAGAGTGACCCGGTTCGAGCAAGACGTACCGAGGACATGGTTCCCCAGTAGACGACACCGCGTGGTTAATTAGGTAAATTGGTTCTAGACAAAAAGACCCCATGCTACGCGGTGGAGGTATTGGCGTCCAAGATCGGTTAAGCGACCCGCCGCCTCATGGAGTTATCCATGAGCGACAGCCTGCAATTCCAGGAGTCTGGTGGGAGACGACGTAACTTCCCCCACCTGTCGGTCATTCTCGCCACCGGTTCCCAGCCCGTATATATATATATATATATATATATATATATATATATATATATATATATATATATATATATATATATATATATATATTGTTGTAGATTTCCGGCATGCGGGCGATCGCCTTCAGCCCAATTGCGGCCGTGCGCGCCCACCGAACGTGGCAATCCAGTCGCAGCTTCCAGATCAATGCCGAAACCCAGCTACGGGTGTTTTTAACACACCATAAACCAGCCAACTCTTCTATCCACGCGCTACAGGGTCGATCACCGAATTGTCGATGTACCTAATTATTCGCGCGGACAGAAATGACAGGAGTTTATACCTCGATGGAGCCTGCACGAAAACGAGCCGCTTAAGCAGCTCGTTCCAATTGCGATTGCCGAGCGGTTTTATATCGCCAAGCCCCGTCGGACCAGATGTACATTTTATCGGCTTATAATCAGCCAGCTAATATCCCGAACGCTTAATGGCAGTCAATGGAGGAAGGGATGCAACGAGCAGGTGACATTCAACAATGGGGAACATTTATTTGAACACAGGCATGCAAGCAATGAATGAATGGGGATAGGGGACAGGACATGAGCAAAAACCTACAGCAGAGTTTTATTATGAAATGTAAAGCAAATACAACACAGGCACTTAACAGTTTCCTACTTATTAGACGGGCTCACGGACACTCGTACGCACACACACACACACACCCAAGAAATGGTGGCTGATGCCTTTAATACAGACTTCAGCTCGGAGGGACAGATGAGCTGAAACCCAGAACCCATCTCGAACCTCTCCACCTCGTGTGGTCTTAAAGCTGCTCAGACCCGGGCTCCAGCGAGAGCGAGCTGGATCCAATCGCCGTGAGCCGAGATCCTTCCCGAGCTCCAGCGAATACTCTCGCACTTCTGAACACGTGCTGGTCAGACAAGGCGCCGATCCTTCCCGTCGATGCGTCGCTTCCCGAAGAACCACCTAAAAGATGAGGCCAAGGAGTCGCACCAAGCCGGGAACCAAGCGGAGAACAAAGAGCTCCACGAACTAAGAAGAGCCAGCCGAACCGGATGACAAAGTAGAGCGCAAAACATGTGTGACTCTCGCAACTGGCGCTCCTCTCTCGATGAACAACAACCAACAAGTTCAAGCCGAGCAACCAGCTCAACTCTCTTTCAATGAACCAAGCACAAAAAGCGAACCACCTCTCTTCCGAACAAAGCCAGAGTCCAAAAAGTGAACCGAGCCAAGCAGAACCTGAAGGCCTACTACAAGCCAAGCCAAAAAAAAACCCTGGCAGAGGGTCTCCCTCTTTTCCTATCCGCCCCCTCCCCCGCTCCCAGCGTGACTCATCCCCTCGTGCCTGCACAACCGTGGGTGGGGGGGGAGTTGTTTATGTCATGAATCACGGGACGGGAGGGCTCTTCTTCCTCTTCCCAGAAGAGGGGAAGGGTCGTTTCCATTGTGTTGTGATCGCTCCCTAACTATTAAATTAAATCACAGCACACTTAATCGATTTCTGCCCATTAAACAATGGAAGGTGAGCTATCTATGGAACATGCACTTATCGAGTAACTGAGCTAAAGGAACCTGTATGTTGAGTGTGATCAATTTCCAAATTCGTAACACTACATATACACGTACATTTTGTATTTGTAATACCGACTACCACCAAAGATGGCGCTATTTCCACTGCATGTCAATTTTGGCGATTCATTGACATCCACGTTTGCTCCATTGTCATAAAAAATAAAAATAAAAATACATAGTAAGATTCAACTGAAGTCAGTCCCCTTCGAAAAATTGCAGGGGATTTGAAAACATTTTCAAATTTTGGATTATATTTTTTCAACAACTCAATTTCAACTGTTCATCATTCATGGTTGTAATCAGGATTAAGATCCAATCAAATATCGGTAAATTAAATATTGGTGCAACGATAAATTGAAAAGGAGAGAAACGCTTTCAACGAATCACAATACAAGCCTTTGAGCTCCATAAAAATATCTTCCAACTAAGGGGAGAAGGACAAAGGACAGAGAGGTGTATGGCTATTGAAACACTGCATTCTAAATACTCATTAAATCAAGGGAACAGCAATCATCATTTTCCAAGTACGTATAAAAGTGCAATGTCGTTTTTGAGCAGAATAGGCTTCACATGATGTTGGATTGCCAAAGGGAGACACAATTTGAAACGTACATCATCTGATGGTAAAGGAGCATTTTTCTGTGATGCAGGAGCTACTTAACTCAGCAATAATTCGTCCTTGAGATTTTAAGGTCACTTGCAGCATCACATGAATCTTCTTGATTCGTGTCTGGCAGCAGTGGCCTCCAATGGCTAGGTGTTCATTTATTGTTGCATTTAAACGAGGCAATCTGGCAATCTCCAAAGCTATCAGTGAGCGCATGGCATGGAGGGAATACAAAGGAAGTAAAGCTTTGTGTTTGTGCATTAAAATCCTTTGGTCCATCCAACTGCTTCTCAGGTGTCTAAAGGAACCAAGTGATAAATCTTGCAGCAGAAATCAGGTCATCAATGCAAAACATGCTTGGCCTCACAATTGGCTGTTCAAGTTTACCTTTATAATGGTCTTCAAAAGGTGCAAACATTTCCGTCCTTATCATATTTTATCATTCAAGTGAAATCATTGTACCTTCATGATTTTTTTTATCTGCTTTGCAAAGTGCCTGATATAGAGCAGAAAAAATAAATGTGAGGATATCAACGTCATCCACAGTTTCTACCTCTTTATCCACACAATTTCATTATGATTCAGAGGGCATGTAAGCCTTGAAGACGAAGTGACCTCCAAACAACTGACTTTTTTTTTTACTGAAACTTTTAACCCTTCCGGTAATTGTGAAATTGTGTTCGCTTGACAATAGAATAATGAAGATATGAATTTAAGGATTTGCTTGACACATAATGGTGATAGTCCACAACTTAAGGGTTCAAAATAAAAAGTGACACCGAACCGAAATAATAAGCAGAATCGATAAATAAAACAGAATATCAAGTTTAATGGCGAGTGGCAACAGGACAGTTGGGAAAATGGAAGACGCACATGGGAATACAAGGAAATAAAAGGAAACACAAGGAAATCTAACACAGGTGGAGGCCATTCAGCTCATCATGCCTGCATGAACACCATACTCATTTATCTACACAAGACAAGATACAAGGAAGAAAATGCAAAATATATATATTTATTTATGTTTTTATTTTTTTTTTGTAGTTTTTGTATTTTTTTTTTCTTCTTCTTTCCCTCGGGGAGGGGACATGGGCTTGGTTAAAAACATACATCAACCACACAACACCCCTTGACAAGACCCCCAATAACAGCACTCCTTACACATGCACACAATCACCCATCAATGCTCAAGCAACCTAAAAGTTCTGTCAACATCCCTATACTCCTCCATCTCCGTAACTTCCAAGTACCTATCTAATTCTAATTTAAACTTATCTTCTGTTTCTGCTGCCACCACCTTTCCAGGGAGACCATTCCATGCATTTACTACTCCCTGAGTAAAAGTCCCCTGCCTTCCTACCGTCTTAACTCTCCTCTTCTTTACTCTCAGTCTATGGCCACTGGTCCTATCACTGTCTAATCTGTTGAATAATAATTAATCTGCACTTATTTTATCATGTATGAAATATGATTAAGTGCAACTCGACGTAATCATGACAGGCACGGGAAATGGTGAGCCAGGGACGACTTTATTCCACACTGCATATCAATACGCACGGCTGTAAATACACCACATTTCCTGCCTTCTAGATCTAATCCCACACCAACAAGTCAACCCAGACGGCAATAAATGAACATTTTACTCATTTGATGAACCCAAGGAAATAGCACAATCAAAGACATTACAAGAGCATCATAACAAAAGAACACTGCAATCCATCACCTACAGCAGCGAACTGAAATGTACCATCTAGTGGATTGAGCACAGGAGTGAAACATACCCTGACTCAAGATTATGAGGGGATTATTCTGCCCCATAACTGAATCACTTCACATGTCCAATCTCTCTGTGGGCTTACGGTGTCTCTGCGGGTACCACCTTGTTCCCAGAGCTATCTCGGTTGGTTGAGATGCAGCACCTGTTGATGCTGGTACAGCATCGGTCTCAGCGGGAACTACCTCTGCTGGTGCAGATATCCTCTCAGTTGACCCCGACCCCTCTAACTCCATTCTTTCAGGAGAGTCTGCTGATTGGAAAGGTTGAGCTTCACAGCTCAGTCTGGTATCCCGCAATTGGTCCACATGCCGTTTCCAAATGCAGGATCCAACTGCAACATCATAATTTAAGGGACCCCGTCTTGACCTTACAGCACCAGTTGCCAAGCTTGATGCTGCCGCAGTGGTTAGGGCAGCGGCTTGGGATCCAAAAGGTCCTGAGTTCAAGCCCCGTTTGGCCACTGAATTAATACACCAGGGGGTTGACTCAGCCTGTCATCCTTCCGAGGTCGGCGAAATGAGTACCAGTGTACTGGGCCAGTGTATACCCCGGTTAAAATAGGTGTACCATATCCCTGTGTCGTAAGAGGCGACCAGGGTTGCGTCAGGAAGGGCATCCGGCGTAAAACCTGTGCCAAATCACTATGCGGATTATACGGATGATCCGCTGTGGCGACCCCGAACGGGAGCAGCCGAAAGAAGAAGAAGAAGAAGAAGAAGAGGGGTTGACTCAGCCTGTCATCCTTCTGAGGTCGGCAAAATGAGTACCAGTGTGTACTGGAAGGGGGGCACTGCATCAGCGACACAGTCATGCTTCCAAGAAATGATAGCTACCCCGACAGCTTAGCTGCGAAGAAGAAGAAGAAGAAGAAGAAGAAGAAGAAGAAGAAGAAGAAGAAGAAGAAGAAGAAGCAGCAGCACCAGTTACCCACTTGTGGTCCTGATGGTAATCACGCACAAGAACAGGCTGTCCTACCAGAAATTCACACATTGTTGCCTTTACCTCCACCAAGGGCCCGTTGAAAGAATCTATCGTTGACCCTTTTTCTGATATCAGGTTGAACCGCATCCAATCTAGTATGCAGTGGTCTGCCAAGAAGCATCTTTGCAGGACTCTCTCCGGTTTTTGCATGAGGAGCATTCCGATAGGATATCAGGAAACGGGCTAACTTTGCTTCATTGGTGCCCTCCTCTTCCCTCAGAGAGCGAAAAGCCTGTCTGAAAGTTTGGACAAAATGTTCAGCCAGCGCGTTTGTCAGGCTTTTCAGGTCAGGTTTGTGTTTGCTGTCAGGTCAGGTTCGATCTGTGACCTGCTACAGGTACCATGTAAACCTGTACTAACCTGTTCCATGGTCGGGTTGTCGGCGACTAAACCGTCTCCCCCACCAGGTTTTCTGGTGAGGAGGGTGTTTGGATATGGACACCCAGCAGGATTAAAAACAAAACCTGTCAAAGGGTGGAGGAGCTCCTTGTGAGCCAACGGCCATCCATATCTAGTGCCCAACTGTGTCTGCGGACGTCCTCCTGCAGTTGGGTCACTTTTTATTAGGAGGTTGGTGGCAGGATTTGCACTCCGGCCACCGTAAAACCCTTCATTCCACAAAACGCAAAAACGCAAAAAAATCTGAAAACCCACTCCGTGGGAGTACCTCCTGTGCAGCTTCCCTTCACAGGGCAGCTCACCGGATGATGGGATTGGGGCAAAGCCTTTGGGACCCCCAATCCTTGATAGGAGGGAAACCACGGGGTAACATCCCTGGGTCAGATTGCGGGAGAGTGTGTCGGAGTGGTGCTGAGGTGTCGTCCACCAGGCGGCGGTCTCCTTGGGTTAACCTGAGGCGGTCCCTTCGGGTGGGTGCCTGGAATGTCCTATCCCTAAGAGAGGATGATCACCTGTCTCTGTTATCATCTGAGCTCAAGCGTTTGGACATCGGGATTGCAGCTCTCTCTGAGGTTCGGAGACCGGATTGCGGCGAGATAATGGTGGGTGGTTACACCTACTATTGGTCTGGTCGCTCTGATGGTTACCATACCCAAGGAGTTGCTGTAGCTGTGTCCAATAAGCTGACCCCAATGATAATTGAGGTAACACCGGTCAATGAGCATATTATGAGATTAAGGATTCGTCACTCCTTAGGTGTCATTTCCCTGGTCTCTGTTTATGCTCCGACTGAGGCGAGTGATGTCACCGTGAAGGATGCATTCTACGCCACACTCGAGTCTGTGGTTGATCAGTGCCCCAGACGAGATACACTTCTAGTCTTGGGGGATTTCAATGCATCGACTGGAACTGATAGGGACGGTTATGAGGTGTGTGTTGGTCCCCATGGGTCAGGAACTATGAACCAGAATGGCACTAAGTTCCTTGACTTTGCAAGAAGTCATGGACTTAGGGTGGCTGGTTCATGGTTTCAGCGCCCACAAGCTCATCGCTGGACTTGGTATTCCAACGCTGGCGGTGTGGCAAAGGAGATTGACCATGTCCTCATTGACGGTCGTTGGAGGATGATCCAGAACTGCAGGGTCTACCGGAGTGCTCAGTTCCTCAATACTGACCACAGGCTTGTTGTAGCAACTCTAAAGCTGCACCTTAAATCCTGGAGAATGGTACCATCCCAGCCTAGGCTGGATGTTGCCAAGCTCAGGGATGAAAGAGTAGCTGAGGAGTTTGCGAACAGGCTGAGTGGACCCTTGGGGGGTTTGGGTGCTTTGGGGGGTCCTGAAGAGTTGTGGAGCGCCTTCAAGACCACCGTCCTTGATGTTGCCGGTGGATGCCTTGGAGCTCACCGCAGGGCAAAGAAGAATTTTGTCTCTCAAGGGACACTGGATACCATTGACCAGAGTCGCAGGGCCAGGCTGAATGGCAGAGCTGAGCTGTTCAGGGAGCTGAGACGTAAAACTGTACGTGCACTGAGGGTGGACAAGGAGGCCTATGTGCGAGGAATCTGTGAGGGGGTAGAGCATCACCTGTGAACAGGTGATTCTCGTCCCGCTTACAGGGGAATTCGCGCATTACGTTCATCCAAGCCCATCCCTCGGAGCACTACAGTTCGAGCAGAGAGTGGTAGGCTCTTGACAGAGGAGTGTGAAGTGAAGGCCCGCTGGGCCGGTTACTTTGAGCGGTTGTACCAGGCTGATCCCCCCAACTGTCGAGTTGAACGTCAAGGGTGTTACAATCCCTGTTGCTGACCCTCGAATCAACTGTGGTCCACCTTCGCTTGTGGAAACACGGGCTGCGGTGAACCAGTTGAAATGGGGTAAAGCTCCAGGGATCTGTGGCATCCATGCCGAACTTCTCAAGGCTGGTGGAAATGCTGCACTCGTGTCGTTGCATGCAGTTTTGTGCTCTGCCTGGAACACAGGCATCATCCCAACTGACTGGAAGAGGGGCCTTGTTGTCCCTCTCTGGAAAGGGAAGGGTGATCGCCAAGACTGCAACAACTACCGAGGGGTGACGCTGCTCTCAGTGCCGGGCAAGGTCTTTGCTCGGATAATTCTCGATAGGGTTCGCCACCATATGCTTGAGCACCAGCGTCCAGAGCAGTCAGGCTTTACACCAAAGAGGTCAACGATTGACCGTATCCTTGCACTTCGTGTCCTCACCGAACGCAGACGAGAGTTTCGGCAGGGGCTGCTTGCAGCCTATGTTGATCTCTATAAAGCGTTCGATTCAGTGAATCGGGATGTACTCTGGAGGATTCTTGGTCTTCGTGGGGTGCCACCAAAACTGATCGATCTGATGTCTGAACTCTACTCTGGTACTGAGAGTGCTGTGAATTGTGGTGGTACCATCTCTGACTTATTTCCAGTTGTTACTGGAGTTCGTCAGGGATGTGTACTTGCCCCCACACTTTTCAGCACTTGTATGGACTGGATTCTAGGGAGGATGTCGGAGAGATCAAGTTGCGGTGCGTCATTTGGGAATGTCAAGATCTCGGACCTTGACTTTGCAGATGATGCAGTCATCTTTGCGGAGACTTTAGACATCCTCTTGGGGGCCCTCGAGGTGCTGAATGAGGAGTCGGAGCCGTTGGGATTACGGGTTTCTTGGGTCAAAACTAAGATCCAGGCTTTCGGTGACATCTTGGATGCTGCTGTCCTGTCTGTGTCTGTTTGTGGTGAGGATGTTGAGGTCGTGGAGAGATTCACTTACCTTGGCAGTGATATTCATGTCTCTGCTGGCTGCGAGTCAGAGGTCAATAGACGTCTGGGTCGGGCCTGGGGAGTCATGGATTCACTGGATCATGGGGTGTGGGGCTGCCGGTACCTGTGCGGGAGGACGAAAGTCCGAGTCTTCAGGTCCTTGGTACTTCCAGTCTTGCTCTATGGGTGCGAGACTTGGACTCTGACCAAGGATCTGAGACGGAGACTTAATTCCTTTGGTACCAGGTCTCTTCGGAGAATCCTTGGCTATCGCTGGTCGGATTTTGTGTCCAATGAGCGGTTGCTGAGAGAGACTCGGATGAGATTTGTTACCTGCATAGTCCGTGAGCGTCAGTTGCGGCTGTATGGACATGTGGCTCGTTTTCCTGACTCTGATCCTGCTCACCAGATTCTCTCAGCGAGGGAGTCTCATGAGTGGAGGAGGCCAGTGGGTCGACCACGTGCCTCATGGTTGCAACAGGTTGACCATCATCTCAAGGAGATGGGGATGGGCCTGGCATCTGCCTGGGGGATGGCCAGACGGAGGCCCCTGGAGTACCGGCGGAAAGTGGACGCAGCGACGTGCTGTTCTGGCACATGCTCCCATACCTGACCTGACCTGAGCCCGTTTGTGGCTGGATGGTAAGGAGCAGACCGAATGTGTTTAACTCCATTACGTTTCATGAAGAGGTTAAATTCATTCGATGTGAACTGAGGACCATTATCAGATACCAGCTGTTCAGGTATGCCATTCATGGCAAAAAATCTCACGCAGTTTGAAAACGGTCTGTTGTGATGCAGTTGACTTCATGACATAAATTTCTGGCCATTTGGAATGTGCATCAACCACCACCAGAAACAGTGTCAAGAAACGGCCCAGCATAATCCACGTGTATCCTCTGCCATGGGGCCGAGGGCCACTCCCATGGATGGAAAGGTGACACGTGTGGCATGTTCTGATGTAGCTGACACCAATCACACCATTTAGCGACATGTTCGATGTCCTTATCAATTGAGGGTCACCATACGTAGCTATGTGCTAATGCCTTCATCTTTACTACCACAATGTGTCCTTCATGTAGCTGTCCCAGCACACGACTGCACAATGACTGGGATGCAATTATGTGTGTGCCCCACAACAGACAGCTACAATGGGCTGACAGTTCATCCTTCCAGTTGTAGAAAGGTTGTATCTGTTTCGCTTCTTGAGACCAACCCTGAATGACAGACTCGAATACTCGAGACAACTCCATGTCATGTTGCGTTTCGCGTCAGATGTCATCACTTGTGACTGGAAGTAATTCAATCTGTGACGTGTCAAACACATCAACTGCTTCAATATCCTCTGCAGATGGTTGGATGATCTCAAATGGAATCTGTGACAGGGCATCTGCATTACAGTGATCAGTCATACTCTTGTATTCAATGTTATAGTCATGTCCAGCTAAAAACAATGCATAACATTTCAGATGTGTGGCTGTCATCACTGGTGTGCTTTCGTGAGGGTGGAGGATGAATAGCAGGGGTTTGTGGTCTGTGACGAGGGTAAACGTCCTGCCAAAAACATAATGGTGACATTTTTTTTACTCTTCAGATAAGAGCCAATGCCTCCTGATCTATCGGCGAGTAATTTTTCTCTGACTAGGTTAATGACCTGGAATTGTGATGACCAAAACCGCACACAACATTCCAGATATGGCCTTACTAAATTCCTATACAATGTTAACACCACCTCTTTTGATTTATAAATGATCCCCCTCCGAATACATCCTCAAACCCTATTTGCTTTACCTTTCGCTGCCTGGCATTGTGCTGCCTGCTTACCTTCCATATCTGTTACCACCCCCAGATCCTTCTCCTGTGTGACACGCTCCAAAATTACCCCTTTGCATCATGTAATCTCGATTTTCATTGTTCTTTCCCATCCCCAACACCTTGCACTTGCTCAGGATAAATTCCATCTCCCAATCTCTTGTCCAATTTATGCAAGTATCAATACTTTTCTGAATCTGATCACCACCCCCTCTGCTATCCACCTCACCTCCAAGCTTTGTGTCATCCACAAAGTTGGAAAGCCTTCTCTTCACCCCACTATCCAAATCATTGATGTACATCATGAATAGTAATGGTCCGAGTACTGATCCCTGAGGTACCCCACTACTTACATCCTCGCAGCAAGACATCCTCCCACTCACAGCCACTCTTTGCTTCCCATCACAAAGCCAGTTTGCAATCCAATTAGCTACCTGACCAGCCACTCCACAAGCCCTCACTTTGGCTAACAACCTCCGATCTGGTACCTTATCAAATGCCTTCTTAGAGTCTAGATATACTATGTCCACTGGTGTTCCATCATCCACCCAATCAGACACTGTTTCAGAGAACTCTAAAATATTTGTAAGACAAGAACTACCTTTGGTAAACCCATGCTGACGACCTTTAATTAGTTTGTATTTATTTAAATGGTTCGTCATCTCGTCTTTAATTAATGTCTCCAACACCTTCCCACAACTGAAGTGAAACGAACAGGTCTATAGTTTCCCAATTCTTCTCTGGATCCTTTCTTCAATGATGGTGTTACATTTGCTATTCTCTAATCCTCCGCTGCCTGTCCTGACTCCAGGGAACTATTGAAAATATCCGTTAACATCTCGCTTACCTGCTCAGCCACTTCCCACTTCCCTCAATTATCTCAGGTGCATATTGTCTGGCCCCAGAGCCTTATCTTCTCTTCGATTTCCGAGCTGTTCCTTTACTTCCTCCACTCCAACCTGGATCTTCTATAAAAGCACTTTCTCACCTCCTTGATAAATACTCTCAGCTATTGGCAATTCTCCTGACTGTTCTTGTGTAAAAGTTGAAGCCAAATACCTGTTTAATAAGCCTGCCATCTCATTTTCATCACTAACCACTCTTCCAGTGCCATTCTTCAATGGGCCCACACTGGTCCTAATCTGTTCTTTTCCCCTGATACACGAAAAGAAAGCCTTACTATTGTTACTGGCCGGGCATCAGCCGCCAACCGACCGCTCTAAACGGAGCTGCAAGTCGAGTCGGCCCGACCGATGGCCCCCCGGATAACTCAGAGCGATGGGTTTTGCACAAGAACCGAGATACGCCAATCGGCAGATCACGTGGGGTAGGGTCGATTTCCAATCTTCAATGTACCTAAATACCCACGTGATCCAACTACCAGAGTATTCCACCTTCGACGTAACTCGTACGGAACAAACCACCAAGGCGAGCTTATCCGTGCGCGATTCCGAGCGGCGTAATCGCCAAGAACCGTCGGTCCAAATGTCCCCGTATTACGGCAAACCAACGGCTTTCTAACTCCCAACACACGAAATGTTCAGTCAATGAGGGAATGGACGCAACGAGCAGGTTTACATTCACACAAGGACATTTATTATAATGAAACACGTATGCAATTAAATAAGGCAAAACACGTATGCAATTATACAAGCAACAAAAGCACGAAAAAAGAACTACAACCGTCTACTTATTATGTACAGTCATTTACACTTAACAGCAGTTCCTACTTATTCGACGGGCCCACGGACACACGTACACACACACACACACGAAATGGTGGCTGAGGCCTTTAATCACGAGCTCCAGCTCGGAGGACAGGTGAGCTGAAACTCAGAGCTTGACTCGAACCTTTCCACCTCGTGTGGTCTTCAACTTGTCCGGACCCGGGCTCCAGCGAGAGCGAGTTGGATCCAATCGCCGCGATCCTTCCCGAGCTCCCGCAAATCCTCCCGCGCTTCTCAACACGTGCCGGTGAGACGAGGCGCCGATCCTTCCTGTCGATCGTCGCTTCCCCGAGGATCCAACTCCAAGAAGAGGCCGATGCGTCGCACCAAGCTGGGAAACAAAATGGAGAAAGAAAAGCTCCACGAACCAAGAAGAAGAGGAAGAAGAGGAAGAAGAGGAAGAACCCTCCACTCGCAGCTCGAGCCGAACAACTGGCTCAAGTTCCTTCCAAAACAAAGCAGCAACCGAAGCTCACTGAGACAGCCGAAGCAAAAAGCTTCCGAAGGCCTCAAGCCAAGCAGGACCCGATGGTCTGTTGAACGACTGCTCTCTCTGAAGCAAAAAAAAGCTTACTCCTCCCACGGGACTCAGCACACGAACTCTGCCACGGGACTCCCACGAACTCAGCCCACGAACTCAGCCCTACCACGGGACTCCCACACAAACAAAGAAAAAGTCTCCTCTTTATCCTTTGCACCCCTCCCCCACGCCCGGCGTGACTCATGCCCTCGTGATCCACCCCCCCCCCCCGCTCAACCACGGGTGGGAGGGAGTTGTTGACGTCACCGCAGGGTTCTTCTTCCTCTTCGCAGAAGAGGGGGGAGGGACGTCTCCATTGTTTCGTTCCCTAACTATAAAATCGATCCGCAGCGCATCTAATCGATCTCTGAACATTTAAACAATGTAAGGTGAGCTATCTAGGGAACATGCACTTATCGACATCGCTGACTCAGGGAACCTGTATGTTGCGTGCAATTGAATTCCAAATTCGTAACACTATTATGTTTAGTATTCTTAGCCTTCTCATACCCTCTTTTGGCTTGTTATTTTCTTCACTTGCCTCTGTTTACTCCGATAGTGAAATAAATCTAACTCGTCCTGTTATTTTATACCCAATAAATGCCTTCTGCTTCTCCTTAAAACATTCCTCATCTCACTGCTCAACCACCCTGGTCTCTGCTTCTAGTTTTACACCTCATTGGAATGTACTTACTCTGCACTCTACACATTTGGTCCTTGAAGGTTTCCCATTTCTCTGATGCCGATTGTCCTGTTGTTAGCTTCACGCTCCCTACATCACTCAACTCTCTCCTCATACCTTCAAAATACCTTCATACCTCCTCATACTATCGTGAACTCTAACCTTTAACAGAGTCTTTCCACACACAATGAAATTGTCACTTGCTCCTAAATGCTCCCCAACCTCCACCTCCTCCACCATATTGGGATCGTTACATTAGAGAAGGTCCAACATATCACTCCCCCTGGTGGGCTTATCTACAACTGGGTTAAAAACAATCCTGGACTAAATCGAGGAAATCCGAATCTGCTCTACCCTTTCGATGTTCCTGGACCCAATCTATCGCTGGCAAGTTAAAATCCCCCATAATCAATACTCTACCCTTTCCACAGGCCCTTTTGAATTATTCATGCACTCCTGCTTCGTCCTCTTCCTTCATACCTAGAACCTTATAAAAGCATCCTCCCAGTATCTTACTGTTTTTACAATCTCTAATCTCTACCCCTACAGAATCCTCTGCATTTATTCCTTCCTTTATGTCACCCCTTTCTCTTGATACAATGCTGTCCTTGACCCAGATTTCTGCTACTCCTTCTCCTATTCTCTACTTCCTATCACACCGATGCACCTTGTAGCCTTCTAATCCTGTCCTCCAGTTACTCTCCTCCTTAAACCATGTCTCAGTAACTCTAACTATATCGTACCCCTCACTATCTACTTTGGCTTCAAGCTCTTCCATCTTATTATCTGAACTCCTGGCATTGGAATATAATATGTTTAACTTTTCCCTTCCTGAAGTTTTCTTGCCTGGCCTTCATCATCCCAATTACATTCTCGGTTCCATCAATAGCTTCCCCACCCTCCACTGACCTAAAAAAAGCCTGAATTCCTTCCTCAATTCCCGCTGCAACCTTGCTGCCCTCTTTCTATTTAACATACGGCCATCATTCCGGAAACACTTCCTTTGTCCCTGAAATGATTCCCACTGCTTCTTAAATGTAAAACCTTACTCCCTACACCATTCTTCCAGACATTGGTTGACATCTATTGTTCTGCTCATAATTTCTATACTGTTTCCCAATCTTGGGAGAATCCCAGAAAACATGACCTCACAACCCTTTGCTTTCAACCACTTACCCAATATCCTGTATATTTTTCAAAACTTCTGAGTAAACTATCCCGACATCATTCACACCTAGGTATACCACAACCAACTTCTTCCTGCCATGACCCGATACAATATCATTTACCCTCCCTTCAATGTCCCTACTCCTGCTCATTCAAAACTTCACAGAATTCTGTCTACGATCCTTCCTGCAGAATGAAGAATCTACATATTTAATTGTCTCATCACCCACAAAAACTGTCTCCCATACCTCATTTCCACCAATTTCTAATGCTACACTTACACCACTCCCTTCACCTGCTGCACCAACACTGCCTGCATCCAGTGCACCTCCACCACTGCCTGCACACACTGCACCTTCAACACTGCCTGCACCTGTTGCACCATCACCACTGCCTGCCCCCGCTACACCGTCGCCACTTCCAATATCCTCAGCAACCTCACTCCACCACCGTAACCAACTATTATCTCGTACAAAACTATTATCTACCAATCACACATTAGCTTTAACTGGCCCTTTATGGCCTACGACCTCACTGAAGCAAAGTTTTAGGAGCTGAAGAATTCCCAATATGTTTTACAGTGTCTTAATAAAAGCTAATTATATTCAAACGAGTTCACACTCACAAGAAGTTTTGTCAATCCCTGATGAAAGGACAAAATAGTAGTACAATCCTCAAACTCAAAAGTTGCAAAATGATTTTGCAAATAGTTACCACTGATTAAGTTGTTTACCTTTTTAAGGAAATCACTTTTAATGATCCGAAGGTGATAATCATCCTCAAGTACCTTCCAGTGGTATTCTGGATTTATATTTGCGGTATAATAACTAGAAGGGCAATCAGTAGAGCACATACCTCTGCCATGTAATGCCTGATCTACGAGAACATATCAGACCCAATAAGTTTATGAAATATCATGCTATATATCGTTTTTGGCCCCATCTCTCAATGGTGAAGAAACACTTTACAATTAAATAATTTTTGTATCCGGATTCGGATCTTCACCAAAATCGAATCAATTCATCATGGTCACACACCCAACCTGTCCACCAAATTTCATCCAAATACATCCACAACTTTTTTGAAATATCGTGCTATACACGAGGTCCGTCTAAAAAGTAACAGGACTGAGCCTGCTGCGTGCTCCACTTACACAACTTGAATGGACGGGTTGCGTCACAGTTTTTCGCAACATTCCAGCAATATATATGATTGGTGATGGTTGACTGCACTCATTGTGTGATTTTTTACAGGTCGTGCTTTACACGTTGTCTTGTCTGAGTCGTCGCGCTCTGAGTCGTGAGCAGAGAGCCAATCCGAAGTTTCTTGCCAAGTTTGGCAAAACACCTTCCAAATCCTTCACAATGCTGCAGCAAGTCTACGGGGAAGAAACGATGTCACGTACACGTGCATTTGAATGGCACAAGAGGTTCAAAGAGGGACGGGAGGAGGTTGAAGACGATCCACGGTCTGGAAGGCCTTCAACGAGAAGAACGGCGGACAACATAGAGCGTGTGAAGCAGATGGTGAGTGCAGATCATCGACTCATGGTGCAGATGATTGCTGAGGAACTTTCCATTAACAAGGACACTGTCTGGAGCATCATCACTGAAAATCTCGAAATGCGCAAGGTGTGTGCAAAGGTGGTCCCCAAGCTGTTGTCTGAGGACCAGAAACAGCAAAGAGTCACTGTCTGTCAAGACATTATCGAGCACCTCGAGGACGATCCAGACCCTACTCGGGAGTCATTACTGGCGATGACTAATGGATATTCGAATATGATCCCGAGACCAAACGGTACATTCATCAGTGGAAAAGTCCGGCATCACCAAGACCAAAAAAAGCAAGGATGTCGAAGTCGAAGGTCAAGGTGATGCTCATCGCGTTTTTTGACATCAACGGCATCGTCCACTTCGAGTTTCTACCACAGGGTCAAACAGTGAATCAATACGTGTACAAGGAGATCCTCTGGTGCCTCATGAGATCAGTCCGGGACAAGAGGAGGGATCTGTGGGAGAACAACGCCTGGGTGCTCCACCATGAGAATGCCCCTGCTCACAGTGCCCTGAGCATCCGACAGTTTCTGGCAGAGAGGAACGTGCCAACTCTGGAGCAACCCCCGTATTCGCCAGACTTGGCCCCTTGTGATTTTTTTCCTATTCCCCAAGCTCAAGGGGGTGATCAAGGGGACCCGATTTCCTGATGTGGAGGCCATCAAAAAGGCCGTGATGACGGAGCTCCGGAAGATTCCAAAAGAAGCCTTCCGGGGGTGCATCGAAGCGTGGAAGAAGAGGATGGACAAATGTGTGAGACTGGAGGGAAACTATTTTGAGGGGGCAAGCTGTGATTTCAATATATTTTTTTGGAATAAAATTTCTGTGAAGTCAGTCCTGTTACTTTTTAGATGGACCTCGTAGTAATTTAGCCCAATCTTTCACTGGTGAAGAATCACTTAAAAAATTATCAGTTCTGGATCCGGATTTAGATCTTCACCAAAATTAAATCAATTCTTCCATGTCACCCACCCAACATGTCCACCATGTTTCGTCCTTATCCGTCCACAACTTTTTGAGATATTGTGCTATTCAACATTTTTGGCCCTTTCAATGGTGAAGAATCACTTTAAAAATTCGAGTCGTCGGATCCGGATCCGGTTCTTCACCAAAATCTAATCAGTTCGTCCTTGTCACACACCCAACCTGCCCACAAAATTTCATCCGGATCCGTCACCAACTTTTTGAGATATCCTGCACATAAACAGACAGAGAGACAAACAAACAATAAGATGTCATACAGAGAACGATACATGTTAAATCCAAAAAACAAATTTGATCTCAAAAACAATTGGTGGTTTATTTCAATGACCAAATATGCAACTCTTCTTCAAATTTCAAGTCAGTCGGATGAAAATTGGCAATTTTAGAATTTTGGCCTATGTTGACCTTTTGGCCTAAGTTGACCTCAAAAATAATTGGTGGTTGAATTCAGTAACCTTAAATGTAAATCCTCTTAAAATTTCAAGTCAATCGGATGAAAATTGAGGATTTTGGAAATACCACATTAGTTGTTGAGCTTGCGCCTATATTGACCTTTTGGTGCATGTTGACCTCAACAATAATTGGTGGTTGAACTCAGTGACCTGAAATATAAATCCTCTTCAAATTTCAAGTCAATCGGATGAAAATTGAGGATTTTAGAAATACCACCTCAGTTGTTAACCTTTGGCCTATGTTAACCTTTTGACCTTAAAAACAATAGGCTTCTTCCTTATGACAAACTCTACCATGTGGTGAAGTTTCGTGTAGATTGGTTGAAAATTGTGACCTGTAGGTGACAGGCAGACAGACAGAGATAAAAACAGACAGACAGACAGACAGACAGAATAACAAAATCGACTGATCAATATACTTGAAAAAATCTTCGATTTTGCAAGTAACAAACAGACAGAGAGGGGTGAAAACATCACCTCCTTCCCTTTCGGTGGTGGAGGTAAATATAACAAAACAAGAGGGTATAAATGCTTTGCTCAAAGGCGAGATTCCAAACCCAGCCACTCTCCCTGTTCTCACCTTGCCCACTCTTGCACCTGATACTTGAAATCTGTAAAAACATATCTGAGAAGGTCAGAAAGTTTATGGCTGGCCTTGAAATTGCCTCCAAGCTCACTTTGCTGAAAGCATTAACAGTCGTGCGATCCATTTAAACCAACAATAAAAATGCAAACAGGTATGAATGACACCTGGGATATGCACTTTGATCCAAGAGTCACAGTCTTTATGACTCCAGGAAGACTTCGTTGCTAATCTTTTTATCTCCCTTTGTGAAAAACTTTTGGAATGCGTACAATGTGTTTCGCTTCTGTAGTTTAGCATTAGGCAGTTCATCTCCTTCAAGGATTATTTTTGCATGATGGACTCTACAAAAGCCAACTGCAGACAGGGCCTTTCAATGACTCAATCCATCAATATAAATGTGTTACATAAATGCAAAAATTATGAATAGCTATTAATTGTTGATATTTTTATTGAGCTCTTCCTTGCTGTAGAAAATAGATAAATATCTTTCAAATGGGTTTGGTTACTTATCATTACTCCTTCTATTGTTTGTTGTCTTTTTACAGTGATAGGTTTTATTAGATGTACTGTAGATTTAATCTGGGTGGGGGGGGGGGGTTGGTATTCAATGTCGAGGCTCATGGAGGAGCTAGAAAACGCAACACAACAGAAAGAACAAAGTGGAAATGGGGGAACATACCAACAGCCGGACTATAGGGTGGAGGGAAACAACAGCGACACTTGGAGGATGAATGGACGAGGGTAAGAATGAGAGAGGAAGGGAAGGGGAGAGGAGTGGGGAGGAAAACACCGATCATTACACAAGCTGAATACAAGTTCAAATACAGCAAGAGGATAAAAGGAAAAACTGGGCATTTAAACTGAAATGAAACAAAACGAAAAAGAGTGAGGGAGAAGTGGGGAACAACAACCAGGAAAGGAAGGGGTGGGCTTTGGGGAAGATTACTGAGAATAAAAAAAAAAATCATAGGTATGGATGGGGAATGAACTGAGGTGGTGGTGAACAGCTATAGTGAGGCTCTGGAGGAAGGATTGAAATTGAACAGATTGAGGAAGTTGGTTCCACAGGTGAGAGAAAATAGGAACAAATGAGTGGAGGTTGAGCAGTGAGCCTGCATTTTGGGAGTTTCACCAGAAGTGGGTTACTGACAGAACACGTACACCCTGCAAAAGCGAACAGAGCACAAAAAGGGCAGAGGGTACAAGACCAGAAAGAAGGTGGTGGAAGACCGAGGTCACCGACCTGTCTGCAATTCAGGAGCAACACACCCAGAGATTCAGCTTGGTTGCAGATGATTCCAATGACTTTGGTCTCCACAGCATCAAGATGTGCCAGGTGTGAGGCATGGCTGTCAGCCTAAATGGTAGCAGTACTCCATCAAGCTGCAGGTGAAGACCTTGCACTTTGTTAGAGGTTCGGTTTTGCCAAGGAAACACTCAACATGACAGAGGATGCAATGATGAACTCCAAAACTTTGCTTATTACATGCCTGCAGTTGAGGGTGTCTGTTTTGGAACCTTACTTAGGAGAGGAATGATGTTTGCAACTTTCCAAAATGGAGAACATTGCTTATCCAAAAAGGACCTCTGAAAGAGAGACAGTGTGATTGGGCTGAAACACAATTTCTGAAGATTAGAGCACTTATAACATCACTTCTGGTTGAAGGAGTAGTGTTGAGCTTGGTAATAAACCTCCATTATGGTGGTGGAGAAGTCTTCAAATGCTGTAAGGAATATCCTCCATCCCATCCGTTGGGACCACACTCTGTACAGAGCATTAGTGCTGCATTAGCAGTCTCCTTGGCTATTGGGTACAATTCAAGACAGGTCACCACTCCAACACAGGATACCAGCAAGCTGGCACTCATTTTGCCAACCTCAGAAGGATGACAGGCAGAGTCAACCCCACCTGGTATTAATTCAATAGCTGAGCAGGATTTGAACTCAGGATCCTGGGATCCTAAGCCCACCACCCTAACCATTAAGCCAACACCAGGCATGAGGAAGGAATATCCTGTAATGGAGGAAATGGTGTATATTGGAAGGGATGGATAAGAGACCTTGACGTTTTGTGTTCAGAGTCCAAGAACTGTGCTTTTCCTGAGCAGTGTTCAGTGTGAATGTCGTTTTGGAGGAAAATACAGCAATTGAAATGGAATACATACCAGAAAGACCTGACCAGTTTTAACCAGACTTTGGAGGATGATGAGATGCTGGAGCATTTGGATCGCAGGTGAACCCGATTTTGGACCTAGCTCTTCAAACAAGATCCACAATGGTTACAAAGCTTTTGTCCGTAGCCTGATGGAGTACTGCTCTCCCCTCTGGGCTGGTGCTCCTGCTTCCCACCTTTCTCGGCTTCACGCTGTCGAAACCAGGGCATTTAAGATCATCGGCATCTCCCGCAATGAAGCTGAGTCTTTGGGCCTCTCACTCAATCACCGCAGGTTGGTCGGTGGTCTTTCTGTCTTCTACCGACTCCTCTCCAGCCTTGCCCCCCCCTGCTCTCTCTGCGATTTGTCCCCACCACATTTCCACAGGGCGCTCAAGGTCCGCCAACAACCCCCTTCTGGTAAAACTACCAAAATCACGAATCACTGCTCATCTTCACTCTTTCATTCCTCTTTTTCCCGCCTTTGGAATAAACTTTCTCACTCTATTCTTTCCCATTCTTCCCTCCAGGCTTTCAAAACAGCTGTTCACCACCACCTCTTATCTTCCCCCATCCAAATCCTCGATCTTTTCTACCCCCGATAATCCACCCAAGCCCACTTCCTTCATTTCTCCTGCTTTCCTTCCTGAAAGTCCCTGTAATGTCCATCTTCTCGTCGCCATGTTCCCCGTCCCATCCCCATCCCTCTCCCTTCCACAGTTCACCTAATGTGTCTGTTCCCCACTGTTTTGTCCCTTCCACTCCCGCCCCTCTTGTCTCATGCCTCCTTGCTGTGAGTTGTGTGTTAGCTCTCATACGAGCCTCGACCAAGGTATACAAAAAAAAGATGTGTGAAAAGACTGCAGGTTACCATTGGTGGGGTTTCCCTTCCAGCAGGATAATTTAAGTTGTTTTCTTATGGTGGCCTCACCACACACATCAAATGTATCATGGTCAAGAGGATGGACTGAAAATATAAATTTGAGAAGAGAAATTAGTCTGTTGTAAGAGTAATACCAAGAGCAGTAAATATTAGGAGCTGATAGGATGATGGACCAGTCATGACTGGAGGAAGATGTTGTCGGCCAGAACAATCGACTTTACCAAGTATCCATACACTGCTGAGAGAACCACTTAAATGGAGTTATCGGATTTACGGGCCAGGCAAACCACACAAAGAAGCACTACGCTATATATAGTTTATTTGTGTGGTCTACCGCTCCACCTCCCACCACCCCACCCCCCCAACTCCCCCACCTCTCCACCCAACTTCAGATGTATGAATGAGCGTGTTGCAGACTGGGCGACATGCTCATATGAACTTTCCTCCAAGGCCAGTCACCGACTGGGCATCCTCCATCATGAAAAGTCCTTCCTCAGCCCACCTGAGCTCCTAACCACATTCAAAGCTTTGGTCCACAGCCTGATTGTGTACTGCTCTCCCCTCTGGGCTGGTGCTCCCGCTTCTCACCTTCCTCGGCTTCACGCTGTGGGAACCAAAGCATTTAGGATCATTGGTATCTCACACGGTGAGACCGAGTCTTTGGGCCTCTCACTCTCTCACCACAGTCAGGTCGGTGGTCTTTCTGTCTTCTACAGTCTCTTCTCCGGTCTAGCCCCCCTGCTCTGTCTGCAGTATGTCCCCCCCCCCCCACACACATTTCCGCAGGGAGCTCAACTTCCACTAACAACCCCCTTCTGGTAAAACTAACAAAATCAAGAATCACTGCTCACCTCACTCTTTCATTCCTCTTTTTCCTGTTTTTGAAATAAACTCACACACACAAACTACTCAATCCCACTCTTCCCTCCAGGTCTTCAAAACTGCTGTTCACCACCATCTCTTATTTCCCCCCATCCAAAACCACAATCTTTTCTACCCCTGTTAATCCACCCCAAACCTACCTTCTTCAAATTCCCTGCTTTCCTTCCCAAAAGTTCCCTGTAGTGCAAAGTCCTGAAGGTTTGTTTGTGTTGATATGTGTTTGTACGTTTGTGTGTCAAAGCAGGGTAGACAATTACTTTGTAGCCAATAGGTTCACTGCAATGATAATATAGAACTATAGTAATGTGGACATTGAATCATGTTTGCACCACTACGGTATTAATAATCTCATGTTTGAATGCTTCTTCGTAATTATTTTTATCATTTGCAAGTAATTATTGTTATCATCATTATTATTGTTATTATTACCATTGCATTGAAAGACAAACGTTTCAGCAATGTCAACAGCAAATCACGACTTTAAAATGCTATACAGCAATGCAGGAAGCATTTTCCAACACTGCACGTGTCCCAATGAACAATCAGTTGAGGAATAAATTAGGCAATTACAAGTTCAAAAGCAAAATATGTCAACTCGATTTTTCATGGAGCATTTAATGAGAAAAAGAACAAAACAAAAAACATTCCAATTATAATCAGGACCAGGCCTGAAGAAGAGACCTGGGAGCATGTTGGGACCAAACCAGAATGCAAGGAACATGTCAAACAATTTTGAAAAATTTCCTAAGCCCAGAGAACCTATTTGTATCGTAAAGTAATCATGATTGCACAATATTCCAACGTTTCATGATACTTGCCAATACCCACTCCCTCCGAAAATTGCAAGTCATCTTCCCACAATCACAGGGGGTGGAGAGTGGCGGGTAGGAGCGGGGAGGTTTATTTATTGCTCCACACCTGATCTTAAGCAACTTAAGCAGAAATGCAAAATTTGGTGGTGGTCGGTCAAGGCATCTTCGAGTCGATAAGGAACAGACGTACAGACATTGCCTTCTTTTTAAGTAGGATAATAAATAACCAGGCAGGTATTTGCACAGCGCAATTTTTTTTTTTTATTTCATTTTGCTTCATGTTTCAAAATCCTGACATGAGATCATTTCCACAAGAAAGTCCTTACGTCTGATTATTGTCAAGCGAAGTTCTACTTTGTTGTACAGTATTTTGAATCAGAAATTTCATCCTTTTCTGATGACAATACCAAAAGCGAAAAAATAAGAAAAAAAATTTTACTTGTATTTTTGACACATTTATCTCCATAAAATATTAAATACCTCCTGTACCTTATAATAAATTGTTCGCCTCAATGCGATATTACATTGGAAGGACTACTGTGTCTGTTCCTACCACACAGCATGGATATCAAGCTGCTGAAAATATTAGATTAAAATTAATGTAGTTTTCGATGAAAACCAAAAAACAAGCGATTCATTTGTATCCAATCAGCAAAGTCCAAGTGTGTTGCATGTTTTTTGAATTGCAGATAAAAGCAGCAGTGGTTTTATTTCTTGAAGTCCTCGTTTAATTCGATATTCCATGTCGGGCCCATTGCAGATCGCATTCATCACATTGGCACTATCTCAGCAAAGGACAGGCAATGACCCAGCAACAAGTGCACCGTTATCGGAGGTTTGGCATTTTCGGTTAAAGAATCACATTGTGCGGATTAAAATGAAGTTTGAGTCTCATACGAGATATGCTTTGCATCAGTTCTCTTCGTGTCAAGTATATGCGGAGCGGCGATTATGAACAATTATATTTCTCCTTTGCTCCTCTCTTTTCTGCTCGTCTTAAATCTGCACCGTTCACATGATTAAACTACAAGGGCACTCGGTAGAATGTATACCTCCGCCAGGTAATGCCGGATCCACGAGGACATATCAGGCCCAATACATTTTTGAAATATGCTGTGCAGTACTATATCGTCTTTGGCCCTATCTCTCAATGGTGAAGAATCATTTTAAAAATTAAATAATTCTCGTATCCAGATCCGGATTTGGATCTTCACCAAAATTGAATTAAATTCTTACTTGTCACACACTCAACATGTACACCAAGTTTTGTTTGAATCCGTCTGCAACTTTTTGAGATATCGTGCCAAATATCATTTTATCCCGATCTCTCAATGGTGGATGAAGAATTGCTTTAAAAAAAAAAATAACAATAAATCGACTAGTCGGCTGCAGATCTGAATCTTCATCGAAATCTAACCAGTTCGCCCTTGTAAAACACCCAACCTGCCCACCAAATTTAATCCAAATCCGTCCGCAACTTTTTGAGATATCCTGCACACAGACAGACAAACAAACAAGCCGGTAGGCGACATGGGTGGTCGTGACATAATTGCATACTAGTCATACAGTTTTTGACGGATCGGGCTGAAAATTTTTTGACAAAGAGGTTGATTATAGTGCGCATAAAAGCCTGGAAGCCCATTTTTGATTTTCGAAAAAATAATTTTTTGATGAAATTTCAAACATTTCAAAGTCCCGTTGCAAGGCAACGGTGGTGTCCATAGCAACGGTGCTCAAAAGCATAGAACTAGATCCTGGTATGAACCTACCTGTCAAGTTTCATCAAAATCGGTTGACTCCTCTGGCCACCAGAGCTGTCCATTACATACAAACAAACAAAAAAAATGACGGTAAATAGACACCGGATTTTAGAAGGACTACTATTTGAAAAAAAATACCTAAATCAAAAATCGGCTCAAGTAAAATTTTCTAAATATCTCTAAGTGTTTAATTCCGAAGTCTCGTTTCTCCACATTCAAAACTGTAGGACAAGTATTGAAAATACCGTACGTGGTTTTTCGGCCGCTGCATAGCAACGGGTGGTTGCTTAGCAACAAAACTCAAACGCACACACTCCCAGCCCATATGGCACCTGTTTGCCAAGTTTCATCGAAATCGGTTTGCTGGTTTGTGCTGTGGAGCCTCGCGCGCGCGCGCGCGCACGCACACACACACACACACACACACACACACACGGAAAACCTGACAATAAGGGTACTCTAGCGACCACCCAACAGACGGAGAGGGGTGAAAACATAACCTCCTTCACATTCGGTGGCGGAGGTAAAAACAAGTAGAAAAGGTCACACAACCTTGCCAGTATAGTGGATAGAGCATTTGCTCCGAGTCTCGGAGGTTTGACGTTTGAACCCCAGCAACGTCATACCAAAGACTTCAAAATGATATGTGCTGCTTCCTTGCTTGACACTCAGCATTGGAAGAGGATAGAGCATGGACAAACAACCATAAGTTGGTAATAGTTGATGGGCCAATTGGTCTCCGACGTCGGTTTCTTCTTTTTTTTCGTACACAAGGTCAAGGCTAGTGGAAGACCGAGGACGTTGAACGGATCAGGAAGCAACCTAACAAAATGAACAGTAGAGATATGGGGGACACCAACAGCAGGATTGAAGCACAAATAAGAGAAAGACTTGTACAAATAATGGATGTGGGGAGGTGGTGAGAGGTAGGGGTGGACGCATGGGTTGGACAAGGTGGATACAGAAACAAACGCTCAGGAAGGAAAAAGTGGAAATTTGGAAGGAGGTGGGTAAACAGCGAGCGAGAAGATCATGGTTTTGGATGATGGATGATCTGATATGGCGATGAACAGCTGTATTGAAGACTTGGAGGGAAGAATGAGATTGAAGAGAATGGTGAAGTTGGTTCCACATGTGAGGGGGGGGGGGAGAGCAATAAATGAGTGGAAGTGTGCAGTGATTCTCGATTTTAGGAGTCCGAATCCGTCCATCGACAAACATTGGTGAAAACATAACCTCTGCCCACCTTCAGTGGTGGAGGTAATGAGAAGTGCAGACAATATCAACAGAACAAAAACAGATACAGAAAAATGTCATAAAAAAAACATTTTATTTATGAAAAAGGATGCAGCAATGACAATGCCAAAAAGTATCCAAACAAGGTGGCATGATAAGATGAAATCATGCGAGGTCCGTCCCAACCCAACTTTATTCAATTAAAGTGTTAGCAGAAAGGAAAAAATAGATATCCACAATTAAATGCATATCAAAGAGGCAAAGTACTTGGCTGAGCGCATGAACTCAAACCCTGGCTGTAAAAGACCTCCAACTACATTCCCAAGCACTACATGGTAAAGGGAGGTGTACCTTGAAGATGTTAAAATTGAAAAACACTCTAAACTGTGCAGAGAAAAGTACAATATCTGTAAGAACGCTCCCTCGTATCTTATGGCTTTTAGATATTGTGACGGTTGTGGGCCTGTATGAGGACGTCAAGCACCTCTCGATCAGGTCAAAACACCAACACATGTAGTAGATTCAGTTATGTCTTAGTATTCTGTTTCGCAATTAAGTTAGATTGTATACATGGGATAAGCATGCATTGCATGTGTGAGTTAGTGAACGATTCTGTTCCTTTCCACCCTCTCTATGTCTCACACTAAATGTCCTCAATTATTTTGCAATCCTTCGCATCAATTAGATGCCTCCTGACCAGCGTTAATGCAAAATGACCATAACTAGGCAACGAGTGCGGGTTTCAAGGAGGGGAGGGGATCTTTCTCGAAACTCCTCGAAGTTTCCTCCCCTTGCCCCTCCCAGCTGCGACACCATTGCAGCAAAGCTGGGTCAATCAGATACATTCAGTGCCAAGGAGGGACTCCGCACACAACCCACCAGGGCAAGAGAGGGGTGGCGGGATATAAGAAGGACGTGCAAGAGATTCTCATTGTCTGTTTGTCTCTCTCTCCATGGCTTTACTGACATCCACACGGACCCAGTGTGCCATTTTCAGCCCCAAGGGCAGGGCTACTTTCCATTGGAAATTGCTGTCAGCCCTCGCATCAACGGAATGAGCATTCCCGAAGCCATGCAGGTCATAACATGGCGCAAACGGGACTCCCACAATTTCCCCAAATGATTGGGGTACTGTCGAAAGAGGGAAAGAGACTGTTAATGGGGCAAACCCAAACTGCAGAGCAGTAGGGGGCAATTTGCCTCAACGGAGGTAGCTGAATATGCATCGGGGCATAACAAAGTCCCCATTCTTTCTCTTATCACACTCTAGATTCTCTTCCCCTCTCTAATATTTGTGTTTTTCTTCAGGAGTCTGACTGCATCGATCTATATATTACTAAAACTCTCATCTTGTATGTATTATGTTCCCGAAATACAGCCAAAACGGTACACAATAGCGCAAAAATTTTAGGGCCACCTTACTCACCATTCTCCTGCAGTGTGCAGTATAAAGTTTTGTTCAAATTGGGCAATGAAAAAAAATATTAAAAAATCAATTCCCGATTCAGTCAAATACTCTTACGGATTATTTGATCAATGCAAACAACCTCAGTGGTGAAGTTTGCTGGAGCTATATTTTTTTTATTTTTTCCTTGAAATGATTTTTTTTTCCATCAACCACTCTCACAACGGGAACCCAACGGGTTCATGGGTCGTCTAGTATACTGTAAAGGTGTCAAGTCATTGTTCGAAGTTGCCTGGGGGGAATGTCTGTGTATGGGTAAGGGAAATGTATTTGTGCCTGTAAATGTCCTCAAATTGCTTGCAATGCCTTTCCTTGATTTTTTTCTGCCATTTTTGCATTTGGGTTTTCCCACAATTTCTCACTGACTTTTCCCTTGCCATTCCCTTCAACATTTCCTGCTCTTTCGCTGATTTGCTTGAGCAATAAATTAATAAAACAGTTAATTTGTGTCCTGACTTATCCTGCAAGCACTTCCGAGGTAATTGGTTTGAGTTTACAATCACAGTGGTAGCCCATAAAGAGTGGCAGGCAGTGTTGGTTCACTCGGCCAATTAGGTAGTCACTGCCTAGTCGCCAGCACGGTTCCCTCTCGACTTCATTCATCTCGCCGGTATTGCAAACCAACCTTGAGCACGAAGATCCGACTGCCAACGCGGCCCATCACAATTTCTAAAAAAAGCAACCCCCTCCACCTCCATAGCATAACCCAAACCCCCAGCATAACCCAAACCCCCCACCATACCCCAAACCCACCAGCATAACCCAAACCCCCACCATACCCCAAATCCCCCAGCATAACCCAACCCCCCACCATACCCCAAATCCCCCAGCATAACCCAACCCCCCCAGCATAACCCAAGTCCACCTTGTATACCCCATGTTCCCCACCCCATCCCTCTCCCTTCCACAGATCTCCTAATGTCTCTGTTTCCCACTGTTTGGTCCTTCCCTCTCCCGCCCCTCTTGTCTCATGCCCCCCTTGCTGTACATTTTCCGTTTGCTCTCAAACGAGCCTCGACAATGCATACAAAAATAAAACAACCCCTGAGCATAACCTAAACCTCCCAGCATAACCCAAACTTCCCAGCAAACCCCCCAGAATAACACAAACCTTCCAGCATAACCCTTGCCAAGAAGACTGCTTCAGAACCGCTGATGCTCTGTCAAGGTACATTCATGATAAATCATGATTGCAAATAAAATAGTGACATGGGAAATACATCCAAGATCTTAATACAAAACTAGAAGCCTCGAGTAAATCATATATCGGAATACGTTGATAGAATAATAAAGATGAGGAGCTAAACTGGTTGGGAGGAAGCAGAAGGAAGAACGACATATAAATAACTCGATGAAAAAGGCAACCAGGCAATGATGGCAGAAATGACTGCAGCTGTAGCAACAAAATCCAAGCCCGAGGAATGACAGCGAAGATTTGGTATGGAGGATGTAAAAGCTCAGAGGATAATGTAACGATGTGAGTGGATGCCTGAAATATAAGACTGCAGGGTCAGAGTTCAGGCTAATTGCTGGTAATTTTCCAGAGGCATATAGGAAAATTTCATGACCAGCTTGACATATTGCAGCACTGTGTAACACGTACAAGGCTTCATGCAGCCCACATGGGTGCTATAAAAAGGATGCTGTGACTCATTATTAAAGCTGTCGCCCCTTGGGTACAAGCTGCCAACGTGAAAATTTGTCACAAAGAACTATACAGCCCACAATGCATCCAATTTATTCTCAAGGTAGAATTTCAGCTTTACATATTCGCATGTCAAAAATGTTTCTAGGTTTTGACTTATCACTAGTATGACCCCAAATCATATTGTTTTTGACAAAGATATATCAATAAATTTATCAAATAAATGAGAGTGGGATCACAGAAGAAGAGAACAAGCAGGGGAATGATTTATCAATAAAAGAGGAGAGAAATGAGGGGAAGAAACACAGTGACCTACATGTAAGAGTATGGGGGTTACGAAGGGTTAATGGGGGTAATAAAAATAATGGGTCAGGATGGGGGATGACGCAAGATGGTGGTGGTGCAATAATTGTTTGAAGCCTTGGAAAAGAGAGTGGGATTGAACAGTCTCTGAAAGCAGTTCCACAAACAGTAGGATATAGAACAAAAGAGTGGAGATGTACAATAAGCCAGGATTTTGGGAGTTAAACCAGATGGGGGAGGGGGGGTGGATACTGGTCGAGTGTGTGTATATTTTGGATGAGCTGGGGAGGGTCAGAGGTCGAATGGAGTAGAGGGAGACTAGACCAGTCTGCCACAACCCCCAACCCCAATACCCCCTAACTGTGTGTTTTTCTTCTAATTTACCAGTCACATCCTTTGACACATAGTGCACAAACTTGGTATCAAGAGTGTTCACTCTCCCCAGGATGGTTTTGCACGATGACTTGCTTCTCTAACAATGCCAAAATCCTCTCCCCATACCCTCTTTGCACCCCCACGCCCCCTGCCCTCACCCATATAAATCTATGCAGATGAAATGAATATATATAGATTACATTAGAGCCACAATGCACAAGATGTAGGTCAAGGAGCTGAGAAAATGCTCAAAGGAACACCTCCCCCATTGACAATCGATGCATTGTGCCTTACAACCCACATCTGACACAGACTTAACTCCCAACTCAATGTGGAGTGGCAGGCCAGGTCAGGTATGCGAGCATGCACCGGGGCAGCGTGTCAGTGTCCACTTTCCACCGGTACTCCAGGGGCCTCCATCTGGCCATCCCTTAGGCAGATGCCTGGCCTATCTCCATCTTCTTGAGATGCCGATCAACCTACTGCAACCACAAGGAAGGTGGTTGGCCCATTGGACTGCTCCACTCACGAGGCTCCCTCTCTGAGAGAATCTGGTGAGCAGGATCAGCATCAGGAAAACGAGCCACATGTCCATACAGCCGCAGCTAACACTTACGGACTATGCAGGTGGCAAATCTCATTTGAGTCTCTCTCAGCAACTGCTCGTTGGACACAAAGTCTGATCAGCGATAGCCTAGGATTCTCCGAAGAGACCTGATACCAAAATAATTCAGTCTTTGTCTCAGATACTTGGTCATAATCCAAATCTCACATAGAGCAACACTGGAAGCACCAAGGATCTGAAGACTCGGACTTTCGTCCTCCTGCACAGGTGACAACGCCACACCCCATGATCCAGTGAATCCATGACTCCCCAGGCCTGACCCAGACATCCGTTGACCTCTGGCTCACAGCCAGCAGAGACATTAATATCACTGCCAAGGTAAGTGAATCTCTCCGTGACCTCAACATACTCACCATAAACAGGTACAGACAAGATGGCAGCATCCAAGATGTCATTGAAAGACTGGATCTTAGCTTTGACCCAGGAAACCCGTAATCCCAGTGGGTCAGACTCCTTATCAGCACCTTGAGGGCTCCCAAACGCATATCCAGAATCTCCGCAAAGATGACTACATCATCTACGAAATCAAGGTCAGACATCTTGACATTGCCAAATGATGCACCGCCCAATCGCCCAAGATCTCTCCAACATCCTCCCCAGAATCCAGTATCGCTCAGACATCAGATTGATCAGTTTTGTTGGCACCCCATGAAGACCGAGAATCCTCTAGAGGGCATCCTGATTCACCGAATTGAACGCTTTGCAGAGATCAACATAGGCTGCAAGCAGCCCCTGCCGAAACTCTGGTCTGCGTTCGGTGAGGACCCGAAGGGCAAGGATATGGTCAATCGTTGACCTCTTTGGTGTAAAGCCTGACTGCTCTGGACGCTGGTGCTCAAGCAGATGGTGGTGAACCCCATCAATAATTATCCGAGCAGAGACCTTCCCCAGCACTGAGAGCAGTGTCACCCCTCAGTGGCTGTTGCAGTCCTGGTGATCACCCTTCCCTTTCCAAAGAAGGACAAGGAGGCCCCTCTTCCAGTCAGTAGGGATGATGCCTGTGTACCAGGCAGGGCACTGTACAGCATTCAACGACATGATTACAGCATTTCTACCAGCCTTGAGAAGTTCAACACGGATGCCACAGATCCCACGAGCTTTATCCCAGATCAACCGGTTCACTGCAGCCTGTGTTTCCACAAACGAAGGTTGGATCACTGTTGATTGGATGGTCAGCAATCAGGATAGTAACACCCCTGACATCCAACTCAACAGCTGGTGGATCAGCCCAGCGAGCCTTCACTTTGTACTCCTCTGTTAATAGCACACCACCCTCCATTCTAGCTGCAGTCCTTCGTCCTTCGTCCTTCGTGGTGAGATCACTCACCTCAGTCGGAACATACACAGAGACCAGGGAAATGCCACCCAAGGAGTGACAAATCCTTTGTCTCATAATGCATTCGTTGACTGGTGTTACCTCAATTATCATTGGAATCAGCTTATTGGACACAGCCATAGCAACTGCTTGGGCATAGTAACCATCAGTGACCACATCAATAGTAGGTGTAACCACCCGCTATGATCTCAGCACTATCCAGTCTCTGAACCTCAGAGAGTGCTCCAATACCAATGTTCAAACGTTTGAGCTCTGATGATAACAGAGACAGGTGATCATCCTCTCTTAGGGAAAGGACATCCCAGGAACCCACCCAAAGGGAGCGCCTCAGGTTAACCCAAGGAGCCCGCCATCTTGTGGACGACACCTCAACACCACTCTGACACACACAAACGCAATCTGACCCTGGAAGGTTACCCAGTGGTTTTCCTCCAATTATCAAAGAGCTTGGGTCCTAAAGGCTTCTCCCCAATCCCGACATCGGGTGAGCTGCTTTGCAGAGGGCAGCTGCACAGGAAGTACTCCCAGGGAGCAGGTTTTCAATTTTCTTGACGGTTTTCTTGTGTGTTGCAGAGTGTAGGGTTTTACAGTGGCCGGAGTGCAAATCCTGCCACCAATCTCCTAAAAAAGAAAATTAACCCAACTGCAGAAGGATGTTGCAGACACAGTTGGGCACGAGATATGGATGGCAGTTGGCTCACAAGGAGCTACTCCGCCCTTTTAATGTGCAGTGGCATCAAGTCAATCAAGTACTATGTGCTAATAGAGCAAGAGCCCGGGGGTACTTGGTTAGCTGGAAAGGTAACCAATTTTATTGCCTACCACAGTGTCCCATGTCCTTCCCTGGGTACAGAACTCAACAACTGGCATGCCCCCAGTGGTGGGTGTGGCCAGGGGGGCATTACTAACTTACCCCAAAGTTGATCTGGATCAGCTTTGTATGGTAACCCATAAAATATCACTTATATCATCATTAGTATATAACTTGGCTAATGCCAGTCATTTTATATGGTGGGGTACCCCCTCCAGTCATCAATATATGACACTTCAAAGTTGATCTAGATCAGCTCATGAGGTAACCTCGTGGAATCTATAAGAAAATGTTCAGTCAGACCCCATGTGTTATGAATGCCCATTGCCAGTGGTTTCCATTGGTGGATTACCCCTGCCAGTTGCCCTGAAAGTTGCCCCTCCCTGGATTGACCGAGATCAGCTCATGAGGTAACCTCTTGGAATCCATTACAAAATGTTCAGTAGGAACCCATGTATTATGAATGCTCATTACCAGTGGTTTCCATTGGTGGGTTACCCCTGCCAATTGCCCAGAATGGTGCCCTCCCTGGATTAATAGAACTTTCCAGATGCACATTCCAATGAAAGTCTTAATTCCTCAAAATTTAAAATCAAGGTTTATTTTTTCGTTTAAGTGGGTCTTTATTGAATTCACAACAAGGTCTTACATCAGGATTACAGAAGGGTCAGCACTAATGGCATTATCGGCCCTATAAAATCAAGGTGATATCACGTAGTGATATGAAAGGCCAAGTATATCCTCTTATTTCTTCCTTTTTTTCTTCTCCCCTGCATCCCACCAACCAGACCCAAGAATGACCCATGTGTTGTTTAGTTATGTTCGTGTAACAAAGGTGGCAGCAGCGCATTGATCAGCACTGTCATTGTTACATGTCTGTCAAGTCAACAGCTTTGTTTTAGAGATTGTCTTTCGATAAAAAGGTGCGTAAAGGAAAAGGAACAAAGCAATAATGTGGGCTTACTGCTCAGTTATGAATATGTCTGTTTCTGTCAGAGAAGTAGTGAATATAGGCCTAAAAATCTTGGCTCGGCAAGGCCCGGCCTACCTATAGCACGTAGTGCATGATATACATGTTGCATGCATCACACATGTTGCAAGGTGTCATGATTATTTTCATATATGGCCTACCCACTTGAACATGTGTAATGACATGGAGTGCAATCTTAAACATGTGCTGGTATCCTACAACACCAGTTGGAGCTGCATCAGTGAGAGAGGGCCTAGTTTAATATTGGATGGCACTATTAGATCGGGGCCTACCTACCAAATTCCACCGATTTTGAATTCAACACGGTTGAATTCCCCCACTCAAAACACTAGTATTAGGCCAGTGTGTTAAACTCCATCATCTCTAGCTATGATAGCCCTTAGATACTGGGTAAACTAATAAATAATGGTTTCGTTCAATTTCAGACAATCCAAAATGGTTGCTGACATCCCCACTGACAGTGACAATGCTGAAGCATCTCAACATTATAAATGTAGTATTGAATCGATTTTTTGATGAGGCAGGCCTATAATTTAAGTTAAATATTACTGCATGTAGACAGTCTGTAAGTAGCTCACTGAAATGGACTAGTAACAATATCTTTTGCTGAGGATTATGCCAATTTAAATGTAAATTTTGAACCATATCTATATATATTACTAGATATTCCACTATCTTTTCCAGAAGAAAATCTGTATTACCACAACTTTTTTTTCATAACTTTTCAGGGTAATTGTGGTGTTTTCATGGATAAGGATCGTTCAGAGATACAGGAGGATCGAGGAGATGTGGATACTGAAGATTCAGAGGATGCAGACTATCGCAGTCTGGAGGATACGGGAGGAATAAAATGGTCCAAATTATGAAGAAATTACCATTAATCTTACTTGGGTTGACTTGATTCTGAGGTTTCGGTATCTTTCAGGAAAGGAAAAGTCAAGCCACTCCAAATCCTTGAGAAAGATGAATCATTGCAGTTCATCAATCTATTCACAATTCTTCTTCTTCTTCTTCTTCTTCTTCTTCTTCTTCTTCTTCTTCTTCTTTCGGCTGTTCCCGTTCGGGGTCGCCACAGCGGATCATCAATATGATCTGCATAGTGATTTGGCACATGTTTTACACCGGATGTCCTTCCTGACGCAACCCTGGTCGCCTCTTGCGACACAGGGCTATGGTACACCTATTTTAACCGGGGTATACACCGGCCCAGTACACTGGTACTCATTTCGCCGACCTCAGAAGGATGACAGGCTGAGTCAACCCCCTGGTGTATTAATTCAGTGGCCCACCGGGGCTTGAACTCAGGACCTTTTGGATCCCAAGCCGCTGCCCTAACCACTGCGCCAACACCAGGCTTGATCAATCTATTCACAATTATGGGGGAGCAATTTGATGATGTTGATGTTGATGTTGATGTGGCTTCAGAGTTTGTCTGCCGTATGTATGCCCAAACCAAGACTCGAGACGTGGATGAGGCAAGACAAGAGAAACTTATTGAAATGACTGGAAAAGTTGATAAGGTAAAGTAAAACTTATGAAGTACATGTATTTGAAATATTTTTAGTTATGTAGGTTTCAGGTCGCCAAGTCAATCATGTCATAACGAATGTTTCATTCAATTTTCAGGAAAAACCCCTGGCCAATGTGAAGAAGCTGGACTGTGCATTGCTGCCACCTTGTCGAAGGACTCTGGAGATGAAAATCCGTAGATCCCAATACATCTCTATGCTGTGGACGAACGCTACGACGGCTGTGCCGATGACTGGATTGACACCATGTAATTATGGTTGGTCAAAAGGCAACGAGGGTATACTGCAGCCAATCTGGTTTGAAGGGTCAGAACTTCCAGACTGTTTATTCACAGATTCAGTGGAAGGGAATAACGTGACATCAGCTGGCGATGGAATAGATCAACAGGACTGTGATGAAGAACAAAGTGATAGTGATAGTGAAGTCGATGCATGGAGTGGAGACTGATTCTAACAGTGAAGAAATGGACATGTGCGGGTGATTTCGCCCTTAATATCGAAAAATAGACGCTTTCCTTCCAAGATGAAATCTTGATATTTCATATGATTACTACTAATAACTCTAAAAATGGTTTTTGTATGTTGCCATGGAGCACATTGGCATGCAAGATCGACCCAGTTTAAGAGGATCATCTTGGTTTGAATTTTTAATTTACGTAATACAGTACTGGGTAGAACAAATCAATGTAAATATTATGTCGTTCGTGGCTCTGAATTCAGACGGTTAACAAGTGTTCAGGACTGAAAAGCATATTCAAAATTACTTAGCTTGGTTTTAAATGTATCAACCCCAGAATAAAAAGAATTCCAGTAATGAACAATTAACATCTGGAATCAATGTCACATGGAATTCTGGGTGTTGCCAATGTGACCAAATTACCAGAATGGACACCAACTGAAGAAATCTCTGAAATCTGATAGCATTGGGTAATCACTATGATAATCCAGAAACTATAATTTTAAGCTACATATTTGTATCAGTACTCTTATACTTACTCGATCATTAGATTATTTTCTTTTCCTACATTTTTGTATTTACGGTTGTTTAACACTTTAAATTGTTTGATGTTTGAAGTTTGCTTGTGGAAATATATCCCATAAATTTATCTCGTGTTGAAAAATGCTTACTTTCACCTCCTTTTTAATAGGGTGTCCACTGGCAGATGGGTCTGAAGTCCATGGTCCTGAAAGACCCCAAATAAAATATATTCTCCTGCCTTTCGATACCTAGTGTCTGGTAAATCAGGTCGCCCAATTTTGTTATATTCCAAGAGATTATTTCATCGAGCCGATTTACGTCAATCCAGGGGAGAGTCAACTTAGGAAACCACTGACAATGAGCATTCAGGATACGTGGGGTCATACTGCACATTTTGTAATAGATTCCAAGAGGTTACCTTATATTATGAGCCGATCAAGGTCAATCCAGGGAGGGGCAACTGGCAGGGTAACCCACCAATGGAAACCACTGGCAATGGGCATTCATAACACATAGGATCCTACTGAACATTTTGTAATAGATTCCAAGAGGTTACCTCATGAGCTGATCTAGGTCAATTGAGGGAGGGGCAACTATCAGGGCAACTGGCAGGGGTAACCCACCAATGGAAACCACTAGCAATGGGCATTCATAACACATGGGGTCCTACTGAACATTTTGTAATAGATTCCAAGAGGTTACCTCATGAGCTGATCTAGGTCAATCCAGGGAGGGGCAACTTTCAGGGCAACTGGCAGGGGTAACCCACCAATGGAAACCACTGGCAATGGGCATTCATAACACATGGGGTCCTACTGAACATTTTGTCATAGATTCCAAGAGGTTACCTCATGAGCTGATCGAGGTCAATCCAGGGAGGGGCAACTTTCAGGGCAACTGGCAGGGGTAACACATCAATAGAAACCACTGGCAATAGGCATTCATAACACATGGGGTCCTACTGAACATTTTGTCATAGATTCCAAGAGGTTACCTCATGAGCTGATCTAGGTCAATCCAGGGAGGGGCAACTTTCAGGGCAACTGGCAGGGGTAACCCACCAATGGAAACCACTGGCAATGGGCATTCATAACACATGGGGTCCTACTGAACATTTTCTAATAGATTCCAAGAGGTTACCTCATGAGCTGATCGAGATCAACTTTGAAGTGTCATATATTGATGACTGGAGGGGGTACCCCACCATAGAAAATGACTGGCATGAGCTAAGTTATGTACTAAGGATGATATAAGTGATATTTTATGGGTGACCATACAAAACTGATCCAGATCAACTTTGGGGTAAGTTAGTAATACCCCCCCCCCCCGGCCACACCCACTACTGGGGGCATGCCAGTCGTTCAGTTCTGTACCCAGGGATGGACATGGGACACTGTGGTAGGAAATAAAATAGGTTACCTTTCCAGCTAACCAAGTACCCCCAGGCTCTTGGTCAATAAAGTATGTCCACAAATGTTGTGACATTGCAATCCACAGACTCCATTGCGATGAGCCAATTGATGAGGTGCACATGTATCAGACTGCCAGAGACATCGGTGCCACTGAAGCTTGCTGGAGGTTCCTGAATTTGCATTGCATGAGCATAGCCCTGCAGTGATCCCACAAGTTCACCTGGAGAATGGACAATGGTTCATCTTCACTGAGGACAGTGCCAGACGGAAAGCACAACCACCACCCAAGACCAACCACACATCTTTCTTTGACCTTTGCACTTCTTACAGACAAGAACAAGGGCCAGTCCAAACTCCAGATCAACTTTTTGTCAAAAAATCTATCATATGCAAGTGTGCCAGAGTTATTCATGTGGAACATATCAAACAAGAAGTGACAAAAGCACCATGTAGGAGAAGATGTCTTCCATGACGGCAAAATAACCTACTTTTAAAAGGAGCAATGCTCTTGGAAGAGTGTACAATGTCCATCCCCTGCAGCACGAATGCTTTTATCTATGGTTGTTGTTGCACCACAAGAAAGGCCTCGTCTCATTTGAAGATATGAAGACAGTACAAAAGATCAACTATTACACCGTCAGAGAGGCCTGCTGCCTCTTGTGTCTGCTGGAGGATGACCAGCATTGGCATCTTTGCATGAAAGAAGCTTCAGAAAGCTGTTCTCCATCAATGCTGCACACACTCTTTGCAATCTTGCTCACAGCTTGTGACCTTGGAAACCCATTCATGCTGTGGTAACAAAAGAAGCAATGTGTGGCGGAAGATGCTCGATATGAATGTCGCTTGAAAGCAAGGCAACCAGACATGGATTATAACGACTACATCTTCAATGATGCACTCATGCATCTGTCAGACACTGCTGAGATAATGGGAGGCCAGACGCTGGACATGTACGGATTGCCGATTCCGGAGTGAAATCAAGATGACAACAGACTAGCGAGAGGAATTCTTTGAGAAAAGTCTTATGACTGACCGTGTGACACTTCTTAATCACGTTGAACAAACAGAGCCACAGCTTACAGAGGACCAAACGGTCATTCATAACATATAACAATATGATGGCACATATCAATTCTGAGATCGGAGGATTCATGTTCTTGGATGTTCCTGGTGGTACAGGGAAGACATTCCTCATAAACATCATTATCACATGTTTGTTCCAGTGGTCATGTAGCATTGGCAGCTGCAAGCAGTGGGATTTCTGTCCAGCTTCTTCAAGGCGGACGAACGTTAAATGTAGCCCATTCTACATTTAAACTCCCACTCAACTTGCAAAGAACAGAAACAGCAATGTGTGCCAAAAAACATGGCTCAGCTCTGGCATACCTCCTTCAGGAGTGTAAAATCATCTTCTGGGATGAAGCTACAAAGCCACACCAACTGGCAGTGGAAGCTCGAGACTGAATGCAGAAGGATATCCTCAAGAACAGCATCCTCATTGGAGGGATTTTGTTGGTGTTGTCAGATTTCCGCAAAACTTTCTCTTGTGCGTGGTGGCATGAAAGCCAACGAGATTGATGCTTACCTCAAATCTTCACAACTTGGAAGCATATATAGTAACTCTTCACCTGACAACAAACATGCAGTTATTCCTGCACGGTGAACACGATGCAGGTCAATTTGCAAAGCTGCTGTTGATTATTGGAGATGGCTAAGTGCAAAACATTAGTGACAGACATTTCATCAGTATACCACAGAATTTTGGGGGCAATTGTATCTTCAGCCAAAGATCTTTAGTCGAGGGTATATCCTAACGTATTGCAACAGTACAAACACATAGAGTGGCAGTAATCCTTGTTCTACACAACAATTCAGAAAAAAAAACCAACTGGGAACTTCTACAGACCTTCCCAGAGCAAGCCACTTTATACAAATCAGTGGACAAAACCATGACTGATGATGAAGCAGTGACGTACCCACAGAGTTCCTGAAAGCCTAGACCCTTCAGGAATGCCACCTCACTACCTCCTTCTGAAAATAGGAGTGCCTGTCATGCTGTTACGCAACCTTGACCCACCAAAGCTTTGCAACGGAACTCAACTAATCAAAGCAGTTGCTGCCAAATTGATGAAATTTCACCATCACCACTGGACCAAACAAAGTAGAGCAAGCCATGATTCCAAGAATACCTATCATCCCATCAGACACAGGCTTGCCTTTTGACTTTCGGCGAATTCAGTTTCCAATCAAACTCTGCTTTGCCATGACTATAACCAACGCCCAAGGACAAAGCCTCAAGAATGTTGGCGCAAGTCTCCAAGAGCCCCCATTCACACATGGCCAACTGTTGTGGCAGCAAGCAGAGTGGGAAGCTCCAAGGGACTTTTTAGCCATTGTAATGAAAACAAAACTCACCATATTGTTTACCAGGAAGTTCTTCAGTGACGAAGTCAGTTGCACTTTATCCTCTGTCGACATTGTAGTCCCTCCTTTTCATTACATGCAATAAAACATGAAATAGGTAGAAGTGCACTCGGTAGAATGCACACCTCCACCCCCTAATGCCTGATCCACAAGAACATATCTAGCCCAATATATTTTTGAGATATCATGCTATATATATTTTGGCCCTTTCTCTAAATGGTGAAGAATAAAAACAATTTCCTACTATTCACCACGTTTTGAAGTGTGTGTGTGTGTGTGTGTGTGTGTGTGTGTGTGTGTGTGTGTGTGTGTGTGTGTGTTTTCTGATTCAATGACCACACCATCTGAACCACGGGGCTCTAAAATTGGTATTACGTGTGTCCATTCCTCCATGATGGATTTGCACTTTGACCTTCCCCCACCCAACACCCCAAACCTCCCATAACCCCACCAATTTCCATCCTCATCCCCAAACTCAGGTTCACCTGGGTGACCAGGTATCTCACCCAAACTCAGGGCGACCAGGTATCTCTCCCACTCCACTTTCTACCCCCACATCCCTCCTCTCCCCTCACCAACCCCCTCCACATTCCCCCGATCATACGCACTCCCCCACATACTCAGATTCCCCCGAGCGTAGAACGGGTATTCCAGCTAGTGCATACATACATGCAGATAACTGCCTTATGTAATATAGTAGGATACTCGCAGAGTACCCACCCTCAAGCTGAGTAGAGTTTGTGCATTACTTGCTGAAAAAAAAAAACGTGTACTCTGTACATTGCAAGAAGATTCTTTTGATGTTTGTGTGGTGTATGTTTTAAGCAGTCCAAGCTCTAAGAGGTCTAAACATCTACACATTTAAAGGGTCAAAGGTGTCAAAAATGTGGAAAGGTCAAAAGGATTTAAGTAGTCTAAGAGGTCGAAGGGGTCCAAAGGGTCTTATGGGGTCTTAAGGGTCTAAAGGGTTCTAAAAGTCAAAAAGGTCGAACATGTCCAAAGGGTCCAAGTGGTGTGCAAGAGTATGAAAGGTTCTGAAACTCCAAGGATATGTTCCAATATTATTTTGGGTCTAAAGCAGCCTAAAGGGTTTATAGGATAAACCAGGTCTTAAAAGGGGTCCAGGGATGTAATGGTCTAACTAAAGGGTCCAAGGGGGTCTAATTTAAAGGTTTCAAGTGTACATTCTAACAGACAGTCAAAGTACAACTGACGTTTAAATGGTACGAAATAAAGAGACATAAGTATGCAGTGTAATTTTTTTCCAAAGAAATACAGACACACAGACATGAATGCTTTTTAGGTTATTTCTCCGAAATAAGCTCAGAGTGGGTCCCGGTGTCCGGCCGCCCGCCTGTCGGTCCATGCGTACATTGACGTTTGACTAAAACATCTTTTCCTCACAAACTACCCACACGGTATGAACCAAATTTGGTATGATGCATCAATATCTCATGGGTTTGTGTCCCCCCTCCCCCTCTGGATGTGCCCCCTATAAAAGGTGATTAAAGGGGGTTTCGTCCTAAATAATGGTATTTTATTCAAAAATCTTCTTCTCAGAAAATGCCAGACAGATCCAGACCAAACTAAGCCACAAGGCAACGGGGACCATGCCCCAACCTTTAGTTGTGCTCCTCATGGCCGTATCTCCCCTGGAAAAGGGGCCAAGGCCCCCCTCCCCTTATCCCACATATTCACAAAGACATTTTCCTCACAAACGACATGACTGATATGGACCAAATTTGGGATGATACATCAGAACAGTAAGCTCTCATGGGGTTGTGTTCCCCATCCAGATCCGCCCACAATAAAAGGCTGAAAAGGAGGGTTTCGCCTCAAATTCAGGTAATTTATTTTAAAATATTCTCAGAAACAGATGGTCAGATGCAGACCAAACTTTTCATGAAACATAAGGACCATGCCGTTAACTTAAATTGTGATCCTCATGACCAGACCACTTCAGGAAGGTGTGGCCATGTCCCGTCCCCCCTAATCCCTCATTTTCACCCCACCTGTTGGGGAAATAACCGTCAGTCCCCCACGGGGCTATTTTTATAGTATAAGAGATAATAGATTATGAGTATACATAACAGGGGTATGGATGCCTCTGAACATTTCATTGGATGTAGTATCGTTTTGAATCAGACTATGGCAGCCATTTATGCAAACACAACGAAGCACCTCTCTTAATCACTTGCTCCGTTTGCAGAGAAGCCAGGCGAGCGGCTTGCAAAGTGGTTGACACTGAACAGCTGGTTTGGAAAGCGAGAGCAAGCTGCATGCTAACAGAACACGCCCCTGTTGTTGGACGTGTCCACAAACTCACAAAATGGGAGATCTGCACACGCAGGAGGCCAGTGACATCATTGGATCGGCTTACTTCAAAATGTAGCTTTCCGAAACATTAACAAACCAAGTGAAAAATGACCATGCTGTGGTGACAACCTGCAATGCAAAAAAAAAAAAACCCCAAGCAGTGGATAGTCAGCAGAGGCCTGCAGGTCTAATGTGTTAGCTCAACGAGAAAACCAAGATGGCAGCCATATCATTTTGTCTGGGTGCCATGGTGGGTGGAGTCAAGCGACAGATGTGGGTGTGGTCTGGGAGCTGTACAACCAATGGGTACACACTTCAAAAATCGACCCCCAACAAGAACCCCAACCCCAACAGCAGCAACAGCAATGCGGAGCTCTTGTAGACCCTGTGACATGTCACAGGTAAAAATTGAATTTATTATTTGTCTGCACGAGTCACTATTTCAAGCACAATTCACTTCAAATTCATCAACGGCAGCCTGAAATATCTCTTTCGTGAAGGTATAATAATTAAATAAACATGTAATAATGAATTTATTCCTGAAAGGAAGGGAGTAGGGTTGAGATGAACACCTGTTTACCCTTTCCACCTGAATAAGCCTCCATGTTGTGTCAAAACAATGTTAACATGCTATAATAAGCTCCAATATGAGCGTTTAGGTCCTTTCTTGCACATCCTGGATTTCACTGTGAGCAGCATTCCGTTAAATTATAAACCAGGGCACAGCATGCGGACAGACAATAAAGCAACATGAAAGTGTGTCCTCCACAGGTGGCATAAACGAAAATCCAACAACCTTTGAGAGTTGTTGTTTTTGGTACACAGGAAACCATCCACCAAGTGAAGCATACCCGAGGGCTCCAATTGCTGACACCTTTTCACCTTCATCGGAGGTTTAGCTCAGTGGTCACGTGCTTTCTTTTTTATGAAGGCTGTATTCTTTTCAAAGTAGAATCTTTCACAATATTAGGCCAACGCATTAGCAGCTGAGACAGGTTCGTCTTGTAAAATATCTGTATCGCAAAGGTCTACTTGATGGAGTCTTTGCATGAACATGGACAAACCATGAATACAATGCACTGAAGAGTTGTCCCCCAATGCTATGAAAATGGTGAAGGAACAGGTAATGATGAGGATTATGGTAGATTGTTTTTGCATTTCAAACAAAAATGCTATTTGTCCTGACCTAGACGATAAAAGTATATTATTGACAGCCTGAGAAATAATTTCTAAATGTTGGGAAAGAGCACTTCTCTTGTTTTATCCCACCCATAGGAATCTTGACAACTTCTGGTCACAGTTTATGCCCATTCCTTCAAATGTTAAAACAGCATTTAAAAAATACATTCTTGGTTTTATAAACGACAATATATAAAAGTTTGGCTTCATGGATGTTGCTATTATTACACCGTGCACGCCAAGCAAAAGGTGGGGTTAACCAATTGGTTCATGTCCGTCCATCCATCTGTCCATCTGTCTGTCTGTCTGTTTACAGATGTCAGTTTATGATCGAGGACAAACTTATTTCAATTGAATGTTATATTTTGAATATTAGAAAACCAACTTGTCAGTTTAGCAGTACTTTGTATCTGAATTCATCCTGATTGCACATGTACAGAGAGAAGCGAGATTTTTTTTTTACTCTGTTTGCCTGTCTGGCAGGCAAATAAAATTCTCTTGAGGATACAAGCAAATAAAATTCATTTGCCTGTCTGGCAGGCCTGTCTGGCAGGAGTCATTCCAAACAGGAAACTTACTGTTTTTAAGGACGTCATAAAGCACAGAAACAACAGGCATGGAGAACGATTGTAATGTGTTCGATAGGGCGGTAAAATAGATACTGCATAAATGGCGGTAAAGTCTAGAATTGATTTATGCGACTTAAAAAAATTTTTTAATTCAATTATATACTTGAACACTGCAGAACACAAAAGGCATTTGCACTTTCAAAACCCTTCCGTTTAGCGGTACTTGGACATGGTAAATAAGGTGGTGTGTGAGGGTGGCGCGTAAAAAGACTGCTTCAACGGCGCTAAACTTCCGGACATTTTTTAAATGATCTTTAAAATCATTATTTTATTTCAACCCAAGTATATACTTTGTTAAGTGCTGCCGAAGTGAGTACCCCAGTTACGCAGACAGCTAGCACAGCAGAAAAGCTTTACGAACAATTGTGTGTCCCGTCTAATGTTAAACAGATGAAACCAGCGTACGACATGACACATTATTTAATAAGTAATTAATTAATCCCCACTGTATACCTCTCAAACTCTAATACCATTTAATACATCCCATCAGAATGATTTTAAAAGAAACACTCAATGCTTTTAAAACTCCCCAAAGTTACATGTGCCAGGTTCAATGCAATTTTGAATCAACTCACAACTTTCAAGTTGGCAACTTATCTCATGTACCCCATTGTTAATTTAAAAAAAATCCCCAGCAGGGTATGAAGTTATGTTAAAGTCGGATGTGTTAATCTTTGAAGCAGGCTTTGTTGTCCCGATAAGTGCACACGGAGTGACGTCCGACTGGCTCGTCACGTTGCTTGTCCCCAGAGGGTGATCTTCGTACCACCGAAGCAAGGACATGAACCTGAATCCACTACTGACCATTAAGGACCACACTGTGCCCAACAGTGCCGAGGGATGAGAAAGAAGAATTTGCCTTTTGTTTTGTTGATATGCCCACAGAGGATTCGTCTGCATGGATGTTGGTTGTGTGACCCCAGCTGGATAAAGTTGTCTGTTTGGAAGTCAACTCTGTGACACGAGCAGAATAGGATAGGTTCCTCCAGAACCCAACCGGCCAGCAGATAAGATCGACCAGCAACCACAAAGATGCAGCTGGTTCGAGAGTCAGGGCTTGGGGTCAACATGCTGCAACACTCTCAATCGTGGTGAGCATGCAACCCTCTCAGCACCCTAATTGCGGCTTCGGTTTTATTAAAAATGAACTCGGCCACATGTTGCAGCTGTTCATCTCTCATGGTTCATATCGCGTTTTTTTTTTCCTCCTGATGGTGTGTCTCTCTGCCTGCCTTATATTGTGTTACACAAGGTCACTCCGAGGCCTGATGTCGAGGGGTCTGCATGCCTTGGTGTCTTCAAAGACTTTCTCCATAATAACTCTTTTTCCCAGTCTCTCTTTTTAATCAAAACAGTGCATTGTACAAAGTGATTTGGCCAGCAATGTGTACATTAGCCGAATGAGAACCCACACAACTGCCCTTTCCCACAGTAACCACATACCTATTTAATTCAAGTTGCCTTTTCCACAGTATATATATATATATATATATATATATATATATATATATATATATATATATATATATATATATATATATATATATATATATATATATATATATATATATGTTAACATTTCCAATCATGTGGTATTCATTACTGATCCGTAACAACTTGAGCACTGTGTGGGGTATCGTGTTCTATGACCTCTCCAGTTGATGTTGTTACACCTCCATCTATTGTGAAGCAAGTGAAATGCACATCTGGACACATGTAAATACGATGAATGAACAATTTAATTGCAACTGCCTTCAATTAGTGGACATTGTGTTTGTTTTAGCCACAATCAATATTGTATTAACCACTCTTCTGTCATACTGTGAATAGGTTTATTTAATTAAGACTGAGATGCACAAAATGTGCAAAATCATGATCATTATGTAGTTGTTTTGAAAACTCTTTCCCTCTAACAGAAAACCAGAAACAAACTGGAAAGCATCTCAATATGCAAAGCCCGTCTGTGTCCGCTTTGTACTCGAGCTAAACTTGATGAAAACAACAGCTTAAAAAAACACATTGTACATCTTATTCAAAAGTGTTCTCTATATTGTCATAATAAAGGCTTGTTGAAAATCTGATGACAAAAGCTCAGATGGTGAAAAAACAAACAAAAATAAAAAAAAACGTTATGGCATGGACACACACTATTGCAAACCACATCTCCCACTACACAGGATATGGGCTAAATACAAGGTATATTATAAAAAATAGAAACGTGTAACATTGAAGAGAAGCTAAATTCAACTTTCAAAGTCCGAGAATTATTAGAACTGGTCCTTTACAATATCTTCCCTTCAAGCCCTAAATATTTAACGAAGGAAAAATGGAACTTTGTGAACTTCCCTGCTGTCAGATGGAAAAACAAATGTGACTAAAGATTATCAGTTCTCGTTGGAAGGGCTCACAACTCGGGTATCATCAGTCAAATTCCAGGACGACACTGGTATCAAAGCTGAGCTGTCCCCAATTTCTACATATGATTATGGTGGCAGCATGTTGAGTCAGTTTCCAGTGTTTGCTGTACTTTTACTCCTTCACTCGTCAAAAATAGATTTCCACAATCAATTACTGGAAGAGCTTCAGTCTCTCGAACGTATTGACCTCAGCTATGATAATACATCTGGAAAGACCATGTATAAAAGCTGGCCTCTAAAGCCAAGCTGCAGACTCGGCATCCCCTGTTGTGTCAAGTACTTTCCTGCAAAATGGGAACTTTTCCCAACCGACTGGGTCTTTGTCCGTAGCTCGATAGAGTATTGCTCTCATTTAAGGGTTGGTGGCCCCACTTCACACCTCTCTCTCCTAAACGCTGTGCAATCCAAAGCTCTCAGCATAATCTCACACACCATATGTGTTGGCCATTTGCTACCCCACCCACGAAACGAAATGCAAGGTTTCAATTATTGGTTCACATTTGTCTGTCTGTTTGTCTGCTTACAGACGTCAGTCTATGATTGAGGAAAAACATAATCAATTGAATGTTGTATTATGAACAATGTAGTGCACGAATCGGAACAAGAACTTGCAGTTAAGTAGTACTTTGGCTCTGAATTTAGTAAATTGAATTGGCATCTCATCCCAAGCACACACACGCAAAGGAGTAAGGTCATTTTTTGTATTCTCTGTGCCAGTCTGGCAGTCATACAAAATTGAAAATCATTCCAAGCAGGAAACTTACTGTTTATAGAGACATCATAAAGGACACAAACAACAGGCACAAATAACTAATGTAACTTGTTCAATAAGGTGGTGATAAAAGACAATGCATCAACGATGGTAAACTTCTGAATTTTTTTTGTTGTTGTTCTGCAGCCTTTAAAACCTTTATTTTATTTCAATTTAATTATATACTTGAACACTATAGAACAAAAATCGCCTTGTTGGGACTTTCAAAAACCCTCCGTTTAGCAGTACGTACTAAACTTGGACAAAATATTACACTATCTCGACCAAGCAAACTTGTCACTCGTATTCTCAGCGTTGGGGAATATCGGGATTCAGACTAAATTACAGCTCATGCTCTTAAGAAATAGATCGTGCTCGGAAATGCAAAGCAAGAGTTGCCTTGCAAAAGCATGTCCTTTTCCTCAAGACTGCGTTCATAGGTGTTCTATGAACTCTCCAGTTTATGGATGCATCTCCTTCAAGGAATCATAAACACCGAACTTGCTCTTCTTATCGCAGGCAGGTCGGTGGCCTCGTCTCCTTGGATATTAACTCGCACTGATCTTTCACCATTCTGTCCTTCTCCAGTCCCTCAAGGTTGCATGCTTCTTCCAGCAATCTGATCCTTGTGAAATTCCAAAAATCCAGGATCACTGCTCACCTTCACTCATATCTTTTCATTGATCCAACTCTATTGGAAGAGCTTAATGTACTTAATAGACATAATAGACATTAGTAGACTCATGGACAAATCATTTAATGGACATCAGTAAACAAAAGGCAAACGCATATGGTGTTTGTGGCAATATGAACCTGGGTTCCCTGCATCATGAGCTAAGACGTTAGATGGTAACACCAAAATGTCACCCCAACATTCTTCTTTTCTCCCACTTGTGGAACCTCTTCCTCAGTTTAATCAATCACCGTGTTCCCTCAATGGCTCCCAGTGGAAATGCACACCATCTCACGTCACCTATCTCTACCTTTGATATTTTCTCCCTTCGTATAACCATCCCCACCCTTCCACTCGCATCTTTTTTTTTATTCCCTCTTTTATCTTCTCCTCCTGTTTGTCCATCCTCTTTTGTGTCTGCATGTTTTCCTACTGTCCACTGTTAGTCTTGCCATATATCCTGTCACCTCACTCTTCCATGAGCCTCGACGTTGTACACAACAAATAAATAAGCACATTGTGTCCCAAACTTCTCTCCCAGTTACTTATATAACCACCCCCATACTCCCCTCCCCCCTTTGCCCTTTCCACAGGGAGATACCATTTCTCACCTGAAGTTTTCTTGCAGGCTTCTTCCCACCTCATCCGTAGCTAGATCTGATGACATTGATGCTTGTATCCTCAAGAGATGCTCTGATGAAATGGCTTCTCTTTCGACCCTACTCTTCTCCAAGTCCTTCACCTCTGATTGTCTAAGCATCATCTGCATGGAAGATGGTCAATATTACTCCATTTCATAAAAAAGCAGAAAAAAAAAGAGATCCTTTCAACTACAAAGCAGTTATCCTTCTCTCCAATATAATCATAATCATGGAAACGATTATCACTGAACACATTTAGACATTAATTTTATGCAATTCACTTATCACAATGTGGAGAAGTTGGGGACGATGTGCAAGTGAAACAGCTCAAACCAGAAAACCCAAGGGAAAGGGACCAAGATAAAACTAATTGATCAGTACAAAACGCTCATGTACAAAAGCAGTGAAGGCATTTGCATTGACAAAATCGTTTTGCCTTCTGAAGATATTCTCATGTGACCAAGGGTGGAGATTAAGAAGGCCCAAAGGAATTTATAATGTGAAGGCATGCCCTTGAAGAAGGGCAAAGAGAAGGCAAGCCAGGCCCCCAAGGCAAACATCATGCCACTGACCATGTTGCCCATTAAAAAGAACAAAGAGGAAGACTAAATAAATAAATAAATACAAGAAAAAGAGAGTAAGAAAGCTTCAGCTGTGATTGTGGCTTTGGTGGTTTGTGGTGGAGGAGGAGAGGGAGAGACTTGGGAGAATGGTGGGGACTGGGGGGTAGAGCCTTGATAAGTGTTTTAAGTGCAAGACAGACTGTGCTGCCATGCTCTGAGCTTCCTGCATCAAGCTCCTCTCTTGTAAATATTAGGCTCATTTACAACACGTCTTTGAGGCCACATGAGACCGGGCCTGCAGTGACCGTGAAAATACGTTTGGCATTCCGGCCGCCAACAAATAATAAGTCACAAGTATTCTTTAGGTGTGACGTCACATATTTAATTGCCGCTGTAGAGGTTTATCTCAACAGAGTGATGCCAACATGCGGCTGCACTTGCATGGTTTGCCAGCAGAGACAAGCTCTTTGCATGCACATACTGCACTCACAGAGGTCTTGAAATAAACCTGGAGGTACAATGCGCCATGTATCTCTATTAGCACAAATGAAGCAAATTTGAAGTGTTCCGGCGGACATTTTCGCGTGTCGATATTTCTGACGCAGTAGATTCGAGTCTCTTTCCTGAAATCTGCTTTCGTCAATTATATTGCTCGGAAAAAATATATCGCAATGCCTCAGTGTACAGCATTCGGTTGCATGAATGCCTCTGGCATGGGCTCAAAACAGTCTTTCCATTGGTATGTTTGATGAAAAATACTCAACAACGATGATTGGGACTTCCAGTTCAGGAATCAACGCATGCGGATGACTGATCAGCACTCTCTCCCACCAGTTCTTCGAAGTTAAGGTCTCCTGACCATTTATGTTGTATTTTGCTATCTGTGTTTTCGTCAAACTTTCTTTCCCAAACCGTGTTCTGCGGTGTTGAATCGTTCAATTCATCTCACGAGGTCAGTGGAGCCTTCCTGTGATCGTCGAGTGCGCTTCTCCGTTCTCGCTTCTTTGTTCCAGTTATTGTTACTTCTCAACCCTCAGCTGAATCCCTTTCCCCTCCTCCCTAAAAAATTAAAACAAAATATCTCTCCTTCTTCACCAGGACAAAAACAAGAATTAACACTCAAAAAAACCCAACAACGACGACGACGACAACAACGAAAGAATTTTTTTTTTAATCCACTCATTTTCCTTTCCCTTCTTTGCAATATCCCCAAACTTAACAAAACATTTCTCTTCCTTAAAATGTCTTCACAAAATTTAAAAAATATATGAAAAAACTGCTTCCAAAATGCATCTTAAAATGCCTTGCTTTGTTTCTTACTCCATCAGGAACAACCTATTCATTTTTCTTCTTCATCAAAATCTCTTCCTTTTCTCTTTTATATTGAGGCATATTTCCCAAAACCTCCTCATTCGAAACGCTTAGTTCATCCAGCCTCCTCCTTCACTGCATGCCTTCAACCAAAAACATTCTCACTACCACCCCACCTATGATGCCTGTCACAGGTTATCCAGGCTGGGAATGCTGAGACGTCAATTTTGCAAAGACTGTGTGCACGCAACAAACACTTCCTATTCACTTCCATTCATGGTGTCAAACCCCTCCATGACAGTACCACCCCCCGCCCCCTTTCAATTGTCCTACCACCTCTCAACTTCCCCCTTCCCCTCCCATCTAAGTTTCAACCCTGCCCCTCCTGGCTTCGCCCCCTCCCCACACCCTGCTGGTTTCCTATATCCTATCAGCAATCCCTCTTTCCCTGTCCCTAACTGTGTGGACCTCAAACATCTGGGGCCTTCGTTCCAACCTGACATCTCTCAATTCAGGCAGCTACCGATAAAATGTACATCATCTGCTTCACTGAATCCTTCCCCAACAGGACATTCCTGACTCCTTAGTGTCTTTCCCCGGCTATTGACTCCTCCGGTTTGATCGAACTGAACCCTGTCCTGGCGGCGGAGTTGCGTTTTACATCAAAAACTCAATTTCTCACTTTTCATGTGCAACTCTTACACCTCCCAAACCCTAGGAGTACCTCTGGCTGTGACTTCCACTTCGCTCACACCTCAAGTTTGGCTGTGTGCTGTACCGTCCTCCCAACAGTGATGACTCCATATACATCTCTCTCAGACAACATGAATCAACTTTTCATGACAACTCAAACTCTCTCTTCCTCGTATGTGGTGACTTCAATTGTCACCATGCTAATTAGCATGAGCGTTGGTACTCCCTCACCAGCCATGGCACTTCTGCAAAGGACTTCTGTGAATCCATGGGTCTGACTCAATCTGTGAACTTTCCCATCTGGTTTTCTTTCAATGGAAAATCTTCCCTCTTGGATTTGGTGATGACCAACATCCCTGCCAATGTATCGTGCTCATCCTCTGCCCCCATTGGCTCATCTGATTATGTGCTTATGAAGGTCAACATCTCTCTCGCCATTCTCAGAGAACAGCCTCTGTGCCGGTGAGTCTGGCAGTTCGCTCAGGCAGACTGGCAGTGACTGCAAGCAACCATCTCTCTTCAGGACTGGTCTCCCATATCTACTGGCCCTGATGTTAACTCAGCCTGGGAATTCTTCCTCGGAAACCTGCTCTCTCCCTCATTCACAGATTCATCCCATCTCGTCTTCAATTATAATCTTACCCATCCTCCCGCTCTTGGTACTCTGAATCCTGTGGTGAGGCGGTAGCTTTAAAACAACTTGCATTCTCATCCTGGAAGGCAAATCCAACCAAAGGTGACCTCAGATCATTCCACAAAGGCCGCAACAAGTGTGGTTGCTCTTAGGAGAGCCAGAAAACAGCATCTGTTCAATCTCAAGATTGAACTTTCAACTTGTCTCTCTCTTCTAAAACCTGCTGGCACCTCGTTAAGTCTGTCTCTGGAGTATGCTCCCCTTCCATCCATTCCCACTCATCAAATGACACCACAGGAAACTCCGTTCGTGAGAAAGCCGAACGCCTCAATTCTGTGTTTGCTCAAAAATAGTGTCCCTAACCCCTCTCCCTCTGTCCTCACCCTTCATAGTCATACCCAGCTGCTCCTGGATTCTGTGTCTCTTGCACCTGAAAAGGTGGAAAAGTTTATGGCCACCCTCAACTCTGACTCTGCAACTGGACTGGACGGCATCAGCTCATGGGTCCTAAAAACCTTCTATGCTGCTCTTGCGCTTCCTTTCTCTGCCCTTTTCACGATATCATTTACCAAAGGTCATCTTCCGTCTGCTTGGAAATCAGCCAACATCACAGCATTACATAAAAATAAGGGCAATACCCCTGGACACTCACCTGGTAGTGGCTGGATTTTAAATATACCAGAGATGGGGAATCCCCCACCATTGAAAAATAATTGAAATCACATAAGCGGTTTTCCATTTATTACAAAAAAAAATTTCAAGATGGCCGCCCTAGTTGGCCATCTTGGATCCGGCCACGCCCAAAATCAATAGGGTTCTTCCTTTTCAGGTGGTACATGTGTGACCTAAATTACAAATCGATATGGCGAACAGTTTATGAGTTATCGCACTCACAGCTATAAATGTTGACGCCATAAATGTTGACGCCCAGCCAGCCAGCCAGACGACTGCCCCAGTCAGCCATCTTGGATCTGGCCACGCCCAAAATCAATAGGGTTCTTCCTTTTCAGGTGGTACATGTGTGACCTAAATTACAAATCGATATGGCGAAAAAAAATTAAAATGGCCGCCCCAGTCGGCCATCTTGGATCTGGCCACGCCCAAAATCAATGGGGTTCTTCCTTTTCAGGTGGTACATGTATGACCCAAATTTCAAATCGATAAGGCGGAAAAAAACACGAGGGGTGGCCATCTTGGATCTGGCCACACCCAAAATCAATAGGGTTCTTCCTTTTCAGGTGGTACATATGTGACCCGAATTTCAAATCGATATGGCGTACAGTTTATGAGTTACCGCACTCACAGCTATAAATGTTGACGCCCAGCCGGACGGACAGCCGGACGGACGACCCGGGTGACAACAATATCCCCCTTCCACCACGCGGCGGGGGATAAAAAACAGGGAACCACTGGTCGGCTGTCCATGTAGGTGTGGATGACCCACAAAAAAAACAGTAGAAAGTAAACACCAACGGATTTTTTTTATTTTTTAATGCGGTGAACAAACTTTGGGACATCATGGGTGATGAAGGTTGTAGTCAAGTTTCATCAAAATTGCGTGTGTGGTTTCAGAGAAGAAAGCAAATACATATTTTCAGGGGAAACCCCGACACATGTGACACAAAGCTTGGAGGTAAGGTGGATAGCAGAGGGGGTGGTGATCAGATTCAGGAAAGTATTGATACTTGTGTAAATTGGACAAAAGATTGGCAGATGGAATTTAACCTGAGCAAGTGTAAGGTGTTGGAGATGGGAAAGAACAACTAAAATAGAGATTACAGGATGGAAGTGGTAATTTTGGAGCGTGTCACACATGAGAAGTATCTGGGAGTGGTAATTTATACGGGAGGTAAGCAGGCAGCACAGTGCCAGGCAGCTATAGGAAAAGCAAATAGGGTTTTAGGTTGTATTCAGAGGCGGATCATTTATAAATCAAAAGAGGTGGTGTTAACATTGTACAATAATTTAGTAAGGGCCACACTTTAGAATATTGTGTGCAGTTTTTTTCACCACAGTTCTGGAAGGACATAGATGCCATAGAAAGGGTTCAGCGCAGGGCTACTAGATCGATTCCAAGCCTAGCTAGACTCAGCTATGAGGAGCGGCTCAAGGAGACAGGGCTTTACACCAGAAAGGAGGCGGTTACGAGGAGATATGATAGAGATGTTTAAGATGATGAAAGGTATAGATAAAATAAGTGCAGATTAATTATTCAACAGAGTAGAGAGTGATAGGACCAGGGGCCATAGCCTGAGAGTAAGGCCTAGGTCACATTTGCCACGGCGGCCGTGGGGTCTCCAAAATCTACGGCCATTAGCAATTATACGGCGGCCGCAGTATTTCCAGGGTCACACAATGTAGCAGTCACATATGTTTTTATTTTTCGGGGAGCCGCACGTCGTATTTAGGCCTAAGTCAGATTTGCCACGGCGGCCGTGGGGTCTCGAAAATCTACGGCCATTAGCAATTATACGGCGGCCGCAGTATTTCCACGGTCACACAATGTAGCAGTCACATAGGTTTTTATTTTTCGGGGAGCTGCACATCATATTTAGGCCTAAGTCACATTTGCCACGGCGGCCGTGGGGTCTCCAAAATCTACGGCCATTAGCAATTATACGGCGGCCGCAGTATTTCCACGGTCACACAATGTAGCAGTCACATATCGCGGGTTGAGAGACATAATGTTGTAACTGCATTTTTGGCGGGGTTGAATAAAATGGCTCTCATGTCTTTCAACATCATATTTCACGGGTTGAGAGACATAATGTTGTCACTGAAAATTTCCCATTTCCTGCAAATCGCTAATGAAAGATAAATATGGTGTTGAAAGACATGAGCCATTTTATTCGGTTTCGCCAGAAATGCAGTTACAACATTATGTCTCTCAACTCGCGATATGTTTTTATTTTTCGGGGAGTCACACGGCATATTTATAAATTGTGGAGACCGAAAACGTGGGGTTGCCGTACGGTCTTTGATTTGATGTCGCACGGTGACCTTAGGGCGTTCCTGCGGCGGCCATAGAAGTTTCAAGGCAGACGCAAGGTGCCGGCAAGGCGACCGCAGGGGGGCCCTAAGGTGAACGTGTGGCCAGACGGACGGAAAGGAATGGGTTAATTTTTTTTTCTGCTTGTCGAATTGCTACGGCGAACGTAGAAATGAAAAAAGTTATAACTCCGCGTTACAATTCCACGGCGACCTTCCGGCCTGTAAAATATAGCCATACGGCGTAGGGCCACCCAGAGGCCACCTCAGAAACTCTGCGGCCGCTGCACGTTTCTGTCAATTCAGAGGGCGTATGGCCGCCGTATCCTCGCCGTAGAGCAAATGTGACTTAGGCCTTAGGGGTCCGAAAGAGACCGAAAAAGGGGTCGCCGTACGGTCTTTGATTTGATGTCGCACGGTGACCTTAAGGGGGCCCTGTGGCGGCCATAGCATTTTCAAGGCAGACGCAAGGTAGCCTCAAGGTGCCCGCAAGGCAACCGCAGGGGGCCCAAAGGCGAACATGCGGCCAGACGGACGGTAAAGAATTGGTTAATTTTTTTTTTTTACCATTTCTTTTGTTTCGGCTTGTTGAATTGCTACGGCGAACGTAGAAATGAAAAAAGTTATAACTCTGGGTTATACTTCCACGGCGACCTTTCGACCTGTAAAATATAGCCAAACGGCGTAGGGCCACCCTGAGGCCACCGCAGAAACTCTGCGGCCGCCGCACGTTTCTGTCAATTCAGAGGGCGTACGGCCGCCGTAGAGCAAATGTGACTTCGGCCTAAGGAAGAGGAGAGTTAAGACGGTAGCAAGGCAGGGGACTTTTACTCAGAGAGTAGTTCATGCATGGAATTGCCTCCCTGGAAAGGTGGTGGCAGCAGAAACAGTAGATAAGTTTAAATTAAAATCAGATAGGTACCTGGAAGTTATGGAGATAGAGAGGTATGGGGATGTTGACAGGATTTTTAGGTAGTTTGAGCATTGATGGGTGATTTTGTGCATGTGTACGGAGTGCTGTTGGTAGGGGTCTTGTCAAGGGGGATTGTGTGGTTGATGTGTGTTTTTAACGAAGCCCATGCCCCCTCCCCTGAGGGGAAGAAAAAAAAAAGGACAAAAACTTTTATAATATATGTATATATATATTTCATAAATTAAAAACTTTTTTTGCATTCCTTGGATCTCGTGTACATAAGTTGGTATGGTGTTCACACAGGCATGATGGGCTGAATGGCCTCCAGCTGTGTTAGATTTCCTTGTATTCGGGAACAACTTCCTTAGACCACGATTTATAAATGGCATGAACAAACTTTGGTACATCACAGGTGATTTAGGTTGTGGTCAAGTTTCATTGGAATTGTGTGTGTAGTTTCTGAAAAGAAAGCAAATACCTCTTTGAGGGGGTTCTCCAACAGCCTCATCTCAGATTCAGACATGGTCACTCTACCTTGGACATGCTGTTGCTACACACCCACCATGGATGGAGGACTTCAATATCACACATAAGATCTGGGCCGTCTACGTGGACATGTCCGGAGCTTTTGATACAGTCTGGCACCCTGCCCTGCTCTCCAAACCGTCTGTCTATGGAATCCAAGGCCAACTCCACTCTTCGATTTCTGACTTCCTCCACTCTCGTAGCCAACGTGTGGCTCTCAATGGAACCCTTTCCTCTCCTCTCTCTGTCAAGGTTTGAGTACCACAAGGCAGTGCTCTCGGCCCCATCTTATTCCTCGTCTTCATCAATGATCTCTCTGACTCTCTGGGAGATCCTCTGTCCCTTTCCTGATGACTCCACTGTCTGCTGTGTCATCTCATCCTTCTGACAGACAGGTAGCAATCTCTTCCCTCACCTCAGAGCTTGACAAAATCACAAACTGGTCAAACACTTGGAATATGTCTTTCAATCTTGAGAAATCACACACTCATTCTCCCTCTCTGAAATGACCGTGCCACAAATCCTTCCATCTACTTTCTCAACAACCCTCTCGAAGAGGTTCAGTCAATCAAACTCTTGGTCTCACTCTGAGGCATGATCTCTCTTGGGCAAGCCACACTTCAAAATTGGCCTCCAACATCAGATACTGACTGGGCATTCTCCGTCGGGCAAAGTCCTTCCTTGGCACACCTGAGCTCCTGTCCAGCAACAAGGCTTTCATGAGCAGCTCGATGGAGTGCTGCTCTCCTCTCTGGGCTGGCTCCCCTGTTTCACATCTTACTCAGCTTGCAGCTGTCAAAACAAAAGCTCTAAATATCAATGGAATCTCTTGGATTGAAGCTGAGTCTACGAGCTTATCACTTCGCTATCACCGACAGGTCGGTGGTCTGTCTTCTTTCGCCTCATTTCTGGACTTGCACCCTCTGCCATCTCCGTGCTTCTCACCCCCCCCCCCCTCCACCCCCAACCAACCAGGCAGGGCACACGTGGTCCACCAGCAACCCCATCCTCGTGAAACTGCTCTAATCTAGAACCAGTGCTCACCTCCTCATTCATTACTCCCCCACCCCCCCCCCCCACTGCTTGTGGAACCACCTTCCTACTCGATTCAATCTCATTCTTCCCTCCCCAGGCTTCAACATAGCTTTCCACCATCATCTCAAGTTATCCCCCATTCAAAATCATGATATATTCTACACCCATTAAACCACCCCCACCCTTCACAAAATTTTTGCTTATGTATACATATTGTCCACCTTTGCATTCTCCCTTACCCCTCATTGTTACCTGCATCCATTGTTTGTCTGTCTCCGTCTACTTTCTCTCTCCACCCTGCTGTTGGTGTTTTCCACATCTCCTGCTGTTCCCTTTATTTATTTCTTCACATTTCTCTTTTCATTCTAATTCTTGCTTTCTAATATTGTCTCCTGATTTGTTCTGTATTATCGCTCTTCCACAAGCCTTGACAATGTATAAAAATACAAATTTTTTTTTTTAAATCAATGACGACAATAATGAGGAGTTTTTTGTTGTTATTGAATCTGATCTGATCTAATCTATTTGTGGCGGTTATCACACTTAATGTCAATAAATCCTCAGAGGTCACTAGACTTGTCTTTGTTTCAAAAATAGTGTCTGATGGATCTGGCTCAATTCAAAAATTGATGGATCACAATTGAGTGGCTATAATGGTAGGACGACTCATGTAAATACTCACTTGTAGTCATGTTGTTTTTCTGTGTTCTGTTGGATGTGATTGTCCTTTAACTGCACCTTTACCTGGTCCCAAGTCCAAGCATCTTGATTCTGGATGAATCCCCACTCAGTCTCTTACAATTTAGAGCAGTAACTCAAGAGAGAAGACAATTTTCCATGAAAACAATCTTTGAGAGCAATCAGTTTCTACTCTTCCTGCAGTGTTTGCAAAATGTTTAGCATGCCAATATGGCCACCACGGCACTTCCGTTGGCTTCACTTTCTGAGCCTCATTGGACTTCCAGGTTTATAAGACCTCCATGACTGTACTCAGGACTGTCCACCATTTTTTTTTTCTCCTTTCTCTCCACTGTGATTTTTTTTCTCCTTTCTCTCCACTCCACTTGCTCATCTGCCACTGTGATGACATCATGGTGATGATTTTGAATGGCCGTTTATATGTAGCCCGAATCGGCTGCAATCGACCTGGAGACTCACCACAAAAAGCCACACCCATGACCGATCAGATTGGTTGTGAACACAACTCTTGTGGCAGATCAGGTTCAGTGCCTTATCTATATCTTCTATATGTTACTAAAACTCTCATCTTGTATACATGTATATATGTATGCATGTTCCCGAAATACAGCCAAAACGGTACACGATAGCGCAAAATTTTTAGTGCGACCGAACTCACCATTCTCGTGTGGTGTGCAGTATCAAGTTTCGTTAGAATCGGGCAACGAAAAAAAATATTGAAAACTCAATTGCCGATTCAGTGAAGTACTTGTCGGGAGAATTTGATCAATGCAAACAACCTTAGCGGTATAGTTCGCTGGAGTTTTTTTGTTTTTTCTTTTTGTTTTGTTCTTTTTGTTTTGTTTCTTTTTGTTTTTTCTTGAAATGATTTATTTAAAAATCTCAAACATTTTGGTAGACAAAGAACAATTTATCTTTCAGCATAAAATAAACATCGCCATTTTCATCTAATTGAAATGAGAGCGAGAGAAGAACCTTCAGAGTTTAGGCTTTATTCCATTTGATTGGAGCCGCTTCTGCGGGCACACCGGGGAATACAGGTTCAGCTAGGAGTACATAAGCAGTAACGTATACATGTGTAATTAATCATCGCAGAATAAATCCGCGTAAGCACGGAGTTCGATATAATCTCCATTCTCACCAGTCAATGAGCACCTTCAGTCAATGAGCACCAAGTGAACAGCCGATGTAAATGGCAATGCCCCGGGGACAATCACCCTGTGCCGCGGAGACCTCCCCTTATACGCGAGACGCACAACATATGATCCCGCGTCATGTCCCTCAATTCACCTCAATTCACCACATTCTCCCCACCTTTAAAATGCAACTAGGGGCCCAACTTACACACCATGATTGCTTTAGCACTATAGGAGTATACATTTCAAGCAACGCGGACTAATAGGTCTACAGAAGCATACATGCCAAGCAGTGATTATTTTTGAGTTGTAGGAGCATGGAAATGAGCATCGATATATGATATAATGAGCATATAGGAGCATGAGCAGCGAGAATGCCGATAATCCCCTTTACAGATTGAGTCGTCGAGGGGGCCTTATTCGTCGACCTCTCCGGGAGTAAATGGCAGTTTCACTTGAGGGAGGCTCCCGATCCTCTTGGTGAGCCTCGACTTGTGCCGGGGATGACTCCTCGATCGCTCTCGGGTGGAACGCGGCAGCCCCGTCGCCCGGTGGAGTTCCTGGGGGGGGGGGGAACACCTGGGGAGGGGATGTCAGAAGGAGGAGTGCCAGAAGGTGGTGTACCTGCGGGAGGAGTACCTGAGGGAGCCAGATGGCGAACCGACACAGTGGTCTCCCTGCCATCCGGGAGCCTGACATGAGCATACTCTGGATTAGTGTCAATGAGTTCGACCCCCTCCACCAGGGGTTCATACTTGCTTTGTCGTACCGGGCGTTTCATGAACACTGTTCCGGGATGGGTCAGCCAGTTGGGCACCGTTTGACCGTCAACATAACGTCGCTGGTGAGTAAACATTCGTTCGTGAGGAGTTGCATTGGTGGACGTGCAGAGCAAAGAGCGTATGGAATTCAGAGCATCGGGAAGAGTAACCTCCCACCGCTCGGGGCCCAGTCCTCTCGATTTCAACGCCAGAGTTACGGCTTTCCAAATAACCCCGTTATACCGTTCCACCTGCCCGTTACCCTGTGGGTTGTAACCCGTCGTTCGACTAGTTGCTATGCCGAGCTCTAGTAGGAATTGTTTTTGCCCGGCCGACATGAAACACGGCCCTCTGTCTGAATGTATGTACGAAGGTTTCCCAAACACAGCGAAGAGGTCAGAGAGACATCTCACGACAGTGCCCGAGGTCATATCCGAGCACGGAAATGCGAAAGGGAACCTTGAATACTCATCAACAACGGTGAATATGTATCTGTTGTCTGTCTCGGTCGGCAGGGGCCCTTTGAAGTCGATGTTTAGTCTCTCGAAGAGAGAAGTGGCCTTGATCAGTCTGCCAGATGCCGTGCCATAGAATCTGGGTTTTAGTTCAGCACACACAGGGCATGAAGCATTCATTTGTTTAATATCTTCAACAGAATAGGGAAGATTTTGTCTGCGCACGAAATGTGCCATTCTGGTTACCCCTGGGTGGCAGAGAGACACATGTAGGTCTTGCAAAGCCTGACTGATTGCTGCCGAACTGTAGACCCCAGAGAAGGTGTCTGCAGCAGGGTTTTCCTTCCCGGGCCGGTAAACAATGTCGTAACTGTAGCAAGCTAGGTCTATCCGCCATCTCATAATTTTTTCATTCTTAATTTTCCCGTTATTTTTCCCGTCAAACATGAATGCCACGGATCGTTGGTCCGTAACGAGCGTGAAGTGGTTTCCCAGTAAATAACGTCTCCATTTCCGCAGCGCTTCGACGATGGCGTACGCTTCCTTCTCTATCGCTGAGTGTCTCTGCTCGCTTCTAGAGAGAGTTCTCGAGAAGAACGCGACCGGCCGCCCAGACTGATTAAGTGTAGCAGCTATCGCGTGATCTGAAGCGTCGGTTTCCACCACAAAGGGCACCGAGCTATCGATCGATAAAACCGCGGACTTACTGATATCATCCTTGAGGCTGTGGAAAGCTCTTACAACAGCGGCATCTGGTGGAAAGTTTTTGCAATGCACTAGGGGATGTATTTTCTCGGAGTATTGCGAAATCCATCTCGCATAGTAAGCGAACATGCCGATCACCCGGCGCATTGTCTGCAAGTCCTGAGGTGGTGGAAGCTCACGGAGCGGGCGCAATCGCTCAGGATCAGGCTTAATTGTGCCATCGGCTATCGTGTAGCCGAGAAGGTCAATTGACCTTGCCGAGAATACGCATTTCTCGTAGTTGAGAGTCAGATTATATTTTCTAGAAATGCTCAAGAATCTGTCCAGATTCCTATTATGTTCCCCCTGATCCCTACCGCACACTGTGACATTGTCCACGTAAACAAAAGTGTCTTTGAGGTTTTCATCTGAGATGATGTCGTCCATAACCCATTGGAAGCAAGCTACTCCATTCGTGACACCGAAAGGTATTCTCCTGAATTGGTAGAGGCGCCTCCCTGCCTGGAATGCAGTGTAAGGTTTGTCTTCCTCTCGGATGGGAATTTGATGATAGGCGCTTCGCAAATCGATGGTGCTGAATACCTTATAATTGGCCACGCGTTCGACCATCTCGTCTATGCGCGGCAGGGGGTAGGCATCGAGTTGGGTAAAGCGATTGACCGTTTGGGAATAATCGACAACCATTCGTTTCTTATGGTTCTGACTGCTGGTTACTAACACCTGTGCGCGCCATGGCGAATCGCTCGGTTCTATAATTCCTTCTTCCAGTAATCGCTTGGTTTCTGAGGTGATGAAATTCATGTCAGCAGTGGTATATCGCCGCAATTTAATCGCTATCGGTTTGCAGACCGGTGACAAGTTAGCGAACAGCTGGGGGGACATCACCTCCACGGTGGTCATCGCATTTAAAATTAGACGAGGCTTGCTTCCTCCAAAGGGTATTTCGACGCTCGTGTGCTGCTTGAGGACATTATGACCCAGAATTACGTCTGCGCACAAATCACGAAGCACCAGTACCCTTACATCCCGATGCGTGTACCCTTTTACGTCCAATTCAACATTGCAGTACCCTCGTACGCGGGATTGTAGTGAAGTGGCGGCCATGCATACCGTATTGTCTGTCGGGTGGATTTTCCATTTCCTGCCCTTCACTAGCGAGCTGTTGACGAAACTTTCAGAGCTACCGGTATCAATCAGTGCCTCAGCCTCATGCCCGTTAATTCGTACGTTGATGATAGCCTTGGATAGATTCCCCGGGGAGGCTGCAGTTAGTTTCTTTTGCGAGTAGAGAGCCGCAGAAGTGGGTTTATTTCTCCTTCAAGTAGATTTACATACCCTGGCATAATGCCCTTTCTTGTCGCAATTCATGCATGTGGCATCTCTGGCGGGGCATTTTTGACGAGGGTGCCTTTTGTTCCCACAAAAGAAGCATTTACCAACCGGAGCAGTTGCTGAGGAGTTTGACGTGGCCTGGGTATCCGGCTCCTCGGGTGTTTCTCCATCCCCTATGTCTGGCTGTGTCTGTGCCAGTGGGGTTCCTTGGGTTCCCATCGTAGCAGCGTTCATTAGCAGCATCGGTGTCCCAAATGACTCAGATTGCTGCTGAGCCGTATCCATCGCTCGTGCCTGATCGACTACCTTGTCAAGAGTGGGTTGCGCTTTCTCTAGTAAGCGTTGCCGTATGTGGGCTGATCTGAGTCCTTGGATGAATGCCTCCCGTGTCGCTTCCTTTCGGTGTTCCTCGGTGTTTACGGCCCGGAAGCTGCCGTCTTTTCCCAGCTGATTCAGAGCTTGCAGGAACTGATCGATTGTCTCCCCGGCTGCTTGCTTGTGTGTGTTGAGAAGATGTCGTATGTATACCTCGTTCTTGGGCTTCACGTAGAGCGCCTGCAGCACGTCGATCGCTGCTTCGTAAGTGTCGCACTCCGAGAAGAGCCTGTACACGCTGGGCGAGACATGATTCACGAGAGCGGCAAATTTGTCAGCTCCCTCCTCGATGATGGTCAGATAGTGTGAGAAGGAACAGAACCAATGCGACCATTTCATTTCTGCGTCAGTCGCGTTTGGGTCTGCGTTGAACCTCTCTGGTTTGTAGATCTTGTCCATCGTTGGTTGAGAGAGCCGAGAAAACCAAATGGAATAAATTGAAATGAGAGCGAGAGAAGAACCTTCAGTGTTTAGGCTTTATTCCATTTGATTGGAGCCGCTTCTGCGGGCACACCGGGGAATACAGGTTCAGCTAGGAGTACATAAGCAGTAACGTATACATGTGCAATTAATCATCGCAGACTAAATCCGCGTAAGCACGAAGTTCGATATAATCTCCATTCTCACCAGTCAATGAGCACCTTCAGTCAACGAGCACCAAGTGAACAGCCGATGTCAATGGCAATGCCCCGGGGACAATCACCCCGTGCCGCGGAGACCTCCCCTTATACGCGAGACGCACAACATGTGATCCCGCGTCATGTCCCTCAATTCACCTCAATTCACCACACTAATACTTCCGTGTTCATTAATAAATAAAATTGTGTTTAGAAGATTACGCACAATAATTTCTTCAACTTTCTTTTCTCAGTTTCGTTTTTTTCACATTGACGAGCAATATCAAGTTTTGTTCAAATCAGGCAACGAAAAAAAAATTATTTAAAAAAATCAATTCCCGATTTAGTCAAGTACTCTTCAAGATTATTTGATCAATGCAAACAACCTCAGCCATATAGTTTGCTGGAGCTATCGATTTTTTTTCAAATCTCAAATATTTAGTTTAGACAAAGAACGATTTATTTTTAAGCATAAAATAAACATCGCCATTTTGATCTAATAGTTCCGTGTTAGTTAATAAATAAAATTGTGTTTGGACGCGTGCTTCATTGAAAGATGACTCCTGAGGTAAATGCTCAAATTTTCTTCAAGTTAAAGTTTGACCACTAAATAATATTAAAATTTCGTGTCTTTTTATTTTTCATCAACTGCCGTCACAACGGGAACCCAACGGGTTAACGGGTCGTCTAGTGCTAAATAAAGCACACCAGCATTTGCTTGTGCAAACTGGTCCTCAGACTGTTGAGAGAGGTTCAGAAGAAATCCTTCCTCACTGGCTGGCACCACTGTTACGTCACATTTAAAATTCACATGTTGAGAAAACAGGAGTTACGGCATTGGGAACAGCCAGAAATGAAGGCGTGGTTGCTCCGGTTGAGACTGGATGTTCGAGGCATGGATTCAGCACCGTGTTATGAATACTTGTTGAAGCAATTGATAAAAAGTTTATTTTTTTCTAATTACCAGTAAGTCTCTGAGTCCTCACTGCATGTAACGACCACATATTTAAGGAAACTTGGGATGGGGCAGGGTCATATGAAGTAGAGCCCCTATATATGAGTAGCAACAACTTGCAATTTGACACCATTTTGTATCCATCGAACATGGTGCACCCAACCTGTGTTCATTGTGCAAGAAACGTAATGTGTCAGTTTTATATTCAAGCCATAGACTCCTATAGAGAAGAACTGGAACCTCACGATCTTGGGGTTTGTAACTTGAGTCTGAAGGATTAACTCGAGTCCGGGGCTAAAATGACTTCGAGAAGGGCTAGAGACACGATCTCGGGATCCATATAGGAGTTTTTGAGGACGGCGAGTTCAATAGTGTCATTTTCAACACCACCTGAGGTCATCTTCAAGGTCAAAAGGTCATATTTCAAGGTCAAATTACTGAATTTTGGTATTTTTTGCCCGTTTTTGTGTCTAACTCATAGAGGAAAACTTTTGTAAAGTCTATGACAAAACATGACATTGTACACCTACTGCACCTACTTGCTGATTTCTATCATCATTAACTAATGTAGGTTTTGTTTGTTTCTCTTTCAGAAACTGTCCAGCTGGTGATCTCACAGGATCTTTGTGTTGTTTCCTGCTTTGGTGACAATATGCCACGTCGTTGCAGAGGAAACTATGATGGGACACCTTATGTAAAGGTCATATCCTTCCCAAAAGATCCTGAGGAGAGGGAGAGATGGATATTGGCAATGCCAAATGAGAAAGAAAGCTTGAGGTGCTTAAATGAGATGTATATTTGTGAGACATTTCAATTGTGATTGGGTGTCAGTTAGGGGTGGCAAACGACCCAAATAACCATCAATATTTCCTGGAGTTCCAAAATCAGCTTTGAAGCAGGTGACCTCAGCCCCACGCCTAACATCATCTTCTACGTCAGAATAAAGAGCTAAGAAGATGCAGGCAGCTGATGAGGCTGCAGACAATATCCAAGATTTCGACCACTTCTGTGCTAAAATCAGCTCCTATTTTCCTGGCATTAACATCATAAAAGACCAGGAAAACCTTTACCTATCAAGAACTGATGCTACTGGACAAACTGTCAAGCAGTTCTTTCATTTCCAATAAGTTCACTCACCTTTTGGATTCCTATTCTTGAATAGAGTTGAGAAAGATGGCATTGAGGTGCCCAAATGACTTTTTCCTTTGCAGAAGAACAGCCTGCTCTCAAAATGGTCCCAGATTAGATCCATAACTGACCAGGTAAACATCTATGAATGCACAAGCAAGAAAATTCTTCAGCTTGTAATAAGCCAGCTCTGTTGGATGACTGAGGCACACGAGCTTCCTCATTTCACCTTCCTTCTGTCGCAGCTGCATCTTCTGGCAGAGAAAGACTTTGACTACGTTCTTCCTGCTATATTTGCAGATGAAGCCTTGGAAAAGTTTTTCGGCCAAGCCAGGCAAAGAAGCGGTGGAAACGTCTACATTGACATAGTTGACATTATGGCTGCAGCTAAAATTGTAAATTTGCAAACACCCATTAAGCATGACATTATGCCCGAATCTAGTTCTCGTGTGATTGATTGCGACAAGAACTGTACAACTTCCATAAATCCAGATGAGCGAAGTGAACTCATTGACGAGATTACTCCTCAAGACACTCAGGATCTCTTGGGGTCTGATGATGCCCTTAAGCATAAAGTAGTTTATTTGGCCGGGCACCTTGTTCATAAATACGGCGATAACACCAGTATGGAGGAGATCATTGATGATGAAGATGGTAACGAGGTGTCATCTGAGTTTCTAGATAATTTGAATCGAGGTGGATTGAGTGTGCCGACTCTGTCAACCGTCTTTTTTGTACATAATGCCTATAATTTGTATGACAAGACTAAAATGCGTTGCCGATTTCATTTTGCTGAGCTGTTATCCTCTGCCGATGCACCTTTAGCTAGTCGTAAAGCTGCATGTCCTACTTTAGCTAACATTCTATTGAAAGCTCATGTCCTCAATGTAAGTGACAAAGAAAAAGCTTTGCGATGCCTCAGGAGGCAAGAAAAGCTCTCCTACTAGTGATAGACATAGACATAGTTGTAATAGGCATAGTGTTGTGACATGCATATAATGTTTATGTAATATGATATATGACAATAAATATCAAAGTTTGACAGCTCTACACATTTGCATCTTATTACAATCAGCCATCTCTCACCGTTTATGAGTTAGACACAAAAACGGGCAAAAAATACCGAACATCAGTAATTTGACCTTGAAATGTGACCTTTTGACCTTGAAGATGACCCCAGGTGGTGTTGAAAATGACATTATTGAACTCGCCGTCCTCAAAAACCCCTATATGGATCCCGAGATAGTGTCTCTAGCCCTTCTTGAAGTCATATTAGCCCCGAACTCGTTAATCCTTCAGACTCAAGTTACAAACCCCGAGCATGGGAGGTTCCAGTCTTTCTCTCTGGGAGTCTATGATTCAAGCTGTCTTTCTCGGTGCCCAAAAGGAAGATTATTTGGCTGAACGGTGTGAGGTCGAGGCTATTTATTCCTGATACATGCAACACCCTACAACCCATACCTACAGAAAACAGACTTTTTGGAACATCGGCCACATTTTCTGTCCAATCATCATGCAAATTTGTTTAAACAAGAATGACCGCACTGTGGTCACAACCTGTGACATAAAATATATATTTTTTCACCTCCTCTGTCCACTCAACTCCCTCATCCTTGCTCACGTCCTAGTGTCTATGTGGTTAAAGCTGGGTCTGAGAATAAATAAATAAAATCATTGCCCACGGCTCAGATTACATTCTCTAATCTTATGAAATGTAAGACCAAGAAGTAAAGAACGAAGATGGAGTCATCAGGAGGAACCTGGACAGGATTCGGGTTTCAGCCGCTGTTCCACAACCCCCAAACCCATCCAGGCACAGCCAAGGGAGCCTCAAAGAAAAATTTCTGCAATAATTCACTTCTCCTTAGAGAGAAAGAAAGGAGAGATGAAAGAGAAGAAAAAGCAAGAATTAGAATGAAGAGAAATGTGAAAAAATAAATAAATAAATAAATAAAAAGTTAGAAAGACGTGTGAAAGGAACAAATAAAAACGTGTCAGGAAGAACCCGGACAGATACATTTTAGCAGTTACTCACCAGGCTCAATACACCATCATGTACAAACTACAAGAGGTCCGTCAACAGGGAAGCACAGTCCATACAGTCGTGTCTGTCCTGTGTTCCCAAGTGAATGAATATGATTTGATAGATAAGATTCAGTAATTCCAAACAGGGGATATAAAAATCTGTAGCTGGTCATTCGGGTTACAAGACTTCACCATTAAACGCGAGTAAATTGACTTTAAAAATCCGGTAACGGGTCGATTGGGAAACGGCATTTAAAGCACTCTTAAAAGATGAACAGCATGATTGGGAAATGTACACATTTAATGCACCATTGAAACATTAACTCGACACCTCTCATCCATGTCAGCCTCCACCACAGTTATATCAGACCGAGCCAATTCGCCACACGATTCAGGATGTTTAACCCCAATATGGGGCTGTTCAAAAATTGTCACACTTTTTTTTTTTTAGGGAGGTACGTACGGGTTTCATCAAGCCTTACTAAATTTTATTCGACACATGCTGCGATTTTTTGGTGTCCCTCATCGTGATTAACACTCGACCCAAACAAAGCCAATGGAAATCTGACACTAAACAAGGACAGTGTGTAGTTATCAGAGGCCTACAGGCCGAATGTGTTCGGCCCACCAGAAAAACAAGGTGGCAGCCATATCATTTTATTTGGATGCCATGGGCGCTCCTATGTTGAAAGTTTCATGTCAATTGCTCAAGCGGTGAAAGTTTTCACTTCACATTTAAAATCAAATAAAGGTAAAAACGTGGGGGCGGAAGAAATCAAAAAGTGAGGATCTCGGCCAACGTTTCACAACATGTTCAAGAATAGTTGTGGTTTCCTATTACTAGTACTGGAGGATGCGAAGGTTCATACAATTGAGAGATCTTGTAAGCGTGTTTGAAGCAATCTGAGATTGGAAAACCATAGACTCAGAGTGAGGAAAGTGAAAAAGAGACATCAGGAGGATTGCAACATTTGAAAGGGGGAGGACTTTGGAAGAGCCGGATGGTAGGGAGAATGAATGGGAGGGATATGAGAGTGGGAGAAATTAATGGGTGAGGGCCGATGAGGAGTTCGTGGTGAGCTAAGAGGAGGGAGGGCATGCAGAAGGGGCTTGTAAGCAAAAGGGGAGGGGAAGCTGGTGCCGATGAGCTGTGGGGGGAGAGGGAGAGGAATGGGCCGGTGAGCCTAGGTGTGGGAGAAAGTACTGGTGTAAGAGGGGGGGGATGTAGGGGAAGGTGCTGCTGAACTAAAGGGGGAAGGTGAACCGATGAAACGAGGGGAGAGGAAGGGGCTGGTGAGCTCCACTAATAAGATTCTATTTTAAGATCAGCGAATCTCATTAAGCATGCATGGTTCTTTTCACTATCTATTCATCATAACATCGGATATCTAATAACAAGAATTAATGAGCAATGATACTGACTCGACAAACATTTTAAAGTCAAATTGAACTTGTCCCAATTTTCATATTTCATCCATCCAATGTCACAAAATGTGTCATACAAGTCGAACAGTTATCCTTATTTGGAGAGATGAATGGTTTTCCTCATTATCTGGTTCAATTTCGATGGAACCTTGTTTAATTGATTCAGTTTTGTAAACACATTCAGCAACTACATAGAGCGCACACACCTCCACCAGGCTGAACAGTTTACGTTTTGTATGGGCTGAATCGAGATTCCTACCTGAACCAAAATCTAATCAGCTTATTCTTGTCAGCTAACCAACTTATCCACAAAGTGTTGTCATAACTCGTCCAAAACTTTTTGAAATATCATGCTATGCTGCATATCGTGTTTGGCCCCCATCTCAATGGTGAAGAATCGCTTTAAAATTTAAAGATTGTCGTTCCCGGTTCCCGGGAGGGGGGGGGGGGGAGATGGAGAAGTGATGGAAGAGAGAAAAAGAGAGAGATAAGGGGGAGAGTGAGGGGAGGATGGAATGGAGAGAGTTCCCGGTTCGAATCTTCACAAAAAATTGAATCAATTCTTCCTCGTCACACACCCAACCTCTCCACCAAATTTCGTCCAAATCCATTCACAACTTCTTGAGCTAACCTGTCGACAGACAGACAGACAAACATAACGTCTTCGTCCACCTTCGGTGACCGATCGTTGTAAAGAGAAGAAATGGCGTTAACTACTTGTTAGTTAAAGGCTTTAACTCGCAAAGTTCACGGCAAAATAAGTTTTAAATTTTGATCATGTTGCACCACGATGGTGCAAACTGTCCATCACAAGCAATGCGTAAAATCTGTCTTTCGATGCAAGAGCAATGCACAATGCACAAAAGACACTGCAATACATTGACACGAAGACATCATCGATTCAGATGATGAGCTGATGCTTTCATCGATCAAATTGTATAGGCCTCTGAGAAATACTGGAGCTTCAGCCAAATGTCACAACGATCATTCGGGATGATCAAGAATCATCATGACCGTCTCAACAATCGACCAAACCTAGCGGCGTCAAGCAGCCGGATAATTCAGCAAAGCACATCACATGTCCCTGGCCTGTTAAGGGACCACAAGACGGTGCATCGAGCTAATGCTATATTTGCACGGCCTGTCACACATCTGCAGTACCAGTCGAACAGAGTGTGGCAGCCAGACCTATACTAATTGGCCTCGCTTGCAAGCTCACTCTGAACCGCAATAAGGACTGCCTGCCAATTAGGCGGCCTAGTTGAGCACACTTCAGAACAGGAGGTGTGGAAACGAGTGACAATTGTGACGTTTCATTGGAAAACAATGAGGCAGGCCTATCCGTGGCATTAACAATTTCACCGCAAACATGTGCTGCACCAAACTATTTTCTATATTTCCTTGGGTAATTTTTCATGCATTTGCACCAATAAGTGTGTGTGTGTGTGTGTGTGTGTGTGTGTGTGTGTGTGTGTGTGTGTGTGTGTGTGTGTGTGTGTGTGTGTGTGTGTGTGTGTGTGTGTGTGTGTGTGTGTGTGTGTCCTCCGTAACTCCAAAACCATAGCAACCTGAAACTTTGCATGCATACGAAGAAAACTCTAAGGAAGTGCAAGAGTGAAAATTGGATGTTTGGGTTAATTAAAACACCCCATTTTTAGGATAATTAACGGCCTTGTTTGATTTTATCCTTTATCAGGCGCATCCTTGGACACCCTCGGACACCTTGCCCACACTCGATGGGGGGGCGGGGGGGTCGTAATTCGCCATTTGGCTCAGCCAATTCAAACATGCCTCAATTTGGAAACACGATCTGAAACGAATGAGAGAGGGAAAGGCCTTCGGTTTGAATTAGGCTTCAATTTGCTTGATTGAAGCCATCTCTACTAACACAAATAAAAAGGTACATCAACAATCGACTGCAGAGAAGTATAATAATAATTAACCAACAAACACACAGAGCTAGGTACACTCTCAACTCCCACCGTTTAAGCCTCAGTAGACCACAACGCCAGTCAACGGCAAGAACCGAGGGACCATGCCTTTAGTCAGAGCAGTTTGTCAGATATTGCTCCACAAACAAGTCACACATCACGAAGTACGGCTTTGTCTTCTTCTTCTTCTTCTTTAATTTCATCACATTCTCCCCATCTTTAAAATTTAACTCGATGTTCCACTAATACATCATGATTTCTTTAAAGCTATAGAAACATACATTTCAAGCAGTGAGAATTATTATGGGCATAATAATGTGGTAGGCAAGTTATCAAGGAATACCGATAATCCTCCTTTTACAGATAGAGTCGTCGAGGAGCTTTTATCGGTCGCCCTCTCCGAGAGTAAATGGTGGTTTCATTTGAGGGAGATTTCTGAACCCCTTCAGAAGCCTCGGTTGGTGTCGGGGATGACTCCACGTTCGCTCTCGGGTAATATGTTGTAGCTGTGTCTGCATCAAGCCCAACGTTACCCTTTTCGGGTGGAGAAGTACCAGAAGGAGAAGCACCTGAGGGAGATGCACCAGTGGGAGCCAGATGACAAACTGACACAGTGGTCTCCCTGCCATCAGGAAGTCCAACATGAGCATACTCAGGATTCGTATCGATGATTTCGACCTTATCCACCATTGGTTCATACTTGCTTTGTCGTACCGGGCGCTTCATGAACATAGTACTAGGACAAGTTAGCCAGTTGGGCACCGATTGACCGCTGGTGTATCGTAGTTGGTGGGTAAACATTCGTTCATGCGAAGTAGTATTGATGGACGTACAGAGCAAAGAGCGTATGGAATTCAGAGCATCGGGGAGGATAATCTCCCACTGATCAATCCCCAATCTTCTCGATTTCAGCGCCAGGGTTACGGCTTTCCAAATAACTCCGTTATACCGTTCCACCAGTCCATTACCTTGTGGGCTGTAACTCGTCGTTCCACTAATTGCAATGCCGTGTTCATGTTTGAACTGTTTGAGTTCATCCGACATGAAACACGGACCTCTGTCAGAATGTATGTACGATGGTTTCCCAAACATGGCAAAGAGTTCAGAGAGACATTTGACGACAGTGCTCGAGGTCATACCCGAACACGGGAATGCAAACAGGAACCTTGAGTATTCGTCAACAACAGTGAGTATGTATCTGTTATTCGTTTCAGTTGGCAAGGGCCCTTTGAAGTCGATATTTAGTCTCTCGAAGGGTGAAGTAGCCTTGATCAACTTGCCTGGAGCTGCACCATAGAATCTGGGTTTTAGTTCAGCACAAACAGGGCAAGAAGCACTCATTCGTTTAATATCTTCGATAGAAAATGGAAGGTTATGTCAATGCAAAAAGTGTGCCTTTCTGGTTACTCCTGGGTGGCATAGAGAGACATGAAGGTCTTGCAAAGCCCGACCTGATGTCGCCGAACAGTGGATCCGTGAAAAGGTGTCTGCAGCAGGGTTGTCCCTCCCAGGCTGATAAACAATGTCATAACTATAACAAGATAGATCGATGCACCATCTCATTATTTTGTCATTTTTAATTTTTCTGTTATTTTTCCCATCAAACATGAAAGCAACGGATCGCTGGTCCGTGACTAGCGTGAAGTGGTTGCCCAGTAAATAATGTCTCCATTTACGTCGGGCTTCGACAATAGCGTACGCTTTCTTCTCTTTCGCCGAGTGTCTCTGCTCGCTTCAAGAGAGAGTTCTCGAGAAGAACGCGACGGTTCGGCCGGACTGATTGAGCGTCATGGCGATCGCAAGCGTCTGTTTCCACCACGATCGGTACCGTGCTATCGATGTACAATACCACGGAGTTGCTGATGTCGTCTTTGAAGCTGCTGAAAGCATTTAAAACAGCAGGGTCTAGCGGGAAGTTCTTGTAATGCACTAGAGGATGAATTTTCTCAGAATATTCGGGAATCCATTTTGCGTAGTACGCGAACATCCCAATCACCCAACGCAATGACTGCAGGTCATGAGGAGGGGGTAGTTCGCGGAGCAGGCGCAAACGTTCAGGATCGGGCTTGATCGTGCCGTCGGCTATCGTGTATCCGAGTAGATCGATTGACTTTGCCGAAAATACGCATTTGTCATAGTTGAGTGTCAGATTATATTTTCTTGCAACATTCAAGAATCTGTCCAGATTTGCATCATGTTCTTCCCGATTCCTTCCGCACACCGTGACATTATCCACGTAAACAAAAGTGTCTTTTAGGTTTTCGTCTGAGATGATATTATCCATGATTCGTTGAAAACAAGCTACTCCATTAGTGACACCGAATGGGATTCTCCTGAATTGATAGAGTCGCCTACCTGCCTCGAACGCGGTGTAAGGTTTGTCTTCCTCTCGAATGGGAATCTGATGATACGCGCTTCGCAAATCGATGGTGCTGAATATTTTGTAATTGGCCACGCGTTTGACCATCTCGTCTATGCGCGGCAATGGGTAGGCATCGATGTGAGTGTAGCGGTTGATCGTTTGAGAATAATCAACAACCATTCGTTTCTTATGGTTCTGGTTGGTAGTCACCAATACTTGTGCACGCCATGGCGAATCCCTCGGTTCTACAATACCTTCTTCCAGTAATCGCTTAGTCTCAGAAGCGATGAAGTTCGTATCAGCAGTGGCATATCGTCGTGATTTGATTGTCTGCAAACAGCAGGGGGGGGGGGGGGCGATACTTCTGCGGTGGTCAGAGCATTCATAATTAGATGAGGTTTTTCCCCGCCAAAGGGTATTTCGACACTAGAGTGCTGCTTGAGGACGTTATGACCCAAGATTATATCTGCACATAAATCACGAAGTCCTAGTGCCTTTACATCACGAGACGTGTAGCCTTTTATGTCCAGCTCAACGTTACAGTATCCTCGTGCGCTAGACTGTAGTGATGTCGAAGCCATGCGTACCGTATTGTCGGTTGGGAAGATCTTCCATTTTCTGTCTCTCGCTAGTGAGCTGTTGACGAAACTTTCAGAGCCACCGTTATCGATCAACGCCTCAGCCATATGCTCGTTGATTCGTACTTTAATGATAGCTTTCAAGAGACTGCCCGGCAAAGCAGCGGTTACCTTCTTTTGAGAGTAGAGGGCAGCTGAAGTATATTTATTTATTTTAAGAGTAGATTTGCATACCTTGACATAATGTCCTTTCTTGTCACAGTTCATACAGGTGGCATCCCTGGCCGGGCATTTGCATCGTGGGTGTCTTTTATACCCACAAAATAAACATTTACCAGCCGAAGTGGTTGCAGAGGAGTTCGTCGAGGTCGGGGTGTCTGATTTCCTGGAATTATCTCCATCTTCGGTTTCGGGGGTAACTTGGGGAGTTCCTCGAGTTTCCGTGGTAGCAGCATTCATTGGAAAGACCGGTGACCCATACGACTCAGATTGTTGCTGGGCCACGTCCATAGCTCGGGCTTGGTCGACAGCCGTTTCAAAATCTAGTCGTGCATTTTCCAGTATGCGTTGCTGTATGGGGGGCAGACCGTAGCCTCTGTATGAATGCCTCTCGGGTTGCTTCATCTCTACGTTTCTAGGCAGTTACAGCCTGGAAGTTACAGTCTTTGCCTAACTGTCTCAGAGCTTGCACGTACCGATGGATTGTCTCACCAGCCTCTTGCCTGCGTATGGTGAGAAGATGTCTTGTGTATACCTCGTTGTCGCGTTTCAGGTAGAGCACCCGCAGCACGTCGATCGCATCTTCACAAGTGTTACACTCCGAGAAAAAGTCTATATACACTTGGCGAGACATTGTTTACAAGGGCGGCCAGTTTGTCCACATGAAGTTCTTCAATGATCGTCAGATAGTTCGAGAAGGTGCGATACCAATGACACCACCTCATCTCCGCGTCACCGGCATTTGGGTCCGCATCGAACTTCTCCGGTTTGAAGACCTTGTCCATAGTCGATCGAAGCAATCGAAGCAATTAAATTGAAATGAATGAGAGAGAAAGAAAGGCCTTCGGTTTGAATTAGGCTTTAATTTCCCTTCACCCAGATCCAGCAGGAATTTTGCTAAATCAGATTCGTCCTGTTGTTCTCCAGCACCCTGCATGATCCTCATGTTTACTCTGAGACGAAGTATCTGCACTTTTCTCCACAGGTATGAGCTCTTGAAACACCTTCCAACGATGTCAATACGGCTACCGTGTGGCACAACGGGAAGGATCTGCCTCCAGTCACCACTGAAAACCATTGTGATTCCGCCAAATGGTTCCTCTGAGCCCCGAAGCCACTGGAATGTTCGATCTGCTGCCTCCAATGCGAGACGATCCATCATTGAAACCTCATCCACCACCATTATATTCGTCATTCATATGAGTGCTGCAGTGGTGTCATTTTCACTGATGTTGCAAGTGGACTCATCAGTGAGAATGAGAGGACACTTGGTCCTACTATGGAAGGTGGCCCCTTTAGGCAGCAGAGTAGCTGCAATACCACTTGCAGCAGTCGCAAGAGCCACTTTGCCCTTTGCTCGCACTTTGTTGAGTATATGAGACAATGTGAATGTTTTCCCAGTCCCACCACTTGCATCAACTGCGATCATCCAGCCATGTCCGTGTTCCACACTCGTCATCACTTTATCGACAACAACGCGCTGCTCGTCATTAAGAAGGCACTCTGTTTGAGCGATGTGAGCCTCAAGTTCTCCTATATTGTGCCCTGTTTCGTGCTCGATGACGCGGGGAATGCGAGACTGGATATGAACTGGTTCAGGCTCAGGAAGGCCAAAGCTCTTAGTGAGCGAAAAGCCGTGCCTCTCAATTTTGTCCCTCAGCTCCAGTAGCACTTCATTCACAATGCGTCCATTTGGCTCAATCACACCTGCGACATGCATGAAGTCCTCGCACAGCACATACTTGTGCCTTTCCCAGAACTGCACGTGGTTGCCTCTGAGGACGAATATGAGGATGTTGGCAAATACTTCGTGGACTGCAGGGCCAAATGCAATATTTGCAGCCTCTTCCATAACAGAATCCACCTCCTGGTCATTGTCAACGATGCCATATGCAATGCAGGCTGCCAGATAGGTCTCCATGACCCTACCACCAACACGACGGAGATCCTGAAAGCATATGGGGCCAGGCACGCGGTACAGTAGCATGCGGAGATAGTACAACTCGGCATTATGTGAGTTGACGGAAATAATGGGGAGCCGCACAACCGTATCAGCCTTACGGTTATCCTGGAAACTCAGCTTTCTCTTCTGCAATTGAAACCTTTTCCTAAAGTAGGTGAAGTGTTGGAACACATCTGGATATAGGACATGACGCATGTGTGGATGGAGATTCATGGCTTCGAAAAAGGCGGTGAGCGTTGTTGCAGGGGGTCCTGACTCAGCCACGTTCTGTACGGCACCTTCGTCATTGAACGTGATCACCTGCTCATCCTGTAGATGTAGTGCCAGCATCTCGACTGGTGGGTACTTGCTTTGAATGGGGAAATCGTATATGCGCCAGTATCCCTCAGATGCAGTGATGTAACGCCCTAGTTCGTATCGTGTCACTTCATCATGTCATAATGCCTCTCGCATCCTCTCATGTGGCTCTAGTCTGAGCAGGCACTGGTCCAGGCCCTTTTCAAGGTATTTGTACAGGTACTTCACACTGGTGACAGCACATACGATCTCAAGGTTGATGTGAGCATCGTACCTGAGGACAATATATGGATTGTGAGGCACAACCCATGCATTGTTCACTAATACGTTAGCACTGCCTCGTATTGTCTTCATGATGGGATCACCAGGTGCTGCTTCTGCCCGTCTTCTGTACAGCAGATAGGAGTCATCAGAGAAGCTTGTCGTTTCTCGTAGGGCTTTGGGATAGTCCTTTGTGCACTTCCGATCTGCCATGCAAGGGCTCGAGATTTTCCATTCCCCACATGGGCCGTGAATCATGTGTGATGTCACGATACAGTGTAGTTCCGGATTTGTGTGTTTGTCAGGAATCTCAGCAGAGACCACGCGATCGACATATGCTGGTGTTCTGGGCTTGTCGCGAGGTACCACGGTCAGGAGCATGTGTACATGGGTAAGGTGACGCATTTGCATTTCCTTCACCATCACATAAGCGTCCACATGCCCCAAGATGTCATGCTTGAGGAGGTCTGCGAGGAGTGCTTCCACCTTCATATGAAACATCCGGGCGATTATATCAGGTCTTTCATTGGCTGACTGACCCTCAAAAAGCGATTCTTTAATTTCTGGCCACTTTGGGTCATGCAGTCATTCCCTCCCCTCGCACTGCCCTCCCCTTTCTCTCCCCTCGCACTGCCTCCCCTTTCTCTCCCCTCGCACTGCCTCCCCTTTCTCTCCCCTCGCACTGCCTCCCCTTTCTCTCCCCTTTCTCTCCCCTCGCGCTGCCTCTCCATTCCCTCCCCTCGCACTGCCTCCCCTTTCTCTCCCCTCGCACTGCCTCCCCTTTCTCTCCCCTCGCGCTGCCTCTCCATTCCCTCCCCTCGCACTGCCTCCCCTTTCTCTCCCCTCGCGCCGCCTCTCCATTCCCTCCCCTCGTGCCGCCTCCCCTTTCCCTCCCCTCGCGCCGTCTCCCCAGTGTGTGTGCCATTTCTCAGACGGAAGTTCAGCTTCGCGTCACATCTGCCGGAATCCCCTCCCCCCTTCCTCTCCCTTCCTTCACTCCCCCTCCCCTCACTTCCACTCCCTTTCTCACCCTTCTGCCTCTCTCACCCCTATCCCACCCCTCTTCCTCTCTCCCCTTTCTCTCTCTCCATTCCACCCCCTCACTCTCTCCCTGGCAACCCTCTCTCACTCGCTCCCCTCCATAACTCTCTCTTTCCCTTTCTCTCCCTCTCCCTCTCTTTATCTTTCCCCCCTTCTCTCTCTCTTCCTTCCATCCCCCTCACTCTCTCCCTTACATCCCTCTCTCACTCACTCCCCTCCATAACACTCCCTCTCTCTCCATTCCACCCCCCTCACTCTCTCCCTTCCATCCCCCTCACTCTCTCCCTTACATCCCTCTCTCACTCGCTCCTCTCCCTCTCCCCCTCTCTCCCTCTCTCCCTCTCTTTCCTCCTCTCTCTTCCTTCCATCCCTTCTCCATCCCCCCCCCCCTCCGCACCCTAATATTCCTGTCAGCAAAGCGACGGGTTGTATTTGCTCATAATTAAATAAACATGTCGTCTAATGGCGGCTTCAGCAACACCAACGTATGGAACATGACAATGAACACCAATCATGGTTGAATTACCATCTAACAATTGTTTCCTCTTGTATACCTATTGGGTGCTTGTTGACCGTCCACTCGGATCATTTCTGTATTTTATACATTTAGGGTTTATAATGTTTACTTTTAAAGTTTGGGACTTGTGATCATAAAGTATTTCCAATGGATTCTTTTTTCCTTTGCCAGACATTCAGAAATGGTGCTTCATACCTGTAATTAGCAGAGACTTTGCCTCAATCAAAAGCTTTTCCCATTGATGCATGGCAATAATCCAAAGAGGGCAGGCATGCTATCTCGAAGAAGAAATGATCGGAAGAGGCTTAGTAAAATTATTAATTTCAAGATGGATACAAAAGGGATTAAAAGGATGAACGGAGGTGTTCGGGGATGATTTACGTTTATTAATTATTATTTGGAATAAACACAATGGTGAATTGGAACTTTGTGGAAATTATTTGTGACACACAAACAGGAAGTTTGAAAAATGAAAAGTGAAAGGGCACGCACACTTGGAGCAATGGAAAAGTTAACAAGAAGCGATATTTAACCTCGTAAGATGCGTTCTCAGCTCTGAGTGCAAAGAGCTGGGTGTCTGTTGAGACACAGCAGGTCCGAGTACATCAAGCTTTGCAAGGGGGTTAACGTTTCAGGCTATTTAAAATACTAGTACGGGCCCATAGGTGCGTGCCCGTAGGTGCGTGCCCGTATGTGCAGTCTCTCTCTCTCTCTCTCTCTCTCTCTCTCTCTCTCTCTCTCTCTCTCTCTCTCTCTCTCTCTCTCTCTCTCTCTCTCTCTCTCTCTCTCTCTCTCTCTCTCTCTCTCTCTCTCTCTCTCTCTCTCTCTCTCTCTCTCTCTCTCTCTCTCTCTCTCTCTCTCTCTCTCACCTCGAAAAGGCACATCCGCGGGTCCCCAGCAATATTCCTGGCAAGTTTCAATCGTGCAAAAGAAATAATAATAAATAAATAAATAAACATTAATTGTGATGTCATTCGTGACGTCATAGCACCGTGTCATGTCATTGGTCGACAGATAAATGGCCGTAACTTGGGAACCGCTCGTCCGATTAATATTGTTGTGGTTGACGAAATTCGCAAACCACCGTTCAGGTCCCGTAGGTGAGATATCTCTGTAAGTATATGTGTAGTTAGGCCCAAACCCGTTGTTTAGAGGGAATAAATGTCAATCATTCAGGCTGGGACCCTTTTAGATAGCCGTTTTTCTTTTACTATCTTTATTTTGGACCAGCCGCCATTACTACCACCACAACCACGTCTCAACAGCCATCACACAACAACCACCCACCGCAATGCTGCTTCACAACAACAGCCACGACCCTTGCCGTCACATCTCGCTCTCGCAACCATCGCATCACCGCCATTCCCGCGCCGCTTGTGGGCACCGATCCTGGACTCGTACAGGGCGCGCACCGAGCAGCGGGTGCAAAAACACCAGCCTTTCCGAGAAATCGGATCAAGAATCATTCACGCCCACTTTTCCTCTGTCCAATGGGGAGCCAGCCAGAGGTGAAGGGTCGAAGGTGAAGGAGCGAAGCCCCAGGGGCTATAAAGGGCCGCGTTCGCTCGCCGAAAAGGCAGTTGTTGAGGGAGTTTCTGAATCGGGAGAGAAAAAGAGTTTCTGAATCACAGTTGGACGGAGTTGAGAAGAGTGGAAGAGTGGGAGAGTTGGAGAGTTGTGGCAGCGGTGAAGGCAGTCGAGAGGGCGCTCGTGTCAGAGTCGGGGAGCTGCGGAGAGGGGAGGCCGGTAACGCGACTGAGGTCGCAGTGGAGTCGCTCGTCGCGGGACCCAAGCCAGCGAGATATCCTCATTCCCCCGAGCATCAACAACCCCCTCCTGTTTCCCCCCGCGCTGAGATAGTGTGAGAAGGGGGCCCCGTTCCCACCCCATTCCAGGCAGTGCCAGCGAGGCCCGCGGAGTCGGGGCGCCACCGCCATCTTGCGGCTCATCACCAGACGGGTAGGCTCGACGCGGTCTCGGCCCCAGGCCCGTCTGCCCCCCTCATCGTTGAGGGTGGCCCCTTCCTTTTTCTTTTGCTTTGAGTATATGTGTTATCGGCGCCGTCTGTGAAGTAAAACTATATAAGTGTTGCCGTGTGCTCGGTAGTCGGTAGTAGATCTGCATTGTGTTTCTCTGTTGCATTTGCTTTTTGTGCAGAATTGTTGTGTTTCTTCTACTTTTACATTTGCTTTTGTTGTATAATTGTATATGTGTGCTTTCCGTTTGCCGCGGAATAAATGTGCTTTAGTGTTGCGGATTCGCACCCGCCGGCGTGCGAGCGGCCACGTAACTCGAATCGCGGCACGTCGCCCACCGAATGGACAATCCCGTCGTGACCCTCTCGGACTAACGCCGGGAACTAGTCACGGGTGGGCCTTTCGGCCTCACCACGATCGTGCCAATCGGCCCCCCACGTGGGATAGGGTTGCTCGCCAAATTCGACCTACCTAAGTACCCACACGGAGGGTAGACCGGGCGATCGCACCTCGCCGCAGGTTGACTTCGGACACGGGCCACTTTAAGCGACCCGTTCCGTACTATCGGGATAACCGAGCGGTGTTATCGTCAACCTCGACGGTTCGATTAATTATCGGGCGTATTTAGCCCACGACCAACCCTTTACGTGAAGTAAGATGGAGATTCAATAAAAGAAAAGACGAAGCGAAACGGGAAAAAACAGTTCAACATAAAGCACATTTATTCTGCGGCAAACGGAAAGCACACATATACAATTATACACCAAAAGCAAATGTAAAAGTAGAAGAAACACAACAATTCTGCACAAAAAGCAAATGTAACAAAAGAGACACAATGCAGATCTACTACCGACTACCGAGCACACGGCAACACTTATACAGTTTTACTTCACAGACGGCGCTGACAACACATATACTCAAAGAAAAAGGAAGGGGCCACCCTCAACGATGAGGGGGGCAGACGGGCCTGGGGCCGAGACCGCGTCGAGCCTACCCGTCTGGTGATGAGCCGCAAGATGGCGGTGGCGCCCCGACTCCGCGGGCCTCGCTGGCACTGCCTGGAATGGGGTGGGAACGGGGCCCCCTTCTCACACTATCTCAGCACGGGGGGAAACAGGAGGGGGTTGTTGATGCTCAGGGGAATGAGGATATCTCGCTGGCTTGGGTCCCGCGACGAGCGACTCCACCGCGACCTCAGTCGCGTTACCGGCCTCCCCTCTCCGCAGCTCCCCGACTCTGACACGAGCGCCCTCTCGACTGCCTTCGCCGCCGCCACAACTCTCCAACTCTCCCACTCTTCTCAACTCCGTCCAACTGCGATTCAGAAACTCTTTTTCTCTCCCGATTCAGAAACTCCCTCAACAACTGCCTTTTCGGCGAGCGAACGCGGCCCTTTATAGCCCCCGGGGCTTCGCTCCTTCACCTTCAACCCTTCACCTCTGGCTGGCTCCCCATTGGACAGAGGAAAAGTGGGCGTGAATGATTCTTGATCCGATTTCTCGGAAAGGTTGGTGTTTTTGCACCCGCTGCTCGGTGCGCGCCCTGTACGAGTCCAGGATCGGTGCCCACAAGCGGCGCGGGAATGGCGGTGATGCGATGGTTGCGAGAGCGAGATGTGACGGCAAGGGTCGTGGCTGTTGTTGTGAAGCAGCGTTGCGGTTGGTGGTTGTTGTTATGATGGCTGTTGAGACGTGGTTGGTGGTGGTTGTGGTGGTAGTAATGGCGGCTGGTCCAAAATAAAGATAGTAAAAGAAAAACGGCTATCTAAAAGGGTCCCAGCCCGAATGAATGACATTTATTCCCTCTAAACAACGGGTTTGGGCCTAACTACACATATACTTACAGAGATATCTCACCTACGGGACCTGAATGGTGGTTTGCGAATTTCGTCAACCACAACAACATCAAACCTTGAAAAGCACATCCGCGGGGCCCCGGCAATATTCCTGGCAAGTTTCAATCAGATCGGACTGTCGATCGTGCAAAATAAAAAAATAAAAATAAAAACATTGATTGTGACGTCATTCGTGACGTCATAGCACCGTGTCTTGTCATCGGTCGACAGATAAATGGCCGTAACTTGGGAACCGCTCGTCCGATCGATATGAAACCTCGAAAAAGCACATCCGCAGGTCCCCGGCAATATTCCTGGCAAGTTTCAGTCAGATCGGACCGGCGGTCGTCGAGAAACGGCGGTCGCAGACAGACAGACAGACAGACAGACAGACAGACAGACAGACACACACAGAGATTGCTGGAATTATAGATAGATACCATATGTGGCCTGTGCTCAGATTTATTCCCTGTGTGTTGGTTCTGAGCGAGCTTTGAAAGCTCTTTGTACCTGTTCAGGTGTTCATTATTATTTGTCATCTTCCAACAACTGATTTCCACAAACGACTCCAACAACACAGCTCAACACCAAGCCAAAAGACACTTCACCATCTTGACATTATCAATGACCAGGCTGAGTGATCGCGCTCTGTATTTTATTCTGCCTCCACGTGCCTTCACGTGGTCCACAAATGCCAGACCAAACAATCTCGAATTCCCAAAAAAACTTTGATGTAAATTACTTGCGCTCCATTACTCTTTGCCCTGTCGAAAAATTTGCCACTTTACAAAATATTTCTATGCATATTTTATGTATTTGCATCCATTTCAGCAATTTGATGTTGAGTCGCCGAAATAGGTGACCCTTATTGTCAGTAATTCTGTCTGTTTGTTTGGATGTTTGTTTGGATGTTTGTTCGTTTGTCATCAGCATAATAGGTAGTAAATGTGGGCGGATTTTGACCAAACTCGGGTGGTAGGTACATCTTATGACCTTGTGCTTTGGAAATTGTGATGGTTGCTAGGGACGCTTTGGTTCCCTAGCAACAACCGAAAACCCTTTAAAAATCGGTACCGTTCACGCGAAATCAATTCCGAAAGCCATTATCCCACGTAGGCTTATGAAATTTGGCAAGCATCATCTACAGGTGATGCTCTACCAAATATATTCCGGTTTTTTGTGATATATGGAATAGTTTACCCGCAGCACCCCCTACAAATGGGGTATGCCCAAAAATTGGCGAAAATTTAAGGCATCCTAGCGACCAGGTGAGTGCATCGATCCGAATGAAACTTTACAGGTTCATAGCACGCAATGAGTACTACAACTTTGCCTCAGGACATATTGACCAATTTCGCTTAGGTCAGGGGTCAAAAGTCAATTAGTGCAAAAATCGATAATATGCGAGAGCTGGAGGTGCCTTTGCGCCAAATGCTACTCCTCCTCGGGTTATAGTCAGATGGTCATGAAAATTCACACTAATCATCTGGAATGCATTGTGCACAAACGATCAAGCCGGATTTTCGATTTATATCTTTGTTCACCCACAGCACCCCCTCGAACTTTGGGGATTTCCGATATCAAACCGCATTTTCAGTACTTTTCATTCAAATTGATACCGAGTAGTTATCAGTAGATGGAACTCGATGGGATTTGGTATGCATAATGTTAAGGTGATTCTCTATCTGCAATATGACATCCATTTTTTTTCTATATCTTATAGTTACCAAATGGTAACCCTCTCAACTTGGGTGTCCGAGGGCCATTGAGCATTCCCGCTGAAAATTCAAAGTACACAAGCTCCAAGACTGTTGAACCGAATCGAATTAATCTTTACCTGCTTATAGACCGTAATGAGCACCACAACTTTGCTCATTTGCATAATGACCTATCTCGAGTAGGTCAGGGGTCAAAGGTCAACGAGTGCATTTTTTGGGTGAAATTGCCATTCAAGGCACCCTTGCTCCTACACGGATTAACCGATACGAATGAAAGTTCATAGGTACATAGTACTCAATGAGTACTACAACTTTGCTTCAGGACATATTGACCTATCTTGACTAAGTCAGGGGTCAAAGTTCAAAGAGTGCATTGTACAGGCAAAATGACCATTCAAAGCCCCCTTGTATAAGTCTTCTTGGGTTGCTTTCTGCAGCGACTTCAGCTGGAGGAGTGTGGGAGGAGTCAATCATTTCTATAATCCTCACCACCTGGGTGTAGTCGATTCGGTGAGAGCTGATTGGCTATTCTCTCCATTCACAGGTTAGAGATGTGGGTGGGTCTTTCTTTATTTATATATTGACTGCTTTTGACGTTTGCACATGGTACGTGCTTGGGAGCCTCATTGTTATGAATTGCTGTCGACGCTATCGCTGATGATTCGCCAATAAGTGATGAAACCAGTCCGGTAAATGAGGGGGTGTATAGCATTGGGATTCTCATGTGTGTGCTGTGTGTGAACATCTTTATAGTTGTTGAGGAACTCTGGGAAGGGTTCAAAACAGCGTCAGCACTTACCTTGTGTCAGTCTTTTTGGGTTGCTTTATGCAGCTACTTGGGCTCAAGGTCATATACCGTATGTATATATATATATATATATATATATATATATATATATATATATATATATATATATATATATATATATATATATATATATATATATATATATATATATATATATATATACAAACAAACACGACATAATAGTGACCGAAGCTTTTCGTGCTGCACTCTTCAGGGTAAAAATCGCAGCAAGTGAAGGAGGAAGTGAAGGCGTGTGCTTTATACGCAACAAATGGTGAATAGACCTAAGGGGAAACCCATCCCCCTCTCTCCAGGATGTGGTTGCAAACGTCAATCATCGGCGAACTCTGCTCCAGCCAATGGGAGCTCGAGGTGAAGATGATGAGCCGACCAATGGGCATTCGGATTAACCGTGACGTCATTACGGTTGACCCAATCAGCGTCTACCTTATTGAGACCTTCGTATAAAGCACCCGCCTTCACTTCCTCCTTCACTTGCTGCAATTTTTACCCTGAAGAGTGCAGCACGAAAAGCTTCAGTCACTATTATGTCGTGTTTGTTCGTATCCATATTAAAATTCTGTAGTACCAAACATCTGTTTATATATATATATATATATATATATATATATATATATATATATATATATATATATATATATATATATATATATATATATATACACACACACACACACACACGTTTGACATGAGAAGGGTTTTCTCAATCCAGTAATTAAAACATTGGGGCGATACCCCTGGACCCTCACCTGGTAGTGGCCTAATAACATAAACAGGGAACAACTGGAAGGTATGGACGACCCACAAAATATGTGATGGAGAAGAAAGTACATCCCAATGGAACAAACCACGAACAAACTTTACTACATTATCAGTGATGAAGGTGATGGTCAAGTTTCATTGGAATTGTGTGTGTAGTTTCTAATAAGGAAGCAAATACCTCCTTTGGGGGGGGGGGGTTGCCCGGTTGCCCCCCCGATTTTTAAATATTTATTTATTTATGTTTTTTTAATGGTGTGAACAACCTTTACTTTGGTGCATCACAGGTGATGAAGGCTGTGGTTAAGTTTAATCGGAATTGTGTTTAGTGTCAGAGAAGAAGTTGCAAGTGTTTGTGGATGGATGGACAGACAGAAGGACGATGTAACATCCCATCCATCCATACTCTGTGCAGAGCGTTGGTGCTGCTTAAGCAGTCTCCTTGGCCATTGGGCACAATCCTGGATGGGTCACCACTCCGACAGGATACCAGTGCATGCTGGCACTCATTTTGCCGACCTCGGAAGGATGACAGGCAGTCAACCCCACCTGGTAATAATTCAATAACTGAGTATGATTTGCACTGAGGATCCTAGAATCCCAAACCCACCACTACAACCATTAAGCCAACACCAGGCATACCATCCCATAAGCACCCCAGAACTTACATAAACATGCAAGCACAAACACAAAACAAGCTTTACCATCAAGCTCAAATTCCTACAGGGAGCATGCAAACGATTGCTCTCTATATATCTGCTGCAGTTAATCCAATCGAATTCCCAAACAATCTCGAAATGCATCATTGACTTAAATACATAACACATTTGTCCGTGTAATAAAAGTGCAATGGTTTCCATCAACTACTGCCTGCCTGTATTTGTTATCATAATAAGCATCCCTGTAACTAATGGTTGCCTGAAACAACACCATCAGTGATGACCTAACAATGATTAATACAAGGCAAAAACAAAAAAAAGCGCAATCAGAGATTGCAGACCCTCGCCAGCACTTGTTTTGTGTGGTGTTTGTGTAGTTCTGTGTGGTGTATTTTGTGTGGTGTTTGTGTGCTGGTGTGTTATGTAATTAAAAATAGACATAACCAGAACTGCCACTTTATAACTGCTGGCAGTGATGACCGGGTACCAAGACATCCTGGGTACCAAGAAATCCCGCTTTGATCAAACACTTGACCGTGACCCATGACGTTTATTATTAGCTCACCGAGAACGTAGTTCTGGGGAGCTCATCAGATGGTGTGTCATCCGTCTGTCCGTCTGTCTGTCTATCCACAAATACTTGCAACTTCTTCTCTGAAACTACGAATATGATTGCTTTGATCAAACGTTGTTACCAGAACCTTCATCACCCGTGATGTACCAAATTTTGTTCACGGCATTAAAAAAAATCGGGCCTTAAAGGGGTCTTCCAGGGTTGCCCCCCAAAATAGTTATTTGCTTTCTTCTCAGAAACTACACATGCAATTCTAGTGGGGCAACTTAGCGAAATATAGCATAACAATTGTGCATTTTGTGAGGAAAGCACCAAATTTGGCACACTATTAGCCTATCATATTATGAACAGATTTGGATATTGGGCCATCTCAAATTCAGCCGCTGATGGCTGTTGCAGCCATTTTCCACTGCCATTAAAAATTTTGAGATGGCCCAATATCCAAATCTGTTCATAATATGATAGGCTACTAGTGTGCCAAATTTGGTGCTTTCCTCACAAAATGCACAATTGTTATGCTAAGTTTCCCCACTATTCTGACGAAACTTGGCCACAACCTTCATTACGCGTGATGTACCAAAGATTGTTCGCGTTATTCGTAAAATTGGGGTCTGAAGGGGCCTATGGAGGGAGTTTATTGGGGGGTTTCCCCCCCCCAAAGAGGTATTTGTTTTCGTCTCAGAAACGACGCATACAATTGTGATAAAACTTGACTACAACCTTCGTCACCCATGATGTATCAAAAGTTGTTCATGACAGAAGAAAAATCGAGGTCTAAAGGGGGGTTGCTCCCCAAAATATGTGTTTGCTTTCTTCTCCGAAACCACACACAATTTCGATTAAACTTGACAACAACCTTCATTATTCAATTGAATTCAGAATGGGATTAAAATAAGTTAAATTCAAATCAAATGGAAGACCAAATAGGTACAGTCCTGCAACGGAGTCATCAGAAGGAACCCAAACAAGCAAAAAGCAACGATGAAGTCATCAGGAGGAACCTAGATAGGATTCGCATTTCAGATGCTACTCCTTCCTCTACCCTCAAATCCATCCAAGCACAGCCAAGTGAGCCTTATTCAAAAAAAAATAAATCAAAAAGTACCCAGATTAAAAAAAAAAGATTCTGCCTGCCAGACCATGTGTCTGATCAGATTGAAATTTGAAACATATATTCGCCATCACTATTAGATCATAATTCTGAAGTTTCAAATCAATTTGTTCAGCGGTTCAAGAGAAAGAATTTTTTTTAAGATTTACGCACAATCCAATATGGCTGCTATACCATGTGACATCAATTATTCATGAATACCATGATGTCCCCCAAGGCTTGTGGAACATTTTTGTGAAGTTTCCCCTCAATCTATTGAGCCGTTCTGGAGAAGAATATTTTTTAATGGGTTTTTGGGTAAATCCAATATGGCTGCCAAACCATGTGACCTATCAATTATTCCTGAACAAACTAGAACACGCATGCCTTGAGGAACATTTGTGTGGTTTCCCCTCAATCTGTCCAGCCGTTCTGGAGAAGAAGATTTTTTTTATAGGTTTTAGGGTAAATCCAATATGGCTGCCAAACCATATGACCTATGGCATCATATGTGTGACCTTTTGTTCCTCATGGATAGGCAGTCATACCTGTACAATTTCAACTCAATGTGTTCAGCCACTTCAGAGAAGAAGATTCTTTTTTTTTAACAATATGGCTGCCAAATCATGTGACCAATGGCATCTTCAATTTCTTTTCTGTGAACCATTTTATCCCTAGATGACCCTCAAATTTTTTATACTGATCAGATGTAATGTTATACATATGTAATTATGACATCAAAATGAAGGGACCTATGACATCATAAAAAAATCACACATTCCTCATGAGTACTTGCCATATGCCAAGTTTCAGTTTTTTCCTTAGTGCGGTTTCAGATACAGAGGTCCAAAGTTTTTCCATTTTTCCAACATGACGTCATAATTATCAATGAAGCATCCCACATGAGTAGTCGCACCTTTTGTGAAAAGTTCATCCCAATCCAACAAGCGGTTGCGGAGAAAAACACGAAAGTTCTGTGCGGACAAACGGACAGAAAGGCAGACAAACAAACAAATGGATCCAAATGCAATACCCTCTCCTCTGGCGAGAGTAATAAGATTTTAGTCATAGCTCCAGTTCCCTCCAGCTCAGATGAGAATACCCAAATGAAGATCATCTCTTTTCACAAAGAATGTGATCTCAAATGGCCTTGTTTGCTTTGAAGTCACAAACTGATTCAGCTATAAACCCAGCATCAACTCAATTGCTGAAGCTAAAGGTCAAAATAAGAACAAAACTTCCAAAGCATAAACACAACTGCTGAAAGATCTTGTCTCCAACTGGCTTGGCATTCCTGATTGGCACATCTCGGCTTCCCTAATGAACACAGCTGGTTGCTCTAAGGAGAATAGTTAATCTGCCTTCTTGACTTTTGGCATAATGTCACATAGCTGCCGGACCGGAGTTTAAGAGCTTTCCATTAGCAAGGCTTCCTTAAACTTATGGCACAATAATTGAAGTGGTGACACGGCTCAGCATGTATATGGTAATTTGTACACCAATAAACCACCTTAAACACAGCCTGGTCATTGCAAAAAGTTAATTTATGTACGACGAGGTTTGAACAAAACAATAATTTCATAAAATTAATTTCTGGTAGAGGCAAACAAAGACAAGCTCATGTCATCCATCATATGCACTGTAGTATAAAAGCTTATGTGTGCAGGAAAATCAACTCTAACCTTCCTCATGAACAGTTGTAAATATACAGCAATGTGCAGCATGCGAATTTGGAAAATATATTGTTGGATTTCCTGAACCTCTAAACAAAAAATAGTCATTTCATTCCCCTGTGTAACTGTAGCTTTAATTAGGGTTGACAGGATGGCCAAAAGGTATGCACATTACTCTCTAAATTGCCTAGCCATGGTTTGAATCTCGATCCAGCTATAAACTCAGCATCAACTCAACAAGAAGGGCACTCTGTAGAGCACATACCTCTGCCACGTAATGCCTGATCCACGAGAACATATCGGGCCCACTACATTTTTGAAATATCATGCTAAACAGTACTATATCGTTTTGGCCCTCTCTCTCAACGTTGAAGAATCCCTTTAAATATTAAATAATTCTCGTATCCGGATCCGCATTCGGATCTTCACCAAAATCTAACCACTTCGTCCTTGTCACACACCCAACGTGTCCACAAAATTTCATCCGAATCCGTACACAACTTTTTGAGATATCCTGTACACAAACAAACAGACAGAAAGGGGTGGAAACATAACTCCTTCACCTTTGGTGGCGGAGGTAACAACAGAGTGGGGGAGATCTAAGATGGCTGATTAAACAAATACTACAAGCTATGGTGGTGATGCGTGATCACGCTATTTCTGGTTGTCTTGGTGACGACGACGTGACACTCTTGTTTTGCATGCAGGGCGATGCATCATTAACACCCTCTGTAGGATATGGGGAGGTTTATACCTGTTGTAGGGTCTGTTTCTACAATTAGTATGTCCAATTTTTATTGATAATTCAGAGTTTCTTAACTCCCCCCCCTGTAGAATATGGGGAGGTTTATACTTGTTGTAGGGTCTGTTTCAACAATTAGTATGTCCAATTTTTATTGATAATTCAGAGTTTCTTAACCCCCCCCCCTTGTAGGATATGGGGAGGTTTATACTTGTTGTAGGGTCTGTTTCTACAATTAGTATGTCCAATTTTTATTGATAATTCAGAGTTTCTTAACTCCCCCCCCCCCCCGCAGAATATGGAGAGGTACCTGTTGTAGGGTCTGTTTCTACAATTAATATGTCCAATTTTTATTGATAATTCAGAGTTTCTTAACTCCCCCCTCCCCTGTAGAATATGGAGAGGTACCTGTTGTAGGGTCTGTTTCTACAATTAATATGTCCAATTTTTATTGATAATTCAGAGTTTCTTAACCCCCCCCCCCTGTAGGATATGGGGAGGTTTATACCTGTTGTAGGGTCTGTTTCTACAATTAGTATGTCCAATTTTTATTGGTAATTCAGAGTTTCTTAACCCCCTCCCCCCTGTAGGATATGGGGAGGTTTATACCTGTTGTAGGGTCTGTTTCTACAATTAGTATGTCCAATTTTTATTGATAATTCAGAGTTTCTTAACTCCCTCCCCCTGTAGAATATGGAGAGGTACCTGTTGTAGGGTCTGTTTCTACAATTAATATGTCCAATTTTTATTGATAATTCAGAGTTTCTTAACCCCCCCCCCCCACCTGTAGGATATGGGGAGGTTTATACCTGTTGTAGGGTCTGTTTCTACAATTAGTATGTCCAATTTTTATTGGTAATTCAGAGTTTCTTAACCCCTCCCCCCCCCCTCCGGGAGTAGTAAACCACCATTTAGATTTGGGGTTTTTTCTTCCTTTTTAAAAATGCCAATGTCGGAGCTGTATCTCGGAGCTGGCCGGAACTTTTGAAATGAATTTTTGAATCAATATTGTGAATACAAAACATGCAGGATTGACAAAATTATGTTTCTGACCTTGACCATAATTTTAGGTCATGACCCAATTATAGACATTGTCACATTTTTCACCACAACTTGACTAAGGTTTGTCCGATCAGAACGAAATTGCCCTCTCAGATTTCTAGTTGTTTGTGATGTCTCCACACGGATGTTAAACTGAGTGTCCATTCTGCCGGCATTAGTTGATGGACGTTAAAGATTGCAGTGTCCTTCGCGAAAATTAGGAGAGTTATCGCCAGCACCCTCCAACTGAACGTCAGGCCTAGCCAGCCGGTTAGTGAAAGACTTGGGCCAAAAATGTTCCCCAGCCGAATCCAAATGAAAGTGGAAATAATTGGGACCTTTAAATAAGTAGTAGTAGTAGTAGTAGTAGTAGTAGTTGTAGTAGTATGGTCGGTCATAGTAGCTGCAGTTGTAATTTATTGAAGCTCCGAGGCAAAACTTCTCCATCACTGGATAAGCAATAACAGGACATGAACATTGTCTCCCTTTCAAAATGTTTCATATTAATGGGAATTTGCTTGTACCATGAGACATGAAAAATAACACAGTGCGAATTATTAATTTAAAATGTCCACTTTGTTTCCATTGTACACATTCAAGTTACATCCCTATGCTCCGAAAAGCAACACACAATATCGGTGCTTTTCTCATTGTCTTGTGAACACATAATAACTCTTACAATGACGAATACATGGAAAATGTCATGATAACAAATACAAATATGTAAATTAAGTGTAGATGGTGACAGAAAGTGATTTGCACAAGTGGGCTCCATGGGAAAAAAGGGATTTGTACGAGTGAGCTGTGGTGGTTAAACAAGCTCAAATGAGCTAAGATCCTCGTCCTCTTAATGATGACGTCATAAAAACGAATATGACGTCATTGTGATGTATCAGGTTTGCGATAAATTATCCGTGCTAATGCCCGGCTTGATTCCCGCAAACAAAATTCAAACAGCTTGCCGAGTTTCGGAGATAATGGTATAGGCGATTTCCATTAGCGGCGATATTATGACGTCAACCTTTTTTCTCGGAAGAATTTCCAAAATCGGAGATGGTTACTTCCTGCGCGTGGGCTTTCTGCATAAACATGGCAAGTTTCACGAAGATCCGATGAAAACTCTGGGTTGTGAAACAAAAAATGTCAAAAAATAGGAATGACGTCATAAGAATTGATATGACATCATAGTGATGTATCATATGTGCGGTAATTCATCTCTGCTTACGCCCTGTTCGATTCCCACAAACAAAATTCAAACAGCTTGCCTCGTTTCGGAGATAATTTTTTTGGCGATCTCCATTAGCGGAGATATTTTGACGTCATAACTTTTTTTTCTCGGAGGAATTTTCAAAATCAGAGATGGTTACTGTCTGCGCAGGGTATTTTTACATATATATGCCAAGTTTCAGGAAGTTTCGATGAAAACTGTAGGCTGTGAAACAAAAAAGTCCACAAGAACAACAACGTGAGTAAGACTTAGAGATCCTCCACGAGGATCTAAAACCGGCTCATGCAGGAAACTTAAACGCAGGAGTCTGTACAATCAGGCCAGCATCAAATCGTACTCCCCCATCCCGACTACTGCCAATGTCTGTCCACTTAAATTATAAAATTATCCACTTACTCTACTGTCACGACACTTGCAGGGAAACCATTCCATGCATTCACCACCCTGAATGAAAGACCCCCTAGATTACTACTGTCGTTACTGTTGTGTTGTCTTTTTTTTACCTTTAAACTGTCCTCCCTTATCCTACCAGTGTCCATTTTGCTGAAAAATTACTCTGCACTCATTCTGTCGATACCCTTCATGATTTTAAACATCTCCATCAGATCCCCTCGTAATCGCCTCTATTCTCGTGTAAAAAGTCCTGTCTCTTTCAGCTGCTCCTCCTAGCTTAGTCTCGCTAGTCCCAGGACCAAGCAAGTTGCTCTACGCTGTACCTTCTCCATGGAAACTATGTCCTTCCTCAGATGTGGTGACCAAAACAGTACACAATATTTCTGATGAGGCCTCACTAAATTCCTGTACAGAGCTAACATTGCCTCTTTTGATGTAATATTTATACGAGTGCAACCGAACACCCTATTGGCTCTACCTATGGCTGCCTGGCTCTGTGCTGCCTGTTTATCCTCTGTATCAATTACCACCCCCAGAGCCATCTCCTGCATCACACACTCCATGAGGGCTCCTTGCATTCTGTCGTCCCTATTTTCATTATTCTTACCCAACCTCAGCCCCTTACATTTCCTCGTGTTGAACAGTATCTGCCAATGTTGTTTTTTTTCAGTCCGTAAAAGTATGAAGACATTCCTGAAACTGATCACCTCCCTCTCTGCTCCAACCTTAATGGAATCTGCAAATTTGGAAAGCTCACTCACTGTCCAACTCATTGATGTAAATTATGAATAATAATGGCTCCGGTACTGATCGATGAGGTACTCCACTACGTACATCCTCCCGTTCACAGCTACTCTTCGGTTTTCATCACAAAGTTAGTTTCCAATCTCAGTAGCTACTCCACCAGCCATTATACAAGCCCTCACCTTCGCCCAACAGCTCTATCTGTGGGACTTTATCAAATGCCTTCTGAAAGTCAATCACGTGTCGAGATAAACTACATCCGCTGCATTTCCCTCGTCCGACCAGTCAGAAACTGCCTCGTAGAACAATAATAATACTTTTTTTTTAACCTGACCTCCCTTTTCTAAATCCGTGCTGACTACCTATAAGAATTAGTTTGAAATTATGAAAATGGTTCTGTATCGGTTTCTTAATAAACAACTCCAGCAACTTCCCTCCAACTGAAGTCAAGCTAGCAGGTCTATCATTGTCCAATTTCTTTCTGTATCCTTTATGAAATAAAGTTGTTACACTTGCGACTCTTCAATTCTCTGGTTCCAATCCTGACTCGAATGAGCTGTTAAGGATATCCACAAACACCAGGCTGACAGAATCTGTTCTGCCACCGACATCAAAACTCTTGGATGCATATTTGTCCCCGGAGCTGAAATAAATACCTTCAGCTTTTGGAAGTTCCCTGACGATTCCTGTGTAAATGTAGAAGCAAAATAATGATTTAATGAGCCTGCCATCTAACCCTCATCATCTACCAATTCTCCCATGCAACTCCAAAGGTGGCTCACACTTGTCTTAACTTTTTCCATACCCTTTATAGTTTATATACTTAAATAATGTCTTCTTTTTTTTTCCCCCTTTTTTTTGTATACATTGTCGAGGCTCGCATAAGAGCGAACACACAATGCACAGCAAGGGGGGCATGAGACAAGATGGGCAGGAGAGGGAGGGACAAAACAGTGGGGAACAGAGACATAAGGAGATCTGTGAAAGGGAGAGCGATGAGGCGGGGAACATGGGGGTACACAAGATGGACACCACAGGGACTTTCAGGAAGGAAAGCAGGGAATTTGAAGGAGGTGGGTTCGGGGTGGATTAATGGGGGTAGAAAAGATCGAGGATTTGGATGGGGGATGATAACAGGTGGTGGTGAACAGCTTTTTTGAAGACCTGGAGGGAAGAATGGGATTGAATGGAGTTAGGGAGTTTATTCCAAAGGTGGGTAAAAAGAGGAATGAAAGCGTGAAGGTGAGCAGTGATTCGTGATTTTGGTAGTTTTACCAGAAGGGGGTTGTTGGCGGACCTTGAGCGCCCTGCGGAAATATGGTGGGGACATATTGCAGACAGAGCAGGGGGGGCGAGACCAGAGAGGAGACGGCAGAAGACAAAAAGACCACCGACCTGCCTGTGGTGAGAGAGTGAGAGGCCCAAAGACTCAGCCTCACCGCAGGAGATGCCAATGATCCTAAATGCCGTGGTTTCCACAACGTGAAGCCGAGAAAGGTGAGAGGCAGGAGCACCAGCCCAGAGAAAGGAGTAGTACTCCATCACGCTGCAGACGAACAGCTGTTTTGAACATTCTCTGGAGATCATGGCAGGTAGTGAGACCCAGAAGCTTGAATGAAAAGAATTCTTCCAGAGGATTGTTGAGAAAGTACATGGGGGGGGGGTTCCAAATGGTCCTTTTGGAGAGACATAGTGAGAGTGTGAGATTTGTCAGGATAACATTGGTGAAACTGGAAAAAGTTGGTGACTGACCCGTGCCTCACTCGTTGTGACCGACCCGTGCCTCACTCATTGGTGACCGACCCGTTCCTCACTCATTGGTGACTGACCCATGCCTCACTCGTTGTCGGCGCTGGCCACTCCCACACCAGAACGGACAAACTGATTGACAAACTGTCTCATTGTCGGCGCTGCTTACACCCACACGTGCACACACACACACACACACACCGTTTGTCGTCCGCAAGAACGGACCTCTCCTTCTCTTTTTATAGCTGGCCTGTCTGGACCAGCAAAGACTCCCCACAAGTTCACCCCACCCCACTTGCGCACCGTCACCATGACAACCCACACTCATGTTATTATTCCTCGAGGTGTGAAACGCTGATCGGAAAAGGTGGGTCTCGGCGTCTGTGAAAGAAATGTGTGTTAATGTCGTGAAAAAAGGCAGGCGTCGGCGTTCGTGAAAGAAATGTGTGTTAATGTCGTGAAAAAAGGCAGGCGTCGGCGTCCGTGAAAGAAATGGCATGCATAAAAGTGTCTGTGTTAAAGCGAAAAAAAAACTTCCCATAAGAGAGGGGATCTACTCTTTACCCTTCTCAACGCATCACATTTAAAATCCCACCAGACATGGGGATGGGTCTATCCTGGACATGCATTTAAGGAAATAACTATTGGAGGACCTGGATGTTGGTATGCATTCATCGGATTGGATTCTGAAATCCGTAACAATATATATCAATAGAATTCAATATATATATATATATATATATATATATATATATATATATATATATATATATATATATATATATATATATATATATATATATATATATATATATGAAAAATGCAATCTGAGGCTGTACTATATATATATATATATATATATATATATATATATATATATATATATATATATATATATATATATATATATATATATACATATATAAAATATATATATATATATACATATATAAAATAAATATATATATACATATATAAAATAAATATATATATATATATATATATATATATATATATATATATATATATACATATAATATATATATATATATATACATATATAAAATAAATATATATATATATACATATATAAAATAAATATATATATATATATATATATATATATATATATATATATATATATATATATATATTTATTTTATATATGTATATATATATTTATTTTATATATGTATATATATATATATATATTTTATATATGTATATATATATATATATATATGTATATATATATATATATATATATATATATATATATATATATATATATATATATATATATATATATATAGTACAGCCTCAGATTGCATTTTTCATACTGGGAGATAAAGAAAAAAAATGCAAAGGGCCTGCTGTGCTCCTGATAAGTATGGAAAACAGTCACGAGATTGGATTATTGTGTCAAGAGCAGCAAAATGCCATATCTCATGGACTGTGCCGTGATTTTAGACAAGGACAATGGCAGGGGTGAATACCTGTGCATGTGAAACATCACGCTTTATCGACTCTCCACCGACCATACGAACCAACGTCAGTTTCTCTTGAAGTTCTCCGAAGCAAGTGTTGATTGAGTTATAGTTACTAGTTAATTGTAAAACGTTAACAAAACAGTTAACATTCGTAATATGCTTTGCAATGCACAACATCCTCAGCAGACAAAGCAAAGAAATGAATTCAAGCATTCACTTTCCACCAAGCTTGCAACCACCAACCCACAAGCAGTTGATTATTTTTATGAAAAGACAAATCAAGAGAGCATGATTTTATATGATCAATATGAGTACTTGGTGAGATGCAAAATACATCTTTGTTAAAATAGCAGATGCTCTCAAAAATATATGTGAGACTCAACGCTTGGCCCATGACACTTGATTCCAACACTTGACAATGATCATAAAATGAACATTTCAAAATGAGAACTCATATAGCCAGTGATTCAAACTTGAGGTCTCGACCTTGCTGACAAGTGGAAGTCAGTGAGGTGAGCCTGAGCAGAAGCCTAGCTTTGTTCCCATTAATTTCCAAATTGTGCTTTAATTAGCTGTCAGCTCATAATAGATGAACTTGCTGGAATCTGAACTGAAGCGTTCACCTCTGATTAATCCCCCTGCTGACCACAGCACGTTGGAAACTTAAACATGAATTGCCTGCATCTCAGGCCCTCGAGACTCCTACTGGTACACCAATGTCCAAACAAAAAGGATGAATAGATTTTGGAATTGGTGATATGATTATTTAAAAAAAAATTTTAACGAATAATAATATTTTAAAAACGGACAATGTAACGAGCCTTTAGTGAAACTTTTCATCATGTGACAACAGAATCCACTCCTTCCCCCATCCACAAATGAGCGGTTACTCAACTTAGCATCAAACCTCAACCATTTACCTCCGGATATGTACTTTTTTCACTTTACTTCTTAATCTTTTCTCACTTGTTTGTACAATCTGGTTTTATGTTGCTTCGAATGTCATTTTCTCTTTTGTATCCAGTCCATCGCTTGCATTTGAAGATGTACTATAATGATCAATCGAGATGTGTATAATTTGGCCAATTAGAGCTCAAAGTTTGTATTGTTCTGACTTGTTAATTGCCCACATGTAAAGGATGATGATATTAACGATACATTAAAGCAATGTAGGCTTATTTTCAACAAAGAGGTTGTTTAATTACACATACTGACAGTCGTAAACTACAGCGTCTTTCACTAGCCAAGGGAGCTTTCATGTGCCGAGCTTCTTTCACCAGCCAATGGGAGCTTTCACAAGCCAAGGGAACTTTCACCAGCCAAGGGAGCTTTCCTGTGCCGAGCTTCTTTCACCAGCCATGGGAACTTTCACGAGCCTCTGGTTTTTCACGAGCCTAGGGTCTTTCACGAGTCTGGAGTCTTTCATGAGCCTAGTGTCTTTCACGAGTCTGGGGGCTTGCATGGACCAGCTTGTTTGTTGCATTCATGAAAACTCCCTTGGCTCGTAAAAGCTCCCATGACTGGTGAAAGACCCTGGGCACATGAAAGGTCCCTTGGCACATGAAAGCTCCCTTGGCTCGTAAAAGCTCCCATGACTGGTGAAAGACCCTGGGCACATGAAAGGTCCCTTGGCACATGAAAACTCCCTTGGCTCGTAAAAGCTCCCTTGGCTCATGAAAGACTGTGGGCTCGTGAAAGCTCTGTGATTCATGAAAGCTCCCTGATTCATGAAAAACCCTGGACTCTTGAAAGCTCCCTTGGCCTGTGAAAGACCATGGGCCCATGGAGGCTCCCAAATTTGTGAATGACCCTGGGCTCATTCAAGCTCCCTTAACTGGTGAAAGGCCTCAGAGCTCGCGAAAGGCCTCTGGGGTCGGGTAAGCCCAGGGCCTGTGAAAGGCCCCAGGGCTCATGAAAGACCCAGGCTAGTGAAAGACCCTAGGCTCATGAAAGACCCTGAGCTAATGAAAGTTCCAATAGCTTGTGAAAGGCCCTGGGATTGCAAAAGCTCCCTGAACTCGTGAAAGATCCTGGGCTCGTGAAAGCTCCCAAGGATTGTGAAAACTCCCAGATTTGTGAAAGGTCCTGCACTCATGAAAGACCCTTGGCTCGTGAAAGCTCCCAGATTTGTGAAAGACACTGGGCCCATTAAAGCTCCCTTGACTCTTGAAAGGCCTCAGGGCTCATGAAAGACCCAGGGCTCTGAAAGACCCAGCGCTCGTGAAAGGCATCAGGGCTAGTGTAAGGCCTAGGGCTCGTGAAAGGCCTCAGGGCTAGTGTTAGGCCTGGGGCTCGTGAAAGGGCTCAGAGCTAGTGTAAGGCCTAGGGCTTGTGAAAGGCCTCAGGGCTAGTGTAAGGCCTGGGGCTCGTGAAAGGCCTCAGGGCTCGTGTAAGGCCTCAGGGCTCGTGTAAGGCCTCAGGGCTAGTGTAAGGCCTAGGGCTTGTGAAAGGCCTCAGGGCTCGTGTAAGGCCTGGGGCTCGTGAAAGGCCTCAGGGCTCATGTAAGGCCTAAGGCTCGTGAAAGGCCCCAGGGCAGGACTCGTGAAAGCTCTGAGATTTGTGAAAGACCCAGAACTCCTGAAAACCCCCAGGGCTCATAACAGTCCACACGAAAAATACAAATTATTCAAACATAAAGTCTTTGTTTTGTGTCTGCTGACAAAACTTTCACTGGGGGGAAATTTGTAAAAAGGAAAGAGCACTAAGCATGATGGGTATCTTTTACAAACTTTATTTTACAAGTCAATTAGAATAATAACGGTTTTGCACATGAAACACGATGAGGAAGCCACAGTCAATCTCTCTCCAAATTAACATATGACACTGGCATCTTTCATACACCAGGAAGGAATAAAGAGCTGATATATTATTCTGATATATGGTACCGATGGTGAAAATAAAAAATAAAATGGAAAGAGCAGGATGGGGATCAGGATGAGACGATAAGATAGGTTGTGCACCATTACCATCACAATGTTGGCTTACATAAAGCACGGTATAAAATGGAACTTTCATATTGAACACGGTTACTGGCATATTGTCCAACAGAAACCTCCATACATGCTCTTGATGTAGTTTTTCTCCAGTACTTTCATGATGTTCATTACAGCAGCCACCGAAGCACATCCATATCTTGCATTTTAATGATTTCCTGCATTCCAACATTCGGCTCAAATCACATTCGCATCAATATCAATGAATCAGGACAAGTGAGCTCCATGAAATCATGTCCACGACAAAGTCCTCATCTTGGGCAGTTAGGGTTAGCCCGGCATGATGAGTTCAAGTTAAATTGCTTTTTCGAATAGTTTGGATTGGCATGATGTGACAGCAGGTTAGTTGTTGTATACAAGGTCGAGGCTCGTGGAACCGTGAGAACACGGAACAGAACATAACAGAAAAAGTTTTTGGTTTGCATAACCTGCATCATCTTCGGTTCTGGTTGTGAGTTTATTTCTATCATAAATAATTAAGTATAAATGGATGATAATCGCAGAATACGTACTTAGCCCACACAGTCTTGAGAAGGACTTCGAAAAAAAAAATTCGTAAATACGTAAATACACTATGACGGGTCTCGCTATTGGCTTTATCAAGGCACGTGACAAAATATCGGAAGTTTTTATTTATTTTTTTTTTAGCCGACAAAACTTTTAGTACGCTGCTCTTGGACACATTTGTCCTTGTTATTTCATATAATGACTGTTTGTGATGATAAAACACCAGGGAAGCTTTATTTGGTGTCTCCCTCCAAGCCACTCAGGGTGATTTCCCCCGCATCCCATTGCCATGGACAGTGACACCCTCCCTCGTAAAATAAACTACTGTGGGAACAATTTACGTCATCACAATCATGGTAATGACGTAGATGAACGCAGGAGTGTTGGCCACACCCCATCCGGATAAAGTGTGTTAAACGAATCTGCATGTAGGAATAAGTGAATAACCCTAACCTTCTTCCTTAAACACGGCATGTGTCCCGATGAAGTGTGTCACACGAATCTGCATGTAGGAACAAGTGAATAACCCTAACCTTCCCCCTTAAACACGGCATGTGTCCCGATGAAGTGTGTCACACGAATCTGCATGTAGGAATAAGTGAATAACCCTGCCATTTCCCTAAAGCATGGCATGTGTCCCACGAATCTGCATGTAGGAATAAGTGAATACCCTACCATTTCCCTTAAACACGGCATGTGTCCCAATGAAGTGTGTCACACGAATCTGCATGTCGGAATAAGGCAATAACCTTAACCTTCCCCCTTAAACACGGCATGTGTCCCGATGAAGTGTGTCACACGAATATGCATGTAGGAATAATTGAATAACCCTTCCATTTCCCTTAAACACGGCATGTGTCCCGATTAAGTGTGTCACACGAATCTGTATGTAGGAATAAGTGAATAACCCTACCATTTCCCTTAAACATGGCATGTGTCCCGATGAAGCGTGTCACACGAATCTGCATGTAGGAATAAGTCAATAACCCTACCATTTCCCTTAAACATGGCATGTGTCCCGATGAAGTGTGTCACACGAATCAGCATGTCGGAATAAGTCAATAACCTTAACCTTCCCCCTTAAACACGGCATGTGTCCCAATGAAGTGTGTCACACGAATCTGCATGTAGGAATAATTGAATAACCCTTCCATTTCCCTTAAACACGGCATGTGTCCCAATGAAGTGTGTCACACGAATCTGCATGCAGGAATAATTTAATAACCCTTCCATTTCCCTTAAACACGGCATGTGTCCCGATGAAGTGTGTCACACGAATCTGCGTGTAGGAATAAGTGAGTAACCCTACCATTTCCCTTAAACACGGCATGTCCCGATGAAGTGTGTCACACGAATCTGCGTGTAGGAATAAGTGAATAACCCTACCATTTCCCTTAAACACGGCATGTCCCGATGAAGTGTGTCACACGAATCTGCGTGTAGGAATAAGTGAATAACCCTACCATTTCCCTTAAACACGGCATGTCCCGATGAAGTGTGTCACACGAATCTGCGTGTAGGAATAAGTGAATAACCCTACCATTTCCCTTAAACACGGCATGCGTCTGATGATGAAAATACCGAAACGTCCGTATTGGTTGTTAAAAGAAAAACATTTGAAGGGGGCCCCGAGCCCGACACTTAGCTCCCCCCCCCCCCCGTGGTCTATGAGATCTCTCGGCGGCCCTGAGTGCGAGCAAACTCTTCTGGCGGCAAATTTGTAATTGCTTCTTCTCTGCACATTTCTGAGGTAAATGTGTACAAATTTTTGTTTGAAAATTTTGATGTCCGCTCAATATGCGCTCCATCAAATGGTCATGTATCATGTGGTAAAGTTTAAATTCCCTCCGGTGAACGGTTTTCGATGTACGCTCTTAAAGCAGGATATCTCAAAACATAACATGGACAGGTTGTGACAGAACTGGGTGGATGAGTTGGGTAGGTGACGAGAACAAACCGATTAGATTTTGATTCAGGCCCGGGTCCAGATCCGCCTGTCTGTGGGATACAAAACATAAACTCTTCTACCTGGCGGAGGTTTGCGCTCCTAGGACATCATCAGGACGTCATTTTGAAAGGGACTCATCTATCTATAATTCCAGCAGTGCGTGCGTGTGTGCGTGTGTGCGTGTGTGTGCGTGCGTGCGTGTGTGTGTGTGTGTCTGTGTGTGTGTCTGTGTGTGTGTCTGTGTGTGTGTCTGTGTGTGTGTCTGTGTGTCTGTGTGTGTGCGTGTGCGTGTGCGTGTGTGCGTGTGCACGTGTGCGCGCGTGCGCGCGTGCGTGCGTGTGTCTGTGTGTCTGTGTGTCTGTGTGTCTGTGACCGCTGTTTCTCGACAACCGCTGTTCCGATCTAATTGAGACTTGCCAGGTATATTGCTGGGGCCCTGTGGATGTGCCTTTTCAAGGTTTGATATTAATCGGACAAGTTATTCCCAAGTTATGGCCATTTATTTGCCAAACCAATGACAGTACACGATGCTGCGTAGGCGTGGCCGATGGGGAAAGAGTGCGTTCCCCATTACGGGGTTAAAACGTACGGACTTCCAGATAGTGATGACACTGTATTCTAATAATTTCTCGATTTCTTATGCGCATTTATAGATAAACACAATGTCCCAGTCGTCGTTTACGAGAGCGAAGGAACGGCCTGTGTGGTTGTTTGAAAGTTGTTTTTTTTTTGCACGTACGACCACGCACATACGGCCACGCACGTATGGCCATGCACGTAGGGCACACGAGAGCGAAGGAACGGCCTGTGTGTTTGTTGTTTCTGGCACGCGGTTTGAACTTTTTTTTTTTGCACGTACGGCCACGTGAGCGAAGGAACGGCCTGTGTGGTTGTTGTTTCTGGCATGAGGTTTGAAAGTTTTTTTTTTTTTGCATGTACGGACACACGAGAGCGAAGGAACGGCCTGTGTGGTTGTTGTTTCTGGCATGAGGTTTGAAAGTTTTTTTTATTTTTTTTGCATGTACGGCCACGCATGTACGGACACGCGAGAGCGAAGGAACGGCCTGTGTTCCTTCTTGTTCTTGTTGTTTCTGGCACGCGGTTTGAAAGTTTTTATTTTAATTTTATTTTTTTTTGCACGTAAGGCCACATACTAGTTTGAGATGATGATGATACTAGTTTGACATACTAGTTTGAGTTTGAGCCACATACTAGTTTTAAATTCCAGACCAATGAGTGTTCCACTCAATTGGCTTTCAGATTGCAATGATACGTTAGAAAATTCATCAACCGAGCTATCACTTAAAACTTATGGTAAGAGGAACATCTACTCTACTTTATGAGAATATTCAAACTATGGACAATGTCTGGGCTGGTAGGAAAGCCTAGCTGTTAGGGTTAGATGGACACACACACACACACACACACACACACACATACACATACACATACACATACACATACACACACCTTTAAGCTGTCTAGCCTGTGTTTAAATCCCGATCCAGCTATAAACTGTCATCCTAGTGTCTCACAAGGAAAAGTGATTCGTAAATACATGTGCCATCCCTCAGATGGATGTTAAACTCGCGTCCCATCCTCCAACATTAGGTGGTAGCTCCCACGTTATGCTTTGCGAGGAGTCGGTGAGTTATCAGCGGCACCATGGCCAAATTACAAATCCCAACCCTGACTTCCTGGGTCAGAGCAGGATTATAACCCAAACCAAGAAACTGCTTCAGCAGAAGCATGGTAGATGATGATGATGATGATGCAGGATGAGAGTGCACTCGTTGAGTAAACAAAAATATCTGTGAATGAATGAGTTTGTTTGTAACAGCTCTGCAGCTATAATTCTGGGTGAGAATGATTATATGAGATTCATGTTGGGAAGAGAATCACAGTTGTGCAGCGATGGACTGAATAGAAAGTCCAAATGATGAATGTGCTTTTAATTACTTTTCAACAAAAGCGTCTGTATTCAAAGTTTGGAATGCAAAGCATTTATAATTGAATGTTATTTTGTTTGAGTCACGAAACAATAACACAAATTGATTGCATGGCGAAGTGTTTCATGACAGCTCCTATAATGGCGTGTCTTGGAGAGTCGTCTCATCAATTCGAGTTTGGAAGCTTTCAGGAGCATGATGAACAATTCCACATACTTTACAATTCATTTTGCTTCCAAAGGAAGACAGCTTTGCTTCACCTCTCAATAATGCACACAAAACAATCAAAAGTTCTCAATAGTGGGACCATGGTTTACCCCAAAATCTGCTTGAGTTAGGAGGGAAATTATTAAGGTCATGAGTTCAAAACCCAACGTTTGTTTCAGTAGACGATAGGATCATTTGAGTGCATGGATAATTCCAGACAAAGCATCTGGCTCGCGCGTCCTCCTCCGACGGAGACGGTTCGTGCAACATAAGTAGCGCGTATACATGATAATCATGAATCGATTAAAAATCCACATCAGTTGATCACACATATTGCATCGTGCGAGATACTGAGTCATGCTAACAAATGATACAACCTGAAGGATAGGGTGAATTGACATTATCGGATGCTTTCTTGCAATATGACCTCATTATCATTCAACACACGGATATTGTGCCGTGGAAGGAGCTAGAGCTGATCCAGTATGATTCCCATGTAATCAGGATTTTTCATTTCGTCACACAAAGATTTGGGAAAACATGGACACAATTTACTGCAAAGGGCAAACTGCCTCGCTATTGCTTGGACGCTGCTGGCCCACAGTCTGGAGATATAAAACACGATCATGATGTGGCACGTCCACGAGACGATAAAAGCCAGTTGTGAACTTTTAAACATAGATGTCAGACCGGTGATGGATTCCAACATCAATATAAAGTCCGTAGAATCCATGGAGCCAGTCAACACAGGCAGTGACAATGCATTTATCCTCTCCGCTGGCAAAAGTTAGCAGGAAAGTCATAACTAGCGTGTGACTGCGTGACTGCATACCGAGTGTAAAAATGTCACGATACATTATTATGAAACAAAAGTGTCGGAACAGCACACCCGACTTTCAAATGGCTCTTCCCATATTGTATGAGGCCATTTTATCCCAAAATCCAAAAAGGAATAACATTTGCATTATAATGTCCCCGTTGTGATATTTTGGAGATAGTTCCACTCCCGGTTTTAATCCAACTACAGTGAGGGCCCAGTATTCCAACATGACCATACATTTTGCATTTAAAGTATCTTGAGAATTGGTTTGATTAAAACTACATTATTCTTACATTGGAATACCAATGGAATACCAATTTGTATATTCAGCACTTGTATGGACTGGATTTTAGGGAGGATGTCGGAGAGATCAAGCTGCGGTGCATCGTTTGGGAATGACAAGATCTCGGACCTTGATTTTGCAGATGATGCAGTCATCTTTGCGGAGACTTTAGATATCCTTCTGGGGGCCCTCGAGGTGCTGAATGAGGAGTCGGAGCCGCTGGGATTACGGGTTTCTTGGGTCAAAACTAAGATCCAGGCTTTCGGTGACATCTTGGATGCTGCTGTCCTGTCTGTGTCTGTTTGTGGTGAGGATGTTGAGGTCGTGGAGAGATTCACATACCTTGGCAGTGATATTCATGTCTCTGCTGGCTGCGAGTCAGAGGTCAATAGACGTCTGGGTCAGGCCTGGGGAGTCATGGATTCACTGGATCATGGGGTGTGGCACTGCCGGTACCTGTGCGGGAGAACGAAAGTCCGAGTCTTCAGGTCACTGGTACTTCCAGTCTTGCTCTATGGATGCGAGACTTGGACTCTAACCAAGGATCTGAGACGGAGACTGAATTCCTTTGGAACCAGGTCTCTTCAGAGAATCCTTGGCTATCGCTGGTCGGATTTTGTGTCCAACGAGCGGTTGCTGAGAGAGACTCGGATGAGATTTGTTACCTGCATAGTCCGTGAGCGTCAGTTGCGGCTGTATGGACATGTGGCTCGTTTTCCTGACGCTGATCCTGCTCACCAGATTCTCTCAGCGAGGGAGTCTCATGAGTGGAGGAGGCCAGTGGGCCAACCACGTGCCCTGTGGTTGCAGCAGGTTGACCATCATCTCAAGGAGATGGGGATGGGCCTGGCATCTGCCTGGGGGATGGCCAGACAGAGGCCCCTGGAGTACCGGCGGAAAGTGGACGCAGCGACGTGCTGTTCTGGCACATGCTCCCATACCTGACCTGACCTTACATTGTCTAAAGTAGGAACATCTCAATATTATTTCTGACATCGACAAAAAAAGTTAATACAGTGTTTGTGACAGTAAAACCACATCAGAAATCGAACAAACGTCTAAACATTAGAAATCCAACAAACATCTAAACCTTAGGAATCCAACAAACATCTAAATGTTAGAAATCCAACAAACGTCTAAACGTTTGAAATGCAACACATGTCTAAGCAGTAGAAATCCAGCAAACGTATAAACCTTCGCAATCCACCAAGTGTCTCAATATTAGATATGTAACAAACGTCTAAACGTTAGGAATCCAACAAGCATCGAAATTTTAGAAATCCAACAAACGCCTTAACGTTATATATCCAACAAACGTCTAAACGTTGGAAATCCAACAAACGTCTAAACGTTGGAAATCCAACAAACGTCTAAACGTTGGAAATCCAACAAACGTCTAAACGTTGGAAATCCAACAAACGTCTAAACGTTGGAAATCCAACAAACGTCTAAACGTTGGAAATCCAACAAACGTCTAAACGTTGGAAATCCAACAAACGTCTAAACGTTGGAAATCCAACAAACGTCTAAACGTTGGAAATCCAACAAACGTCTAAACGTTGGAAATCCAACAAACGTCTAAACGTTGGAAATCCAACAAACGTCTAAACGTTGGAAATCCAACAAACGCCACAACGTTGGAAATCCAACAAACGCCACAACGTTGGAAATCCAACAAACGCCACAACGTTGGAAATCCAACAAACGCCACAACGTTGGAAATCCAACAAACGCCTGAACATTTGAAATCCAACAAATGTCTGAACATGAGAAATCCAACAAATGTCTGAACATGAGAAATCCAACAAATGTCTGAACGTTAGAAATGCACCAAATGTCTGAACGTAAGAAATGCAACACCCGTCGGAACGTTAGAAATGCAACACCCGTCGAAACGTTAGAAATGCAACACGCGTCGAAACGTTAGAAATGCAACACGCGTCGAAACGTTAGAAATGCAACACGCGTCGAATCGTTAGAAATGCAACACGCGTCGAATCGTTAGAAATGCAACACGCGTCGAATCGTTAGAAATGCAACACGCGTCGAATCGTTGGAAATGCAACACGCGTCGAATCGTTGGAAATGCAACACGCGTCGAATCGTTGGAAATGCAACACGCGTCGAATCGTTGGAAATGCAACACGCGTCGAAACGTTGGAAATGCAACACGCGTCGAAACGTTGGAAATGCAACACGCGTCGAAACGTTGGAAATGCAACACGCGTCGAATCGTTGGAAATGCAACACGCGTCGAAGCGTTGGAAATGCAACACGCGTCGAAGCGTTGGAAATGCAACACGCGTCGAAACGTTGGAAATGCAACACGCGTCGAAACGTTGGAAATGCAACACGCGTCGAAACGTTGGAAATGCAACACGCGTCGAAACGTTGGAAATGCAACACGCGTCGAAGCGTTGGAAATGCAACACGCGTCGAAACGTTGGAAATGCAACACGCGTCGAAACGTTGGAAATGCAACACGCGTCGAAACGTTGGAAATGCAACACGCGTCGAAACGTTGGAAATGCAACACGCGTCGAAACGTTGGAAATGCAACACGCGTCGAAACGTTGGAAATGCAACACGCGTCGAAACGTTGGAAATGCAACACGCGTCGAAACGTTGGAAATGCAACACGCGTCGAAACGTTGGAAATGCAACACGCGTCGAAACGTTGGAAATGCAACACGCGTCGAAGCGTTGGAAATGCAACACGCGTCGAAACGTTGGAAATGCAACACGCGTCGAAACGTTGGA
>NC_140973.1:29166681-29214181 GCF_056783735.1 Eptatretus burgeri
CGACCTTGTGCTAAAAGTGTGACCTCGAAATCCTGCCAGTATTTTTGTGACAGGCAGGGAAAGTTGGTCGAGTGGGACAAAAAGTGCTCATTTTAGAGTGAAGTATCAGGTTCACGCCTTCCATACCATCGTCCTTGGGAATTTGCCAGGTATGAGATTTGGTAAGCCAGACATCTAAGGGAACTCTCCCTCCACAGAATTTAGTGAGTCCAAGGTTACCACATGATGCATTTGAGCGGAACATGAATTTCACTCAATTGACCTATTTATTGGTGTCCAGAACTAACTTCATGGTCCCTTAACATCGCATTGGAAACGCTGCTTGCATTGTGAGTTTCTCTACTTTCAGATATATATATATATATATATATATATATATATATATATATATATATATATATATATATATATATATATATATATATATATATATATATACATATATTGTTACGGTTCTAGGAACCATATGCATACAAACATACAGTTGTCCCGAAGTTAGTTATGCTATTAAGTGTATGTGCAGATAGAACCCCTCCTTGTGTGTAGTGGGAAAGCAAAGGGGGTGCGTTGCAATGTTTTTTTCGTTAGATTAATAAATCTTTATATCCCCTCCATCACGATCCACTGTCCACCTGTGTCTCCGGAGCTTCGTTTTTCTGAGGCAGAATCTTCACGTCCGCAGTTCCTTTTCGACTTCCCCAAACGTTCCAATTCAATCTTGGTTGTACCACCATCCACCTTCCTCAAACACGCGTGGAGTGGGCAGGCTTTCCCGGCCGAGCCAAAATTCCCGCCCAGAAAGGGCAGACCCTATGAAGACCCTGTCCAATCAGGGCGGACGGTGATGTCAGCTTCACCAAGGCCCCTCCCTGACCTTGGGGATCTATAAATTACGACACCATCCTCAGGGTAGAGTGAGAGAGTTCGGTGCGTTCGTTGGCTGGTTGCAAAGAAGGAAGGAAGGTCGTTGGTTGAGTTGGTCCCTTGGTTCTTGGTTGAAGAAGGAAGGTCGTGATCACGGAGTGCCTGCCCACGTGTCGCCTCGGCGGCCCGTCTGTTGTGCTGGTCCGAGTACACCCGACCTTGACGGGGTCTCTCGGGTCCTGTCTGCTGCCCCGTTCTACCTTGGACTCCACGCTCTCCACCTGGGCTCCTTCACAGACATGGTCTCCACACATGCGGCTGTGGGCCGAACTGCACGACCTCTGTCGGGTGCCGCACCATGGAGCATCCCTCCCTTGTGGGATCGAAGCTACGTTCAGGTACAAAAAGAACTGCGACCTCAGCTCCCTCTCTGCCTGGCTGCAAAAGTCCTTTGCCATTCAACTGGGTTTATTTTGTCTGAGTGTGTGGCACCTGTCCATTAAGTAAAAACTGTACAAGTTATTTGATCATTGTAAATCATGCCTGTATTATTCTCACGACAAGTCTGCTCTGTGTCTTCTTTTGTAAGTTGCTGTAAAATTGTCGCACTACATCTCTCTTCTGTCCCCTGCATAACACACCAATAACCCTGTTCCTGTACCACATGAATTTCCTCGCTTAGTGTAAATAAATCATTGCAGAAACTTTCCCAGTTTGTTTTTGTCATTTCCTTCATTGGTCCAGTATGGTTCGGATCTAAGTTTAGCCGGGTCGTTATCCCCGATAATCTGTTCATTCTGGCTGGTATGTCCTTGGCAGTTCCGCTCGGCTGCATCCGATCTGGAGTTGGTAGTTGGTACTCTACCATAGTTGGTAGAATGATCCAGTTCGGGCAAGGCGTACCGAGGGCATGGTTCCCCGGTAGTCGAAACCGTGTGGTTAATTAGGTAATTTGGTTCTCGACAAGAAGACCCTACGCTACGCGGTTGAGGTATTGGCGTCCACGGTCGGTTAATCGACCCGCCGTGTCACGGAATTATCCGTGAGCGACTGCCTACAATTCCGGGAGTCTGGTGGGAGACGACGTAACTTCCCCCACCTCGTGGTCGTTCTCGCCACCGGACCCAGGCCCGTAACAATATATATGAGGACTCTGTGTATGCAGAAACACACGATGCTAGGATTCATATGTGCTGCATGGGCGCCTTGTCTATTCTGATAGATTCACCCAAATCATTGTTCCAGTACTGACTTCAAGCCCACATAAAATCGTCCTGGGTGAGCTGCCCACGATGAAACATCGAAGGAAACTGCATAAGCAATACTCGGGTTGCCACAAGATGCGTGAAAAGAACGTGAATTTCACGAGATTGATCTAATTAATTATAATTATCGGTGCTCAGGACCAACTTCACGCACCCATAATATTGTCGTGGACCTACTTGTGGGATCGAAGCTTAGTTTTCAGAATCCACAATCTATAGCATCCCATGCGGAGAGAGATAGAGATAGAGATAGAGATAGAGATAGAGATAGAGATAGAGATAGAGATAGAGATAGAGATAGAGATAGAGATATACAGAGATATACCGAGACCGACCTGGAAAATATATTTTCATGATTGAATCAAGCGCTCCGATGGAATAATGCCGAAACAAGATATTTCTCGAAGAGTGTGTCACGTAGAACAAACTAGGATCATATTATGTTCTGATATTTAAGAGCATGGTAGCATATCATCACAGCATCTCATAACGTCAAAATCAAACACAACACCCCCCCACCCATTGTAGAATAGTACTTACTTAAATAAGTACTTATCTTACACAATCGCGACCAAAATTATTAAGTCAAATACAGCAAATGACATGGTGATGAATATAGACGACACATCAAGTGAACAATATGGACATATTTCAGAGGATCAAGAGCAAAATGTACATCAATAACAGCAGATGATATGGAAATGAACATTCGAGAGAACTTGATGCAGAGGGGAAACTTCAGCTTGACACCACATATGTGTATGTACGTATGTATCATCTACTCCTCTGAGAGTATTTGACCTTGGAAGATGAAACTTTCAGGGATAGATGAGGGCACCCTGAAGTTGTGATTGTGCAAGTTTTGTTTGATTCCATCAAGTTTTGAAAAGAAAAACATTGGCATTTTCTTCCTTTGGGGGAGGGGCAGGGGAGGATGGGTGCAATTGGAATTATCTGAGCTACACAACCACAATGGATTATATATGCACACTTGAATATAAAACCCATCACTTCGCTGACGAAATACCAATCTTTGCTGTGATGGCCAATCGATAGGGCAAGATGAAAAAGGATTGCGAGTGCGGGGATAACCAGTGTCCCAGGTTGGCGTTTGCAGTTTCGTCACGTGTACCCAGGTACCCATAAAAATATATTTAAAAAGAGATTTTTTTGTCACAAACCTTCCCGGGAGTTCCCTGAATCCACCGTAGTTCGATTTATTGAAATCTGTTAATCCGTTCTCAAGTTATAACACGACAGACAGACCAATGTGTGCATATATATATATATATATATATATATATATATATATATATATATATATATATATATATATATATATATATAGATAAAAGTTAGGTTGACCATGTCCCCATTACTAGCCCCTGTTGGATTTTGATGCCAAAATTTAGTGAGGGGTGGATATCATATCTTTATGATGTAAGAAACGCACAAATGGAAGGTGACAATTTTTTTGACCCTATTAAGGGGGTCACGTGACCCCTTAATGACCTTGCCCTTTATACAGTTATATGGATGTAGAAATTGGCATATTACAGCAATGCATGATCTGATTGAGACAATCTAAGGATGTAAACATGTCGTTTTTAGGATGCCCAATCGATTGAGACACATTCCAAGGTCCAACGTGGTCAGCGTCATGCTCTAAGCCTAAGGTCAAGGTCAATTCCAAAAACTGACTATTTTTTCTTCAGATCTTCAGAGAACCTGGTGGAGTCCTCATCTTTAATCCTCTGTGATCATGTACACAGTCTCATCTGAGAAGAAATCACATAAATGAAGAAGAATGTCTGATAATGTTTCACTGATATGTGTCATCTGGTAAAGAAGGATCTCCCGACCACCTAGTGCCTGATCCTGGTCTTGATAAGTTACTCCTGATCAGGAATATGCTGAGAAACGTGTTGCATTAGGTGAATTTCATATGAAGCCTCTTGCTGACCACATGGCAAGCTTCTCACATGCTGAACTGAGCCTGGTCAAGTGTCATGCACATTGGAGGAAATAAGTGGTACGCAGACTGTTCGTTGAATGAGTACAAAAAAGGAAGCTCTGTTCTCCAACTGACGTGAGAGCTCCACCTAAAGTTGGTCGGCCATCTGTCTCTGACGATCGTGGTCATCCACAGCCTTTTTGTCGTGTGAAACCGAAGGGAAAAAAATGACCTTTTCTCCATTTTTCCTTTTAATCTTTTCCTTTAAAAAATAACCTTTTCTCCTTGTCCATACGAGGGTAAAGAGGATCTTCACTTGGTGATAGGTAACAATAGAGGACAAACGTTTTGAGATAGATATAAAGCTTAGACCAACAGATGACCATATTAGAGCATGTTTGTCTACTTTGAATGACCCTGGTGATGCTTCAGCACAGGAAAAATAGTATCACTCGAGCTGTATGCAAGATGCGATACATGTGCTTCCTGGGAAAAATGAGACCCAGACTGATCTTGAAATCAGGCAGCGTGTAGTATATCCGACATTCAGCTAATCATGTGTCTTAAATCTTCCCTCTCTGAGGACGGGGCTGTGCTGAACATGTCTGATATAAACAATGAGTATGCTGCAATCTTGGGTAAAAATTAAATCAGATAATCGGAATAAATATCTGAAGACTCTTATAGTAAAGTACATACCAAATGTGGAGCTTGTGCAGCCTCCGCGTCACAATGAGAGTGAAAAGGTGATGCTTTCCCAATCTTTTGGAGATGCTGTTGATTATGCCATAAAGCAGGATACCAATGCCGTAATTGATGATACTGTGAAATTATCTCATGCATTGTGAAATGAACCACTTAAGTGTAGAGACAAGTGGAAGTTCAAAGGCAAACTGGATGATTTTGATAGTCCTCCTGTATTCCAATTTCTTTGAGAGCAGGTGTTGTTTGGTCCTTATGCAAACCGTGTTACAGGTCAACGGAACGATGATTCAAGTAAAACCATTGATGTTTTATCTTGACACACTGTGAAGACTGACCATTAAGTAAAGCACAAGCCAAAGAATGATACAGGTTTTGCATAAAGAGCTGAAAGACCTGTGTCATCGAGTCATACCTCTTACTATTCACAAGAAAGTTCATGATAAGAGTCTACTTACCTTTTTTCTGACCTTCACTTCGGTAGTTATTTTGACAGTGTGTTGAATCTTGAGAACAGGGTGGAATGTGGGGTTATAAAGAGAATAAAGGCAATGGGTGGCTTTGTTCTGCCTCAATTCGTAAAGAAGAGCAAGTCCACATATTTTTCCATTGACAGCATTGATTTTATGGAAGATACTGCATATGGGCAGAACACCCACAATGGAAGTCTGGTTGTGATCAACCGAGAGGAGGACGAGGATGGAGAGCCTCTCAACAAACTCCTCTTAAACTCTAAAACAAAATCACAGCTCACTGAGCTACTGGGTGAGGCTCTCCTGGAGGCATTCAGATAATCCTTGCAGGACCTGGTGGTGTCTTGTCAGGACAAAGTCAAGTCAAACCAGCCAGGCCTCCTACTGAAGACGTGGTGAACCACACCCATGAGGATGCTGACACTGATTCTTTGACACGTAGTCAATATTGTGTGAAAGCCAAAACTCAAGGCAATTGATGTTTGGTCTCAAGATACTCACGTTCTTATTCTTCTCATTGACCTGGCAGCAAATGGCTACTTGGGTGTATACACAAACTGCATCTCTTGACCAGAAAGGGAACAAAATATGGAGCAATTGATGTGTGCGATCGAGTGACAGCAGTCAGACTTAAAAAAATCAAGGGGCTAAGTTGGCCTGCACCATTTCACTGCTGCAGACTGGGCTGGAAAATGTCGGCATGTCAAAAAATTATTGGGTTTCTGCTTACCTGTCATTGCCCCACAATGATGCAATCGTGCAAACATTTAAGAACTTTGGAAAAGACCCATTCATACTTGAGGCTCTTGGAGGTCAAAAGCAAGAACACACATTTATTCCAGAGAAGTATCTCCCAATTGAAATATTTGTCTGTAAAGTAGATTCTGCGAGTAGTCTCCAAGAGACTCTCCCTGCTCTTTGGTGGGACCTATTCCACAAAAAAATACATTGAGGGTGAGAAGCTCCCTTCAACTCAGGGGACTCTCCTCCCCCACATTCTATGAGCTAACTTTAGGTCAATGTGGGACAAGTCGTACATTTTTCCAAAGCCCATACTACCTCAACCTGAACAAAATTTATGGGAAATTAATCCTGAAGATAGATATCTTTCGAGCAATTGCCTGAATAAACTAGCACCCCAGGCTGTCTTGGAGCTCATAAAGTGTGGCTGCCATGGCTCGTGCAAGTCGGCCAACTGCCCCTGCCTGAAAAATGGCCTCGTTTGTACTGCTTTGTATAAATGTGAGGATTGCTCAAATGTGATTGCATCCTAAAATCTATAAGTTTACATACTTATATCTTCTCAATTAGAGCATACATTGCTCGAATATTCCCATTTCCACATCCATATAGCCATATAAAGGTCAAGGTCATTAAGGTCACCTCCTTAATGGAGTCGAAAAAATTGTCACCTTCCATTTTCATGTTTCTTATGTCCTAAATATGTGATATCCCCAACAAACTCAATTTTGGCATCAAATTCCGATGGGATTACATGGTAGCGGTCTGTTGCCGATACACCGCCAAAAATAAAGGGATGTGTTACACACTTGGAAGAAAATGTTGCACGCTTGGAACAAGATCGCTCATAGGGTGGGTACTCTGGCTATGGTATGAATAATCAAAATAATACCATGACCCCTGGTTACTCCCAAAAGGAGATGCGCTTCTTGTTGTTACAATGCTCATTTCGGAAACGGAATGTCATACTAAATTTCTTCAGTTTGATTGAAACACCACCAAATGCTAATAAATCAACTTCAAATGCATTACGAATTGGATACCAGGTGTGCATTCAAAAACTTTTTGGTGAAATATCTTATAAAATGCCCACGACTAACCGACAGATTCAGTTTCCTGACTTTTGATTATGTGACATACTGGTGGAGCGGTCAGCTTGTCAATGTATGCAGTTCAACTTAAAAGTGCTGAAGCTTAACAGCATCAAACTGTTTTAAAACAGAATGTATTTGAACAGCAGTGTGCTGTTCAGATACAACTAACAATGGTGTAAAGCCTTTGTAAATTTCCCTGAGATCAACTCTTCGTGGCTCAATTGATCCGGCAAGTTGATGGACTTGTGCAGACGTCAAAAGGCCGACACAACACTCGGTACTTTGTGGTGAATGTTTCAGTCAGGACTGTTTTGTCCAGCAACCAGATTTATTAATCGTTTTCAATAAAAACAACACAAATGTAAACAAAAGGAAAATTCTGTACCAACATTCAGCAACCAGGCCTCATATGGCTGTCAGTAGTCGTAGGCCAAGTACAAATGCGAGCAGTACCATCAAACAGCCGACTTGGCAACAAATGGGCAAAATAATACGAAATCCCAACAGCTGCACTGGACAAGCTTTAGAGAAAGTAAATTTAAATAGTGGCAAATTTGAACAACAATAATGATGATAATAAAATAATAATAGTAATAAAAATATGACACCCCATCATACAATATTATATATAACATTCCATTCCATTCCATTGGGACCATACTCTGTGAAGAGCAATGGTGCTGCCCAAGCAGTCTCCTTGGCTATTGGGCACAATCCTGGACGGGTCACCACTCTGACACAGGATACCAGTCAGCTAGCACTCATTTTGCCAACTTCAAAAGGATGACAGGCAGAGTCAACCCGACCTGGTATTAATTCAACAGCTGAGTGGGATCCCAAGCTCACCACCCTAACCATTAAGCCAACACCAGACATGTATATATATATATATATATATATATATATATATATATATATATATATATATATATATATATATATATATATATATATATATATATATATATATATATATATATATATATATATATATATATAACATTCCCAGAAATGAACAGTATTATCTAGTCGGCCAGGAGCAAGACCCAGGGGAAAAAGGTCTTTCTCAACCGACACCACATACAATGTTTGTTTGCATATTCTGTTACACCAACCTCTCTGGAGCATTTCTGCGGTGGGTGTCACTTCGAATTGTGGTATACGTTTTTTTCTTCAGGCCATTTTGTGTAGTGGGGGTCAAATCAAGTTTTCACACCAATATGAGAACAAGGTTGAGAGGTGGGTTGATTTAAACGACTGTATTTTCCTCACTAGTCACTCAAATTTGACATTGTATACATGGATGGAATGAGAATGGATTATACTACAAATAGATTCGAGTTGCTATTGGGTGGATTAATATTCAGAATGTGTACATGGAATCCAAATAATGTGGAGAGAAGCATTCTCAGTAATTCTCTAATGAAAATTTGACACCAAAGTATCAAAATATCTGTTACACAAATACACTAAACCAACGTCCACTGTGTCGTATTGATATTCTTCCAGTATACATATGTGATTCAATTCCAGAAAAAGGTGGCTTCATGGGGGGGGGGGTGGGGGGTGGGTTGCCCTTTGGGCAAACGCGATCAATACTGCAACATTATTGATATGCCCCAGCCCTTCTGATATACGAGATAATACTACGTACCTCAATTTTTACAATCCCAGCAAGTTTAGTCACCATATCCAATTTACTCGAGATTGTGACTCAAGTGATAAATGTACAGTGGACAGATATACATATGTAGACTTTAGATTGTTCTCCTGAGAGAGCGCGCACGCGCGCACACGCACACACACACACACACACACACACACACACACACACACACACACACACGCACACACACACACACACACACACACACACACACACACACACACACACACACCACTTCACTGATTAATGACACTCAATCAGTGCAAATCTAAATGTGTCCAACATGGCATAATTAAGAAGTCTAGTCCTCAGCTTCATCATCATCGTCATCCTCTAACATGTTTGAAGGGTTCTCACAGTTTTCAGTTTTCAGAAGACACCAGAACAGATGTTCGATGGAATAACAACTCTCATTTCTTCTGTTTTAGCCAGAATCTCCTTTGCCAGTCTGGTGTCAATAGCCTCTATCTCATCGTAGGACGAACAGTGGCCCATTCGGTTAAGCAATGTTATCAATTCCTTTGAACCAGTTATTTGACGAACTGCCATGGCGAGACTGGTGTGCTTCGGAGTCTTAAGTCGTGCATGTGACGAGCAATGAAGTAGATCTTGCGCCACCATGATGACCTTCCTCTCGTCTGATTGATTCTTGCATTCTGCCGGAAAGTTCCCAGCATTGTCACTATCATCAGCCAAAATTACCCAGCGTAAGAACCAGTATACACTGTCTGGTATAAGTGATTTCGCTGTGATGAGACTCAGATCGTCCGTGTTCAAAGGCTTGTCAGGAATACCATTGCACTCAGCAATATCCCCTCTTAGTCCAAGAGCATTAGGGTTTAACCTGGACATTTTTGGTAACAAGCTGATTTTTTCAGGAAAGGTCCAGGAATGTGTGTGAAATAACATACTAAAAGTCCTCATGTATCCTCCTTGAGCGTTTTCCGCAATCCAAAATGGCGTCCAAAATGGCCGCCATTTCCTGTTTTTCTCATAACTTTGCAAGTAGGTTTACCTATAACACATTTTAAATGTCTACACATATGTTTTGAAGTATAAGGAACTCAATACAATACATATCGGAAGATTTTGAAACACACAAAAACGAATAAAACCGCTTAAGCTCTTTCAGAAATCCAAAATGGCGTCAAACTGCTGCCGTTTCTGGTTTTACACCAAGGAACTTCAACACGCACTTTAAATGTCTTAATATATGTTTTGCGACTCAATGAAATGAATCATATACTTATTGGGAATTTTTCAAAAACATGCATTTACCAATAAAAACACTTGAGCTCATCCTGAAATTCAAAATGGCGCCCGAAATGCCCCTTTTCCTGTTGTTGTTTTCTCATAACTCTGCAACTAAGTAACCCAATAAAGCACACTAAAATGTCTTTATATATGTTATGGGAGTCAAGGAATCTAGATAAATTCTTATTCGCAGATTTGAAACACGCATATCTATACCAATAAAACTACTTGAACTAGTCCCAAAATCCAAAAATGGCGCCAAAGATGGTTGCAATTTCCTGTTTTTCTCATGACCCTGTGACTAAGTTACCTCAATATGCACTTTAAATCTCTAAATATATTATGTCTTGAGAAATAAGGAACTCATTCAGATACTTTGAAGTACAAAGGAAACAATAAAACCGCTGAAGTTCTTTCTGAAATTCAAATGGTGCTCAAAATGTCCGCCACTTATCAACACACTGCTGTTTTAGCCTGTTTCAAGAGGCAAAGACATTCAAAACAAGATCATGCTAGAGATTCAAACCTCAAAAGTTTCAGATGAATCTTTACCTTACGCATGCACACACCTAGTTGCATCAGTCATTGTCTTCATCGTCGGATGCTGTATCTTCAATGTTGATGTCCTTTGAAGTTGGGGTAATAGCATCGTCGGCATCTATAAGAGTTGGTGCTGTATTGTTGCAATTGAGACCACTGCATTTACTGCACATTGAGGTACAAAAGAGCCCAAGTTTCTTGCAGCTACATGTCATGCTTCTGCAACCATCTGGTTTACACCCACATGCCACCATGTTCAGCAAAGTGTCGGGTGCAACAGCAATGTCTGTTTCTACCGGGGTAAGAGTCCCGTCCTGAAATCGCCAGCCCCATTTTGTTGGAGATAAGGAGTTACCCATCCATTCCTGGACGGTAAGATAGGCGCGATATGAATGTTGCTTTACTGCAGCACTAGTTGGAGGTAGACTTTCTAGCTGAAAGGATGAACTCAGAGAACTGCGACCGATTGCCCGTTTGTATGCGATGTGACGGTAGTCATCAAGAGATTCAAAACTGCTGGCTCCATAAAGCTTAATAATGAAGCCTTCCCCAGCTTTTTCCACCTCGTCATGGGTGCTTCCACTGTTTTGTGAAGGAATCCAGCAAGTCGTAGTCCCGCTTCTTGTGCACCATGTTGAAAGCTTTACGCTTGCCCTGACGATAGATCGCAGAGACCGTGTCACATCCCGTCACAGCATGAAGAAACATCAAGTGATTTCTTGTGTCCCCTATGGCATGCTGAATCTCATGAATGTTGAAGACCGTGACAGGATTACTGCGGCATAGCATGTACACATCTGTGGAAGAGGTTGCCCGAGCAACTAGCATTACCAGTAAGTCTGTGTCCGTACCAACGACAGCAACTGGCACATGTTCTGACTCTGCCAGTGCTAGTGCTGTGGAGACAATCAGGGTGTCGGCGTCTGCTTCTGCCTGGACTTTTGGAAGAACTCAAGAGGTCTTATTGGTACTTGCGTGCTTCAGCATCTCTTAAGATGTATTCTAATGAGTTTCTCATACTTCAAAACATATATGTAGACATTTAAAGTGTGTTTTGGGGAAACCTGCTTGCAAAGTTATGAGAAAAACAAAAGAGGCAGCCATTTTGGACGCCATCTTGGATTGCGGAAAACGCTCAAGGAGGATTTATGAGGACTTTTAGTATGTTATTCTAGACATATTCCTGGACCTATCCTGAAAAAATCAGCTTGTTACCAAAAATGTCCAGGTTAGGGCCTATTTTGACCTAATGCTCTTAGACTATCTGATCAGCATCGCAGTACGATACAGAAGTTTAGTGCGCTCTGTCTGATGCAAAACTTGTTCATCAGCGGAAGAATCTTCGTCTTCATGGGGCTCAAATGTTTTTTTTGAAGGCTGCATTCAGAACATCTTGCAGTGATATTGAGCTTGTATACATCAGTTCTGATTGCTCTCTAATTCGGGGCTTGTGGAATACCACCTCATCACCAAAATGCCTCATCAATCTGAGCTTCAAATGCTGCTTTGTGTATTTGATGGCCTTTTCGTGGTCAACTCTGTGTGTTACTAGAAGACATTGATATTTTTAGAGAAGATTGCGCATATCGTATGCCTTGCCATGCTTCAAATCTGTTTTAAGGCCATCAATTATGTCCCGGAAAGCGCTGGTGTATTGATATTCATTTTCGCTGGCCTTAAAAGTGCGATGTTTGATGTTTGACTTACTGGTGTACTTTGAAAAGCATACTTTGTGATATTTTGCTTCAGCTGCCACAAGGTCACCGTTTACTCCACGGATTATCTGCAACATATCTTCATCGCCTAAAGCTTCAGCAGAATCCTTGATAGATTGACACACTTCAAATGTGCTAGCATTCAGCATTTCTGTCACTTTTTTGTGGGACCTATTCTTGCAGAACATGCACTTTGACCAGTCTACAAGACTCGACTGTGATCTGGACCGTCTCCCTAGCTGATCTGCGTCCCTCGTATCCGATCCCGAAACTTCAGACGGCGACAGAGATGGTCCTCTTCTCTTCGCAGTAATATCAAGATTATGTTTGCTAGTGCAGGACTTGTAGCAATTTGAATGCCACAATACATCCATGGTCTGTCGTCTCTGTAAATCTGGAAGCAGTCGCTCATAATGCTCATCTTGCCTGCACTGCAGTGCAGAAACGAGCCTCTCTATGTAAGTGCTCTGTCCCTTTTGAAGAACATCCTGTGAATCTTCTTGACGGAGTACACATTTGTCATAGTTTGTTCTCTTTCTCCATTTTCGTGGTGGCAAAACAGGAAGCACGCAAGCACTGCTGGTATCGTCATCCATGTCTCCATCAAATCTACAAAATCATACGAGGTTTCATCCCTCACAGACTGCAGTCTGTAGCCCAGAAGACAAATTAGTAACAGGTCAAGATACTTCAAGATGAACATCCAGGTACTTTTGGAACTGTTCAACTGCCTGAAACGAAAATAAATGTTATTATAACAATCAGCAGAAAGTCATTACTCTTCAAAATGGTACATGTGCAAACCATAGATGATTTAGGATACGTTATTCGCCAACGCGGTCGAGATACGTATATTTAACAGGCAAACTGTCTCAAGATCACAAATAATACATTTTGTACAGAGAACGGCACAAAAATTATGCATTCAACAGATATTCAGCAAACAGAGAAATACAAAACCACAAACACACTTTTTCGATTTGCCAGGTGAATTCTACTACATGTTTGTTGCATTATGGGATTCTACATATGAATTTCGACAAATACTTCACTGACAGTAATTTATATGTATGCACCAATCTCTTCTCTTTATATCCATGCATTGTATAATAATTGGAATGAACCAGTTTTTTTTTTTTGTATACCTTGGTCGAGGCTCGTATGAGAGCTAACACACAACTCACAGCAAGGAGGAATGAGACAAGAGGGGCGGGAGTGGAAGGGACAAAACAGTGGGGAACAGACACATTAGGTGAACTGTGGAAGGGAGAGGGATGGGGATTGGATGGGATGGGGAACATGGCGAAGAGAAGATGGACATTACAGGGACTTTCAGGAAGGAAAGCAGGGGAATTGAAGGAAGTGGGCTTGGGTGGATTATCGGGGGTAGAAAAGATCGAGGATTTGGATGGGGGAAGATAAGAGGTGGTGGTGAACAGCTGTTTTGAAAGCCTGGAGGGAAGAATGGGAAAGAATAGAGTGAGGAAGTTTATTCCAAAGGCGGGAAAAAAGAGGAATGAAAGAGTGAAGATGAGCAGTGATTCGTGATTTTGGTGGTTTTACCAGAAGGGGGTTGTTGACGGACCTTGAGCGCCCTGTGGAAATGTGGTGGGGACAAATCGCAGAGAGAGCAGGGGGCATGGCTGGAGAGGAGTCGGTAGAAGACAGAAAGACCACCGACCAACCTGCGGTGATTGAGTGAGAGGCCCAAAGACTCAGCTTCATTGCGGGAGATGCCGATGATCTTAAATGCCCTGGTTTCGACAGCGTGAAGCCGAGAAAGGTGGGAGGCAGGAGCACCAGCCCAGAGGGGAGAGCAGTACTCCATCAGGCTACGGACAAAAGCTTTGTAAGTGGTCAGGAGCTCAAGAGGGCCGAGGAAGGACTTTGCACGACGGAGGATTCCCAGTCGGCGACTGGCTTTTGAGGCGAGGTTGGAAATGTGACTTTCCCAGGAAAGGTCATGGCAGATAGTGAGACCCAGAAGCTTGAAAGAAAAGACTTCTTCCAGAGGATTGTTGAGAAAGTGGATGGGGGGGGGGGGGTTCTAAACAGTCCTTTCGAAGAGACATAGTGAGAGTGTGAGATTTGTCTGGATTGAAAGACATGTTCCACGTGTTGGACCAGTTTGTGATTTTATCCAGATCTGCAGTGAGTGAAGAAGCTGCTGCTTGCCGGTCTGAGGGATGACAGATGGTACGACAGAGGGTGGAGTCGTCGGCAAAGAGAAATAGAGAATTTTCCAGAGAGTCCGAGAGATCATTGATGAAAACCAGAAAAAGAACAGGGCCCAGAACGCTACCTTGAGGAACTCCAGCCTGCACAGGAAGAGGGGATGAAAGAACTCCATTTAGGGCCACACGTTGACTGCGACAGGAGAGGAAGTTTGCGAGCCATGAATGGAGATGGCCTTGAATACCATGGGAAGAGAGTTTGGTGAGTAGTGCAGGGTGCCAGACTGTGTCAAAAGGACGTGATATGTCCAGGGATACGGCTCGGATTTCCTGTCTGGCATTGAGGACCTCCATCCATTGATGGGAGAGCAGAAGCAGCATATCCATGGTAGAGTGACCTTGTCTGAAACCAAATTGATGATTGGAAATCAAGCCATTGGAGAAGAGGAAGGATTTCATATCTGAAGCGATGATGGATTCCATAACCTTGCTGATGATTGGGAGAAGGCTGATTGGTCTGTAGTTGCAGGGATCTGTTTTTGCACCTTTTTTATGCAGGGCAGTGATGTTAGCAGATTTCCAAGCAGATGGCAGATGACCTTGGGCAAATGAGAGGGTGAATAGAACAGAGAGAGGGTGAGCAAGAGCAGAAGAGCAGGCTTTGAGGACACGTGGGCTGATGCCGTCTGGACCGGTTGCAGAATCTGACTCGAGGTTTGAAAGCAAGCTCTCCACTTTGTCAGAAGAAAAAGATACAGAGTCCAGGGACAGTTGGGTACGACTGGGTAAAGTGGGTAGAGATAGTGATGGGTTTAGGACACAAGATTTAGCTACAAACACCGAGTTTAGACATTCAGCTTTATCACGTGTGGAATCAGCAGTGCAGCCATTTGAGGTAAGGGAGGGGATGGAGGGGGAACATACACCAGAAACAGATTTGATTAAATGCCACCAAGATTTTGAGGAGGGAGAGAGGTTTGAGAGTTCAGACTTGAGATGAGAAAGATGTTGTTTTCTGGCTCTCCTGAGGGTAAATACACACTTGTTCCGAGCTTTATGGAAGGAACTGAGATTGCCCTCAGTTGGGTTTGCTTTCCATGAGGCAAAGGCAAGTTGTTTCAGGACAACTGCCTCGCCACAAGCTTCAGTAAACCAAGGGCGGGAGGAAGGGTAGGACAACTGAACACGAGGGGATAAATCTGTGCATGAGGGAGAGCAAGTTTCTTTGAAAGAATTCCCAGGATGAGTTGATGTTTGAGAAAGTAGTGATAGGAGACCAGTCTGTAAGTTTGATGGCTGCTCGGAGACCCTGCCAGTCGGCTTGAGTGAAATGCCAGACTCGACGGCGGTGAGGTGGTTTTCTGATAACAACCAGAGAGATGTCCATTTTAACAAGGACGTGGTCAGAAGAACCAATTGGAGCGAAGGAAGAGCAGCAGATATTGTCTGGGAAATTTGTCAGAATCAGATCCAGAAGAGATGGAGTACCATTGGTTGAGATCCGGGTCGGGAAGTTGACCGATTGAGTCAGTCCCAATGAGTCACAGAAAGCTTTTGCAGAGGTGCCATGGCAGGTGAGAGAGGTACCCACACCTAGCCAACTGGCATGATGACAATTGAAGTCACCACATTAGAGGAAGAGAGAGTTTGGATGAGAAGATAGAAGATGGTCCATGTTTTCGGATAGTGAGGTGTAGATGGAGTCATCACTGTTCGGTGGACGGTACAGTACACATATAAACATGAGGTGGGAGTGGAGGGGAAGCCGAAGCCAGAGGTATTCCTGGGGGTATGGGGGAGTGAGAGCAGTGCATGGAGAGTGTGGAATAGTCTTTGATGAAGAGAGCAACACCTCCACCTCGACGAGGCTCAGGTCTGTCATACCGTAAGAGGGAGTAACCAGGGAGAGATACTTGGGAGAGGAAAGTTTCTGTTAGGCAGATAATGTCTGGTTTGTCAGTGGCAACCTGTATGGAAAGATCTGAAAGGTTTGAGCGAAGGCCCCGGATATTTGAGGTCCACACTTTTAATGAAGAGGTAGGGGAGGAGGCTTTGGGTGCAGGAGGGGGGGAGGGTAGGAAAAGGGATGAGGGGAGAGGTAAGGAGGGTTGTTGAAAGAGTGTGGGGTATTGCAGAATAGCGAGGGAAGGGGGCCGAATGAGGAGGAGAAAAGACTCTGTGGTGCTGGGGGAGAGGGGGGACAAGAGACAAGGAAGAAGGCAGTTGAGGATTTGAGTAGGTGAGTTGTTACTGAAGTTGGAAAAAAAGAATGGTTGATGGAAAGCGAACATCCATGGCAAACTGTGGATTTTAAAAGTTTTAGGTCAGAGATGCGATTTTACACAATTCTTGATGGATGCAATGAAGGCGAATTCAGAGAATGGAGAGAAGAAGCGCTGTAATAGTTGGATTTTTTAGACAAGGAATGAAGGAGAGGTCGAAATGAGAGCAGTCTGTTAAAATAGCAGAAGAGTAGTGCATTGTGAAACAGTAAAGAGTACCACATGTGTGAGAGAGGAAGATGAAGCATTATAAGATCGTTTTTGTTGTTTATATTAATGTTTGAGAGAGTTCAACAGATGAGGTCATGGAAGTGTAGAAAAAAAAATCGAGGAAGAAGACAAGGAGGAAGTTAAGAGGAGGAAGAAGAAGCAGAATCGGGAGAAGGTGAGCGTGTTGTTGTTGTTGTTGGGTATATATATATATATCTATATATATATATATATATATTTTTTGAGATAAGAAAGAGATTCGTTGGGAGAATGGGGGATGTTTGGAAAGTGGGGAGGATGAAAATTGAAGGTAATGGGGAGGATAGAAATTGAAGGTAATGGGGAGAAAAAATAAACAAAAAAAAAAGTTCAAAAGATACAATCGACGAAAGCAACCCACCATGGATCACATTCTCCCATTGATGGAACAAAACTTTATTTGACCCCCACCATACAAAATGGTCTGTAGAAAAAATGCTATACCACAATTTGAAGTGACACCCACCCTAAAACTGCTCAGGAGAGGTTGCCCTAACATCATATGCATTCAGACCTTGTACGTGGTGTGGGTTGAGCAAGACTTATTTTAAGGCCTATATGGGAAATAGCTCCTTGACTATAGGCCTGTATCAATGACATCAACTAACTCATTAACATTTTTAGGTAGTTGCTGATTTACTTTTGGAAAACCAACCAGGGTCCCTTTCCACACCAGAGGCTGCTGAGACTTTTCCATGCTGAGATAATCTTGAACAAATATTCTCTACATTGATTCATCAGTGACAGTAATTCAATTACACCTTGCTATGTGGAATTTTTAAAGTTAATAAACACACTTTGATGAGTATGAGTGTTAATAGACCTACATACCATTGTCACGTCAGAGCTGTGGGCCAGATCTGAACCCTTCAATCACAGCACCCTTCCAACTTCGTTTGGCAGGTCACAAATGGGACTGACCATTCCGTTCCATTTTGTGTTTTTAATAAAATAATTATGGTGAATTCGGATGAGCCAACGACATAACAGAACAATATTTCCAGCTAACTCAGGAATCCAACTCTGTCTGTACTTCCTTACACTTTGCCCCTTGTGTGGGGTGTAAGCAATGGCATAGACCCTTGGGAGACTCTACCCCCTCTGGGGGGGGGACTACCCCCTCAGCTTGATGTATATCGCCATTTACCCCCTTACTTCCATGCAAAAAAATGCATAGCCGGCATTGAGGCACAGAAAATAAGAAGATGAAACAAGTGCAGTGAAGCCTGATCTAACTCCCATCATGGCTGGGGCTCCATCAGTACAAATTGAATCAACTCTGTCCCATGTGAGATTATTCTTTTCAAAGAAGTCTTCTATTTTCTGCATTATGTCAGCAGCCTTTATGGTTTGGTGGAGAGTTTCACAGAAGAGAAATTCATCCTTCAGTTTTTTTGCACATATGTACCGGACAAAAACAAGCAGTTGTGAAAAGTTAGCAACATCACAGGATTCATCAAGTTGCAAAGAAATTTTTGCTGGGCTAGATTTGATCTGTTCAATAACTTGTTGACAAATATCTTGAGACATTTCACTAATACGTCTGAATTGTGTCATTAGAAAGGGGAATGTCTTGAATCTTCTGATTTGCTTCTTTCCCACATACATGTTCAACCATGTCGAAAGCCTGTATCTCACTGGGCTGCGACAGCTCGCGACTAGTTGGAGATACCAAATAGCGATAAAACAGCGATAATTTTCACTTGGAATCACACTGAATTTATACTAAAACACATTTGCGTGCCTCACGAATATCGCACGAATGTCCCACGAACTCCCGGCGAAATTTGGGATGAATTTCGCCTGGAGTTCGCATACATGTCGCACGACATTCGCGCGACGTTCAGGTGACAAAACAGATTTTTTTGCACATGCAACTGTCGCGCGACGGTTGTGCGACCATCGCGCAAATGTCGTGCAACAGTCGCGCGACAACTGTGTGTGACAATTGAGAAATCGGGACCACATATACAGTCAAAGCTCGTTACTATGCCACCTCGCTTCTATGCCACTCTCGCTATTATACCACTTTTGCTTGGTCCCGACAAAATTCAATACAAAATAAATTTACTATGCCACCCCCTACTCTCGCTACCATGCCACTACTGTGTGACTGTTAAAAGGCACGAGTCGTGAAAAAGTCTGTATTGCGCAGTGCTCGATTATCACACTCACGTCCAAAGGCGAAGCGACGAACTACAGTCCAGCTGCGCACAACATAACAATACGTACGCGCATAGTCAGACTGTTTCAAAACACGCGATTCTTCTCCCCGATGCCAGCCACAACAAGCCAATCACAACACGCACAACCAGACACAAAAAAGCGCAAGCACGCACACAGACACTCAGGCACACGTACAACAGTGACATCATTTTTTTTCAAATTCAGCCCATAATGTCAGCTCAGAAATGCAAGCGAACCGACTTTACGCTGAAGGAGAAGAAGGAGATCATCGATGCCGCGAAGAAGGAGCCGAATCAGTCCAAGTTGGCCAGGGAGATTAGCAAGAAATGGGGCGTCGAAGTTAAGAGAACCACCGTGAAGGGCATTCTCAGCAAGAAGGATGCAATCAAGGCTGCAATCAAAGCTGATTTCCATCGAAGCGCATGAAGTTGACGCAGGCTCACGACCCGAAGCTTGATGAGGGAGTGCTCATGTGGCTGAAGCAATCAAGAGGACAGAATGTGCCTGTCAGCGGCGATCTGATCAAGGAGAAGGCGATGAAACTGGCCGAGCTGATGCACATCCCAGACTTCATGGCGAGCGACGGTTGGTTGGGCAATTTCAAGAAGCGCCACGGCATCACGTTCAAGACAGTGCAGGGCGAAGCTGGAGCAGTGGATTCGCAATCCCTTCTTGAGTGGCAACAACAGGTTCTCCGGCCCTTACTCGGGCAGTTCTCCGCAGACGACGTCTTCAACCTGGACGAGACTGGACTCTTCTGGCAGCTGCTTCCGAACAAGACCATGGCTTTCAGGGGAGAGCGGTGTACTGGAGGAAAGAAAAGCAAGCAAAGGATCACTCTTCTGGTTGGGGCAAACATGAGCGGCAGCGAGAAGTTCCCTCTTCTGGTGATTGGCAATTCCAAGAAAACCCGTGCCTTCAAGAACAAAGAGATCCCGGTCAAGTACAAGGCGAACTCGAAGGCGTGGATGATAGCGGAGCTTTTCGAGGAGATGTTGCGTGCGTGGGACGGACGACTCGGCCAGCAGGGACGCAGAGTGCTGGTCTGTCTCGATAACTTCTCTGGCCACCCTCCCGAGCTCGAGCTGAACAACATCCAACTGGTCTTCTTCCCACCCAACACGACAGCCACCCGCAACCAATGGATCAGGGAATCATAGAGAACCTCAAGCGCCACTACAAGAAGCTCCTGCTATGCCGCCGGCTTGAGGCCATAGACGAGGGAAAGGAGTTCAAGTTCACGTTGCTCGACGCTCTACACGTCGCCCGGCGTGCTTGGGAGCAGGTCGGCAAGTCGACGATCAGGAACTGTTTCGCGAAGGCCAAGTTCATCGAAGAGGAGATCCAAACTGAGCCACAGGATGCGGAGCTGCCCGACATCTGGGAAGCTCTGCCTGCCGAGGAAAAGATGCACGAGAACGAGGAGATCGAGCTGTCTGACTTTCTCGAAGCCGACGAGCGCCTCGCGACTGGCGGGTATTTCACGCTGGAGGAGATTGCGGAGGAGATTCTGTGCAGTGAGGAGCCGGTGGAAAGCGAAGATGACGAGGTAACTGTCGAGGAGGAAATCGTTCCGTTCGAGGAAGCCCAGCGCGCTTGTAGCACCGTCCGGAAGTTCATGCAGCAGAGAAGCGGGAAGCCCGGTGTGATGCAAGCATGCGATCGTCAAGACAACGAGATGCACGAGATCCGCCGAAAGAAGATGCGCCATCCGACGATTCTTGAAAGCTTTGTGTCGTGAATTTCTCGCCATGCCATATGTTAGTGTGTGAACTCTGTTAGTGTGTGTATGTTCTCCGTTCGCTTAGCTTATACAACAGTCGTGCCTTTTACTTGCTGGAATAAATTTTGTCTAAAGATTAACTACAGATGGGTAACTTGAGAAAATAAGGCCGTTTTTACAAAATCTCGTTACTATGCCACTCTCGCTACTATGCCACTTTTGCTCGGTCCCGACGGGTGGCATAGTAACGAGCTTTGACTGTATATATATATATATATATATATATATATATATATATATATATATATATATATATATATATATATATATATATATATATATGGCCTCTCCCAGGAATCATATTGTCAGTTGGGAAACGAGTAAGAGAGTACCTGACTCAGTACTACAATGGTGTGGGAGCTGTGCCCTGGCAGAACAGGATGGTGGGATTACAGGAGAATGCTGACCAAGCCTGATTGTTCAAAGTGTTCTGTTACTTGTCAACGTTGCACCCACAAACATTGTGTGTGACCCAATTGTTCATCTGCCTTGATAGGGGCTTGTGGGTGTGACTATATATTGTGTGTGACCTAATTTATGTCAAAATATGTGTGACGTGATTTAGGAATGATGGGAAGGTGAAAGGAATGATGGGAAAGTGAAAAGTTTGCATTGAAGGCCATTACTCAGAACAGAGGAGAAAGAGGACAGACAATGCTGGTTTTACAATATGGACTGAGGTTGTTTTTTTTTTTTTGTTTTTTTTTCTTCTTTTTTAGTCATATCTGGATTGAACTATTGTGAATCTATCTACATTACATTGCATGTCACATTTGTCGCACCTTCTGACTCACAGAAACTAAATTGAGAAGGGTTCGAGACCGGTTCGAGACAACCGCGACGACTCTGTGACTATTTTGAGATAAAATTTGTCGCACAAATTTTTTCAAGATGTTCAAAATTCCAGCGACACCAGAGCGACGTCCTGCGACTCACGCGAGGAAATTGAGAACCACCGCGAACGTTTCCAGATATTTTGGAGAATTCCGTTCGCATTTTGTCACGAGCTGTCGCAGCCCAGTGAGATACAGGCTTAAGGCACAAGCTTTAATCAACTTCTCGGCAATGCCGTGAGGTTTCTTTGCCTTCGCTATTTGCTGTGCTACGTGATAGGAAGCTGCAAGCATTGGTTTATTGTTAGATACGAAGCTATGTTTGGGCAGTGTTCCTGCAGCCATAAACCGAGCTCTCTTTTCCTCAAAGTTAGTGCGGTCATCAGATGCATGGGCAGGATGTGTAGCTTCCAGGTGCTGTTTTAGTATTGAAGGTTTCAATGAGCCATTTCCAAGAACTTTTGAGCACAGCAGACACTGAGGCTTATCCACGCCATCTTCAACAATGAAGTCAAAGCCATATTGTACATATCAATCCAGGTATGTACGTTTTTCCGACATGCCAAAATGTGAAAATAAATAATCATGAATTAATTATAATGTAACATTTTTCCATTCACTGAAATATGAACTTCATTTTTTAAATAATAATGAATTGGAAACACACACAGCAGACACTGAGGCACAAACACACACACACACACACACACACACACAGACACACACAGACACAGACACACACAGACACAGACACACACACACACACACACACACAGACACACACACAGACACACACACACACACACACACACACACACCAATAAACAGGCATGTATACACTCACATACACACATAAACACATACATACAGGCACACAGACACAAACACACACATACACACATAGAGATACAGACACACCCACACATAGACACACACACACGCCGACGCACATTGATTAGGCCTGAGTGTACACGTCCAGAACGAAAACCGGATGGAATCGAGACTACGTCTTTCTCTCTTTCTCTCTTTTTGTCTCTTTTTCTCTTTATCTCTTTTTCTCTTTATCTCTTTTTCTCTCTCTCTTTCTCTCTCTCTCTCTCTCTCTCTCTCTCTCTCTCTCTCTCTCTCTCTCTCTCTCTCTCTCTCTCTCTCTCTCTCTCTCTCTCTCTCTCTCTCTCTCTCTCTCTCTCTCTCTCTCTCTCTCTCTCTCTCTCTCTCTCTCTCTCTCTCTCTCTCTCTCTCTCTCTCTCTCTCTCTCTCTCTCTCTCTCTCTCTCTCTCTCTCTCTCTCTCTCTCTCTCTCTCTCTCTCTCTCTCTCTCTCTCTCTCTCTCTCTCTCTCTCTCTCTCTCTCTCTCTCTCTCTCTCTCTCTCTCTCTCTCTCTCTCTCTCTCTCTCTCTCTCTCTCTCTCTCTCTCTCTCTCTCTCTCTCTCTCTCTCTCTCTCTCTCTCTCTCTCTCTCTCTCTCTCTCTCTCTCTCTCTCTCTCTCTCTCTCTCTCTCTCTCTCTCTCTCTCTCTCTCTCTCTCTCTCTCTCTCTCTCTCTCTCTCTCTCTCTCTCTCTCTCTCTCTCTCTCTCTCTCTCTCTCTCTCTCTCTCTCTCCCTGGTGGCCAGTCGCTCTGTGTGTAAGTGTCACGGCGGCGTATTGGTGCGTGTGTTAACTCTGTGCTGTCCCCTTGTACTCTCTTGTCTACCTTACCCAGCTGTGCAGCGTTTTCTCCCCACCCCTCCTCCTGTTCCCCCATTTCCCGAGTTTGAGAGAGGGAGAGAAGAGCATTTACGCCGGTATTCAGTACGTTCGTAGTGCTTTGGGCAGTGCCCGTGCCGATCTACTGTTGTGCATTATTAGTTTATCGTGTTTATTTATTTATTTACCTATTTTGTATTCATTATACCTTTTCCTTTCGTTTAAATTGTTCTTGTTTTCTCGTGACCCGTCGAAGTTTGAACGGTGTTCGCCGATTTATTTTTATACATCCGGCCATTGAAGAGTCATGGCGGGCGAAAGTTTGCGGTACTCTTCCTTTGAAGCGCTAACCAGGAAACATGGCTTCGTTTGTATTCCTCCGTCGGATATCGACATGGAGAAGTGAATTGTTGGTGTCGGTGAGATTATCGGGATTGAGAATGTTAAGGCGATTTCCCGTATGAACAAAACTCTTGTTTTTTTTCGTTTCTCAAGTGCCGATGGTTGCTCAATTCGTCGAGCGCGAACTTTTCTTTGATCCCGATAGTTATATTCCTTTTAACCCTTTGGATACTCCTGCAAAAAAAAGTTGTGATTTCAAATTTACCACCTTTCGTAAAAGGTGATCAGATTGTATCCCAGTTAAAACGATACGATACGGTTGTATCCTCATTAACAATGATTCCGTTCCATAGTCGGAATGATAATTTTAAACACATTATGTCGTTTCGTCGGATTGCTTATATGATTTTACCGCCAGGTGTTTCAGGCTATCCTTCCCTTTAAAATGTCCCATGGCACACAAAAGTACTGAAATTGCATATATATATATATATATATATATATATATATATATATATATATATATATATATATATATATATATATCTATCCTATAGGAGTTTTTCATTGTGATTTCTGATCTGACAATTTTTTTTACAATACTCGTTCTGTAAAATTAAAATAAAAAAAAAACTCTTAGGGATGTCCTGTACAGTCAGGACAGTTTTCTTCACTGATTCCTTCACTTTTCTTAATTATCTCACCCCCCGATACCCTATTGTGTTTAGGTGGTGATTTTAATTGTACTTTAGATCCAGTCAGAGATCGGAACAGCCCTGAACCTCACCCAACTGGTGCTAGGCCTTTGTCCACTCTCTTGTAACAACATGATCTTGGTGATGTTTGGCGACTACAGCATGGGAACGTCCAACAATTTACTTGGTGTCGTTGCTTGTTAAATAACATGTCACTTGCAAGGCTTGACAAATTTTACATTAGTCTCTCCTTTTTAAATCGTGTAAGTTTTTACTGACATCACTCCCTCTGGCTTTTCTGATCATTTTTTTAATTAAAATGTGTCTTTCTTTTCCTAGTCCTCAGAGGAATACTTCTCATTGGTCTTTCAACACCTCTCTTTTAAATGATTCCTTTTTTTTTTAATCTTTTTTAAAAATTTGGCTTCGAATTCTAGAATCACGGAACGATTTTACCAATCTTTGTCAATGGTGGGATTATATAAAAGCACAAATCCGAGTCTTCTGTCAGCAATATAGGAATAACTTCACTAATGTAAAGCAAGCTAGGATAAGTATTTTACGGAAAGAAATCCTCTTTTTACAAGATAGCATGATTAATATTGATAAGGATGTAAGATGCCGGCGGCTTTATGAGAAACGAGCCCTATTGCATTGTTTAATTAGAGAAGATGCTCTCGGAGTGCTAACCCGACTTAAAGTGAAAGGCCTGTCGACTTCAGAATCTTGCTGTGAAGACTTTTTTAACTTTGAAAAAACTACAAAGTCTAATCGTTCATTGTTAAGCTTACGTTCAAGTGATGGACAAATTATTGAAGACAATGCTCAGTTGAAGTGTTTTGTTCGGGATTTTTACAAGAATGTTTTTACCACAAAGAAAAGTAATGAACGAGCAATGTCTGATTTTAACCAAAATCTACTACAATTGGAAGAATCGCAACAACACTCTTTAGAACAAGATTTTACTGTAGATGAACTTTTAAGAGCTCTTCATGATCTTCATGATCATAAAGCACCTGGCTTTGATGGTTTACCTGTTGAATTTTAGAAAAACATTTTGGGATTTGCTTGGACCAACACTTTTGGATGTTTGAAAGTTTAGTTTACAAGATGGTTTTTAACCTTTAAGTTGTCGCTGTGCAGTCGTGTGCCTTATCCTGAAGAAAGGAGATCTCCAGACCTTGCAGAATTGGAGGCCTATTTCTCTGCTTTGTGCGGATTACAAAATCCTTTCCAAAGCCCTTGTAAATCGTGATCAATCTTTTTGTATTCCAAACTGGTCTATTCATGATTTTTTTTTTTTAATTCGGGACTTGTGGGATGCCTGTGCTCTTCAAAAGCAGAATGCTGGCTTGTTTTTACTTGACCAAGAGAAAGCTTTCGATTCTATTAGCCATGAATATGTATTTTACACCTTCAAACCAGTGTGACCACTCCTTGGCTTTTTTCACAAGATCTTGGCTATTCGTTGTTCACCTTGGTGTCTTGGTTTTCTATAGGTTTTCTTGGCGTATCGGTTTTCTATTATCATCGCTTTTCCGAAACCTTGTGAATTCTTGGCTTTTTTTCATTGGCTCACCTTGGCATTTATGAAAATGAGGAGTGGTCACACTGCTTCAAACAGTTTGGTTTTGGGGAAACTTTTACATCCCATGTCTCATTGTTGTATAATAATGTCTTTAGCATCATTAAAGTTAATAGTAGCCTGTGTGCACCATTGATGGTTGGAAGAGGAGTCCGTCAAGGGTGTCCGTTAACGGGCATCCTCTACTCCCTCTGTATTGAACCCCTCCTAATTTGCCTTCGTGCTAGTCTACCAGGCTTTCCTGTGATGCCAATTGAAAGGCCAATTGTTATCTCGGCATATGCTGATGATGTGTGTGTCATGGTGTGTAATAGTGATAATGTCACCCTGTTATTAAATGACTTGGAAAAGTTCTCTTTGGCTTGCACAACTACAATAAATTGGAGCAAATGTAAAGCTCTATGGATTGGCCATACCCTGGCTGTTGGTTTGCCTCATCTTCCCAGAAACTTGCAGTGGGAGAGGGAAGGCATCCGCTATCTAGGTGTGTATATTGGCACCCCAGCTTTTATGGCTCAGAACTGGTTAAATACAGTTAGCAAAATTGATCATAGACTCGAGAAGTGGAGAGGAATATTACTTACCTTGTCGTACAGAGGTCGTGCCCACGTGATCAATAGCCTGTTGGTTTCCTTGTGGCACAAAATGATTGCCCTGCACCCTCCTGAAGCACTTCTGCTGACAATCCAGAAACATATGCTTGATTTTTTTCTGGGGTGGCAAACATTGGGTCAAGCCTGAAGTCCTTTACCTTCCATTGGCAGATGGTGGTCATGGTCTTGTTGACATTCTCAGCCAACTGATGGCCTTTCGAGTCGCCACTGTCCACCGCTTTCTTTTTTTCTGCATCACTGCCATGACGCCCCACTGCTAACCATTTGCTGAAAATGGCTGGCATGCTAGACTTCAATCAGGAACTTTTTCTCATGGACTTGCAACATGTGGACATCTCTCCATTGCCTTTCTTTTACCAAGACCTGTTGCAAGCCTGGCAGCCTCTTGTAGTGCACCGAGATATGGCTCACTATAACATCAACAACTTTCTCGACGAGCCTATCTTCTACAATGTACTTTTTCCGAACATTCCTCGATCACGTGCTTACATACTGTTGTAGATTTCCGCCGCGCCGACATGCAGACGACCGCCTCAGCCCAATTGCGGCCGTGCGCGCCCACCGAACGTGGAAATCCAGTCATAACTTCCGGATCAACGCCGAAACCCAGCCACGGGTGTTTTTAACACACCACAAACTTGTCAGTGCTCTGTCCACGCGCTAAAGGGTCTAATCGCCAAATTATCGATCTACCTAATTATTCGCGCAGACAGAAACTACCGAGAGTTTGTACCTCGACGAGAACTTATATGGAGACGAGCCGCTTAAGCAGGCTCGTTCCGTGTGCGTATGCCGAGCGGTTTTGAATCGCCAAGTTCCGTCGGACAGATTTACTTTATCGGCTTTATAACCAGCCAGCTAATTTCCGTACGCACCATATCAGTCAATATAATGAAATGACACAAGCGAGCAGGTTTCACATTCAAACAATGGGGGACATTTATTTTAAATGAACATATACAATGAATGGGAGGGGGGGGGATGGGGAAAAAGACACAAGCAAAAGCCTACAGCCGATTCCTATGATCATTTACAGCACGCACTTGCAACAATTCAACTTGCACAGACAAGGTGCCATAGACTTTCATACAAAACCCAAGAAAGGAAAGAAGCGGGCTCGTGAGCTTTTAATTCACTTAGGGCCGGGATGACCGGAACAGGCCCGGAGAGACCGGGCTGGTGACCTGACCCCCTGGGCGACGGCTTGGCGGCCTTTGGGTCGGCAAACCTCGGCGTCTCGGTCCGTCGCTTGAGCGGCTTGAGCAGCTTGACGAGGTGGCTTGCTCGTTTCCCCCTCCGTTCGTCCGGGCCTCACCGCTGCCTGGTCGGTCGGGCCTGGTCGGCGACACGTTGGACCCCTGACGCGCGCTGCTCTCCTGCGATTTCCGATGACCTCACCACCGGACCCAACTCAGCTCCACTCCAACCCGAACTCCTCCTCCACTCTGAACTGAACTTCTTGAATTCCCTCACTGACTCACCCCCTGGCGTCCCGACACAGCCTTTTATGGAGTCCAGGGGGCACTCGCTCCTTCACCCTTCACCCCGAGGCTCGGCCCCGCCCCTTTCACTTCTGATTGGCCAGCTTCTTCAGAGAGTAAGGCCTTTCTGATCCGTTTTGCAAGTCATGCTTGCACGCGGACGTGGTTGAAATCACCGGCTTCACGCGGACGTGGTTGAAATCACCGGCTTCACGCGGACGTGGTTGAAATCACCGGCTTCACGCGGACGTGGTTGAAATCACCGGCTTCACGCGGACGTGGTTGAAATCACCGGCTTCACGCGGACGTGGTTGAAATCACCGGCTTCATGCGGACGTGGTTGAAATCACCGGCTTCATGCAGACGTGGTTGAAATCACTCTTCCGCTCCAACGAGAATATGGCTGGATTGTGTCGCGATGAGATGCTGTTTGTTGGTGAGAAGATGGCGGTGTTGTGGAGATGCTGGCGTCGTTAAGATGTTTGTGCAGAAGATGGTCAGGAGAAGATGGCAATTGTGGACAAGATGGTGATCAGACGATGGAGGTTGTGGAGAAGATGGTGAGGAGATGTTCGTTTAAAATAAAAGACAGAAAAGAATAACGGCTAACTCAAAGATTCACAGCCCGGCACACGAACGAGACCCATTATACTTTGGTGGGGAAATCTAACCTGAAACACACACTTATCGAAATAACTAACCTCTGGGGAACCTGAATGGTGGTTTGCGGATTTTCACAAGCGTAACAATACAATGCTTCATAAACTCCGGTATACGTCTCATACGAGATCTGCGGAAAGAGAACAAAACATGGCACTCAGTCGGGAATATTGCGACAACCGTTGGAATGCGCTCTTTGAGAACTGTTTCCAAGCTCGTCCAGGGGGTTCTACGTACCTCCAGAAGTTTCGGACTCCATTTTGATACCACCAACGCTGTCCCTGCAATCCATGCCCACTTCTTTCCGCAGTTGCGTATAACATCACTGGCATTATAGTCGATTTGCCATTTTCTAAACCTAGAAATGCTCTTTCCGATGAAGTTTTTTTTTTTTTTTGTTGTTGTTGATTTATATTCATATGGGTACCGAGAACAATTTGAGCTTGGTTGCCCAAATGGCAACATTAGGCAATTCTGGTAATTTGCATAATCCAAGATGGCCTTCAAACGCCATCTCGATAATTTAGCATCTGACTCGTTAATACTAGAATGGTGTGTAATACATCTTTTTTTGGGTTTTCATGTGTGTAGAATCCATTTGTGATATTATTTTTTCGATTGCATGTCAATCTCACGTGCAAAAGTTCTGGTCAAGGTTACATTTGACCTCTGTGTGGACAACCATTGGACGTTTCAATGAAATAGCAACGAAAAATATTATATACATATTTAATGTTATAGCTAAAAGTTGCATGCATTTGTGCAATTTTCTTCCTAATTTTAGTGTGTATTTCGCATGATTCGAGATGACCGATACAGCGCCTGATGCTGGGAAGTGCTTTCTCCCGACCTGCAGCAAGTCTGGACGAGTAAGAACATTCAAGCTACAAGCAGTAAAAAGACTTATCGAATGTAGAACAGAGCGGCATGACTATGAAACCCTTACTAGAATGCAGTATGTTTTGGATTTGCAAGGCGATGAGGCATTAGTAGAAGTTCATCAAGGCTGCTACTGCTCATTCACCTCCAAGTATCATGTCAAAAAAGTTATGGATAAGAAGAGGAAGGAGGGCTCTATAGACAGTGAAGAACCACCAACTGCCAGAATCAGACGATCACAAGTAAAAGAGTTTCATTTTAAGAAACGATGTTTGTTTTGTGCTGCATCTTGTGCGTCTGTAAATCCTAAACATCCTGATAGATGGGACAGATTGGTACAGTGCGAAAGAAAGGGTGTCAAAGATGCTCCACCCTTCAAGGCTGTTGTATTACACTATTGTGATGATCGAAATGAAGTGTGGAGTCGGGAAGTTGCTATGCGTTGTCACGGCGCAGATGACATCCACAGCTGAGGCACAGTATCATGTTCGCTGTAATGATGAATTTAGGCAAATTCCTGTGCATGCTGACCAGAGCTCCACGATTGATGATGCCGCTTTGAACCTGCTTATCGATGAAATGTACACTAATAGAAAACTAGAACGGGCACTCAGTAGAGCGCATACCTTCGCCAACGCTACATTTTGCCCCCCCCCCCAGAAACCGTTGATTGTGAGGGTATTTAATCCCATACCACATCTGCCATCTCATATGTGTTATGATGGCTTAAAAACATTAAATTTCCTGTCATATCGTATATCACAAGATTGGGCATTGAATTCACAACATTTTGGCATTGGTTGCATGCAAATTGGATAAAAATCGACCGCACTATGGCAAAATGACGATTTTGACCTTTTCATGACCTCGACCTTGACCTTTGTACTCTTCATTTTGTAATTGGTATTAGAGTGTGGGGAACAGAACAGTCAACATTTTGGTGTTGGTTTCATGCAAATCGGAAAAGAATTGACCGTGTTATGACTAAAACCGCACATTTTGCAATGTCGTGACCCCCCTGAACTTTGACTCCAACAGCTAATAAAGTTATTATGTCATTGTGTCATGTCACATATCACAAGATGGGGCATTGAATTCTGAACATTTTGGCATTAGTTGCATGCAAATTGGATACGAATTGACTGCGCTATGGTAAAAAGACGATTTTAACCTTTTCATGACCTTGACCTTGACCTTTGACTCGATCGCCCCCAAAATCTAATCAAATGGTCCTCGGATAATAACCAATCATCCCACCAAATTTGCTGCAATTCAGTTCAATACTTTTGGAGTTATGCGAATAACAAACAAACAAACAAACACACATATTCACAAATAAATAAATAAATAAATACACAGCGATCAAAACATAACCTTCGCAACAAAGTTTGCGAAGGTAACTATGTACTTGGACATCCAATGAACTGTATGACAAATATGTGAGTCATGGTGGTTTGTTGACACGGAAGCAAATGTTCACCAAGCTGGTTACTTATTGTGGTGATGATGATGGTACTTCACACTGAGGGTTGTGCATCCATTGTTGGTTTCCGGGAGTTTGTGGGCAAAATCTTGAAGTTTGTCAAAGTAGACACTGTGGATGAAGAAAAAGAAGATGCTTTGGTGCGAATGATCACAACTGAAGCACGTGATATTCCATTCAACAATAAAATGTATGATCTCGGTGATTTTACCTATGCCAAAACAAAGCAACGCACTAGCGCAACACTGCTCAGGTTTGTCTCAAAGCTCATATCACATGGTGAAATCACGAAGGCATCATTGAGTTTATCACAGTCCATACAATATCACATTACCAATACACCGAACCAAATGGCACTTGGGTTGGGCGTCAAACTACACCACAGGTTTGGTAGCAGTGATCAAATTCATATTTTAAATGAACATGGATACACCGTGTCATATGATGAAGTGTTACGGTTCCGCAAGTCTGCGGCAAAGTATGTTGGTGATCATGTTGCCACACTGCATAGGATGATGGGGCTCACTCAAACAGTTGGACTCGTATTTGGCTGGTATGACAACTTTGACTTGCTGGTGTCAACCCCAAATGGTCGCCACGAGACATGCCATGGCGACAGAATTTCAAATGCATCCAGCTGGGATCATAGAAACTGGAAACACTCAGCCTGGAGTCAGTACGCTCGTAATCCCTCGCCTAGCGTCCAAGCAGGCCAAGTTGGTGGGCAATACAAGGCTGTAATACTTGTGCACTACACTGGCCCTTAATCAGGTAACTCCTCCTGCAGTACCAACTGACAAGACCACCGGGATCAGTCCACCACCAACAGATCAAACCACCAACTTGTTACAACCCGTGTTGAGGGCTCATTTACAAGTGATGTTGTGGAAAGCGGCATACCACCAAGCTCCACCCGATGATTCAGCTGATCTCACAAAATTTGTATGGGAGATTCAGGATAATGTTCCTGTCACTGCTAAGGGTGACTCGGCACCGCCAGAGCTAATTGATGTGATCCGGTGTCAATGTAGGGCACAGAGTAAGAAGTGCATCACTGAGGCATGTGGCTGCCACAAAGAACATCTTTCATGTACGTCATACTGTAACTGCTCTGGTGAAGATGGCTGCTGCAAGCCACACTCAGACGAGATGTTCAAACTACAGATGAGGAGTACGTCGATATGGAGGAGGCTTATGAGGATGACGTAGATCAGGATGTTGGGAAAGAGAATTTTGATGAGGGTGCCGATCAGGAGAGCGAAGGCCAGGAGGATGAGTATGGTCTTTCTGATCCCGATTATGAGTGGGAGCATACAGAAATTTGATTCAGTTAGGGAAGATGACAATTATCGTCTTATTGTATAATTTTACACTTATGTAATTGTGAATACCAGCTTTTGTGACATGTTAGTGATATTTTTCACATGAAGAAAACATGAATAAAGTGAATCATTACTATTCATCAAGTTGATTCAATTTGCTGTCCACCCCGAGATCAAATTTAACCTTTATCTGACCTTCAACGTGTGAGATAGACCTGTAATCGAAGGAACAACATCAGAAATGGATTCTACCTACATAAAAAAACCTGAAAAGAGGTATTGCACTCCATTTTAGGACAAGAGGGTAAAAAATTAAATTATCGAGATGGTGATCGGTAGCCATCTTGGATTATGCAAATTACCAGAATTGCCCAAAATTGCCATTTGGGAAACCAAGCTCGAATTGTTCTGGGACCTCATATGATTCCAAATAAACATAAAAAATTCATAGGAAAGGACATTTCTAGTTTTGGTATTGAACAGATAGAAACGTCAAATCAACTATTAACAGAAACTGTGATCTTATCTTCCTCTCCACTTCCTCGTGTTGCTAAAAAGTGCCTGTACCACCTTTGTGTCACCATACGGCATCCGAATGTGTGCAAAGATAGTTTTGGATTCCGATGCAAGGGGATGTTGCCTCCGGGGTCCCCCCTGTGCCCACAATGGGCTGCCATGTATGTCCCACTGATTGTAAAACAGACTGGTGATATCTCTTGGAGAATTGTACATATGATTTTACCTACGAATGTTTTATTACATCATTTTAATGTTTTAAATTCTGTTTCGTGCCCCTTTTGTATAGCCTCTGAAGATTTATATCATGCCTATGTTGACTGTGCAAGACTGACCCCACTTTTTACCTTTTTATCACAAGTGTGCTGTCATATGAAAATTGCATTTTCTTTACGTACTTTTATTTTTGGATTGCCGTTAAATTCCAAAAGTCATGTTGAATCTGCTCTCGCCAATTTTATAATAGCTGAAGGGAAATTAGCAATCTATAAAACAAGGAAAGCTAAACTTCTTGCAAACCCTGATGCTGATTACAAAGTTTTAACTGTTTTTATCCCCCGCCGCGTGGTGGAAGGGGGCTATTGTTGTCACCCGGGTCGCTCGTCCGTCTGTCCGGCTGGCTGGGCGTCAACATTTATAGCTGTGAGTGCGATAACTCGTAAACTGTTTGCCATATCGATTTGAAATTTGGGTCACACATGTACCACCTGAAAAGGAAGAACCCTATTGATTTGGGGCATGGCCGGATCCAATATGGCCGACTGGGGCGGTCGTCCGTCCGTACTGCTGGCTGGGCGTCAACATTTATAGCTGTGAGTGTGATAACTCATAAACTGTTCGCCATATCGATTTGAAATTTGGGTCACACATGTACCACCTGAAAAGGAAGAACCCTCTTGATTTTGGGCGTGGCCGGATCCAAGATGGCCGACTGGGGCGGCCATCTTGAAAAAAAATTTTTTTGTAATAAATGGAAAAATGCTTATCTGATTTCAATTATTTTTCAATGGCGGGAGATTCCCCATCTCTGATGGTATATTTAAAGCCCTTGCCATGGCCAGATTACGTGCAGAATTTTATTTTCACCAAAATATTAATAATCTTGAAATTTTAAGCAGAAATTGTGTCACAAGAATGCTTTGTGTAAAGAAGACCACAATGATCTTATCATTTCATTTTCGCTGTGTACTTGACCATTTTATTATGTCCTGCTTTGTATGTTTATATGTAACTTTTTTTCTGAGTTTGTATAAATAATGGTATACAAAAGTCAAAGTCTGTCTCTCTCACACACACACATCAATTTTCCAAATACATCACAGGTATTTGTATTTTTTGAATATTTAACCCTAACCTAAATTTTAAATAAATACATTTAAGTGAGTATTTAATCGTAACTTACATTTGAGTGAGTATTTCACCCTCACTTAAATTATAAAATAATTCATTTGAGTGAGTATTTAACCCAAACCCCTAACTTAAATTTTAAATGAATAATTTTATATATATATATATATATATATATATATATATATATATATATATATATATATATATATATATATATATATATATACATCTGTACGCACATACAAATATACAATTTTGTTAAAAAACTAAAAAATTATCAAGAAAAAAATGAAAAAATTATCTATTTTTGGTCACATGCAAAAAAAACAGGTAAAACCTTATTTTAAATTAAAAAAGTAGGCCAAAAATCAGTCCCTGACCCTCACAAACCCCAAAAAGAGAAAATTGTGGTGAGGGGGGAGGGGGAATTGATTTTTCAGTCTGCATAGAATAATTTGTAGAGAATGTGAGTTTGTATGTTATAATGTATTATGTATTGTCTTTCTCACATCACAACGATAACAGTTATTGATTTTGTCTGAAGTTGCTAAAAATAATCGTCATAACTTCATTTTCAGGTATGATATATTTACCCCCTGCCATGTAAATATTTACCCCCGGGGGGGTAAATTTACCCCTGGCTGAAAATCACTGCTCTAAGTAATGTCGATAGTGTAATTATGATATGCCATTCTTATGAGTTTTGGCCTACTCGCTATGTACAGCAATTCAGGTTGGCGAAATAACTTGCATAATCTGGTTCCCACTCGGACATTCCCAGCATTGGCGATCCAGCTTGTCTTAACTCGACGTGACAAAACTATCATTATAGATATCAAGTTTGAAAACCACAATATTGTGGTCAGGTGGAATTCCATCGCTGAAGCATAATTTAAATATACTGTGGAAATACCACAGTTGGCCGAAGCCGATAAATTCTCATAGCATGCTCTTTTTAAAATGCACTACAGGTTTTAAAACGTCTGACAAATGGAAACAAGCAGTTGAACTGAATCAAGTTAGTTTGGATACATTCACATCAATATGATGATGTTGGAGATCTTCTTTGTCTCTTCCCTCCATACCACTGTCATGGCATCTGCATTGATCTGTGCCATTTATACTCCTCTGCAGACTGTTGACTGCCAACATAATCTGCTCTGTGAGAGGCTGTGGCAGTCATGACCTGTGTTGAACTATGTCATGTACTCCTTGACAACATCTTTCCAACTGCTTCTGCAGGGAGGTGATTTTGATGCAAGCTCAGCAAAAAGGATCTGCTAATGTAAATTAGGCATATGACAAATCTGAATAAAAATTAAGCTTCATGAATCAAAGATAATAGTGTCGACCAAGAAATGAATCGCATGTTAAAGTGGGCTGGAGAATCAGACGTAACCTGAATTTCTAACCATCCTATCTTGCTCATACCACCACGAAGCTTCGAGTCAGCGAAACATCTCGGGTGTCATACCTATTCCACTACACTGTGGGCCGGCACCATCGATATGCAACAGAAAAGAGCTAAAGGTGCTGAAGATGAAACATTTTGTACTTAAAGAGAATAAAATTCATCTTTGTGCATTGTATTTAAAGTGATGCACATGATTCGATTTATAAACTCATCTCGAGTCGAGTCCAGAATCTATACGGATTGTGTAATTAAAGCCACACTCATAAACCAGGGCAGGCATGCAATTTGGACGTAGAGTTTAACCTTGATAAGATATGGTTGCATTATAAATGTACTTTATAATAATTTCAGGAATGCTCATTAGTTATCTAAATTGGATTTCTGTGCATTTCCATGTTGGAGACACTCCATGAGGAGCATTGTGAGCACACGTGGGTCGAGGGACAATGAAATTAAAGGGTCGATAACCTTTTTTGCCTGAAGTACAAAAGGGGATACTAAAAAAAAATCAGAAGGGGATACTAAAAAAAGCAGGTGAATTAAATGTAAGTGACGATTTTGTAAGTTCAACTGGATACCCCTTTTGGATAGTGGTTTGAGGTGTGCAGGTGTGTCAAATGATTCACCGGTTAGACAACCCCAGGGGTCCCACAACACCTCAAGGGTCCCACACAGTTCAAACTCATGACCTCATTGCACACAATGATGTGATATTACTGGCTGCTTCACCTTGCCGAACCGTGTTGCCTGAATGTCTTCTTACAACCTCCATATCAAGTTTAGTCCAATCGAACTGACAACATTTCTGAGATTTCTGTGTAATCTCGAGGTAATTCCTTTCTCATGACCATTTCCTTGCATTTAACCACCTTTGATTTTTAAAGCCAGTGATCAAGCTCTGATTGCATCCCTTTTATTCAAAAATATTCCACACTCAATTTTTATCTTTGATTGCATCATTAATATGCGACGATCCTCTCCATGTGCGGGACATGTGAAAGCAACAGTACATTTGGTGTAGTCACTGGAATTGCATGAATTAAAATCCAACCATTTATTGGTCCTTTACAAAGACATTCCCAAATATCAGTCAGGTTACTGATGGACTTCCATTTTAAAATAATTGGGCAATTTATTCTCTTTTTTTTTTTTCAAATTTTGATGTATTTGATGTTGAGGAAGACTAAACCCAGATTCTCCAGAAGGTGGTCACAAACTTTTGCTGAAGCATAATGACAAATGTGTCATCAATAAACATCTGTTCCACCGTTACAGTCGGCAAATGGTGTCTGTTTCGAGATTCCTCCTTAACCATGTAGGCCAGCACTGTAGACCATAGCTTTTCCAAAAGTCTGCTGATTGTGTGCTCTGCCAAATACAAAGATCATGCTATTCAGATATAACCTGGTGCTCGGCTGTTTAGGCAAACTATTTTATTAAATACATTGGACTTGGACTCTGAGCTAATCATTCACGACTTCAACAGCCAAATCAACTGGGACATCATGAAGAATGAAACCATGTCGAATGACATGATGTCACCCACTGTACAGCTAATGCAATCCTACTGACGTGTCACACCACGAGAGAGTATATACATCAAACACCTCTTAACTGGAATGGTGACCATGCCACCCTGTGCCACACCCTAAAAGGGTTTCTGACAACCAAGGGATGCTTGCCACACATCCACCCTGTTTAGGTACCCATTCACAATAAACATTCCAACCTGATTGATGTACCATACTCTATTACAGAGAATTTGGAATTTGTTCATGGTGCCCAAGATAACTCAGCTACTCTTCATGAAGGACACCGTGGGATCATTCATGTCCACCAACTAATGTCGGCAGATGGGACGTCAGTTTAATGTCCATCCAAGGGACAGCAAACACATTGCTGAATCACCCTGCCTGTGAAACACCAGGATGACAGTTAATAGCTGCTTCAGGATTCAAACCCAGGCTAGGCAGCTTAGAGGAGAATGCACACCTTTAAATCATCTTGTCAGCTTTGCAGTATATAAAGCCTATTAATTTGACCTGTGCCTTTTCAACACTTTTCTTTCGACTTTATTGAAGATTATACATTATATCAGCAGTCAAATTGACATCCAGGCCTGTGAAATTGTTCCTATGGTTCTTATAAGAGGAGATATTGTTAGCCACAATAATAATATGTTCCCTTACAAAGAACTTTTGACACAAAAAGAGGCCATTAAGCCCATCAAAGCCTGCACTATTATTACCAACCGATGGTTGTTTGTCAATGATATATCCTTTTAAATGCTGAGCATCAAGCAAGGAAGCAGCAGGGGTTTTTTTCCACCCTGTGGGGTCTTCCACCCGACAGAGTCGAAGCGCCGCTCGCATTCTCTCTTTTCTTGGAAGTCTTTGGTATGACCTCCACCAGGGTTCGAACCACTGATCTCCCAGACTCAAAACAAATATTCTAACCATTACACCACCAACACTGATTACTGTGAACTGACTTAAACCTGGAAGTTTATTTAACACCTGTTTATTGTTGGGTGCAAGCTGAGTGGTTGAAGAGATTTGGGTTTCTTTGACATGATATTTTATCTTTTCTCTCTCACATTATCAAGAAAGCTACAGCTTTCCTTTGACCCAGGGAGGTTTCATTCCAAGTGCATTTATAATTGGCCCATTGACGAGATAAAGATCGTTCGTGCATTAAATTAATTTAACTCGTCCTTGCTCCCACTTTCTGGAGTTGGAGGACAATTTTGGCATTATGCGTTTATTATCGCAGTGTTTTACTGCTTAGTTATTCTGCCAGAAAATTTTCCTTGGAGTGTGAATCATCTAGATTCTAGATTATGGGAGTCCAAGGCACCTCCAAAGTAGACTTGCTGTTTTAAGGGATGTCATTTATATAACCGGTAACTGTCTTGTGTTAATATCTGCGATGTTGAGCATCAGGAGATCCTTCTCTAGCTGTTTTATCACTCAGTGATCTGAAAGCTTCTTCAACTACCAGAATCACCAAAATTAATGTTCTCCTTATTCTCTGCAATTCTTTCCTGAAGTCCTAGTATTTGTTTGTCTTCGTCATATCTATCTTTGATCATTACAGCCTGAACCTGCAACTTCCACAATCCAGGCTTATTTACCACCCGTCCAAAATCCCAGTTCGAACACGATTAAATGGAATTAACTTATTGATGCATCAGTTTTGGTTTAATATAATATCCAGTTATTAGTGGAATAGAAGTCAACAATCAATGCCGTAACATACCTTACATTAGGCAATCAGTAACATAGTCCACTTAAATAGGATACAAAATGTAGAAGGTACTTAAGTGGATAACAGTCAGCCTTTGTGTCTTTGTGTTTAATGTCAGGTCAGGTTCGATCTGTGACCTGCTACAGGTACCATGTAAACCTGTACTAACCTGTTTCATGGTCGGGTTGTCGGCGACTAAACCGTCTCCCCCACCAGGTTTTCTGGTGAGGGGGGTGTTTGGATATGGACACCCAGCAGGATTAAAAACAAAACCTGTCAAAGGGCGGAGGAGCTCCTTGTGAGCCAACGGCCATCCATATCTAGTGCCCAACTGTGTCTGCGGACGTCCTCCTGCAGTTGGGTCACTTCTTATTAGGAGGTTGGTGGCAGGATTTGCACTCCGGCCACCGTAAAACCCTTCATTCCGCAAAACGCAAAAACGCAAAAAAATCTGAAAACCCACTCCGTGGGAGTACCTCCTGTGCAGCTTCCCTTCGCAGGGCAGCTCACCGGATGACGGGATTGGGGCAAAGCCTTCGGGACCCCCAATCTTTGATGATAGGAGGGAAACCACGGGGTAACATCCCTGGGTCAGATTGCGGGAGAGTGTGTCGGAGTGGTGCTGAGGTGTCGTCCACCAGACGGCGGTCTCCTTGGGTTAACCTGAGGCGGTCCCTTCGGGTGGGTGCCTGGAATGTCCTATCCCTAAGAGAGGATGATCACCTGTCTCTGTTATCATCTGAGCTCAAGCGTTTGCACATCGGGATTGCAGCTCTCTCTGAGGTTCAGAGACCGGATTGCGGAAAGATAATGGTGGGTGGTTACACCTACTATTGGTCTGGTCGCTCTGATGGTTACCATACCCAAGCAGTTGCTGCAGCTGTGTCCAATAAGCTGACCCCAATGATAATTGAGGGAACACCGGTCAACGAGCATATTATGAGACTAAGGATTCGTCACTCCTTAGGTGTCATTTCCCTGGTCTCTGTTTATGCTCCGACTGAGGCGAGTGACCTCACCATGAAGGATGCATTCTACGCCACACTCGAGTCTGTGGTTGATCAGTGCCCCAGAAGAGATACACTTCTAGTCTTGGGGGATTTCAATGCATCGACTGGAACTGATAGGGATGGTTATGAGGTGTGTGTTGGTCCCCATGGGTCAGGAACTATGAACCAGAATAGCACTAAGTTCCTTGACTTTGCAAGAAGTCATGGACTTAGGGTGGCTGGTTCATGGTTTCAGCGCCCACAAGCTCATCGCTGGACTTGGTATTCCAACGCTGGCGGTGTGGCAAAGGAGATTGACCATGTCCTCATTGATGGTCGTTGGAGGATGATACAGAACTGCAGGGTCTACCGGAGTGCTCAGTTCCTCAATACTGACCACAGGCTTGTTGTAGCAACTCTAAAGCTGCACCTTAAATCCTGGAGAATGGTACCATCCCAGCCTAGGCTGGATGTTGCCAAGCTCAGGGATGAGAGAGTAGCTGAGGAGTTTGCGAACAGGCTGAGTGGACACTTGGGGGGTCTGGGTGCTTTGGGGGGTCCTGAAGAGTTGTGGAGCGCCTTCAAGACCACCGTCCTTGATGTTGCCGGTGGATGCCTTGGAGCTCACCGCAGGGCAAAGAAGAATTTTGTCTCTCAAGGGACACTGGATACCATTGACCAGAGTGGCAGGGCCAGGCTGAATGGCAGAGCTGAGCTGTTCAGGGAGCTGAGGCGTAAAACTGTACGTGCACTGAGGGTGGACAAGGAGGACTATGTGCGAGGAATCTGTGAAGGGGTAGAGCATCACCTGTGGACAGGTGATTCTCGTCCCGCTTACAGGGGAATTTGTGCATTACGTTCATCCAAGCCCATCCCTCGGAGCACTGCAGTTCGAGCAGAGAGTGGTAGGCTCTTGACAGAGAAGTCTGAAGTGAAGGCCCGCTGGGCCGGTTACTTTGAGCGGTTGTACCAGGCTGATCCCCCAGCTGTCGAGTTGGACGTCAAGGGTGTTACAATCCCTGTTGCTGACCCTCGAATCAACTGTGGTCCACCTTCGCTTGTGGAAACACGGGCTGTGGTGAACCAGTTGAAACGGGGAAAAGCTCCAGGGATCTGTGGCATCCATGCTGAACTTCTCAAGGCTGGTGGAAATGCTGCACTCGTGTCGTTGCATGCAGTTTTGTGCTCCGCCTGGAACACAGGCATCATCCCAACTGATTGGAAGAGGGGCCTTGTTGTCCCTCTCTGGAAAGGGAAGGGTGATCGCCAAGACTGCAACAACTACCGAGGGGTGACGCTGCTCTCAGTGCCGGGCAAGGTCTTTGCTCGGATAATTCTTGATAGGGTTCGCCACCATCTGCTTGAGCACCAGCGTCCAGAGCAGTCAGGCTTTACACCAAAGAGGTCAACGATTGACCGTATCCTTGCACTTCGTGTCCTCACCGAACGCAGATGAGAGTTTCGGCAGGGGCTGCTTGCAGCCTATGTTGATCTCTGTAAAGCGTTCGATTCAGTGAATCGGGATGTCCTCTGGAGGATTCTTGGTCTTCGTGGGGTGCCACCAAAACTGATCGATCTGATGTCTGAACTCTACTCTGGTACTGAGAGTGCTGTGAAGTGTGGTGGTACCACCTCTGACTTATTTCCAGTTGTTACTGGAGTTCGTCAGCGGTGTGTACTTGCCCCCACACTTTTCAGCACCTGTATGGACTGGATTTTAGGGAGGATGTCGGAGAGATCAAGTTGCGGTGCATCGTTTGGCAATGTCAAGATCTCGGACCTTGATTTTGCAGATGATGCAGTCATCTTTGCGGAGACTTTAGACATCCTCTCGGGGGCCCTCGAGGTGCTGAATGAGGAGTCGGAGCCATTGGGATTACGGGTTTCTTGGGTCAAAACTAAGATCCAGGCTTTCGGTGACATCTTGGATGCTGCTGTCCTGTCTGTGTCTGTTTGTGGTGAGGATGTTGAGGTCGTGGAGAGATTCACTTACCTTGGCAGTGATATTCATGTCTCTGCTGGCTGCGAGTCAGAGGTCAATAGACGTCTGGGTCGGGCCTGGGGAGTCATGGATTCACTGGATCATGGGGTGTGGCGCTGCCGGTACCTGTGCGGGAGGACGAAAGTCCGAGTCTTCAGGTCCTTGGTACTTCCAGTCTTGCTCTATGGGTGCGAGACTTGGACTCTGACCAAGGATCTGAGACGGAGACTTAATTCCTTTGGTACCAGGTCTCTTCGGAGAATCCTTGGCTATCGCTGGTCGGATTTTGTGTCCAACGAGCGGTTGCTGAGAGAGACTCGGATGAGATTTGTTACCTGCATAGTCCGTGAGCGTCAGTTGCGGCTGTATGGACATGTGGCTCGTTTTCCTGATGCTGATCCTGCTCACCAGATTCTCTCAGTGAGGGAGTCTCATGAGTGGAGGAGGCCAGTGGGCCGACCACGTGCCTCATGGTTGCAACAGGTTGACCATCATCTCAAGGAGATGGGGATGGGCCTGGCATCTGCCTGGGGGATGGCCAGACGGAGGCCCCTGGAGTACCGGCGGAAAGTGGACGCAGCGACGCGCTGTTCTGGCACATATTCCCATACCTGACCTGACCTTTGTGTCTTCAGCAAGGTCGTCAGCCAACTGGCTTAAACGTAAAGTTGTTGCGTACTTTAAGGAATATTTAGGACTTTAGGTAGGTGCTGGCAAGGTGGCCTAGAAGTGCACACACTCACCTCTTAGCCCTCTTGCTTCAGTTTGAATCCCGACCCAGCTATAAACTGTCATCCCGGTGCTTCACATACAGTATGATTTATGAACGTGTGTGCCGCCCCTCAAACGGACGTTAAACTGGGCATCCTCTCTGTCGCCATTAGTTGGTGGATGTTAATGATCTCATGGTGTTTTCGTGAAGAGTAGGCAAGACAATGCTGGCACTTTTGCCAAATTCCAAATTCCTTCCCTCATCTTGAAATAGGGCTTGAGGTGGATTTGGGGATAAGCCTTGATAAGAAAAGAAGCTAGGAAAGTGTGAGCGAGATGAGTGTTTATCAATTTATTGTTGGCATTTTCATTGACAACGAAAGAGTATTGCCACTAATAAAATGCAATCATATAAAATCTTAATCCAAGTTCGCACTAATATGTACTATGTGGCCAACATGTTGATAATCTTTACATCAGGCAAGGGCAATGAAAGCAAATAAAAATAAGCAAAGCTTATACCTTCTTCAATGAAATGGAAATGATTATGCAGTTGCTAACTATATATCCATAAAACTTGTGATTGTGTTATCGTTTTCAGACAATAAAACAATGAAAGTGGAGATTTTGAGATGAATAGAAGTGAAAGGTTATAAATATGTCCCACAGAATAATGAAGGAGTGAAAAGTTATAAAAATGGGAAACCTGAGCTTGCCTTTCAATCAGCAAACGAGTGAAAAAAGATTGAAATGATAGGCAAAATGCAATTCTCTGCTGAGTTTCCAATTTCATAGCAGCAGTTATGTTCCTTAGTTTTGTCTTCAGCAGATTAAACACAGAATATATTGTTTTACACAAGCTAGACGAAGTAAACTTATATTGTTTACGCCGAAAAATGACTGCCAGTAAGAGAAAGACAGTCCTTGGAAATCCACCTCCTACCTTGGGCTACCAATGGTGTGGAAGGCCTTGTTTTCAACCACTCAAAAGGAGCAAGATGGAGGGCAGAACCACCCACCAGGGTGGAGAGTCATACTCCATCATGGAACTCCGTATGAAAACCTTATACACGAAGTGTGATGAGCTCAACGTGGCTCAGGAATTCCTTAACTCCATGGAGAATACCCACATGGCACCTGGCTTTAGGCCAGTTTGGAGATATTATATCCTCCCATTAAAAGTTATGGCAGATCATGAGGCTAGAGTTCCAAGTTCTGCATCTCTGTCAGTGTCTGTCCAAGAAGTGGGTCGGATAGTTTGATTGATTATTCTTATGGAGAGAGTGTGCAACTTGCCATCACTGAACATCATGTTCCAAGCTGGTGACCATGAAAAGGATTGGCAGTGGTCGGTCTTTCACAAAAATGATGTATTGTTCTGCACACGGTGAAATCATCGACAAAACAGTAAAGATAGTTTTCAGGATATAGATCAAGAACCCATGTAGTTCCGAAGATGCTACCTTGTGAAACCCCAGCCTGAAGGGAAAGCTCATGGGAAAGGACACCATCAAAGACCACCTGGTGTTTCCACTCATAGAGGAAATCAGACCAAAATTTGTGTCCTGCATACCAAATGAAGACACCTTAAAAATCAAGCATGGATTGGTTAGGGTTCACAGAGCATCTATGCGCAGCTGTGTCAGAAGGAGTAACATATCCAAGGTGAAATAGCCAGGTCAGAAACCAAACTAGTTGTTGGAGATTACTGAGTTAAAAAAGAGAGTGCCTGAGGTTGGCTACAATTATAGACGAAATTACTTTGCTTATTATGGGGAGAAGGAAGATAGGTCTGTAGTTGAGAGGTGGCATTCACTCAAAGGTACTACCCCAGGGCACAGGTGCATATCAGCTCCATGGAGTCTGAGAGCCAGTTTCCATATCATCTTGCTTTGAATTCATCCCATCCAAACATGTATTGCCAGAATGGTAAGTCGCTAATGCTCTGATCCTCTGTTGAACTTCTGGCTGAGCTACAAGTGCATCTTTGCTCAGACCTCTCCTCCACTCAACATCTGTTCTTCATGGCCTTTCTGCCCACAATGAGAAAGAGTGGGCATTGCCAGGCCTCTCTGGTAAGATAGGCATAATGCAGGGTGTTCCAAAATGACATGGCCAACTTTGGTTGTTAATATATTTAGCAACATAAATGATACAATGATGCCCTTTGTTCTATATGGTACAGAAACTCATAAAGTTTTCTTTATTGTCAGGTCTGGTGGTTGAATGTAAAATACAATGGCGACTCCACAGGAGAAAACTCATTGCGTCGAATGGTTCATCGAGACGAGATCCAACACGCAAGTTCAACGTAATTTCCATGCAAGGTATGGAAGGAATCCGCCATTGCAGACAACTATCAGACAGTGGTACAAGAGGTTTAAGGAGACTGGAAGTTGTCAGAAACAGAAAAGTACCGGTCGACCAAGCAACAAGTGCAGCAGATGTTGAACGAGTGCATAAATCATATCAACAAAGTCCCAGAAAATCAATTTGATGCCATCCAGACAACTGAATGTAACAACCACCACTGCACAGAGGATTTTGCATGAAAGAATAAAGATTTATGCGTCTAAGGTGCAGATTCTACTGAAACAAACCAAATGACAGACCCAAATGCATGGCATTTGCCCTGGAAACAATTAGTTGCAAAAATGATGACGAAGATTATCTGAAAAAGATCATATTAATGGACAAAGCTTGCTTTCATGTATCGGGGAAGGTCAACCGGCACAATGTGAGGACCTAGGGCTCTGAAAACCGACACACGGTCACTGAACACATACGCGACAGTCTGAAAGTCAATATGAGGTGTGACAGATTGAAGACCTGCAACCCGATATCATTTTTCCACAGGATGGTACTCCCCCTCATTGGGCCTTAGTTGTTTGAGCCATCCTGAATGAAAAAATTCCAGGTCGCTGATTGGCCAAGACTGACCAACCGCCTGCCCCCCCCCCCCACGATCACCAGACGTAACTCCCCTTGATTTTTTTTTCTGTCGGGGTTTGTCAAAGATGTTGTCGACAACGCCAAGGTGGCAAACGTGCAGGATCTTCGTTCTCGGATCACAGCTGCATGCACACTGGTGGATGAAAACATGCCGAACCGAACATGGCGCACGACAAATGGAGGTCACATTGAAGTGTATAGATGGTTTGCACAAAACTTTATTAGTTTCTGTATCATACAAACTAAAGGGTATCATTGTGTCATGAGTGGTTTACCTGAAGGTCATCTTCGATCTGATGTCAAAAAAAAAAAAAATGATATGCATATTTAAGCCATCGTTCATATCTGTGTGCCAAGTAATAATTTTGATGCACAGAAAGAAACAAGCCACTTTTCCCAATTCTGACTAGTTTTTGCCGATTTCTCACCTTGAGGAGGTGTAAATGCTCACCCCTGAAGCGAGGACCAGTTGTGTTGCATTTCTCCCCTGTTCTGGGACACTGCAGAGTTTGGCATCAACTGTGTCTCGTACTTTTCAAGTAGATAAATAGCAAACAGTTTAAGTTGTTCGATGTCATGTTATTTCAAGCTTTGCATCACTTGCTGGTGACACCAATGTCATTATCATTAATTAACATTTATTTATGTATAAAGTTCTATAACTGGAGACAATAGAAAACAAGATTGGAAAATGCATGTCCGGAAAATGCTTGAGGACGTGTTCAAACCCAGGTTTTTTTTACAACTAAAATGGTCACCAGTCTATCAGTCGTCCATCTTTGTTCAGATCGCAAAATTAAGTGAGGTGCAGGTGAATGCCATCATGCACTGTGCTTGGGCCAAGTTTGAACAAAATCCAACTATGCATGCCTGATAAATGGTTGGGGACACGTTTGAGTAACAAAATGGCTGCGAGTCGGCCATCTTGGATCTGAACAAAATCCGTCCATATGTGTCCAAGATATGGCTGTAGACAGACGGATGCATGGATGGATGAGACCCAATCCGTAAGCCCTCATTTCGGACTAAGTCCAATGGGGGCTAAAAAGAGGAGCTATGAAGAATGTTCAGTGTTGACATTTTGCCACAGCTGAATAAAAGCAAAAAATGTACAAGTAGCGGTACATTTAAAGTTCACTGTCCCTATGCCAAATAAATAAATGACAATTCTCCAGTATGCAACATCGATGGGACGCCTTCAGTGCCCGGCAATGCTGCCTTGCAGCACATGGAGTTGGAATTTGGAGGGAGCAGTGTACAATAATTGATTGATTCATTGATTAATTGCATAATTAAAATAAATAAATAATCATAAAATAATTAATTTCTCAATAAATTGCCGAATGGCATACCTCAACCACCACTGTTTCATCCGAATCTGTAACTTTTTGAAAAAGAAGTAATTAATCGAAAAATGAATAATTAATTCATTAATCAATAAATCAAAAATACCCTTTATCGCCAAATCACTTGGTCACTGTCATGTCCAAATATCAGCTTCATAGCTGAACATATGCCTGAGACATTGCCAGGATGAGAAATAAAATAAGTAATGAAAAAAATCGATAATAATTAAGTAATTAATCAATTAATTGATTAATTTTAAAAAACTGTTTTTGCCAAAGCATATCTTCACTTTTGTCCACAAATTTCAACTTCCGAGCTCAAAAGATGCTGAGATATCACCTGCACAAACAACCAAGAAAACAAATAAACAAATGGAGTAAAACCTGAGTATTCCCTTCCTTTGGCACCCGACGATGACGTCATTCATTGTCTGCATCTGTACCTGGGAAAGAGCGGTGTTCAACAACAAAAA